>NC_064421.1:14797500-15530000 GCF_023375975.1 Astyanax mexicanus
TCAGGCTCCTCCTGTCAGGCTAAACAAATGCTGTCAAGGTCATTAATGAAACAACATTTTAGTGTGTATCAAATATAACACACTTCTTGTGCTACCACTTCCATACCATCTCTTTTGCTCTCTCTCTCTCTTTCTCTCTTTCTCTTTTTCACACACACACACACACACACACACACACTGAGGGTATATTCACATGGGTGTATATTAGTGCATATGCAGCAAATGCCCGTGCCAGGCAGTGAGCGCTACAGTGAAGTTTAATGGGGCTCAGCCCACCTGTTAAAGCGAGTGGGTGGTAGCCTGGCAGAGGCTAGCCTCTACACTTACTGCGAAAGCTGCCACTCAGCTATGACCACCGGCTTGGCAGTCACTGGCTAATGATGTCAGTGCCTATGTTCTCAGTGTACAGCGCTCTGATAATTTAAAAGAAGAATTCTGATTTAACGTCATAAAAATAGCATGTCCCATGACTTTGCCATGTCCATTAAAAGTTAAGGAATGCAGTATTGACCTGCAGGATATGGAGGGTTGGGCCTCCTGCGTTGAATGTGCATGTGGAAATTATTTCTGCCATAATCGATTGTCTATACGTATGGGCAATTCTAGCCAGATGCCACCAGTCAAAGTAATTACTACCCACTGTACAGCCCTGTCCACTGTGGGTGGTAATTTTAGCATATATGATATTCCCTGTGCACGTGTGACACTGTTGATAGTTAAGTGGCCTTACTGCAAAGCTTGGAACCAGAATATCCCATCCATCTAGCGTCCACTATCACAAGAAAACACCTCTTAACTCACAGGCCCAAATAGGTCCGGACGATTCCAAGCCATCCCCTGAGGTAAAATTTTACGATCGATTAACACATTATTATTCTATTACTTTTGGCATGTTAGAGTATATCTATAAATCTATATCTGATAAGTAGGTGATGGATTCTTGGAAAGATAGAAAGCACAGTACTGGAGTCTGTTCTCTTCCAGTGCTTTTGGCTTTTTTCTATTCCTCAATGGTTAGTTTTTATTGGTGGGTCGTTTAATATCAAAGGTTGTGTGCTTCAATTGAAAGCAAGCAGCGTTTGCGTGGGCGAGCTGCTTTCCTTTATTTCAAGATGGTAATTTTTGTTTGAGGGGGGAAAATGCTGTGAAGACTAAAAGAAAGAATGTGAAAGAATCAAGAGACCAAGTGCAAGAGAGAGAGAGAGAGAGAGAGAAAGAGAGAGGAGGAGAGTACAAGGGGAAATAAGTAGGTTAATTTATTTCATTTGCAGGTACAGAGTTTAAAAAAAGGGAGAAGCGGGGGAGGGGAGGAGAGAGAGGGAGAGAGAGAGAGGGGGGAGAGAGAGAGGAGTAGAAGGATGCAGTTTTCATGAATAAGCAGCTTAATGCGCGTTGGCACCTCGAGTGAGCCTCGCAGAGTCTCCATGCGCCTCAGGCCATCTGTGAGCAGAATAGCAATTTTATTACGTTGTCATTAAACCAATTTCACAGCAGTATTGTTTGTTAATGAGCAGCCGCAAACGAGCGGAGATGTCACGTACTGGAATAGCAGCAAGATTTGTGACCTCCACTCTTTCTCTCCCTCTTTTTTTCTTCCTTTTTCCCTGTTCTTTATTTTTTTTTTATCTCAGCTTGTTCTTGCACACTTGCTCCCTCTTCTCTTTCTCTCTCCCCCTTTTTCTCTCACACACTCTCTCGCGCTTTCTCTCTCTCTCTGGAATTGAGGGAGCCCAGGCCCATAAAAGGGAAAAGTGCTTAAAGATAAAATGTAAAGTCTATACAGTCAAGGCTCTGTTTATGAGCTTCCATTTCACTTTAGTGTTCATTGGATGGAATGGTTTCTCCATGGCTCTCCTCACTGTACAGCTGTAAGTGCTGGAATATTGGCTTTGATATGTGCCACTAATGTCGAACCATTTCTGTTTGCTGGAGACGGGCAAAGAATAGGCGTCACACACACGTTGATGGAAATGGGAAGCGTAACATTTGACACAGCTTCCCAACAAAATCCAGAATAAGAATAAATATATTTTTTTTAAGCTTTTGAACCTGAAAACATTGTTTTGCTTTGGATTTTCTCCTTAAAGTGTATAGGTTATAGGACATTTGTCAATGTTCCTTAAGGTTATGCTGCTACCAGTAGCCCTCATTGGCTATGCAAGTGGGCCCGGGGTGTACTGGGATGTATGGGCTTTGGTCCTGAGCTTCCTGTGTGTGTGCTCTGGCAGTGCTACTGAGGGAGAAAGTCTCACAAAGATCAATTGGCTTTTTCCGAGCCTGACATTATTTATAGACAGCCATATATCTGCTCTTCCTCCCTTAGCCCGAGCATGGGGTAAATACAGCCCACATTAGAGAAATAAAGCCTACAGTGTGGGAAGCCAGCGAAAGAAAAAGAGGGGTGGGGGTACACAGAGAGAGAGTGTATGAAAGGCTGAGAAAAGCGACGAAATAGAGGGGGAGCAAAGTGTTGCACGGGGCATTCTTTCTGCTGACTCCGCAACACAACACTGAGAATGGAGAAAGGGAGTAGGAAAAAAAAAGAGAACATATCAGTGTGGGGGTGGGCCTGCAGAGACAGCCTGACACTGAGATGTGAATTCACAAGGTTATCAGTTCAACTCCTTAGACCCTTAAGGCCTAAATGTGGGCCCACGCTTCAATAAAAACACATCAATATATTACATCAGTTCGGTTGTAGTTTGCAAATAATTTATAGTAGTTATTCAAGATTAACAACTGCATAAACGCCTTCATTCAGGGGGCTAAAGGTGAGGGGTATGGCAGGGTGGAGGTTGATAGTAAAAGGTTTGTGTGTGTGGTGTGTTGTTAGTGAGCTGACCAGGTGTATAGGCCTGGGCCTGAGGGCAGAAGAGAATAAGAGAGACACACAGAGGCCAAGACAGGCAGTTTCTCACATAGCTGATCCAAGAAAAGCTCCTTTAGCCCGCCGCCCAGCATTCTCACCCTGTTCAGACATGCTCTCTGTCTGTCTTTCGCTTTCTCCCCCTCTCCGGCTGCTTATTCTTCCTTCTCTCGTTCACTTGCTCGACCTCATAATCACATCCGCAAACAAGGCCCTAATGTATTTTTTGTACCTGTTTGCCGTTTTCTCTAGAGCCTGAATTTATCGCCCGTGCCCTGTGGTGCGGAGGTGCATGCCAATAACCCCATCATGGAGGACTCCATAAATCAATAGTCTGCTTTTGTTTATGTAAGCACCCGGTGCCAGAGAGCAAGGCTGTTACAGATGAGGTACCATCACAATGAGTGCCAGAACAACGCACAGGGGTCCCCAAGCCCAGTGAAACAATTCACACGCACTGGAACGCTTCCCAATCTGTGTGGATACCAACATGGCAATTTTGCCATTTTGGGACGAGAGGTCGAGAAATAGAACCCGAAGGGGAAAAAAATCAAATCAACACCCTTGCACTTTACTCAATGGAGTTATCAAAGCAGGGGCCGCTGCCATCGAGACCATTCAGTGCTGCTGAGCTTAGAAACACAATAGAGCTCCATCAGGGTAATCACCCCCACAACCACCCCCCCTCCCCAATACTGGCACTCAGCCTTATGAATATTTATCAAGCCATCACAAGGGTGATGTTTCAATTGCTGTTGGATCTGAGCATGTGCACAAAAATAAAAGCAGTAGAGCTGTTCCTACATAAAATAATGAAAAGGGACCATCTTGTTATCCACTCACCTGTCATAAGTTAGAACAGGTAAGATCAGAGGTGATGCCCCTTCTTTCTAAAGGCCATAACTTTGCAGTTACAGGAGAGGGCACAAAAAACTTCTCCTACAGTCTTAACTTTTAATGCAAGTTAATATAAAGAGACGTCTTTAGAACATCCTTGGTGTCTTAAAGTTGGCTGCCAGTAATTTTAATCAGCTGTTCGTTCAGCATACCTAAATATGAGGGTTCCTTCTCACTGTTACGTTTCCTTGCAACATTCTGACTTCTATTCATCTCTTAAATGAGTCCTGAGCTCACAAAGGAGTCCTGTTGAGCAGAAAGATCTCTCAAACTCAATCTCTCTCTCTCTCTCTCTTTCTCTCTCTCTTTCTTGCTAGCCTTGCAGTAACGGGCAGGGTGATGGGATGGGAATCTCACTGGGCACACCGCTGCCCTGCTGCTGTGCTTTTATTAATGCAAGCCTGTGATCAGGACAGTGATGAGAACTCACTCCCACCATGGCCTCAGCAGTCTTCACCTTTTAGATAGCCTCACCGTGATACATCACAACTTCAAACTCGGACCTGACATGCAGTTGTAATTTCCAGTGCACACACATGCACATACTTTCATAGCTTCATAGCTTGATATCGCATGTTTCTGCTCCATGCTAATCTGCTGTGTGAGTCCAAAGCCCCTGTGGTGGTGAGAAAGGAAGAGATGAAAAAAGGATAATGGGAGGTCCTCTAGCTGGAAGCTCTACTACCTAGTTCTGCCACTACATTTGGCTGAGTGGAATGGTAGTGAGGCTTCAGTGTAGCAGATCCAGAAAGTGGCCTACATGGAGAGATGCCATGCGGTCAGTGGCTCAAGCCAGCCACTGTACAGTATAGTGTGGTCCATTTGCAACATAAGCACAACGCTCCTGCCTGTCGTACCTGCTTGAAAGCTGCAGGGCTTGCACTTGCCCAATAGAAGTGTGGGTCACGGTGTCAATCTGCACAGCACGCTGGACTATTTAGAATGGTGATTTGTTGTTTAGCTTGCTTGTTGCCCTCAAAAAGGCCTGGAGGTTGGTGTAACTACTCTGTGTGTGTAACTACTGAGCTGAGTGCCACATCAATTATTCAAGAGAGGTTCCAGAGAAGCAAGATGTTTAACTGCTGGTCCTTTCCTTCTCTCTCTCTCTCTCTCTCTCTCTCTCTCTCTCTTTCTCTGCAGCACTGATACAGTGCCCTTACACACACTGACACATACCCGTATCGCTCACTGACAATATGATATGACGCGATATGGCACCCCAAGGGAGGAAAACCCCCAGCCTCACATCTTTTGTTTTCCTTCATAAGCCATGACTCTTAAAGTGGAGCCCCCATTAAATCAGCATGGCAACCTCTCTGTAGGTTAAGGTGTCTCTTTTTTTTTTTTTAATTGCTGGAACTGCTTTGCATTTCCACTGCCCTAAATTCACCACTCCCTCTGAAGACAGACAGACAGAGAGATAGAATGAGAGAGAGAGAGAGAGAGAGAGAGAGAGTGAAAAACAGAGAGAGAGAGTGAGATAGTTGAGGGAAAACATGGAGAGGGAAATTGGGGGCACCCTTCCACCCGCACTATGTTCTGTCTCCTCGAAACCCTCATGTGCAATTCAGAGGTATTTGTGTTACGTAAGAAGAGCATTTGAAGCCCCTCTCGACAGGCCCCTCTTTCATGGCGGCAGCCCATTATAGTCCCCCAGCAGAGGCGGGGAGATGGAAAGAGAGCAGGAGAGAGAGAGAGAAAGTGAGAGAGAGAGAGAGAGAGAGAGACTGAAAGAGAAAGAGAGACGTTTGATATGAAGCAAAGGAAATAGATTGGCCTTATTTCCTGTCTGACTGTAGTGGCAGAGGCACGGCAGAGGCACTCGTGGAGCCAAGACGATGGAGTCAATTGACACTCAATTTTGTTTGAAATCTCACGCCTCCGTGGTGTCATTATCAGTTTCCCCTGGTAATCCACAAAGCCGACTGTTTGATTCCTGACAATAAGCAGAGTTGCGGAGTCTGTTACTCGATTACTGGGGCTCGGAGCAGGAGAGAGACGCGGAGAGAAGAGAGACCGGGAAGAGAGAGCAGGAGGAATGAAAGCTGAAAGCAGGAGCTGGGGAAGAAAAAAGGCCCACACTTCTGAGAGCGTGGTGGGATGAGAGGTGAGGGTGCAGAGGAACAGAGATTATACCTGCCCTCCCCGCTGCGCCACACACAGGACTCCACACACGCCTCTGTGTGGAGGGGCAGAGCAAAGGAAAAACACAGGGCTGAGCAGGGCAAGCCCCGGGCCTCTCTGTGCTCGGAGAGAATGGAACGACTGACCCTGTCCTGGACCTTCTCATTTGCAGGAGGCGGTGTAATGATAGAGGCTCTCTGGCTCTCCCTGGCTGCGGTCAATAAAAGGCAGATAATTGAGAGCTTTAGCAGCTGAATTGAATGACAGGGCAGGGCAGCAGGCCCCAGGAGCCCGCATCCCTCCCCAAAACAACCTGCACTAGGGTCCCGAATGCCACCTGCCCTTACTATTAACTACTAGCTACCATTACACACTAGCATTGAAGGGTGCCTGTCTTTGTGTATATGTGTGTGTGTAAGTGAGAGAGATAGTGCTGGGCTGTTGACGGTAAAATACTCACTTCAGTAGTGTATCGTATTAAATTGTTTATGTTCTATCATCATTTTTTAACTTCCAAATGATTAGCAAGATTAGCTCCTTTCTACAAATGTCCACAGTAGCATGCAAAAAGCCATCAAATGTCAGTATATACAATGATCATGAAGGAATTCATGTAAGTGTGTTGGTACATGTTCACGGTAATATGTATCATTCCTTAGCTTTGGTGGGATATGGCAAAAGTCATGGGACCCAATGCACGTCTCTGTCTTATGATATTTGGCATGTGAGTGTACAGTACAAGCAATGTAGAAAAAGTAATCATTGCTAGCTTTTAACTACTGCAGTCTATAGACTTTATATAGTTACTTAATTTGCATTGAACTAGAGCCATAGGAGTGAATATGCAAATGAAAAAATAATAAATATTAATGATAGATAAGCAGAGCTCTAGTCTAAATAGCATGTGTGTTTTTGTTGTTTGGCACGTGTTGGTTTACACACTCTTCTATACGCTGGTCCCATATGAAAGAACCTGAAAGATCCTACGGAAGAATTTGAAAGAAGTTATGCCAAAGGTAGGAGAAGTGTTTTTAAAGGAATAAGGCTACCTTACAGCGCTGGCCACCTCTGTCAGCCTCCATATACATAAGGCAGACGCCAAACTTTGTTGACACACACAGGATGTTTGGAAACACACTTCAAAAAGACGAAAAAGAAGGGGAAAAAATACTGCTTTTGCTCTCCGGCATAAACTGTATGGAAAAGAAAGAGAATGGCTTATGTGCACCTATACGCTCTCATCAGGTGTTTTTATAGGGGAGGTGGAGGTAGAGAATGCGGACAGACTCCTAATCCCTCTCCTGGCAGTGATAATCAAAAATAATAGCACTGGTAAAAACATTCCAGAGCAAAGGTGCCTGCCTAAAGAAGAAAGGGGATTAATGAGGGGAAAGATTAGGTGCCGCCTGAGAGAGAGAGGGGAAGAGAGAGAGAGAGTGAGAGAGAGAGACAGAAAGAGAGAGGAGGGGGAAGAGGGGGAGTAAGAGTGAGAGAAAGAGAGCGAGAGAGGTGTATTCTTCTCTCAGAGGAGCAGAAAACTGGTAGTGCTAGTGTAGGTTAGCTGTGCTTGGTTGCTACAATAAGGCCTCGTTCACACAG
Source organism: Astyanax mexicanus (assembly GCF_023375975.1). NCBI lineage: Eukaryota > Metazoa > Chordata > Actinopteri > Characiformes > Acestrorhamphidae > Astyanax > Astyanax mexicanus. Next base: position 14,804,987 of record NC_064421.1, read on the forward strand.
GTGTGTTGACGCCTGGGGCTGCCTTGGCCTCAGTCCATTCCATTCAGAGACTGATTTGAACAATAACTATCCTATCTTTTAAAGAAGGAAGGGGGGAGCGTCAAAGGAGATGCCTGTGAGCTTTGCTGGGGCCAAGAAAAACCCCGGTGCAGTTGTCAGAGCTTGTTGATGTAGAGAGAGAACGCGGGAGAGGTTTTTCTCGCTTTCGTTCGTTCTCTTCTACTCGCACCCCCATTCCCTCCCGCCTCCCCCCTACAAACACCCACCAACCCACCCCACCACCACCCTCTTCCCCTCTCCAGCAGATTCGGTGGGGTTTGTGCCGCAGGACAGAACGGAGAGAGCAGAATTGGAAGAACAAAGTCCTGCTGTACGAACCAGCAGCTGCTGCTCGCAGGATCAAAGGCGCGACAACCCAGGCTTCCTGGCCTGCGCTGCCACTCGAGGTGTTTGACGGACAGTTAACAGCTGGGCCCGCTTCTGCCATGCAGGGGTCGCCACGGACTGTCCAACAGACCAGGGGGTTGAGGGGGGTGGGAGTTTAGGCGGAAGAGGAGGTGACATCCCTCTATGGGAGATAGGAGGAGGGGGGTTTTCCTGCACTGGGTTGGGTTTTTAGTTTATCGGGAGGAGACTACAGGTGCTGAAGCTCAACGCTGCCTCACCAGTGTCAGCGCAGTGTTTTTAAATGGTTAATCACCATTAAAGGAAGGGCTGCGGGAGAGCATCAACTCCTGGCAGCCACTGGAAGATCATGGATAGACTGGATGGACCAGTCCAAGTCCCAGTGCCAGAAGTCTTTCTTTTCTTTTTTCAGATGCCGCTCTGCATGCACTGCCCTGATGGAGGCCAGTCAATCTGGAATCTATGAAATATCAGCCATCACGGCATGTCTGGCAAGGGAAGAGTAAGAGTCACTGACTGGCTTTCTCTGACTGCAGCTTCCACCACTGCATGATGCTACAGAGAGAGTGAAACACAGTGAGAGAAGAGAGAGAGTGCCGCAGTGCTATTGATTTATTTTAATTAGCAGCTCGTTAAATCGTGTCAGTTTGCAAAACAAATATATAATTCTTTGTCTGATTTTCCACTTGGGTCTTAATGACTCCTGCTGACTGAGAACTGGAGCAGGAAAATAGCTCTGAGAGACAAAGAACGAGCGAAAGAGTGCAAATTCTCTTCATATGTCACACAGAGGAATGCAGCTGGAGTCGGGGGGCTGAGGCCTGTGGAAAAAAGGGGAGGGGGGGCAGTGTGGTAGAAGGAGAGGAATGGCAGGGTGAAGGGGGAACGAGAAGTGGTGAGATCCGCCGAGACGAGAAAAGGTGAAGCGCTTTTCCCTTCTGAGAGGAGCTGCAGAGAACTATGTAAACACCACAGTGGCCTGAACACAGCCTCATCCATACACACATACACACTCACACACATTCGCAGAGACTCAAGCTAACTCTCCCATCTGCACTGAATCAAGCGACAGGGTGAGGTAATGCTCGCCGCTTCATGTCTCCCGACTGTTTTAACTTAAAGAAAAGAGAAAGAAAGAGATCTCAGAGATCTCCCCATGTGTCCTTCATCTCTCTCTCTCTCTTACTTTCTTTTTCTCCTTCTGTCCTCCCTTCCTCTCAGATAGTTTATGATAAATCCACAGATAGGTGTAATCCAGGGACCGTCTTAAACAGCTACTGTGTCTCGCCAAAAAGACCAATCCGCCCTGATACGCAATCTTTATTTACCCCTCAGCAGATTAGGGGCTGCCGGTGGCCTGCAGACGCAAGCGTGACCCTGTTAGTGGGTGATAATTGGGACATGTTTGCTTTTATTAAACCCACGCTTCCCAAGTTTAATCTGTGTACACTTCCCAGGTCAAAGTTGACACCAGAGCTGTTTTTCCCCCTAGAGCCATGTCCGTTTTTTTTCTTCCCATCCAACTAAGAAGTGACTTAAATAGTTTTGTTTGGGATTTTCGGCCCAAAAAACAGGTATGGAAGCAATGAGGTGAAATTGAAAACAGAAGACGGCGATGTTCTCAGAACTATAATCAACAAGCAGCTTGGGTTTAGTCTGAGTTGAGAGTTGCACAAGCAACACTGAAGAATTTAGCTTTTAGCAATTGTGTACCAATTCTTTCCCAGAGCCTTTGGCCCGGTATGATCTTTATGCAGCATGTACTTGTAGCCTATCGCACGTTCGTGTCTCCTTGAGTCTTGGCTGCTGAAGCTTTCTCAGCCAGAACGTTACAGAGCTCCAACCTCAGCTCTTCTCTCCACACAATAAAGCTCGCAGCAGCAGGCAGCCAGTTTCCTCAGAGCAACGTGATCACGCTGGGTCTTCTCGCTCCGTCACTGCAAACTTGTCAAACAAGTGACCCTGGCCCTGATTGGCTGAGCTCCCGAGGCAGCCCCCTGTGATTGGTCAGCCGGCTTCTCTTGGCTGGGCTCCAGGGCAGGGTGGTTTGGCATGTGGCTTTCTCAGGGAAGCAATACTGACAACAGGAGCCAGTAACCAGGTGTGGCCACAGTAAGAATCACTCTGCTCGCTCTCTCTTTCTCTCTGAGTGGAGAAAGTAATATACTCAGGAGTAGTACTGGCTTGATTAATCAAATATGTATTGTGCTATTTATATATTGGGATATTAAGTTTGCTGAAAAATTAATTAATTAAAATGCTTAAGCACCTGTATTATTAGAAGGCATCCAACCCAGCTTTTTTCAGTTCCTTCAACTTAGTTAGAGATTTGAAGAGTTCCTTTAAGTTGATTTCGTTTAATTACTCAATAGTAATATTTATTTAATTGAAGTGTTGTTTGAAAAATCTCAATAAGTTACATAGATTTTTTTGTCTATACAGCAGTGGTTATGTTTCGCATAAACTATTGGCTACACAGCCCCAACAATTTCCTGACTGCTTTGCTTTGTCCATGTCTGTAAACTTTCTAAGATTAATGCAGATTACACACAGTAGACTACATATGTATGAATGACTAACACATGAGCATAAAGGCTTGTGTATGACAAGCGTTTCATGAAAATTAACACTTTTTTATGACAGTAACACTTTTTTGAGGTGCAAGTGCATAAAAAAATTACACAAGCGGTCTTTATGAAATTTGTTGGAATAAATCAAGTTTCTATAAAAGTAATTTGACAGTTACATAGCAATGTACCTGAATCAACTAGGTTGAGGTTTTTGGCTTAAACTAAAAATCAAGTGTCTTGAGGTTGTGTGACACCAGTGCTGTTGTATCAGCACAGCCAATATATCGGCCAACACTAACAAAAAGGCCACCAAATGATTCATCGCCATTTCTAAACTCCCCCGGATAGTATTTCTGCGCTGCTCAGTGTGCTGTGGTGCAGCAGGACAGAGGAGGAACTGCCTGTATTTCTCAGAGAGTAGGAGGAGGGACTGCAGTGCAGTTTCAAGTGAGTCCCCTGACTGCCTCTTTAACACACAGCCCAGCCTGGATGTAGCCAAGCTCCCCTTGGGCTGTTTGAGTTGAGATTTCTGGCTGGGGATCGAGTGTTGATGCAGCTCCACGGTAGAGTGAGGTCAAGTGGACTCCTGCAGTTCTGTCTCCATTATTCATATTTGCAGTGGTTGTGGTCTCTGTGTTGTGCTGCTCTAAATCTCTCGCTCCGACGTGGCTGTGAAAATGATCCACCAACAGGGCGTGACGCGTTCAGACAGAGACTGGCGTGTGACGCTCACGTCGTCTGCTGTGCGGAAGAAACAGAACTGCCCTGTTGCCCCTCCTCAAAAAAGCCACCCTCCTCTCAAAAAAAGACGAGGCAAGCTAGCTAAACAAACTGTAGCCTACTTTTTACTACTAAAACAAAATGTTGTTTTCTTTTCCTTGCCCTTGGTTTCTCACCACATGTACACACACATTTACAACACACACACCAGTTCTGTAGGAATTCTCAGAGCATGTAACATTATTTTTTTTCTTTCTTTTTTTCCTTCTTTTTTTACTCTTCAATTGATTTGTAAAAGCTTGCTGGCCAGCCTACACATTAAACACACTGCTGCCAGCCAGTCTTCTCTCTCCTGCAGTAATGTACACATTCTGTAGAGTATCCAGAGAAATGACCTTTCAGTGACCCCTTCACCTAGTCTTTAATTATTTGTTTGAAGACAGCATGGAGTTCCCATGCTGGGTGGAGGGAATGGGGCGGGGGAACGGGGGTGATAATACCAGTCAGTGTGTTCAGCAGGGGAGTAGGAGTGTGTGTGTGTGTGTCAGGGTATATAATGCTATGCAGGCTCAGGCTATAATAAGCACTCTACCAGATGTAAATAATAAAATATGGTGGTAAGAGTTTGGAAGGACCCTGGCCTTCGCTCGTGGTCCCAGGCTGGTTACACAGTTGGGACTCACACAGGGAGGTGGTGGTTGCGGTCGGGTCCCCAGTGTGGGCTCGAGCGCGAGCCTGTGCAAGTGTGTGTGTGTGTCAGCTGGCCCCAGCTCCGGTGTGCCAGCACGAGCGGGCTGTGTCTGGAGGCTCGGTGCGGGTGTTGTTCTAAGCACACCCCATTAGCAGCTCATGGGAGGAGGGAAAACAGTGTTATCAGGCCCGGCTCTGATAATCTCAATTGGCTTTACTCAAACTGATAAAAGGCGCTTTGGGGGCAGGAGTGGGCCTTGGTCAGCCCCTGCCGTGTTACTGTGGCAACAGTTTGGAGAGGGAAAACAGACGCTGTGGTCTGTGTGTGTCTATGTGTGTGTGTGTGTTGTAATGTTCAAAGATGTGGCCGATGGGGACAGCGTTGACAGGAAGGGGTCAATCCCGGCAGCAGCTGGTAAAGAAACACATGAATAACTTTGGTGTGTATTCGTGTGTGGTATGCTTGTGCAAATGCGCCGTCTTTTGTTCGATGTATGTCTTTGCCAGAAATGCCGTAGAATATAACAATACGTTTTGTTTTAATCAAGAAGAATTCTGCTCAAACCACGCCATTGCCAACATGCTGAAGTGTTAAGTAAGGTGCGATTGGTTCTTTAGATGCTGTATGTAGCGCCATGCTCTGATACGCTCTGAGAGAAAGTGGGCATATTCTTCACCTGTGAGGAACATTCCTAACATTACGTGTTTATGGTCCGGATCTAGGGGCGGGAAGTTGCGCACATGGTTCTGATTTGAACCTTTGAGTGCTCTCTTTTAGACCCTGCGCGAGATGCAGCGTTTGGCAGGCCTTGTTCTTGCTGTCTGCCCAGAAAATCCTGATAGGGGGGATTTTTTCCGTGTTTTCTTGCTCAGCTGGTTTTGATGCCGGAGGCTGAATCTCCACCTTGCCACAAGCGCAGTGGCATTTCTGACAACAAGGAAAAACCTCATAGAAGACCTGACTCATGCCTTTGATTTCAGCTATCTCGGATGGATCATTACGACGGCTGCGGTTTAAAACACGTTACGGTGCCTAATATTAGGCCCTGCATATCTGGGTGCAAGTATTTCAAGTAGTTCTGTGATATACTAAAATTAAAGATCCCTGAGCCTATGTGGGTTTCTAATTGCCTTCCCTCAGTACTGTGCCCTCTGCTAATACCCGCCATTTCTCTCTTTCATGTCCGAGCCTCTCATCCGTCGCACTGGAAGGGAAAAGGAAAGGAAAAGCGAAAGAACTTTCGCTGCACTCGGGCAAATGAGCCAGACCTCTTTTTCCCAACTGTGTGTTTTGTAAATTTAAGCATGTCACTTTGAAAGCCCAGATTACGGGCGTTTAAGTTAATAGGAGAAGGTAAGGGCAGGTATCAGGGGTTCATGAGGGATTAGGAACCCAAATTGATTCCAGTTCTCCCTGCATCTAATGACCAGTCCTGTAGCATTGCCCTTGGTGGATTAGGACGGGTCCCCCTCCCTTCATTCAGGATAGCCCAGCCCCACCATGATTTGAACCCTCCCTCTAATATCAAACACATGTTGGTACCTGTAGCATTAACTCCTCTGTGCAGTTGAAGTAGGTTAGAGGAGGGGAGTCTCTTTGAGAGTCGAATGGCCAGGCCAGCTTGCCTTTGACACGGCCCTGGGCGTCCCATTCTGACTGGAAGAAAGGGTTCCCCTGGCTGGCACTAACCTCCCGATGACCTCTTGGGCTTTACAGTCCAAAGCGGCAGGAGAGAGCAGGGCCAGGGAGGCTTTGTGGAACTGCACTTATTTGCCGCTGCGGTGGTGATAAAACTTCAGACAGCCTAATTGATGGGCTTGCTGACATAACAATACCTTGTGAAAGCACCGAGTGGCAATGCCTGGTCCTCGTTTAAAGACAGCTGGAAGGGGAGCAGAGCCCCCTACAATGCAGCCAGAGAGGGGAGCAGAGCGAGGGGGAGTAAAAGGCTGAAAAGAACCATTTGTGTCCTGCCCCTCACAAACTTTTAACTTATTCTGAATTTCTAATGAGTGATAACCCACCAAGAATAATGTTTATGTGCATGAGGGAGGGAGAGAGGGCAGGAGGGAGGGAGAAAGGGGCTGGGAAGTTTCAGGAGAACTGGGGGGGCGCAGTGTGAAGATGCAGTCCTAAAACTCCCAGAATGTCAGTTGCATAGTGGCCTCACCACAACTACATGTGATGCTTGGGGAATGTCTGTGGAGTAGCCATAGTTACCGAGAGTAATCAGAAGCTTTATTAAGCTAAAGGAATACATCATAAGGACATTAAAAAGGATACATCGTCGGGCTCCCAAGCCGGCTCCCAAGCGATCGCTCTTTTGTTGTTGTTTCTCCATTTTGATTGCTTTTCAAGGAGCTAGCCGCTAATGCGGCCATAAAGTCATGCAAATGGCTTTGCCTTTATTGTGGTCTGTAATGAATATTTGTCTCCTTTAATGGCAAGGTGATTTAAAGTGTCTTTTCGTCTCTTTCTCCTCTTCTCTTTCCCAGGTTCATTAATGCCAGAAGAAGAATAGTACAGCCCATGATTGACCAGTCAAATCGAGCAGGTAAAGCCATTGCCTCTTTCTGTCCCGCCGCTCTCTATTCCAGTCAGGTCTCTGGCAGATAAACATTCACACACTGTCTGCCATTACAGGGCGGGATCCTCCTCCCGTTCCCATCCTCCGCTCTGCTGTGTTCTCTATGGGACATGTTCCAATATGACCAAGCATGTTAGCTGATTGTCTCTAATTAGATGTTTCCCAATCTAGCTTGTTAGAGGTACATTAGCGCACATTCTCTGTGAAATGCTAATTGGCCACAAGAGGACTTTCAGGAATGCTAGGAGCATTTTAACTATCTCTTCTTCATATGCTACTTGTAATCCTTGCTAATTCATTCATTTTCTGAATATGACGCAAAGCATCCAAAGGGTTTTGCGTCTATTGATTTAATTCTGATTTCTGGCTCTGAGAGGGAAGTATGAGCAGATTTACTATTCTTGTAAACGAGCGAAAAAGACTACACATTGTAAATTGATTACACATTGATTTGCCATATCTCGTGAAGGCCCAACTGACAAAAAGCACCTCGCAATGAAATCATAAAAATGCCACTTCGTAATCCACAAAGTCCTGCAAGAATTTATGTGGCCACTGCAGAACCCTCAGTAAAAATGATCAGCAATTAATTAGCCCTACAGGTAGAAAGGTCTGTGGTGATTTTATGGCTGTGGTATTTGGTGGAAGTCCACAAATCGGGATGGAGACTGCATAAATGAAGCGAAGCAGTTATTATAATGAGATGAAGAAGGTGCTGAAACTGCTGCGGCCATGGTGGCTGGGAGAGTGTATGGTGTGAATATTTGAAAGCATGCTTAGAAACTGTCACAATCAGCAAACTTCCCAAAGACAGCATGACTAACAGCTTCCCTTAATCTTCTGGGCTTATAGATTACTGGAGATAATACACTTTAGTCCTGACATACACTGTTTGTTGCTCACTTCAGAGGGTACCTCCTGTACACAGCCAATCCCCCCGATGCATGGCCAATCCTTTTAGCGAGGTACAACAATATTTGCTAAAAGTCAACAACAGCAGAACAGCAGAGTGCACCCAAATCAGTCACTATTTGGGTGAATTCCCCGTCTTATTTCAGTCTTATTTCTATGATCAACAATGATCATGTCAGCTCTGTTGTGCTAATAAACGCTCAAGTATGTGTGTGTGTGTGTGAGTGAGTGTGCGTGCACTAGTGTGGCTCACTGTGTTTGCATGCTGGGTCTTTGACTCATGAATGTAGCACAATGTCTTGCAGTATGTTTGGGCTGGAACTGGGCTATTTGCTGATTGTCTGGTATGTCTTTTCTTCTTCCCCCTTATGTCCACGTTTTGACTACAATCAGGTTTTCTTCTTGATCCTTCAGTGAGCCAGGGAGCAGCGTACAGTCCAGAGGGCCAGCCCATGGGCAGTTTTGTGCTGGATGGCCAGCAGCACATGGGAATCCGGCCAGCTGGTAAGCCTATATCCACCTGACCACCTGATGCCCACTTACTAACCACTGTACTGATTGCTATCGCAAGTTCCGGTTTAGTCCCTTGACCCCTGCGCTCTCCTAGCATGCCGTTACAGCCTCTACATGCTTGCTGCCTGCCTCAGCTCATTCATTATTAATCTCAAGCACAACACAAGGACAAATTTCAGTCAACAGGTGCATCTCGTGGGATGAATACACCAGCTTGCTTTTCTTGTGCCATTTCTATTTGCTTCTTTTCTTACTGTACCTGTCCCCTTGTCCCTTTTTTAGTGTCGGGCTCTATTCTTACTATCTGTGACTCATATCTTTTCGTGGTGTTTCTCTCCTTTTTCCAGGGCCTATGAGTGGAATGGGGATGAATATGGGCATGGATGGGCAATGGCACTACATGTAACCCCCCCCCACCTTGTAAAACAAAACTCAATGAAAAGGGGGAAGTAAGTACAATCAGCTCTCTTTCTCAGCCTTTCATTCTGTGTGCTCTCTTTTTTATTCCACTGTTAAAATCCCTACAAAACAGACCCTAAATAATGTCAAACGTGCTCCACACACAACCCCTATAACCTCCCTGCACATGCATAGTGTGCACATGCATAGTGTGTGCATAGTCACCCTTTATAGGTCTAAATGGAGAAAAGGAAGTATCCCAAAGGGGTCACGCTGTGATACCCACCCTGATGTCCCCAGAGGAGGGGACTTGTGGCGCCAGAAGAAGAAGAAAAAAAAAAAAGGGGGGGGGGGAGAAAAGTCCTGGCCACAAATTTATTTATCACAACAGCGGCATCACTCTCCCCATCTCCGGCAGCCAATGCAAATGTTGGACATTTAGGGAAAAAATAACATCTCCAGGGGCAGGGGCTGACGGGGAGAAATTAAGCAGGCTCCAGTGAAGCGATAAAGAAGGAGAAGTGAAACTGTCCTCGGAGTGACATAAATCTGTCTGGGGAAGGATTGATGCCCAAATTATCTTATATGCAAAGACGGGGCCGCTGCAGTACATTACAGTCCCTGGGCGAGATATACGGGCCGGGGGTGACACGGCCGATCCTTCAGTGGGGGGGAACCCGCGTGTTTTGATTATTTTTTACAGAGGAGGGGGGCGCACAGAGTCTTGACACAAGACACAGAGACAGGAGAGACGCCGAGATGAATTCAAAGGGATGGAGACATTAAGGAATGCCTGCACATAAAAGGCTAGATTTCTCTCTCTTTCCTCCCTCTCTCACGCTCTCTTTCTTTTCCTCTCGGAGGCTAAATGGCCGCCGCCTGATTAAGACGCCCATTACACCTCCTGCCAGCACTGTGGCTCTGACATTTGAGAAATCAAGACATATCGCATCCCAAAGGCGCCAGGGCAGAGGAAATTTTATTTAACACCTAAACTCCTCTGCTCAATGAGGCACAATATAATAACACTTACCTTGATTAAAAGAACCCTTTATATGTAAATAGGCAGCGGATTTTCGCGAGGGTCACCATGGCATTTCTCCTGACAAAGCCCACACCCCCACCCTGACACCAGTGCTAATGGAGTCAAAAACACAGAGAGCAATGTTCCCTAAAACAGCCACATAGAGACAACATTTGCTCAGCTTGGATAATTCTTAATATAGGCTATATAATTTCTAGACTATTTAATTACATAACATATTTTATGCTTCATGACCAATTACATTAATAGCTTAATACAGAGGAATATTACCCTCTCTTGATTTGATTACACAGCCACACAATATGGTATATTTGGTAGTTAATTATCATCAGCCATTGAGCAGACTGCTCTGCTGGAGCAGGCGGAGAGAAAGAGAGTAGGCCGGTCGAGGCGGCATTATTGTCTTCAGATGGTTTTACCACTCCTGTTAATAAAGGGGGCCCGCAGATCTACTTAACAGAATGACTGCAGCTTACAAGACTTGAGATTACCAGCTTACAGTGTCAAAAACATCTGCTGGGCCTTTTAACAGAAGCCGCTCTAGGTTACACGGAGGTGAGTGCACTCCTCCTGACGTCTCTGGGCTGGATTGATTTACTTTTTTATGAGTGTGCTTTTAAAAGGCCGCTTTAACAAACATGTGCATTTGAATTAAATGCTGAAGTCGAAGGCTCTGGAAAGCGAGTATTAGAAAATGGCACGGCTTTCAGGCGGCGAGATCGGCCATTAATCTCACCCTTTGCTGCTCTTTTTTCCCCTGCCGGGCCCTCCTGTGTAATTTCTTAATTGCAGTGTACCAAGGTAGAGGAATGCGGAGAGTGAGCATGCCTGGTGACCTTGGGGCGACCCCCTCTTCCCCCCTCCTTAACTGGTCGTTGCTAATCCCCCAGGGGTTCACATTACAAAGCAGTGAAGTCCAGGCCTCCACTGTCCGGCCCTGCAGCTTCTCGAGCCTGTTCCTGGCCGGGGTCTAAACCTGGTCCACACCCATACCTGCCAAACCCGACTTACGATCGTTATTGTCCTCCGAGTTTTAGCACGCAGCGCAACTGTGCACATAAACACACCGTGGGTTTAGGTCTATTTTAACGTCATAAAAGACTGAACACTCTCCTTCTGTTTGGGTGCCTTTACTTCTTCTTTCTCTGTCTTTGGGCTCTGGCTGTGGTTTTCCACTGCCCACACCACATCCTCTGGTTTGACAGCAGCCTATTCTGCTTTCTTTAAAAAGCCCCCCGTTGAGAAAAGCATTTAATTTTACTGTGTACTATTCTTAGCTTGGTGTGTTATGATAGTTAACCGAACCCTGCATTATTTAATAACTTCTTACAGGGATTTAATTCAAATATGTTCACAGCAGTCTAGCCCCATGAGAGTCTCTCTCTCTCTCCCTCTCACTCTTCGGGGGAATTGACGTCTCTGCGTGCTGAAGTATTACTTTAGCTCGTTTTTTCACATCCTGCCAGCTTGCAATGTCAGTGGATGGATTGTGCAGATCACTTTACGGCATGAGAACTGACCAGGAATGTATCAGGCTGACCGTATCCCACTCGCCACTGAAATGCAACAGTGTAATTTTTCATGAACGTGCTACATGAGCAGACTCACTGATAGGGGTTTGCTCCGGGTGTCTTATTTAATCGGATATGCATTTCAACAGTCAGTGTGGATTTGGGGGTAGAGAATAAGGCCACTGTGTTGTTTTGATTTCTGGGGCAATATGAGATTTATTATTAATGTCAATTGTATTGATTTTTTTTTTTAGACCAATTAAAAATACCAACTGCTTTTAGTGAAATCTAAGCAATATATAACATAGATATATATATATATATATATATAATATAGAGGCTTGGATCGTGTGGGGTCCAAAATTATTAGGATCCTTGTTATATTAAAGTGACAGTCCAAAGGTTTGGGGGATTTAGTGACTTCTCTAGAGAGAATGTTTAACAGAGCATGTGCAGGTGCACTTTTAATGCAGGTTAATATAAATAAATTGCTGTGTGAAATTCTGAAATTACATCCAACACACCTACCAGACCCCCTGTTTTTAGAATGAATACATTAGACATCGCAGGGATGGTTGTGCCATTAGGAGACTAATACCATAAATTAAACAAAACAGTCTTAGGGACTGCGTCTTTAACCTTTAAACCTGTGTGTGTTAGAACAGTGTAAGCAGGATTGCTGACGCTCTTTTCTCCCTCTCTCTCTTTTCCTGTCTGTGTGTGCGTGGTGTTCCAGGTCTGCAGGGCATGCCAGGGGAGTTCGTACCTCAGAGTGGTCCTATGGGCATGAGCATGGCACCGCTACCATACCCTCCTCCACATCATCCTCCACCACCTCCTCCTCCTCAGATGTCGCACCTGTCCCAGCTACGGCACGGACCCCCTCTGCACCCCTACCTTCCCGGCCCCCCGCCGACCCACCCCGCCATTCTGATGCACGGAGGACCTCCCCATCACCCAGGAATGACCATGTCTGCACAGAGCTCCCCTATTCTGACCCCCATTGACCACAGCACTGGTGGACAAGGCCTGGACATCCACGCTCAATAGTGTAAGGGAACCTGATGAAAACAAGAACAAGAAAAACAAGTTCGACCCCCCAGACCCCACCCCAACTAAAGCGATTTTGGGACTATTTTTAAGAAAAGAGGAAAAACGAACAATTTTGACCAGAATTAGACTCTAAAAATGGAATTCCAGATGAGCTGTGATAATTTTTTATCTTGTCAATTTTGTTACTTTCATCGACAGAGGACCAAGCTGACAAGAACACTTTGTAAAGTCTTGGGCTTTTGTTAAAGATCAACGGAAGATGTTTCAACTGAACCTAACTGAAAGTGCAAACTCAAATAAACACACACACACACGCACACACACACTGTATACACATACACACTCACGCAACACAATAACAGCCGGAACATAGTCACACAAACTCTCGTTTGAACCTTTTTAAATAAATCATTATGGAAGATAAAAAAAAGACAAAAACAAAAGAGACTCCAAGAGTTATAACTACTGTAGTATAAAGGTATAGACACTAAGTTAAAACTTGTGCATTTTTGTTGATCACTCAATTTCTGTTTTCCTGAGCTAGTCCTAGAATTACCCCCCAAACCCCACCCCAACCACCCCCTGCTTTTCACACTGTGTGTGCTGTTCCCTGAGGGAGAGATGGTCTCGTCGCAGCAATAAAAAAAAAGAAAGAAAAATACAACAACAAACATCTCAAAAGTCTCGGCCCAAACACTAACACTAGAGCGGGCAGCGGACCTGTCCATCCCGGTAAGGACCAGAAGTAGCACTCGGCCAGAGAGGCTGCTGAGTGAAGCCTGCTCTCTCTGTACCATTCAGTTCAACCTTCATTTCACACCCCTCTTCTATTTTTTTTTTTTTTGGCTCATGAATGAATGTTTCCCTGTAGGTAAAGTTCTTAGTTTGAATTGCCCAAGCACTGGATTGTGTTGGTTTTATACATTTTTTATTTTATTATTATTATTATTTTATTTTTTGTTTTTTTGTATCATGGACTCTCAGAGCAAGAGCCTATTGAAGGAAGCATATCCATGGAAAAGCAACATCCTACACTAGTTTCCAAGCCTCTGGATCAACATACGCACCATATGGACAGCACAGACACAATGGTGGATTCTTTGGCACTTAGAGAAGCTATTGACGGTTGATGCACCAAAAAACCTAAAACTTAAACAAAAAAAAAAAAGAAGAAGAGAAAAAAAAAGAACTTAAATTATGAACTCAAAGCTTGGAGAAAAGCTAAGAGAATATTGTAACAAACTTCGTACAGAGTTCAGTCTATTAATTGTTTCATGTTAGATATTCTATGTGTTTACCTCAATTGAAAAAGAATGTTTTTGCTAGTTTCAGATCTGCTGTGGCATTGATATTGTATGTCCATGAATTCCTTCCTTTTTCAGCACGTGTTCCTCACTAGATGATAAAAAAATGCTGTCTCCCTTAAGCTTTGTCAAAAATACATTAAATACTTGTATGAGGACTGTGACGTAATGTTTAAAAGGTGTTCAGTCACAAAATGCTGTAATAAATATTTCATTTTTGATTTTGTTAGATTCATGTGTGCTCACGTGTGCGCTTTTAAACAACTATTATTATTATTATTATTATTATTATTATTATTATTATTATTATTATTATTATTATTATTATTATTATTATTATTGGGGATTTTAAACCACCTGCAGCAGTCTCTCATTAGTAATGACTTCTTTTTATCAGCATATTAATTCTATTGTCTTTTATTGTTTTTAAGTGTATTTATTTGAGGTGTTGTGTAGTTTTGGAGCAGTGTTAGTGTGAGCTGGTCAGATGTAAATAGTGTGTGTGAGTGTGAGCAGAGCTGTGTGTTCAGCACTAGTCGGAACAATAGGTGAACAGCCTGAACGCTTTACTCCTCTTGAACAAAGGCAGTGGAGAGTAGAGCGCTGCGCGGCGCCCCCTGCTGGCCCTGCTGCTGCTCTCCACCTGCAGCACACTCAGCTCTCTGCTGTAAACACAGTCAGAGTGTGTGTGTGTGTGTGTGTGTGTGTGTGTGAATATGAACACAGGCTTTGAGCTGCGCGAGCAACTCAAATCCTCCCGACTCTTTAACATTTTAATGAGGATTAAATTATCTGCGCGCGTGCGGTAAAATTATTATTATTATTGTTATTATTATTATTATTATTATTATTATTATTATTATTATTATTAGGTGTAGTAGTAGTAGTAGTAGAAGTATACCTGTTAACATTATTATCAACACTTACAACAAATATTAATAATTACTGCAATAATAAATATTTATTATTTGTAATTATTTTTTTATTATTATTGCTGTTGTTATTGTTATTATTATTAGTAGTATTATTAGTAGTAGTATTATTTATTGATTGCACAAAGAGGTGCAGTAAATATAAAACAGCAATTTTGCTTTGTTTATTTTTGTTCGTTTATCTGTTTAACGAAGACGGAAATTAGAATAATTAATTCCTATATTTTTCTAATTAAAGCTAAAATTATAAAATCCAGTAAATAAAGTCCAGTAAATTGGTGCAGCTCTTTTATAAGTATTTGCACATTTTGCGAAATTAGCCAATTGTTTTATTTTAATACTTCACAGTATGTTATTGCGTGTTATTTTAAATTATTTAGAATCACACTATTACATTTTTGCAAATAAGCTAAAAATAGTGTACACAAAATATAGAAATATAGTGAACAAGCTATTAATATTTATGTATCGGTTGATTAATTTGTGAATGTGCAAATATAACACAGGTATAATTCTAAAATTAATAAAAGTTGCCCTTTAAAGATTTTTAAGAGCTTAAAAATACATCGTGTTTTTTATCTTCGTGTTTATTATGTTTGTATGTTTATTCTCATTTTTGTAGATTTAGTTCGAGGCGAAAACATCGTGCTGAGAAAAGGCCGTTAAAGTTCTCGGGCTTTTTTCACCATTTTTTTTTTTATCTGTATTTACGCTGTAAATATTAATTGGGCGCGTTTAAACTCGTTTACGATCAAAGATCAAGCAGACGATGAAGCGTAATTTTAACTGTTAAACGAATCCATCAAAGCATCGCTGGGTTTGGACAAACCAGACAGAAGAGCCGCCGTTTGGAGGGCAGAGATCATCAGATGCGGGGAGAAAAGCGCGTTATTGTGAAGGGCTGCATTTTAATATTAATAGTTTTCTCCTGGTTTCTTTGCTGGGAGACAGAAGGCTGGGCTGCCTTTGCTGCTTCTCTTTGCCGATTCGGGGTGACAGGAATGATGGATGATCCAGGCGAGCTAAACAACTCCACCCCTTCATCTCCTCTCTGTCAGAGCTACTTGGGCCACTGCTGCTGGAATAAAACGCGCAATATTTCCCCCCAACCCCCCCCCCCCCCCCCCCCCCCCCCCCCACAACGGGCCCCCCAAACCACATTACATGTCCACAAAAAAGCAGAGAGAACGAGAGCAGCCGTGTGCACAAAGGCAACATGTTAATAAACCCTTAACCCTCAGTAATATCTGATCTGCAGGAGGAGACTGCAGACCCAGAAAAAGCTCGAATCTCAGCTAATGAAAGTAGCTTTAATTAGAGATCCGGACCGAGCGCGCGCTCTGCACTACGGGACCCTTATTTGCTGCTTTTTTAGTTTTACAAAAATAAAAGAGAGAGAGAGAGAGTTGGAAGAAAGAGAATGAACGCGTTGTTGAATTTCTATTTCTTGTTTTAACTGTACCTATTTCATTGTGATTTATTGTAGGGGACGTACAACATATATATATATATATACATGGTATTTCTAATTACAATTTATAATTTATTTGTAAATATACACTTAAACACCGATTTTACGCCGTTTAGCCTAAGTGTACTGACCTCTAGAAGTGTTCTAACGTTTATTTCTTTGTTTATTACATTTTAATGCTTTAAATATTTATTCCATGTCTTCGTGATTTATTTATTTTTGTTTGAAACTTAAATTCTAATTTCTTTCTTTTATCCAGTGTATTTTGTGTGTACGAACTCTCCACGTTTTTAAATATCTACACTTGTTTATTTAGGGTTTGTTTTATAGTTTTTATATATATAAAGAAGTGCTGCTGCTGTTCTGTTTTATTCAGATGCTCGTTGCTGTGTTTTTTGGGAAGGTTTCAGCACTTTCTCTCTAAGCTTTGCCATGAGGTGTCTCAGTGACAGCGTTATGTATGAGAGGGGGCTCCTCGGAGAAAAGGCCACATTTCGGTGATCATTTATCACTGTCAGCCACATAATGATCCTCCCTGCACCCCCCTATTGATGAGGATAATTACATTAGCTCCCAGTGACTGATCAATAAAGCGCGGGGAAAATGCTTTATTATAACCCACCTAAATGCCCTGGGACGGGGGGCTTGCTGTTCTCTTTCTCCCCCCGGTTTCTTTTGTTTTTCTTCTATCACAGAATGGACAGAGCGCAGAACGGAGCAGTTTGAGGAGTTTTAGTAAAGACTGAAGCATTTTTTTCTCTCTTTGTTTTTTACTACTCGCGTCTGCGTCTTCACACACACCACACACACACACACACAGCTAATTCTGCTTCAAATAGTGTCCATTCGTTTTACTCCTGTCTATGAGTCAGTGATGTCTGATGGTGTGGATTTGATGGAGGAACACTGGAGCTGGGTTGTTTATCAGTGTTGCAGGGTTTTAAGGCAGAGGTCAGGAATGCTCAGAGCAGACCAACACTTCTTATAATGAACATACGAGTCTCAACGCAGGGCACGCAGCGATTCTCTTGGTGTATGTGCTTGTATGTGCTTGTGTGCGTTTGCACGCGTGTGTGTGTGTGTGTGTGTGTGTTTTAATTGTCAACAACTTATTCCCTGCAGGAATGTCTCTAGCTCTCTCCTCCAGCCTAATTCTCCGCGGTGTTCAATGCCAACTTGCATTTATTCAGCCTTGAACAACGCGCTCGTGAGACACTCCGGTAGAGCCAATTTAGCATTTATGATATAGCACATAACCACATTTGTTATTAGTGAGGAAATATAGGGAAACACAGCTGTTTAATTTATGTTGTTGCAGTTTTTAACATTGTAATAATTATTTGATTACTATGTATATGTATATTATATTTATTGTCCCACATATAAGCATCTATACACTATGTACATAACATACTGTAATGTGTGCATAAAACATTTTAAAAACCGGATATCAGATTTATCATACATTGCACTCTATATATATAGATAATCTATTTTATAAATTAATTTTAGGGCTCCAATGGTTTTGTACCATTTTTTCTGAGAGTATAGTATGTGTTTAAATATAATAATTAAATATAATAGACCCGCATAATGTATACACATTATATACATTTATTTGACGTTCTCTGCTTATTTGTTTAGATATTTATACACTCTTAACTTATACTGTATTTTGTTTTTAATATTAATATTTAATACTAATATTTCTTTTCATTTAAATTTGCTCTGTTTTTTTAGTTTGTATTTATAATAGACATATTCACTACACACACATGTTGATGGGAGTAATGCGGCTCTAAAACATTAAAACAGTCCAGCTTTTTTTTTTTCTTCAGGATCATAAAACACACTTTTTTGTGTGTGTGTGTGTGTGTGTGTGTGTGTGTGTGTTCTAGCCAGTGTGTGAGGGAGGTAGAAGGCAGGGTATGGTGGAGGTGTGGAGGAGGGCAGCATCACCTTTCTCTGAAGGGTGGCACTCTGAGGGTCGGGTCTCCTGGTTTCTCCATGGATGGAGAGCGGAGTTAATGAGTGTGGTCTCCTCGCGCTGAAGGCTGGAGCTGGGCTGGAGCGGTCAGAGCAGCGCTTAGAGCTGCAGAAACAAAACAAGCCGGGGCCATTTGCCTTGAAAATAGCTAAAGAGCAATAGAGTAAAATGGCTGTGAGTTTTAGTCAAGCCTCAAGGATGTTGAGCTTTTATTCCGCAATCAGTTGAGATTTAATTAGGTAGCTCGCGGCACGCTGAGCTGATATTTCCTCATTAGGCTTTCTTGCTAATGTTGGGCTCAGATCTGCTCGCGCGCTCAGAGGGGCGGCTAGCGTGGCGAATAACTATTGCCCACATGGGTGGAAGTAACAGCAGCAGCAGCATGCTGATCACTGGTCGCTGCGCCTCGATCTATTTGATGAAAATATGTTTTCATATATTTGAGAGAATTACAGAGGTTTTAAATAATGTGAGACATTTTGCAAAAACTGAAAAGTAGGTTTGATTACATTTTCAAATATTTAAACAAAAAATATATAAAAAAAACGAACAGGTTTGAAATATTGTGCTCAGAGCAAAAAAGTGAGACATTCCCCAAGAAAACTGTAAATGAGAGAAAATGCGGGCCACTACGGACAGACAGCATGGAGAGAGAGATGGTGGTGAAAGAGAGAAAGAAAGAGAGAGAGATTTCCCCGCCCATGCCAAAGCTGAGCAAAAAGACCCGTGAGTCCAGTACTATATTATCCTGGTATCGTCCTGGCGCCCCCTGCTGGTAGACTACGCTTTTCTGGCTGCAACGAAGACTGCTGGAGACGCTGCAGCACGAGCGCCGTTTTTTCCATCGTCCACCGGGCTTCTCAATAACACAGGCAACCAATAGACTAAATGTGCCCAGTCTTATCATCTCACTATCATCATCTCCTCCTCATCATCATCATCGAGCCATAAAAGCTTGATGTTGAATGCGCGAGCTGCAGAGAACTGCCGCTGAGAACTCAGCTCACCTGCCCTTACCTGCCTGAACAGCACGAGCACAACCGAGCGACCGGAGGGAGGGAAACGTGTAACTCATCCATCATCTACCGCTTCCTCCTGGCGCTCGCTCAAATTTTAGAAGGCACTTCTCTAATCACGTTTATATATAATTCTCATAAACATAATGACACTAATATCAATACTGATAAAAAAAGATAATGAAAAAAATTCTCATTTTCTCTACTGTATATTTTTTTTAGCCTATATATAAATACCCTCTCCAAAACATGTATTTATTTTATTACTAAATATTAGGCATATTATCTCTGTATAATTTTTGCTCTTTTTAATTCAGATTTATCTTTATACACAACCCAACCAATACAATCTATCTTATTAATAAATATGCATAAATGTATGTTTCATGTAAGCGGGCCGTTGTTACAGCATTAAATTCATTAAGCTACTAGGCCGACCTTCTTGCTTAAATCTCCATAAGCATCCCGCATTAAAGTCACGCAATATATGATCTGATCAATAATATCAATAATCGTGTTGAGAATTAATGCACGCGTGCACGCGCTC
The DNA here is from genome assembly GCF_023375975.1 of Astyanax mexicanus. Classification (NCBI taxonomy): domain Eukaryota; kingdom Metazoa; phylum Chordata; class Actinopteri; order Characiformes; family Acestrorhamphidae; genus Astyanax; species Astyanax mexicanus. Next base: position 14,824,650 of record NC_064421.1, read on the forward strand.
TGTAGCCACGGCTCAGTTTACCGCGCATGTGCGTGTTCATTTTATCTTCTTCAAATTAATGAACGTCTTGTCCGTCCTCTTTTACACGCGGATTGTCCAGACAGCCGTGCAGTATCCGGCCTGTCACCTCCGCGCGGGAATAAGAGGCTGCGGGGAAGCGTGAGAGCTGATCTTCTGCTAATAACGGCCCAGCCATTCATCTCTGGGCCACTTGAACATTATGACTGAAAGAATGGGATCAGTAACCATTATCTCCTCGGATGGCAGTTAAAACCACTCCTTATTTTTCAACACAAAATAACGGCGCGGCCGAACCGACCGGGGACCGGGGGCCACGAACGGTTGGGCGGAGATGATTCAGGACTGTTAGTTACTTACATACCGAGAAACATAGAGAAGAAACATAGCTCAATACACATATATTGAATATGTGCATAATAATAATAATAATAATAATAATAATAGATTAAATAAATATAGTAACAATAATACTAGTTAAATAAATATTAAATTCTTTATTAAAATAATATACAACGGGCGCGCGCGACGCTGTCCTATACAGCTCTGGAAAGAAATTAAGAGACCACTTCAGTTTCTGAATCAGCTTCTCTGATTTTGCTATTTATAGGTATATGTTTGAGTAAAATGAACATTGTTGTTTTATTTTTTTAAACTACGGACAACATTTCTCCCAAATTCCAAATAAAAATATTGTCATTTAGAGCATTTTTTTCATTTGCAGAAAATGAGAAATGGTTGAAATAACAAAAAAGACGCAGAGCTTTTAGACCTCAAATAATGCAAAGAAAACAAATTAATATTCATAAAGTGTTCAGAAATGTTTTAATATTTGGAGAATAATACTGGTTTTAATCACAGTGTTCTCCTCCACCAGTCTTACACACTGCTTTTTTTTTACACACATAACTTTATGCCACTCCTGGTGCAAAAATGTAAGCAGTTTAGTTTGGCTTGATAGCTTGTGATCATCTTCTTAATTCCAGAGGTTTTTAGTAAGGTAAAATTAAAGAAACTCATTATTTTTAAATGGTCTCTTATTTTTATTTCCAGAGCTGTATAAGGTGTGTGTGATATTTTAAAACGCTAAACTGTAATGCAGTTGTGGTGTAAGGAGTAGTATGTGTTTAGTGTGGGAATGAGAGCTGATACTAATTGCGGGAGGGTTGAAACGGTAAACAGTGTAAACGCAGATTACACCAGATTAACTGCGAGGCTCTTTGAAGTGAGCGCGTTTCTGGTTACTCAGTGAGAGAGAAAAGCGGTTCAAGAGGCAGAAAATGTAAGAATGAAGGTAAGCTCTGCGGCTTTACCGCTCGAGAAACACATTTAATCCACATTTGGACGACAAATCTGCGCAAATTAGAACCGACCACTTGGAGAACAATTACCCACCAAACACCCTAGAGAAAATACACAAGACTGCCTCTTACCTCTGGCTTAGTTTATATAAGATTATACATCTTTATTTTGGTATTTATATATACTGATTATGCCTGTTATAAGTGTGTATAATTTTTTCAGATAAGTTACTAAATATCCACATTAAAAAAAGTATAGTACACTATACACTGCCTCTTTCAGCAGTTACTGTATACATACATGTACTGTATATATATATATATATATATATATATATATATATATATATATATATATATATATATATATATGGCTTAGATTATTTTAGATTATATATCTTTATTTTGCCATCTATATATATATATATATACTAATCATGCTGGTTATACTTATATATGTCACTAGTCAACACATTTTTGGGTTTCCTACATATCCAGCTAAGAGAAACAAAGACTACTACACTGCCTCTTCATAGTACAGCTGCTATAGTTCAGACAATAATTCTGATATTGATGTAAATATAAAAGCAATACAAAACAATATAAAACCCACCTCATGGATGTCTGCACCTACAAAGTTCTAAAAAAAAAAAATATTTGCCAAATTATGTACTGTACCCTGTAATGAACAGCCAGTGACAGATGCTATGAATAATATATACTGAAATACCAGAAATGTGTTTTAAAATCAAATTGCAAAACATATTCACACTGTCTTACTGTCTTAAGCTATTGGTGGAATGACTTATTTATTGACGTGAATATAAATGTTTTTGGCACATTTTAGACAAAACTAAAAATGAGCTATTTAATTTCTAATTTAAACATTTTGATTTTAATGTGCCATTATTTTGGAACACACCATATTTAAGATTTTGTTTTACTTTATATTTTAAATAAAGCAGATAAACAGTAAAATCCTAACTGTTAAAACACTTCTGTTTAAGAATGTGAAGAAGTGTCTCTGTAGGGTTATGACCTTATGTACACATAAAAAAAAAATCAAAAACACAAACTTAAACAAGGGTGCCTAAATATTTGCACGAGATTGCATATTATTATTTATCAATTTATGTTATACTACACAGATATACATTTACTGACAGACAGACAATTCTAAGTAATACTGCAAATAGAGGGGAGAAAAATACAAGCTAACTAAAATATATATAAAATAAAATACATCAAATACTTAAAAAAATATATATATATATATACAAATACCAATGTAATCATTGTACTACACGTTACTTTTTACTGCATCAACTGAGCACAATACTCTGCAGTAAAGTAAGCCTCACACCTCCTTTGTGACAATACAGCACAGTGGACTCTGTGTGTGTGTCAGTGTGTATCCAGCTAAAGCAGGAGAGCTATAGTGGGGACCCTGTTAGCAGTTGGAAGCCCTGGTGCTGAAAACCAATAGCTGGTGTCAAGAGCTGCTTTAGCCTATCCGGGCAGCTTGTGGCAATAAATAGCAACAAGAGATGTCCAAACTATGACATAAGACAGTTCGTGAGCTCAGGCCACCGGCATGGATCATATGCAGGCTGCAGTGGTGGAGCGGTCCATATTCTGCAGAGACAGAGCAAATCACAAATTCAACAGCTGCTTTCTCAACAACCAGCCACCATTAATGCTCAGATAAGCTTAGTTGAACTAGCAATGCAGCATATCTTATCTGCAGTCTGCTGCGATAGCTGAGAGAATAGCGAGCTGTAATTGACGTTGTCCCAATAGCAAGTCTAATGGTAAAATGAGGGTGTGTATGTGTGTGTATGGTGGTGGTGGTAGTAGTGGGTGGGTGGTGGTTTGTCATATGCTGACACACCTGGAGACAGGAAGACGTTGTAAAGTGAGGTGGTTTAATGCAAAATCTTAATTATACCTTGCTGGTTATTGTGCTAATATAATGACAGTAATTATGGACACTGAATGTGTACCCTGGGTCATTCACAAGCCTCAGTGTATAGATCTAAAATTCTGATGGTGGTATGCAAATCAGGTATGAACAGAGAAAACAAGAACAGCAAGAGGGGAAATGTGATCAAATGTTTTTGTCTCTTTTTTTAAGCTTTATTGAGAACCTTTAGTAACTGAGCTCTTCCAACTATAACTACATATCAACCATTTCTCACTTTAGGTTTTTTTTTGTTTGGACAATTGTGCTATATTTTATAACCCCAGTTCCAAATCTGATAGCATACAGTGTAAAATGTAATTTAATTCACAAATGCAAGTTAAAAATATCTAAAAAAAAAAAAATAAACCATGTATTAACATAGCCGAGAAACTCTGGCAACTGCTGCCATAAAGTTGTAAATGAGTTAATGTTTTTTTTTTTATTAAATTGCCAAATATCTCAATTTCAACATCTGATCTGTGTAGAATCTCTGTTGAATTATGGTTTAAATATATTTACATTTCAACTTCTTTAAAATTGGGGTTGTCTAAATGAAGCACATTTTTAAAGGAGTGGAATGGCTGATATTTGGTCATTCACTGGAATGGCTCAATTATATCAGTATTTTGAATGACCAAAAAAACGAACAATAAAAATATAATTTAAAAAAATTGCATTGGATATGAAATAAATGGAGCCAAGTGAAGAGCTTTTTTCTCTCCTGCTAAACACAAAGATGCTTTTGTTGATGGCAGTAAACCAGATGGAAATTAACCAGATGTTTTGCATCAGCTTGTCAATGATGGTGCAATAATGCATTAAGTAAAAAAATGCCTCATAATCACTAAGAGAGGAGATCCTCAGCACCAGGGCTCTTTAGCAGACAGTCAAGACCACCTAACAGTTCAGTGCTACAAGCAGGGAGTTGGCGTAAGTTGATTATATGAATGGGCGGCTAGGTGTATCTCAGGTTTCAGATCTAATGAGCTATTAAAAATGTATCACGAAAAGTAAACAAGTGCTCATGTTAATTCGTGAGGAGCAGACGATGCTTCCAGCTAAACAGTTAATTGCTCACTAGAGCACAACCCAGCAAAATGCTCATAAAGGAGCTGGACTGGAGGGGAGGGTGAACAGCACCCAGCACATTGCCACCCCCTGCTCATACAGACATGGTCTCCTCCCCTGACCACCGTTCTACCCCTCACCAAAATATTATGTTGCCACTGGCAACAATTTAATAAAATAACCAATCACATCTGCCTTTTTAAACATTTCCAAAATCAGACAGAGGCCGTCCGTAACGGCACGTTGTCTCATCTCTGTGTTAAGAGTTCTCAACACGATTTATTGCATAGTGATAAATGATCATTGGGCTTGTTTTGGCAATAACGGAGGATACTTATGAATGACCGTCTGAAGCAGCCTGCAGGGTTGGGTTCTCCACTATCAGCAGGATTGGTGGCTCTGATTGTGTTTGGAAAGCTGGGGTTAAGTGTGCAGATACACACACACACACACACACACACACACATGCACAGAGCATCACTATCGACCAAGAACATTTGTTTCATAATAACAAGGCAGTGGCAGCTCTCATCAGGAGATCTCACTCACAATTGTGAACTTGTGGGCAGAGAGCACCAGAGTTTGTTTTTCCTGCACCGAACGTTCCCTCAGTTCTCCCTCCAACTACACAATCACATTTTCCTAGCTCACACTTTTAATCACACAACTTCCAAAATTCCAGGATCAGAATACATTCCCTAGCTTTCCCCTCTGTGTGCTTCCACCCCCTCTCGGAATCGGGCACCACATGAATCTAGGTGGACGCTGTCGGGGTCCAAACACCACTCCAGCTCTTAACCTTTAAGAAAGAGGGCAGCACATCAGCCTCCGCAGAAGAGCCGTCCTCTCCCATCCAGCAAAGTGCTCTCCTCGTGTTGAATCAAAAGAGCCTTTATTTAAGTTTTCCTTCACGTCTCAAACTCGTACTGTAAAAAGAACAAATCAAATCAGACAGGACAATAAAGCAACTGTACGTTAGATTGAGGTCAGAGCACACTGTGGTCTTAAACTGAGCATAAGGGCATATCATATCTCCTGTCTCGCAGAAACCGCCTCCCAGGATCTGGGAAAAAAAAACTCCCTCGCTGGCAATTAACATTTATTATGGCTAAAAATAAGATACATGTTACTCAGTGAATGCTCTGCTTGTACTTCCTTTTATAGGTAAATTTTTACTAACCTTAATCTTTTGGTAAGCCTATTTCAAGACAATCCTATACATAACATGCATTAAAATACAGACAAAATAATAATTTAAGTAATTGTCACATGGGGCCTATTTAAGAACACCACACAACAGGTATTACTATCTTATGATGTCTACAGTAATATACACTAATATACACTAATTCCACTTGAGTACCTGGTTCTTTTTCCACTAGCACAGCTCTCCATCGGAATGTAAATAGTGGCATTGCATAACACGGTCACTGTCCATCCTCAGTGTGATAACACTAACAGTAGAGACCACTGGGTGCTCCAGATTCTCCGTTTTTTTTTATGAAGAGTGGCAAATGTTTTACAATGTTTTACAACTGTTTTCAAGTCAGTTTTATTCTTTACGCAGCATAATTGGTGCCAAAAGTGAAAAGCCACTAATAAAGTACCAGATTCGACCAGGATAACAGTTTAGAGTATAACTCTAGTCAAGTTCTATAGACACCATGAAGTGGAAAGCACTAATACTGAGTAGATCCCTCTTTGTGCCACCGCAACAGATCAGACCCATTTCAGCAATGGGCTCTACAAGAATTCTGAAGGTGTCCTGTGGTCTCTGCCAAAGTTAGTTAGAAATAGGTGTTCATGATTCATTACTCTCATTGGTTTTAAAGTTTTAAACTTTTGCCAAAGCAGCTCAGATTTCCCTACTTTTAATAAATCACTTTCAAAAACGAACTGTTTACTTGCTGTCTAATAGAGCCAACCAGCTGACAGATGCCACAATAGATGAAGATAATCAAGGTTTTTCACTTCACCCATCAGAGGTGTTAATGTTATGGCTGTATGTTATAGGTGTAGAGTTGCATATAAAAGTTTTTAAAAGCACTCCCTCGTCAAAATGTCTGTTAGTGTGAATAGCAAAGCAAGTTAAAGATGATCTGATTTCCAAAAGGCGCAAAAACCAAAAACAATACATTTCTTTATTTTTTTGTGCAATACTGTTTTTCTTTTTCATACTTTACAATGTTAAAAGGATAAAAAGTAAAAGATCCCAAAGTTTGGGCTTCTGAATTTTTTTTTGGAATTATATTTAATCCAATCTTTCCGCTACCAGTATAACTTCCGCTGTGTCGCTGGCTGTGGCACAAGTCCAAAGGTTGGATGTTTTTATGTATTATTTTTTTCTCTGGTGAAATTTTGTGGCAAGTATGTAAGGAATCTTCATAAAGGTCATCTGCAACCAAACAGGGATTTTTTGACAATCATACAAGTTGTTCTTTTGTGACGTTTTAGTAGTCTTCCATTTTTCCTCAACTTTATTAGTGAATGCTATTTTACTGCTTTGAGGGCATCAACTATTTAATTTTCAGATGAAAGGCAGCTGCTCATAAAAGACTACAGTCACTGATAACTTGGAAAAGGTTTCAGAGGTCAAATAATTTTTGCACTGAATTGGTCTTTCCTAACAATGAGCACGGACAAGCCATAGACATAACATGCCAAATAATGTCTGGGAGGTAATATGCATTTGTGAGCTCAAATCTCATGGGGTGGCTGGAATTTTGCATGGTGCTTTGGCTTCTTCACAAAAATACCTTAGTCTTCTTTAAAACCCTTAAAACTCTTCTGCATATTCAATTCAATTGTATTTATATAGCACTTATTACAACAAAAGATCAGTTTCTGTTCCATTTATTAAACTATACACATTAACACAAGTTCTAAACAAAAATGCACAAACCTCTGCATGTAGCAAAATTTCCTTACAATGTTCTTAAGAAGATATAGATTTCTGTTTAAGTTCCATTACTTGAAACTGTGTCTTCATAACAGGGTTTTAAAAAGAACAAAGGTCATATCAGTTTAAAAGGCTTTAAAGCTAGAGTAGGTGATTTATGTCTTTATGCTTGAAAGATTTTTGTTTCGCATCCCAAAAGCAATCAATTAATCAAAACACTACTGTAAAAAGCCATCCAATTATTCATTTGGACTGAATAAGAGCAGTAACTATCAGGTTTGTTTAGTTTAAGAGGGAGGGGGGGTTGTGGTGTTCCTAAAATAAGAAGCTAACATATATATATATATATATATATATATATATATATATATATATATATATATATATATATATATATATATATATATATATACTTATTTGTAACTTATATCTAAATTATATAAATTATTTAAATTATATAAATTATCGTACAATAATGTTTTATTGATTTACACTCCAGTTTCAGTGCCTGATTTTTTTAAAATTATAAATAAATTCAAGATTTTTTATTGTCACGTCACAGAGTACAGGTGTACATGTGAGTGAAAAACTTGGGTGCAGATTCCCACCAATGCGCAAAGAATAATATTTACAAGAGAGTAATAAAATAATATAAAATATATAAAAATAGGACATACAGATAACTTACAGTATAAACACTATTTACAATACACTTAATTACAATAAACATGATAACTTACACTATAGACAAATATTGCACAGAACAGATATGCACAGATGTAGATATGGATAGTGTGGAAGTAGTCAGTATGTCACAGTATAGCTATGAGTAAGTGCAGGTAAGGAATGAGTTGAGTGGGGAGTGCAGGGGGCAGAATGCTGTATAATATGGAAAAGTCTGATAGATGCAGTGTAAAGTAAAGTGCAGGGTGCAGAGTTTGTATGGGTGTCAGTGGGGTGGGTTGGGCAGAACACCGTTCTACTGGCTATTCCACAGTGTGTAATTCCAAAGTAATTGCATTATTATTATGTTTTTATATTATCATTGTATGAGTGGCATACAAATGTCATTTAATGAGAATACTAAATAAATATGTTATTTAAATGCTCATACATGTATTATGACGCTTCAATATTTGGTCATTTTCAACTTAAGCAAAGCATGTTTCTCTCATTAGTTGTGCTGGGTGTGTATTCTTGCTTTTGCATGATGAATTTTTCATCCTAATTCATTTGCTATTTAATTCTAAGCTATGGAAAAACAAAATTATTCATCTTCAGCCATGACCACACCTCTACAGTATGTTTGACCAGTATTAGGAAGTCACACCCATTCCAGACCTCACTTAGCAAGCACTGGAGTTTCAACACTCTAACACAGAATCTGCACAGGATAGCTAGAGTTCCACAAACTGGGAATCAGGCCTACAGAAGCTAGATACTGTTACAGGGAGGGATCATGAAGACACTTCAGACTGCTCAAATTGCAACATCAAATAAGTGGACATTCCAATGACAGCAAATTATTGAGATCACTAGTGCAGTATGGTGTTGCCTTTCTGTTAAAATAACTCTGTGATCAATCTTCTAACATTTCCAAAATGTTGTTCATCTCCATGGAAAGTCATCAAGCAATCAAAGGAGCATTTCACAACTAACTATGAACTCAGCAACCAAGCAGAAACTCAGGCCACCTCAGACTACAGAATCCACACAATATGAAAGTCAACCCTAAAAAGAACAAGCGTGGTGATGAAATTCATACTGGACATGTTACCTGGTGTGAACTTCACTGAGCCAAGCGTTCTTGGTAACAGGATTACGTCTTAAAGTTCTCCACAGTGCTGGAAGGAGATCAGAGAAGGATATCTAATTGTTACTAAAAAATGTTAGGTTGTACCTCCTTTGCCTGTGTGTGAGCAGCAGAGTGGACCAGAGCTAAATCTATAGCAGCACATGATCGCACACCTGCTGTGGCAGTGAAAGATAGATATGTTAATGGTGGAGTGAACACAGCTGTGCGCAGGCTGCTTACAACCTCGGCCAAAGTTAAACATCAGCTGAAATGCTATTTCGTGCCTGCACATATATCCAGTCGGATTGTAATAACAATCTGAAGCTATTCACGCCTACGGGACGACAAAGTTTCCCCCTACCCCCCCCTCCAAATATTTTTTAAAAGCTTCTTTTGTACCGGCTGTACTTTCACTTCACGAAAATGCTGCTTCTTAGTAATCCGACTTAGAAAAAAAAAAGTTCTGCAGGACGTTTTCTGTAAGAGGTTTATACAGATGCAGCGTGTAGATAAAGAAGACTTTCTTTACAGTTTTGCCAGGAGCGAGATTTCTCTCTGCCAGCAGAGTGTAAATCATGATTTATGCTAGGCTTCTGACAGATGTGGTTTCGGAAATTCACGTCTAGATATAGGTCTTTTTTATTTGAGTCATAAGCCAGTTTTAGAATGTAAACAAATAAAAGGGAAAGAAGTAAGCATAGTGTCTTTATCTCTTGAAGCTTCCAAAACTTGCTTCCCATGAAGCCTCAGGCCTGTCCACAGCCCTCTCCTGAACCGTCTCTGTGCTTGGTCGGGCAGTAATGCGGAGAGCATGCTGAGCACTGCTGCAGCCCATTATGTGAGCCTCCCTCCCACATTAATAAGCACAATTCTCAAAGGATGGCCATTCTTTGGCGTATTGTCAGGGTAAGCGTATAGCCGTCTGCTGTTAGGGGATGTATAGCTGCGGTAGGAATGCACATCATGAACGGAGGACTGGACTTGCATTTGATGAGATGGTGCTGGAAGTAGAGAAGTAGAGTCAAAGTATCTTGTTACTTTACTGAAAACTGGGTTCTTTCAAAGTCATGTAACAGGCTGGCAGTTGGTCTTTATATTGTGTCAATATTGTATATATATTCTAAATGCATAGTGCATAGTGTGTTTTCACTACAATATGTATGATGATTCACACAGGATGAGAAATTTCAGGATAAATGACGCACTGAGATCGCCGACAGTGGTGGTAATAAAATTTTAGTTTAAAAAAAAAAAAAAAAAAAGGCAGCTACATGTATGTAGACTAACATGCAGGTAGGCTACAGGCTATGCTACGGAATGACTTGCCTAGAGCTCCCAGAAGCATTGCACCTCTTAGGAGTCACAAGAAACCTGATTTTTTGGATTTGACCAAGGCTTGCCGCAGTCTTAAATGAGACAATGGGACTACTAATTAAATTCATTATCTAAACCTAAGATGGCATTCGTTAATTTATATTTTATGCAGGATAAATCTTATTTTTTTAGAGTGCCTAAAGTAGGAGAATCTAGTAACAATAACGATGACTAGGACTTTAGAAAAAACGTAAAGACAACAAAGACATACAATGAGAACAATTAAACCTGCATCTGCTTCATGGAAATCTCAGCCTGTTCTCTGCAGTGAAGTAAGAAAGTCAGTATTTGGTTTGCATTGTGTGCAGAGTGTAATTTATAGAGGTTGACCCAAGCTTCTCTTTTGTGCAACAGCCATCTTGAAAAACAATGGCAGGAAGACTTGAAACCTGAGAGGAACTGAATCTGCGGTTTACCATTTTTTCTCCTTCTTTATTCCACATTGCATCCCCTGCCCATTTAAAAAGCTTGTTTTCGTGTCCAAGAGGAGCTGTAAAGTGATGTCTAAGCATTCCATGGCCGCGCAATAAGGCTCCGTTAACTGGACGCTGGGGGGACGTTGTTTTGTACCGCATGGAGAAAGAAATGGGCCTGGCAAAGGAAATCATGGCCGCCTCGTGACCCTTCTCTGACCCCCGGTCCTCAAGGCCTAAACGGGGTGGGGGCTGCTTTAGGGTTAGAGGTTTAAGGGTAACAAATCATGCAACACTTTACTGCTATTTAAAAGTGGAGCGCCGAGGCCCACGCAGGCCAGAGGAGAGCTGTACGGTCTGGAGAGAGGATGGGAGACTGGGGTCAGGGATGGGTAAAGCTCCACTACAGTCTGCCCTGAGAGGAGCAGGTCAGCGCAGGTCTGGGCCCGATTAACACAGAACAGAGGGAGAGAGAGAGGGAAGCTCTTGATCTCCCTCATATCTCACCATGGTACTCCTGCGCCGAGGGCCTGCACTCGTCTTTCATCCAGACAGCACGCAGAAGGAGGCTCCAGGAACGTCAACCTTTGTGCCCTTCAGTGTGGGGGGATTAGGAAAATGGCTGTTTTTTTCTTCAAGCATATACAGTAACTTTTTTTTGTTACTTAATAGTTCTGCCCTAAAATAGGTGCTACGTTTCCTTAGAGTCTGTTGTTGTTTAAAGAAGTATGCCATATAATATTATATATACAAATATTCTGAAAAGAAACAACACTTTATTTAACTTTTAATTTAATTTTATTGAATTTGTGTTTGAGAAAAAAAAAATCATGGATGTGAGCTAAAAGACCTTTCTCAATTAATCTGCCTCTTTTTAGACATTTAACATCCCGCTTAACATCCCGAATCAAAAATAGAAAAGGAAAGAAAAAGGTTCCAAAGAGGCCACACCCTATCAGATACAGAGAAAGGGGAAAGCAGGAGAGCTGATAACAGTGATGACCTCCCTACTGGTCTCAGGAGAGAGTGAAAGGGTCACAAGAGAGTGAGGAGGGAGAGGGACAGCCATGATAAGAAGAGCTACCTGCCCTCTATTCTCCTGCTTTTTCAGGGGGATTCCTGCAGGGCTGTAGGGTCCAGACCAGGGGCCAACCCCAAGCCATTCCAAGGAGAGTCCAGCCCAGCCCTCCTGGCGTGATTTTACAGAGGTACTGTCCTTACCCTGATCCCTGTGAGTTCAACTGGAGTTCAGGGCAGATGTTTGCCAGTAGCTTTTGCGCAACGGGAAACCTAAATTTCTTCCGGATTCACGTCTCCACCGACAAACGCTCCTCCCCACCTTCCTCTGCATCGGTATCACCCTCAGCTCTAGCATCAGCAATGGCTTGACCCATGGCACAGAGTCACAATGTCTGTAGGGAAGCAGTCTTTGAGCAGAATCCCTCTGTCCCGCTGGCAGTCCAACTCGGAGATGAAGCCGTACCAGTAGATGACTAGCCCAGGACCAAACCTGCAAATAAGGAAAATAAGGATTTTCAGATTTAAAAACAGCTATAAAATCTATAAATCCTATAAAAACATGTTTGGTTTGTGTTAGCATTCCACAATCAAGTACAACAGCTTTCAAAGCAACAAAGCAATGATCATGAGGAGGTCAAGTGGATTTTCTTGGCCAGTTTATTCAAATGACGAAAAACTATATATGACAGGAGATGGAGAAAAAAAGCAACTGGGCAGCAGACTCGCGTTTGATCCACCCTTTAGGAAACATGACTAAGAGTATAAAACAAAAGCCGTTGTCTGATAAGATCAGCAGACGATACATAAGCAGGATCTCTTTACAATGGGACTTCAACAATAATAACTGTGGAGAGGAACAGTGCTGGAGATTAGTGCTGCAGAGAAAGCCCAGAGTGGAGCGGAGAGGCCGAGATGGAGGGGAGCAGTCTCCCTCTAATAGTGCATCTGTCAGTGCACTTCCAGTACTGTCCAGCTGTTTCATTCACATGGACACTTAAAGTACAGCCATTTTGCCTTGGCTCACATTGCACTTCTGGAGAGCTATAAATAACAGCACTCACCCGCTTGCTGAGAAAAGCTCCGCTCAGACAATATTCAAATCTACCCTTTTCCTTTAGGCCCCCCCTCTTTTTTTTTCCATCTTTACAGCTTTTTGTGTTTTCTTAGTCACATCATATATCCACACACCACTGAGAGGTAAAGTGTAGAGGTAATTACACATTAAAAAAATACACACTTTGCTGGAACGGCGCATAGAAAAAGTTATTTCATAATTTTCTTGACATCCAATTAATAAATCATTTCTGTAACTGTTTACTTTGCCCTGAAGAATGGGAATAGGATCATCCATCGAGGAAAGATCTATGAAAGATCATAGATGTTCTTTGAACTTCCAGATAGAGGCATAAAGTCATGCCAGAGTTGAGGTTTGGACTTGAAAGAGTGCAGAAAGAGCCTGAAAATAGCATTATTTAGTGACATGCGATGTCCAGAGACAATAAATGAGTCTTGGAAGGAGTCAGACAGGAAGCCGCCTGAAGGGGCTGTGCAGCGCAGCAGGAAGTTCAGCCCCTCAGGAGCAGTTCATAAAACTCCAACTGTGATCAATCACGCCATCAGCAAAACATAGACTGATGTCTCTGTCAACATCATAATTGTGTTTAAAATACTGCTGCGCCATACTGTTTCTAGTGTTCCTTCTACATTATCACCAATATACTTACTCATCATCACAGTCATCACCATCACAATCATTATCATCATCATCATGAAAATCTTCCCAACAGTTAGTTGTTACAACCTTCTCCATCTTCTCCATCAGTGCTTCCCGACTGCTACACATCTCCATATCTATAAATAATGAGCTGTTTGACCTGTATCGGACGTGTCGGGGCAACTGAACTGTATAAATAACCCGAAACCCCAGCAGAGGTGCGGAGGCTGCAGCATGAAGAAAAGCGAGTACATGCGACTGCGGCCCTGCATTCCCTGTTTTACAGGCTGTGATTTACAGTCCAGTATCTCTGGGCAAACAGGCCAAAACTAACAGCCCTGGAGAGAGAGCACACAGATGCACTGCAAGTTCACCACAAAGTCACACATAGCTGAGCCATTCAGCAGAACAGTCTGCAGGGTGCATTTTTTTTTCGTCCTCCAGAAACCCCCCCAGCCCCTCCACCCTATCCCAACCCCTCCACCCTATCCCAACCCCCAAGTCTTTTAAAAGAGTCCCATATTCTGTTCCATCGCTGTATGGATGGCCATTCTTTTTATGGAAATGTTATGGAAACAAAATCTAAACATTTACATTAGATAACTTTGGAGAGAGGTTAAGATAGACTTTTATTGAGCACTGGTGCACAGTGCTCTTTTCAGACAGTAAGGGTGGGGTGGTGGGATGGTGAGGTGGGGAAGGGGGGGTTGCTGGAGGAAGGAGGTGGGGGCTCAGATGGGGGGGGGGAAGCAACGTTCTGAAAAGGTTAAAACTGTACATCAACAGATAAGGCACCAGCCTACGATACATCATGTCCCTGGGTTGTCAGGGGCGGCCAGGCACAAATTGAAACAAAAGCAAAATTATAAACACTAGGGAACCGTGTCAGTGTGGCTGTGCGCTGTAAAGTAAATAAATGGAGTTTAAATTCTAGTTTGAATTAATAAAGTCTGTACCAGAGAGACTTTGAAAAAAGAGCTAGATCTAGATCTAGATCTGAAGCTAGTAGCACAAGGGATGGGTTGTTGGCAGTGGAAAGGGAAAGAGGTAAAGGGCAAACATCAGGGGTCCAAGGTTAAAGAGACGGGGCTGTGAACATTTCAAAATAAATAATAATAATAAAAAAAACCCTCAATGAAAGGTTTCCATAAATAATGCAGTAAACGGCGCAAGGCTCCAATCATAATTGCGGTCTATTATGCGGGCCAGTGCTCCATCACCTAAAGCTGGCACCCGCAACGCTCGGGGGAAGTCGGTGATCTTCCAATAAACATCTAACTGCGTAACGAGTTGGTGAAATTGTTTGTGAAATGTAGCTAATTTGGAGCGTGCTAGCTTTGGCGGGCGGAGTGAGCGGTATGCCATGGAGAGCGCTGCTGGCAGACACGCAGCCATTAGCCGTAACGAGCGGCCTGCATTTGATTTTCAAGCAGGTGCCATGCTGGTTAAAACGGCAGCTTAATGAGAGCACAGCACTTAAGAACAAAAACCCAAATGGAGGTGCTGAGAGAGTAAGCTGCCATTAGCGTGGCCTCCTCCCCCTCTCAATGCACACGTGTAATCGCAGCGTAATTAAATAACTAATTACAGCCCTCCACGGTGTCGTCTCAAGCTCTCCCCAGCAGCTCGTCGCAACATCCACAGAATACCTTTTCATCATAAAAGTACCCAGGGCCTAAACTGAGAACTTCTGGTGCTGAAGTGAAACCCGGTCTATTCAGAGTTCCTGGGATCAAATACAATCTGTAAGAAATCACTGTGTTTCCAACTGAAATATATTGTATAACCAAGCTCAGCTATAACAATACATGCTCACATATAACAATACATGCTCAGATATGCTTTAAATATCAAGGCCGCTTATGAAGCCACATCCTCTATTAGTCTTATAAAAGAAAAAGAAAAACAATCGGTGAGAGGAAAAGAGAGAAGGAAAGAGAGAGAGAAAGAAGGAGAGAAAGAGAGAGAGAAAAAGGAGAGACTAGGGCTTGTGCTGTCACAGCTTTGGTCTGGCCTGGCTCTCGGCTGGTGATTAATTGGTGTTTATTTATAGGGCTTGAACTGGGTGACAGGGGGCGGGGGCCGACTCAAGGCTGCGAGCAAGGCGATATCGGCACAGAACCTCTGTCTTGCATGTTTTACTGGACCAGCCTGGGGCCCTGGATACAGCAGCACAGAGATAATAACAAAAAGCCTCCACACAAACAGGATATTTAAAGAGGTATGGCCTCGGCTGGACACAACACTGCAGACGGTAAACAAGCTTAGTCTGAAATATCACAAACAGTGATATAAGTACAGACCAGCCATTAACATCCCCAATGTTAAGAACAAAAATCTGCTGGATGCATTCAATCACCTCGGGTACGTTAAAGATGAACACACACTATCTGGGAGGAAAAAAAGAAAAAGAAAAAAAGAACACTGTGATTAAGCTAGAACAGGTTACAATGAAAGATCCTCACCTGATGCAGGTAGAATTTTACAGACATATTTGTGCTGTCAAGGGGGTTTATAAAATAGTGTGGATAGCAGATGTCTGGACTTGTTTTGTACAGTAATGTAGGCCCAATTTTTCCCCAAATTTTGTTTTTTAAATGTTTGTGTTTTCTTTTATCATATTTTCTTTCATTCTACTTGGAGTTTTTCCTTTATGCACCGTCAACTAATTACACAATAGAAAATCATATTTATTTTCATCAGTAAAATATTACTAACCCAAGGCAAATGTCTGATGATAATCGTTGCCATAGTGTTTACAATATTCCATAGTGGTGTAAAGGTTATTCAGTCACAAATCTGACAATTTTTCAGATCCGCAAAATGAGAAAGAAAACTAATGAGAGGAATTTTGAAAGTCTAAAAGCATTTTTTGTTTCTGTGTGTTAATTTGCATTAGTTTTGTCTAGTTAGACAGTCTGTTTGTTTGAGGTGTAACTTTTAGGCTCTTGGGGCTCAACTTTTATACACACCATAACGATTTTATCCACATACTTCATTCATATGACAAGGTTTTGTTTAAAGTTTAGAATAAAAACCATTAAATGACATGCATCCTGAACTATGCGGGCGATCTGAATGAAGACAGACATGAGATGTACATGCACATAGACTAAAGCAAGCTCTAACGCTAAAAGAATAAAGCGTGTTTTTACTCTAGTTTTATTCTTTCCCATCTTTACACATGAAATAAATTTTATGTCTTAATTCTGTGATTCTATCTATGTCTTCTGCATCGTGGAAATCACAGTGCGGTAGTGCAATAGACACTCACAGGCATGGCATCTCGATGAATAATGACTATACAGAATAAAGGAGGATTATGGTGCCTTTTTTATATTGGTAAACCTGAGGAATATCTGTGATCTGAAGAATAAGAGTTGCCTCGTGTCCCTACATTTCAGCCAGGCTGGCCGGGATAGCAGCATCAGCGATGGCCCTGCCCAGCACACATATTGATAACCTCATTAATGCGTAGAGGTAAAGACCCTCACCCTCATCCGGCATGCGGCTATAATTGCGTAAAACTGCACTGCGCTCATTATACTTCGCTCATGTATTAATGATGGTCGTGCTATTGGTGAGGTGAGATCCAATAAACACCTGGCCTGTCCGCGATAATGACTAAGGAGATGGCACTTCCAGTTTTAGCCACTTAATTTCCTTTGAAATGACAGGGTGGAAAGATAGGGAGACACCAGCCGACACCGGAGGGGTCAGTAATCTGGATCGCCTATTCATGAACGCACCCATTCAGAAAGCAATCAGTCTGAACCTAAATCAGGCTGTCTCTTTTGCATTTGGTCTTTGTTAATGTGAATTGCTGCTATGAGATGAAAACCCACTGATGCTTTCTCCAATGTCGGGAGGCAGCTTTACCCTTGTTGCTGAAGTTCCTGGTGCCGTGACCCGAACGGCTCAGATCTGCAGCGTCACGCTCCGACTCGCTCTGACACGCGCCTGCCTGCTTTGGCTATGCGGTGAAACCAAACAACCGATGGCCTGGCCCACGGCCTTTTAGTGTGCAGACGAAGGGGCCGCCCAGAGGAGCCTGTGCGACACTGACGCCTTGATGTTTCTGATAAAAGATCTTCAGTAGAACATGTGCAGCATGGTCTATGTTCTCCTACACAACAGCAACCCCCCTTTTCTACTCCAGTGTGATCGGGTTCCTCTGAGGATTGGGCTCACAAAAGAGACTGGCTCACCTTCTCGCTCCGGATCAAGTGTCGGGCGACCTGGAGTTCAGCAGATCTTTAAGAGCAGTCTGTTCTCTATCACCCTAAATGGCACTCACCTTCAGGCAAATGGACAAAAGCTTTCATTAAGCCTTCCTAGGAAGGAATTTATAAAGAGATTATGATTCATTGCTTAAAAAAAAAATTACACCAATAAAAGCATAGATGTTTTGGTCATTGATCTCTTAACCCAATTTAATAAATGCATCCAACAACAAGGAACAATAAACACCCTTAGTAGACACAGAGAGGTGTACACGCTGAAAAGCACTCCTTCGAGAAAGGTAAGACCTGCCCCTGGTGTTAATTTGCAGATGAGCCTGTGTCACGATGATGAATAGGCATCTCTCCTTCAGTAGCACGATGAGGGAGAACTTAGCCTGCTGATGAGCATCAGTGGGACTACAGTGACACTGTCAAGGGGATACAAGCTCCTTTAACCAGTTATTGTGAACTCCCAGCAGCCCCCACTGAATAATTAGCAACCCTCTCTTGGGGCAAAGGAACAAATCCCCCTCAATGGCCTCCATTTTGTTTTAAGCAGGTCTGGCTACGGACTGAGGCCTAATCCTGCCCTTATCCCTGAACGCTAATGTGTTTCCAATTTATGATGAGCCCCTCTGCAGCCATGGCGGTAATCAACAACAGTTTGGAGTGTAACCCAAGCCGGGTCTGACTGGGCCGACCCAGGCGCCTCTGTGCTGGAGTGTCCAGCATCTATGGTGCTCAGAGGGCTGCAGCAGACGTGTTCCCTTCAGATAAACAAGCCTCCGTCTCCCAGGCTGCAGGGGACTGTTCTGGTGCCTAACGGTTTGACTGACCTGACCTCACACGTACAAACACATGTACACACACACATATGTATGTACAGACACACACACACACATACATAGAAAGGTGAAGCATAATCAGCCATAGAGTGATTGAAAGATGCAATATTTAGTTTTTAACACTAATGAGGTTTAAATTATGTATAGAAATGAATTAGTAATTCTATTAACCTAATGGTCAAGTTATACAATGAAGATATATATATATATATATATATATATATATATATATATTTATTTTTATTATTTATTTTTTTATTTTTGCATGCCTGCAAACCCACAACCTGCTATCAATAAATTAGCACATTATTCCAGAAAACGCAGTTCCACTGCTCCACAGTCCAATGCTGGGGGCTTCATATTCATCCAACCTTTTCTTAAGCTTGCCTGTTTTTTCTGCTTTAACCCTGCCTTAAATAACTGATTGTTTATTTGCTGTACAATATATACACTTCTAGAGAGAAATGCGTTAGCAGATAAAGATAATCAATGTTTTGCACTTCTGCTGTCAGTGGCGCTAATGTTATGGCTGATAAGTTTGAAGAAATAAAAAAAATAAAAATAAATAAATAAAGACCAGATTTTTTTATTTGCGACAAAATAAATCTACCTCTAGAGAGATGCCTTAGTAATAAGATAAGATAATCAATATTTGGCACTTCAGCAGTCAGCGGTGCTAATGTATTGGCTAATAAGTTTGTATAAAAAAAAAAAAAAAAAAGGGGTATTAGTACCCGTTTATATAAATACAAAATATTGTATCAACCAGCGACATTACATTTTTAGCATTATGTGTTTGCTTCAACTGTGCATGTGACTCTGAACACCCTATAATGTGACTACACTGCGATGATGATGCTGAAACAATTTACTGTGCAGCCCTACCAGAATATGTTATGATTAAACCTAAATTACAGTGAAAGCACTTTTATTGATGTTTCACATCAGCAGGATGTTAAAAATAGCCTACTGACACTGGCTGTGTCCTGCTTGAAGGTCAGCAGCATGCTGAAGTTCAATAAACTTTTAATTGCATGTTGTATATCTTTGTGCAGGTCAGGATAAAAAATAAATAAATAAATAAATAAAATAAATAAACACAACACAACTTTTTTGCAGCGATTTTGTGAATGCCTTTTTAGATAACCAAACATTATCTTCTCTGAATTCACATGGAGGAGGAGAATGCAGGAAGGGTAAATTACCAGTGCTTATAAATAGGTGTGAAAGTTGGTGTCTGACACCCAAGGAGAAAAAAAAACTGAGGGAGAAGGGCCCCAAAAATAAGAGCAGCCAGAGTTTAAAAAAAAAAAAAAAAAAAAAGGTCTGTGTGAAAACAGACCTGGCTTTCGTCCAAGTCACCACCTTTGGAAGTGCACAGTGGTGTTACTGCCACTAAATCAACATGTCAGCACCACGGCATCTGAACTTTTCCTGCACTCCATATTGCTTACAGCTATTCAGCGACTGTAATGAATTGTTGCTGCAGTCACCCTGACGCACAAAAACAAGAGAAGCAGAGAGAAAGATGTAGAGAAATAAAACAGCTCTTCCTTTTACTACTCGTACATAACTGCTGTCCAGTGAATTATAATTATCACAATGCAGCTACAGGGCGTCAGCACGGGCTGCTGGGGAAAAAAGGGCTGAAGGCCAGTATTAGGCCTTGACTATGCGAAGTGGGTGTGGAGGTGATGTGGGGAGAAGGCCGAAGAAAGCCGTGTGCTAAGTCTGCACCATGTTTACATTCCTGAAGGTAGTTTTATCCCCATTGGGATACACAAAGGCCACAATGTCATTTGGCTCCATCATTAGGCAGTCGGCCCAACGCAGAACCCCATGGTTTGTGGGTGGCATGCAAACACTCTACCGCAATGATCACTGTACACACACTTACTAAACAAAATCAAAAAACATTATGTGCAGCTAAATAGCAATTAATATTTTTTTGAATGTGGAGGTATTTAAAATTTTATGATCTAATATAAAAACATTACAAGCAAGAGGTAGCTTTAAGGACCTATATGCTTGCATCCAGTTTTTAAAATAAAAATTGAGGCTTCTGGAGTTTTTTTCTTGTCCAGGCTAAATGTTCTCTTTGGTTACTGGAACTGTTTAAAAAAAAGTCAAAAAACTGCAGCATCTACACAGACAGCACTACATTTAAATTTTCAACATTTAGAAAAATGTAATACCGCTTTATTAAAAACAAATAATGCTCTGTTTAGATATAAAACTCATAATTGCTTGACATGAACAGCACACTACTTAGGGAGTAGTTTGGGATGAAACCTTAAACAAAATGTATTTTCTTTCTATCTTTGTGAAGTAAAATATTCCAAAGATTGTGGACATTTTCTAAAAAAGGAAAATATTCTAAACACACAGGCATGATATGTTGTTTTTTATTTCTCAAATTCACTGAATTAATGATATTACAGATGACCGACATGAACATATTACTCTGGGCATGCTCAGTTACTGATAATTTACACAGGATGAAGCCAATGTTATTCTGAAGATCCAGGGTGCAAATCAAATTTCATTGTCATTCTAAAACATTTACAAAGCAAACATAACACAAGCGAGACCATGGCCCCGGGTGGGATTGCGGCAACCAGGGCTTCAGCTACTCGTACTCACACACCGTGGGGTTTCAAAGACACCGCAGAGGCTCCTCCGAGTGGACTGGCCTGACTAATTAGCCAAGGGATCAAACTGGAAGTTAAATACTTCAAAACATGTAATGGAAGAATGAAAGGGTAACGTGCAGGGGTCAGGCCGACGCCAAACACCGGTCCTCAGGCAATCTGGTATTGATTTTCGCTCATTTAGAGGGTGAGGGGCTGAGAATGGGAGGGAGGCGGCGAGGGCGCTGGGCTCAGGGTCTGTGACGCTGATAGTTTAACCCCGTTTTCCAAAGGCAACAAACAGGACCATCCCTTCAGTTGACAGTACTGATCTGCGGTCACAATGACACCACAAATCCCTGAGCAACACTGCGATCGCAGGGAGAGTGGGGCAGGAGGGTGGGATCTGGGACATCAGTGGACAGACCCTACGCACAGCAGGCCTTGGCCAGGAGCGGGCCACCACCAGTGTGGCCTAGAAATGGCATGACATGCTGGTTTACAGGTGCTCAGTGAACAAAGACAGAAGTGAGCGGAGTGTAACGCTAGTAATCTGTTCTTCCCCTACTTAAGGTCAGAAAAAAGACTCTGAGCTGGGAAATCACAGTAGCAATTCATTTTAGGAATAAAATACACAATAAAATGTAAAAGAAATGTTTAAGTGCAAACATCTTTTACAGTAAGTGATGGTTCTTCAGACCTTTTTTGAAGGCCTTTTTACACTAGACTTTTTCCCTGGACCAAGGAGCTCTTGCTTTGCAATTTCTTTACTTTTGTTAAAAATGTGAAAGCTGTTTTCAAGCCCGAGAGTGGTACAGATTAACAATATCTGGTTCACCTGAAACTGGTACTCTGGGGTTCACTTCCAGTGGACTCTGGTGTGGTCTGCTGCATGTGTGTAAGCTATCCGCTCCTGGTGCAGAGTGTGGGGTCGTGAGATTATTTCATTCTGTAACATGACTGTTTCAACTTTTGTTGTTACTTTCCTTTCCATAATATATCACAATAAAATCACGCTTTGATTGGAGTAAGTTTACTGCAATTTGCTCAGCTTGTGGAGTGACTGCCTGCACTGCCTGACTGAATGGTGAAGAATGCACGCCTTGCACTGGTCTACATTGATAAATATCTTCACATACAAGCTCGTTGCTTTGAGGTGTTCTAAAATAAATAAATAAATAATAAAAAAAAAAATCCATGGATCTCCAAAGTGCTGTTCTATGCTACTTGAGCATTTGCATCCAAACACACTAATAAAAAGCAGCAAATGGATGATGCTATGGCAAACCTACATGCAGAAAAAGATACATAGATTTGCTCAATTGATCCAAAGTGGTTCTTTTTATGATAAAGCTCAAAGAACCATTGAAAGAACCTTTATTTTTAGGAGCGTATACCATAACTAAAGCCAGTGCACTCCAGGACAAGATACATAAGGACCCAGTTAAGGTCACTGGGAAGGACGCATCTCTTTGTCTACTGTACGGGTGGTCAGTTCTTGCAAATATTACCCCACACAAACAGGCCGCCTTGTTCCTTCACATCATCTTGTATTCTGTCAGGGGTAGAGGGTCTACAGCCCTTGGCCATTTTCCCCCTCTGATGTTCCTAAAGACTTGTAAAAAAAAAAAAAAAAAAAAGGCTGGAGCCCTTTTCACTTTTCCCCTCAAACTGCCTCATCTCCCCATCAGAATGCCAAAGGGGACTCCATTAGCTAGACCCAGACAGACCCCCACCCGCACTCAATTTAGCCAGCCCCTCTGTCCTGAGAAGCCTGTCCACGTCAAATTAGAGTGGGCCCCCACTGTCCTTATTATGTCTTGGGAAAATGCCATCATGACTGATGCTACGGGGTCCCTCGCTTGTCACAAGTTGTCAGCCAGACGTGGAGTTTGGATACACATAGCTGACAGGTAATCTTAATGTCTTCAATTATCCCAATTAGTCCTGTCATAAACAATTTGATAAGTGCTTGCCCAACGCAAACAGATAAACACACACATACAAACCCACAAGAAAGGCAAAGCACCAAAGGGTGTGGATGGGTGCCCGTTAATGAGAACTGTAATAGGTTTATCAGTGACGAAGCAAGACGCTTCTTCTTTGTCTCCCAGTGTCCCCAGCATGCTCAGCTGCGCACTGCTCTCTGCTACCTGGTCACTTCAAATTGTACCATCTCCTTTCATTAGCACATAGCCAAGTGAGAATCTGAAAGGCTGTGACAAAATTCATTTAAAGGGAGTGGGAGCAGATTGCCTGAAGCAGGTGCTATAAGGGAGATAAAACAAACGCGTGCGACACTGTGCATGAGTGTGTGCATGCGTGCGTGTGTGTGTGTCTGTGAGATGGTTTCTTCTCTAGCAAGAAAAAAAAAGGCTTTATAAATAATGTATTTTTTTTTACATACTTTGCATGATAATAAAACAGCAAATACATCAAAAAGTTACTATTTTAACATTAAGTCTAGGTCATGATGTCCTTGAAATCAAATCAGTACCATTCATACATATTGTGATTTTACTAAATTATTTATTTATTTAAAAATACCCACTCTTTAAATCATCTCACAATTTAATTACTAGTAGACCAACAAAAATGGTTAAACATTATAATAAAAAAAAGAAATACTTGCTGTCAACAAAAACCTTGTAGATCAATTTTCAACTATAATCATATAATCATATTTCAGCTATAATTTAAAGCTGGTTGTTCTTAATATTGTTCCAACATTTAATGATGACAGAAGATTATTTGGAATAGAAGCTTTTCTATATATTTTTTTTCGTTTTCTCTACAAGTGCCATGTTAAATATAAAAGGCAAAACATATAGATTTTTCTATCGTGTGTTGCTTTCTAGTTACGATCTTGGAGTTGAGTTTAGTTCGGACATCAATGATGCATTTTAATCATTCATTTGATTTAAATCGGCTATTCTGGCTGCACAATATTGGAGACAACGAACATTGTATTTTTTGGTTGTTTTGCGATATATATTATTATTAAAAATACAGAAAGCGTAATCAGATTTCACCAGAAGTCCTTGATCCAACATGCTAAGATATTAATAATATCCTCTGTGTATGTAAGACTAGACTAAGATAAATTATAATCTGCTTACAATAGATTTATAATGGAAAATGAGAACTGTGTCAATTTTCCTACTGAATCAAGCAAGTTGTTGCATGACTTTAGACTTTCATTTGTCTTAGGTGACACTGTATATCCTGATGTGCGAAAAAAAACATATTATACTGCTCTTTTACTTGTGTCCACACACTCATTAACTAATGTCTGAGAATATATAGTCTTGTGCTTGAAGAAAATCACATAAACTAACCACAATCATCCAGACTGCTGCTTCTTTTAAAATCCACCAAAAGCACTAAGCTTCAAGTGACAATGGGTCAATTGATGGGGACTGTTGGTAACAAGGATGTCACTAAGAGAAAGTGAGCGCCACTCTCAGTACAACTTTGAATTATATCTAATTTTCATGATCAGTAAACCAATTTAATTTGGTTGATCTTTAAATTGAGTCAAAATTTTAGATGAATTTAAGATTATCAGAACTAAAGAAATTCTTCAAAATTACCTGAAAAAAAATTAAAATGTTGTTTGTCTGTTATTAAAGAGATACCAGTTTATTGTGTGACAGTGATGCTAAATTAAAAGCTTTTTAAAATGTTTCTCCTGTAAAGTTTGTATTTTGAATTTGAGATGTCTATTATATTGGCAGTTTTATGACATATTAATCATAGTGGTCTGAATGATATGACCAAAACATAAATGACTCAAAAACTAGGGCCACTGTTATCACATGCATGAAACTGTTTAATTTAACAGCTGACTCTTTCAAACCATCCAAAACCTCCCCATTGATGAACTCACCAAGTGACAGGGAAGCCAGAAAACAGTGATCTCAGGTACCTCTCTCACTGAGAGAGAGAGAGAGAGAGAGAGAGCTCTCAGCTCTCAGTCAGGGTACAGCCCTCCAGAGCAGGTGCCCGATGAGAGCCAGTCTTGTGTGTGTCAGTGGCGATTACAGAAGGCGTGGCAGATCCACGGTGGACCCTGTCTCAGCTCCTGACCCCCACCCCAAGTGACGACCGGAACGGTGAAAAAAGGGGAGGGGGGTGTCGAGCGAGAGAAGGCCCGTCACAGGGAAGTTGTAATAGGAAATTGCTTTTGGCAACTATTTGTTCAGCACCAGAATCATTTTTTTTGTGCCAACACAGCGAGCCCCATTGGAAAACAGGGCAGGTCTCCCTAATGAGTAATCTGTTTCAAAGCAGTCTTGTCTGGGCATGACAGTTTACTGAGAGGCTTGAAGAACTGGTAATTACCAGTGTTACGGGGCAATTAATGCATATTACACTGCGGCACTCACGGCGGCGACTGTCAGCTCCCCAATAAAAATGAGCACTCTTCAGCTAAAGGGTGACATTAATTGGACCTTTAATGACTATGCACAGGAACCAAGCCAAATACGAACAAAACAGGGGACTCTGCCTGACTTCAGGAGTGGGGTGGAAATTGTACTAAAAATGAGATTAATTGCTGTTGAGAGGCGAAAAATGAAAAAGGGAAAGAATATAAAAAAGGAAGAAATTACAGGGTTTTGGAGAGCAGGGTGTTCTTGTTGCAACGACAATTCTTAATTATCTTATATATTCTTTATGTTTGAAGAGGGCCACTGACAAGTTAGGTGGTTTATAGAGGTTAATGTGCAGCACGCCACACTTGATCAAATTGTAAAAATTCACAAAAAGGAATCCCTATTTGCAGTGATAACTATTCTTGGCACAAAAGGTTACAGTTAAAAAAAAATCTCCAGCAGGTGACCCCACCTCCCCCCAGGCCTCTATAAAGAGGTGATGTGTATTTATACAATAATGAATGGAGAGCCACTTCAGCAAATCTGTTTTTTTGTTTTTTTTTTAAGCCAAAAGCCTATTGTCACTGACGAAGTGACCCAAGTGGAAGCAGCTTAATTAGCAGGGGAATCAAGAGTGCTTCAAGTCCTGACACCTCTGAAAAGACTCAGCCCTCAAGTGCATTTTAAGCACACACTCAATTAAAAAAACAGAGAAAGAAAAAAGAAAAACAAGCTCTTTCATCATCAACACAGAGCAGAAATTGGTGAAAGTTCAGAGCTTGCCAGAGTGTTTATTTATGAGTAGGATCAACGCACTGGCCATATTAAGTAGTCTTGATTAATGCTGTTTATCTGCACGTACTCTCTACCTGAATATGCAAGGGGCGCAAATCAAAATATCCGCATGCAAAACATGCAGACATTTGCATGCATTTTTGATTTGGTGTTTCCACAGCACTTAAAATATGCGGTAAGAAGGAGTGCAGCGCTGCCTGGTGCGCTGTCACGCTGCACACTCACACTGTCATTGGTGATGATAGAACTTCCCAGCTTCAAAGCAGCTTTGCATTGGGAAGGAGAAGGAGCAAATATTTGAATTGCAAAACCACATCATCTTCCGACGGGGAGGAAATTCAAGACAACTTCCAAGAGTTAAAGACCTACATTTCCCCTGAACAAGCCAACCCTCCACTCCACAAACTGTTAAAGGGGGTGAGGGGGATATAACGTATTCAGCACTGTATAAGCACCTTTCTCGCTAATTTAGCATATCCAAATTTGTGTAATGGGATGTGACATTTCAGAGGGGGGCTTACAGAAAAAAGAGGAAAAAATATATATAATAATGTGGACGTGTGTGAGGAGAGGAGCCTAAAAATGCTTTAAGTAGCCTTCCATTTAACAGAAATCCAGTGTATAAATCCAGGGCTTCTCAGACTGCTTGACACAGTTTTGATTATGGACTGAGGTGTAATTACTTAAGCCATCCTTATGGATGGATTGTAGGCGTCAGAAGCAGCTCGAAGTTCCGCTGCCACTTCTGCTCCATCAACACAGTCAATAGCTACTGTTTTTTGAAGCCTTGAAGGAAGAAGCACTCACTAGTGGAATAAAGAAGCTGTTTATTCAGGTTCATTTGCCAAGGCATTTTTGCACATTTAACAACTTATGAAGAAAAAAAAAAGCTTTCTGTCAACTTTAAGCCATTATAGGGATCACGGAAAATCTTGGCAATAAATATTCCAAACATTATGAATCACCGCATATCCTAAAGTAGGATTTCCTAATTTTTATGCCAGAACAAATATGACATTTAAGTTTCAAGACAGTCCAGGCATGGACAGCATGCATGCCAATAAATACTCATGCTCATCCCACTGAAATAACACAGTTTTATGAGATATATGTATAAATTCATTGTTCAGGAAGAAATGTTAGTACCACTTCACACAAAAGAGAGACTCAGAATGCTGGAAAATATTTCATGCAGGGTATTCAAATGTTTCATATACAGACCAAAGAAAACAGAGAGAGAACACTCTGTGTCAATCGTTGATTAATTACTGAAGATTTTGTCAAATGCAGCAATGATTTATGTCTTAAATCTAAATACTTCAGAGCTGCAGTTTTGACAACAATGAGAGGAAGTACAGGCTGCACTGGAGGTAATGGTGTCTGCCATATCAATGCTACCACCTGCATATCAGAGGCATGGTATAGTAGACCTGGGCACACCTGGGTTATTCTGAAGCTTGCTGAGATCTTGTGTTCCGCACCGCACACTCCACCCCACCACTCCTGCCCAGCCTACGTGTACGTGTAGACACTCTGGAGACAGACACGGACAGAAATCAAAAGCCTGAATGATGGATAACTTTAGTGCACAATGACCTCTGTCACAGGGGTTTGCCCTAAATCAATCTGAGCGATAAGGACCCCGTGCCGACAATGTGCACCTTGGTATGTTCAGCGACTGCCCTTATCTGTGGCGGGAGGAAGTCTGAGTAATAACTACAGACAAGCTACGACAAAACCACTAAGCCCGCATTGTCAAACACAATTTACAATGTATATTCCCCCTCCTCTGGTGCTGTTAAAACAGTCATTACAGGCGTGCGAGTGATAGGAGCTTGTGTTTACGGCAGGGCCTCCGCACGTCTGGCTGGGAGAGGAGAGTGGAGAGGAGTGGCCGGGACTGGAGGTCAGTTAGTGGGAGCAGGCCTAGAAAGAGCGAGAGAGAATGAGTGAGAGAGAGAGAGAGAGAGAGAGAGAGAAAGAAAGAAAGAGAGAGAGAGAGAGAAAGAGGAAGAAGGCCCTGGGGCTTTGGTTCCTCCACGTCGTCCCGGCGTGGGCTGCCTTCATTTGCAGTGATACATGCAGGGAAAGGTTGGAGGTTGAAGTTGAGAGGAGGGCCGACAGGAAAAAGGGACTGGACGCTTTGGGAAGATTACAACACTTAACATGTTAAGACCTCTCAGTAGTTTCTCATTCATCCCCCTAGTCTTCCTTTTTTGGACAGGGAGAGTCCAACTTTCCATGCAGTGGCATCAAAACTGGAGAAACGGACCAAACATGACATCAAACGTCACGTCTGCTCTGTTTACGTGACCCCTTTCTGCCGGAGTCAACCGTTTCGAAAAAAGTCCAGCTTTTAAAATGCTGATTAAAATGTTTGCTTTCTCATTCGGAATGACATTTGACAACGCCGGTAATATTTCAGCGAACTGCAAAAACATTCTCTTAGGCCATGACAACTTTTTTCCACTGCTTAGACAGGCGCAGGTAACCTCCACTGAAAGTTTCCCATGAACTCAGGGATATGAAGTGAAAACACGACGGTGGAGAAAAAGTGGGCTGAAGGTTTAAGCCAGAGTGTTTGGTTTCACGCAGGCAGCTAAAGCAAAATGTTTTGCAATCATTATTCAAAGAGTTTATCCCCTTTCTAATTCAAACCACAGCGATCAATCAAAACAGAGGCTGCCCTCTCTTTTTTTTTTGGACCACAGCTCGGCCCTTAACAGGGACTCCAGGGGAGCTGCGGACTGTCAGCAGTTCCACAGATTCAGTTCCACTCAGTTCTGGTGAAGCCCCTCATCGCCTAATTAGGTAAGGTCCAGTACAGACTAGCCTTAACAGCATGAATGCAATTAAGTAGCAGCAAACCTTCCTTATGTTATAATAGTAATAACATTCAAATGAACAGTATATAACAGCATTAGGTAGAAAAAAAAAATAAAACAAATATTCCTGCTGTCATAATGTCGGTGTCACACATATCAGTTAAACTATCCTTTCAGCAAGGCTTGGAGAACCACCACTGCTCTTAAGCATATTTCACATACTTGCTGCCAGCGCAGCTTTGACAGCAGACCACAATGCCTTGAGAGCGGGAGAATTTGTCGGATTAGAAGAAGTGCCCACACGCTGCAGTCTGTAGTTAATAGTTTTCACATTCATTATAATCACAGAGGAAGAGAATCCGACCAGTCAGGCAGGACAGTGAGCTGGCCTGAGCGAGCCACAGCTGTGGAGAAATTGAAGTGGCAGCTTCTATCAGATAGCTTTCACCAGACAGCTCCATTTCCCTCAGAATTGTAGCCTTCCTGTCATATAAACTCATAATAGAAATAAAAAGTTTGACTTAAGTTGATGTGTTGGAGATCGGAAACAACAGGAATCACGCTAAACAAAATTTGGCCTAAGGCTTAATACTACGTCTTTCATTTATTTTGCCAATTTTTCATCATTACTTGAAATAAAATAACCTAAATGTACTTAAAGTGTTTGGGATTTTCAACAAAAAGGCAAATACAAACACTTCTAACAATCTATATATATTTACTGAACAACAATTTTAGACATCTCAGCAGACAAACCAACAATGCAAAGCACAGTACACTTCAGTTTTCACTACATATATTTCGCACTGGGTGCTGATGCAATAACAAAACCCTGCAGAAGTTTTATCATCTGAAATGAGGAATGCAGATATGCAAACAGGCTTATCTGCGACTGATAACAGCCGGGTTATATGTCAGTATGCAATGCTGTGGGTCTAAGATGGGCTAAAGAGTAAGTGTTTTTCTGAGCTGGATTACTCACTGAGTTGATGACAGATTGAAGTCTCTGTGAGAGCTCAGTCTTTACACTGCTCTGTGACTATAGGAGGTCGTTCATTCTGTTTTTTGATAATTCTGACGTCTTTCTGGGTCCTTTTTATGTCTTGGAATTCAGTAAAGTGCCACCATTGCCACTGTTTACTGTAACGTTAGAATACAATGACCTGCAGTATGATCTAAAACAAATTAGCCATTGCTCAGTATAAATTATTTAGCCTTTTCACTTACTTACTTTGCTGTTTTCGTCCAAATATTTTCATTTGCCAAATATCTACTGCATTGGTAATTATTCTTACATATCTGCAGCAATTATTTCACAGAGTGGCAAGATTCTGAACTGCTTTGCTGACCCAAAATGGTAACAGCTCTAAGGCATCATGGTGTCCACCTGCTGCCCATGATAAAACATCACAGTGATGACATGCAGGACAGGAACACACATCAATGCATTTCCCTCCACTCCACTTCAGCCTACTGTACAATACTACGATGGGGTGCACTATGGCCCAGCTTTATGGCACATAAAAGAACAAAGGCCACTACTGGGCCACATTGGCAGCAAAAGACGCTTCCTGCCATTCATCAAAAGGGACCGAACCCTTTAAACTGATTATACATATGCTGTGGCAGAAGGAATTTGCTGAACTGATAGATATTAAACATTAGTTTGAATTGATGAGTGAAATCAAAGGTCAGTGCACCAGTTCTCATCTGTCTCTGATTAAGCTCTGACCAATGGCTAGGAGGCTAGTCGTGTTTAAGCTACAAGGCAATCAAGAAGAAAGAGAAGGACATGAAATCTAAACCAGAAATACTAGAAGATATATTCACATCTTTTCCCTGTTAAATGGATAACTATGCTGGGGAGTGTTTACATTTAAAAATATCTGAAAACAAACTTAGGCTGACATGTTTCAATCATTTAAACAAATTCATTAAAATAAAATGCTAGTTTATGTATATTCTTAGAAATTCCACAGATGTACTAACCAATCTGTAATGTACAAAAAATGAAGTAATATGAAAAAGACTTTGGAAACCTGTAAAATTAGAAGAAAAAGCCCCTCGTCTAATGTAAAAATAAATAGAAATGAATGAAGGCTGGCAATGG
The DNA here is from genome assembly GCF_023375975.1 of Astyanax mexicanus. NCBI lineage: Eukaryota > Metazoa > Chordata > Actinopteri > Characiformes > Acestrorhamphidae > Astyanax > Astyanax mexicanus. The sequence goes on from NC_064421.1 coordinate 14,856,019, forward strand.
CAAAGCTGAACAAATTAAGAAGCTGGCCAGAGACATGCAGGTAAAATATAGAACCAAGCTTAGTTCTTTAGTTCTTAGTAGCTCAAGATTTCAACTTTAATCAAAATGATTTTAACTGTAATAATGTTTACTGATGTGGAGTTTTTAAAATGAATAACTCTTATTGCAGAGATAAATACTTGTGATAAATGAGAGATAAATGACCAACACTGCATGTATTTGAGTACAACATTAAAAATACTGTTATCTAACTATCACTGTAGTGGTATTAAATTATTATTCCTTTTTTTTTATCATTTGATGATAAAAAAAAATAAATAGAAAAACAATATTTGTGTAAAATTGTACTACCTGTACTTCTCCCACTGTGTATTTTCTACACAAACATATTGCCCTGACATTAACTGCCATTAACATAGATCAACTAGTGCTGGGTCATACGACCTCAAATTATTATGCCAGTTATCTATTTTTTTTTTGCTGATCACGATTAGTGAGTATTTATTTACTGTATATGAATGAAGGGCACACTGTTTTATTTGGTATAAGCAGTTTGAGTTGTATAAGTTGGCTAAGTGCAGAGTGGAAGGGTGCAGAAGGGAATAGTACATGAACAAACAGTGTGGAAATAAAACAAAATAAAAATATACAAAAAAAAATCTGCATTTGTTTTTTTTTTACTTTATCAAAAATATATTTTTTTATAATGTTTGATAAATCAAATCCAAGGGAAAAAAAATACAAAAATATCTACAAACATACCAACACAATGCTGCACAGATTACCCATAATGCTGAGTACAATATAGAAAGTGATCTGTATGCCATGACATGTTTGTTTTTGTGGAACCTTGTTTATAGATATTTAGCCTGGTTAAAGCATGAGGTTGCTAATTGTGATATATACAGGCATGCTCTCTGGAAGGCTAGCTCTCCTTTATGAAGCCCATGTTTGCTTGGATTACCTCTCAGCCTGAAACACTCAAAAGCTCTTTACAGAAACAAATCAACCTCAGGCCTTCACACTGCGATCATGTCCAACGAGGTCACCATACAACAAGCGCGAGTGGGGGGAGAATGACTGACTAACCCAGCGGTGACGTTTATGGATACTGTAGCACGAAGCCAATTCCCTGCACCAATGTGTTCTCCTGATGAGGACTGTCGGAATAGGCCAACATCTGTTCCTCGATTAGGATGACATGATGGCGACCCACTGTAATTGATGACCCGGACGAGAGCTAAGAGAAGTCGGAGTGAGCCGGGCAGGAAAGGGACAAGGCTGAGCGAGCGACAGCAAGAGCTAAAAGAGGAATATAACGAGTTATTTATAAACAGTTACTTATTATAGCCGTCCAGTCTCTAACTGTAAGCCACCTACACCTTACATCCGCAGCTATAGAACAAAAGATCTGATATAATCTCATAGCTAAAAAAAAAAAAAAAAAAAGACAACTGATTAAATCATTACCTGATCATTTCTATTTTTACAGCCAAACATACAATTGTTTTTTTAAAGAAAAAATTAAAAACAATGAAAGTCAATGTAAAGAGACTTTAAGATTATTAATGATGTATTAATTCTTCATACAGACAGTACTCTGCAAAAACCTTTAAAAAATGCCTTGCATATTAAATCAAAATGTGTAACTAGGAATTTTATAGATATTAGATATTATTATAGCCAGTTTATTTAAACTGAACAAGATTGATTCTAAATTAAAGTTTAAAATTAAAACCATGTATTACAACTCTCATGTGTCTAATAAAGTTCAATCATATCCTAAAAGTACTTTCAATAGTAAAAAAGAAAAATTATTCATTTTCTATTAGCTTTAAAAGTGTGCCATTCCTTCACAACAAATATATATTTGTCAAGGACTGGTTTACTAAGACTGTGTGGATTGTCAAGAACCTGACAAAACAATACATACATAATGGGGGAACATGAGCCGTGAGCTATGAGCCAACATGCAGTGAAACTCTGCAATGCTGTAAAGCAAGGATTATAATTGCCATTATAGCAATTTTCTTAATCATTTAAGAAAAGAGTATAATAAAATCACAAGTAAACTAAACTAAACGTTTGATCTAAATACAGAGTAAAACAATGCTATCTAGGGTTTAAACACAATACAAAACCCCTGTCTGCCATCAGTTTTTACATATAAACCAAAAACCTAGGCCAGTTTTTCAGGATATTTTGTTAGTTCTGTTAGTTTTATTTATTTATAACATACTGGATTTTTTTTTGAGATCCTAGTCTACTCAAATATTTAGACATTTTCATTTATATTTATCAATTATAGACAGTTATAAACAATCTAGAAGTTTTTTGAGCTGTAAAATAATAATTAAATTTTCATTTATTGATTTATATTATCTATAATCTATATAATAATCACAATATTTGACCACAGTCCAAATTAAATTGGATTATTTATATATTGTTTATTATTTGTTAATTATGTATTTTTATTAGTATTGCCTGGTCTGAATAGTTTTATTTTAAAATTAAAATTTATATTTCAAAGAGGGCAAAGCAGCCCAAGTCAGAGCTCCAGTTTAGTCATGATAATCGACTCTTTCTATCCATACAGGAACAGATATAATACAGTATCACAGAATATAATGTGATAAAGTCTTCAATTGGCCACTTTAAAACTGTGCTGTGTCCTTCAGTCAGGCTTCATCCCCTAGCACAATCTGCATTCAAGCCCAGAACATGCGGTGAGATCCTTCCACCAGCAGTCAGACGATTTACGCTCAACTCCGGCAAGTCCTCCGACCACTCGAAGAAGACGACATGCCAGATCAGCTGCTTGGAACGATTACAATCATGCACATCTCTTAAAATCAAATTTTATTTCCCTATAAAAAGACTCATTGAGTGGCATATTGTATTCGTTTTGCATCCTTTGAATGCAGTGGACTTAAATATACTGTAATTATAAATTTATCATAGTAAATGAGGTAATAACCAGGAAGGATCGAGTTTCATACATTGCATATATACAGTATGAGCCACGACAGAAATAGGCAGCATCTCATATTAAATTCAGACAGTGCAGGGCATCTAAGGGTCATGCAAACAATCACATTATTGCTCTAATTCTCAGCATTTCAGCCTTTTTTGGCATGAACTGCTATGATGGATATGTTGGTTATTCAGACTATTATTTGTGCCATAGACGTGAAGATACACTAGCAAATATTTTAAAATTTTCTGGATTTTAAAATAGCATTTGTGAATATTTAATTATTTTTTGTGATATAATAAAAAAAGATAAGAATAACCTCTTATTATTGTTGTCCAGACAAAACTCTCAATCAATGTTGATTTTTACGTTACTTCATCATTTGAACACAGCACCAAATTTTATTTTATTATTTTTTATTTTTTTATTTATATATTTTTTTTTCATTCCTTTTCTGTAAAGTTGCTATTTTGAGGATACATGTTTTTCTTTGGACAGGAAACAATATGATCTGGCGGGTCGAAGAAAAAAAAAAAAAAACTACCAATAAGCCCTTATTTATTATATAAATATATACTCATAAAATGACGTTAAATATATATATATATATATATATATATATATATACTTAAAAGGACGGAAAAAAATAGTAACAGAAAGTTGTTTGTTATTAAGGAATTTGTTGTTAATTTTACAAAGCTATTAAAATTATTAAAATTAAAACTATAGGCATTTTTTATTTTGTTAGTTAGACTTTGTATAATTGAAATAAAATATAACTTAAAAGTACCCCAAAAAAACATTGCTTAAATAGAGTAATGAAAATGTTAAACAATTACATGTACAAACAGCACTGTGCAAATTTTACAGGTTCATTAAAAACTAAATATCTTTTCAGCAATCATAGATTTATTCATGTCCATCACCGGATTCTACATCAGTTGGCAGTGATTTACCAAACCAGGTGTTAATAGATGTTATTTGTACATATTGTAACATTTATGTTATACAGAGTAAATAAAAAACATATAAATATATAGCTTAGTGCTGGACGATATGGCCAAAATTCATATCACGATATATTCCTTAATTTCGGTCGATACGATATAATTTCGATATCGATATAAATACTTAGAAGGCCACAGAAAACTGCGAAGAATCCCTGCAATGGAAATATGTACCTACTACTGTCTGAAAATTTAATTTAAGTCTTTGAAACCTCCTTTCACGAAAACATTATAATACTTAAGAAATAAAAAATAGTCAAGATAAATCAATGCTCAATTTTATTTGCATATAGCAAAATAAAAACATGACATCCCTGTCAAACATAAGCCTATATAACTATTACCAATAAAAATAACTTTAAATTAGGATAGAAGCAGAGCTTCTTATTCTTTTGTAAACAAATTTAACAGATCAAAACAAAAGTGTTTCAACTAGGATAAAGAATAAAAGAAGCCTTTATATACATAAAAGCAACAAGATTTTCCAGTCAAATAAACAAACCTATAGGCTTTATCAACTATAAATAACTTAGTTACAATATAAGCTACAAAAGTGCTTCAGCCAAAATACAACTCTTTATAAACATAAAAGGAACATGATATCCCCGTCAAATAAACAAACCTAAAGGATTCATAAACTTTAAATAACTTAAATAACTTACAACATACGCTATAAAAGTGATTCAGCCAGTATAAGGAAAATATTGTATGTAGTGGAACTGATTGAGGTGGTGGAACAGATTAGATGTTTTAACGTTACCGCTGCTAACCTGCTCCACTCTCCGGCACAATTTGCAGCAAACTGAAGTTTAGCAGACCTTTGAGAGTTGAACCAAATCCTCACCACTGAATTAGACCTCCCTCCTTCAATTGATCACTTGTGGAAGCGGCAGGGGCATTCATTTTGCATCAAAAATGTCCCGTGCTGGGAGCCAAGAGGACCCGCGGCTGACCGAGAGGACCCGCGACTGACCGCTGACCGAGCGGACCCGTGGGCGGACCGAGCGGACCCGAGGCTAGGCTAGGCTAGGCTCGGCTTGGTTCCGCTCCGTTCCACTCCAGCGCGGAGCATTTCAGATGCAAACCGAGCCTACCTTAGCCTTGGATCCGCTCGTCCCGGCTCCGTTTGGCTCCAGCGCGAGGCATTTTAGATGCGTAGCGGACCCGAGCCTAGCCTAGCCTAGCCAAATCTAGCCTAGCCTAGCCTAGCCAAATCTAGCCTAGCCTAGCCTAGCCTATCTGGCTACGTGCCTATGTGATTACATCATCACGCACAGAGATAGTCCAGCTACGGAGGCTGATTGTGTTCAGGTGTGCGGCGAGCTGACGCCAGTAAAACACCTGTCCGTGACAGATTCTGTAAATAATACATATCGATATACCACAAAAATGATATCACCGTTATTGAAACATTTCTTATCGCGATAAATACCGATATCGAATTATTGTCCAGGCCTAATATAGCTGATTAAAATCATAAAAATCAATAGTCATACTTTACATTTATACGGTGACTAGCAGACTCAACATAGTCTCTTCTTTTCAACCCATGCTGTGTCTACTTAAAAAAATATACTCTCTCACAGTGACAAGCAAATGTGTTTATTATATAAGATGATTTTTTTTTAATAAATAAGTTTTACAACAATACAATTGAAAGTGGTTATAATTGAAAGATAGGCTTATAAAATATATATGCTTATTATTTCCCCAATACCTCATTTAATACAGAATTATTTAGTATTTTTCCTTGCCTAAGAATAAAAAATGGAAGAGCCATATACTAGGGACAATTATTTCCATCACATTGTACTGTACATAAGCTTCATACCCTTAAGCCACCAAAAATTAAATAAAAAAATAAAAATCGCACCTTAGAAAAAGCGCTCGTTGTTTCCACGTGTTGTTATAGGAGTTGACATGTCAGTCAGCTACAATGAACGTGTGAAATACAGTACACAGCTTCTTCCAGCTCCAGCTCTATTTGTCACAAGACTACCTTTGTGGCGGAAAAACAAGAGCTCACGTCTCTGCTCGTGTTCACCAACCCAGAGTAAGAAAATATCTCTGGGCTTAGAGAAGCTCTTAAGCTCAAAACCATTTCAGACATCAAAATTCTCCTGTTAGATTGGGTTTTACATAGAGCCATTTTAATAAAGTCACACTGCTCACTGTGCCCCAAGACAAGATCTCAAATCATGACCAAGATGACAAATGTTGCTGACTTCTGCCTGGAATGAAACCCGGAAGGTCAGTGAAAGAGGGGAAGGAGTGCAGGAAGAGGGGGGCTTAGAGCTTTAAAATCCTGCATATGCTTCTTTAGCTCTAACGACATAAATCTCTAAATCTGCAGAAAGGGGAAAAAAAAAGTTTGCTCAGAAGTTCCGTAACAAAACAGGAATTCCTTGGAAAGCCATGTTCTTGCTCCCAATTACTTTAGGCTTTCTTTACAACTTACTGTCAGCCTGGGGTTTCAGAAACTCCAGCCGCGCTCCTCTTTGTGTTCCAATGCTCATTTCTGCTGCACCTCCTGCGCATCAAAGCCCTTCTTAACCCTAACTTTAAACGACAAATTTGTATAATACGCCAGCACAAACCCGCAGAATAAATAAGAGAGAAATGAACGCTTAGTGGGGGCTAAATCCTGTGGCCGATGGGAGGCTGAAACGCCTGGATTACATGCGGAGCGCGTTAAACAATGCGCCTAAATATGCATTGAAATCCTTAAAGCATGAAACCACCTTGTCATTCGCCATTAGTATTCTGAGTTGTCTGTCATACATCTCGCGTTACACTTGGGTGTATCGTGGTGGTAAATGTCATGTGCTGAGGGTCGCAAATTCCAAGAGGATTTCTTGAAGCCATCTCATGTCAACTTTATTTCTCTAGAGCTCTTAACGATTAAACTGTCACAGGAGCACTTCGCGGTGTGTTATGCACAGCCTGCATCTATGGAGAAGTCGAGGAAAAAATTATGGCTTGAGATATTGGGTATAAAGAACTGGCCTGTGTGGGATGATGGAACACAAGATGAAAACGTCATGACATGTGGATCAGGATGTTGCTAGAAAAGAGCTTAAGCCCTCACAAACTAAGCTTTAAAGAACTAAAGTAAAATCAAAGAGGTGAAGCACAGAAACTTTAGCTTGTGTAAAGTTTATAATGCCTGGTAAAAGCTGTACAACTATACACACTCTGTGAGCACAGCTATGGCTTTTGTCTTTCAGCAGGCAGAGCAGAACAGAATGTGTGTGCTTGTAGTATGTGTGTCACAGATGACAGTGGCAGAGGGACTGTCCTCAGGGTTTGCCGAGTGATGTCCGGCCTCATTGGGATCAGCGGAGACAGGGCTGTGGGGCCGCCAGCCCCTCTCTCAGGTGACACGCTCTATCTGCATGCTCCTGCTGATGGCCTTCTGTGGGCCAGTACACCTATACCCTCAAAGCATCTATTCCGGGCAAAAATACACAATGCATGTGTGGATGTAACACATACACAGACACAGACACACAGAGACGCATGCACTCACACACACATGTAGACAGAACAGCTTACTGCTTCAGAGATGATTATAGCATGTCGGAAAGCACCCAACAACATGCTTCTATAGATCATTCTAACACTACTTTTGACTATTTAGTTAATTTAATGACTATTTATTTCTTATTAATATTTTGTGTGTGCTCGATTTAAGTAGTTCAACCATAATATAATTGTCTAATTATGTAATTCTACCATTATTCTGCAGTAAGAATACATCACTTTGATAAAATAACTGTTTTATGAATGAATAATAATACATAAATACATAAATATATAACATTTTAAAATGGTTTGTGAGCTAATATATAATTAAGGTAATCATAGGGAAATGTATTTCTGCATCAATTACGTGCAAATAAAATAAATAAAATGATGCACAGGCTGTACTGTGATATTAAGCTATTCTCTTATTGTACACAGCATTAAAGTAAACAGAGAAATATAAAATAGCTGAACAACAATGTCAGAAGACATATAATCTTCGCTGTTATTAAGTGATATCTTATCAAAGTGCTGTATACTTGTGCTTCCAGTGCTTGTGTATGGCAGCTACAGAGCAGCTTTCTTTCTGGACAATTCCATAGTTTCTTCCCAAAACACACTTAAAAAAACGACACTTAACTTACTACAATAATGACTACACTTCTAATGGCAGTGCACTACATTTAACACACTATTTAGTGTAGAAGTGTGCGGTTTGAGACACAGCATCCATTTTCAGTGTGTGCAGCCATCTTTGTGATGCACCCATGCACGTTAACGTCAATTATGTTGACGATTCGCCCCAGCCTTAATAGCTTGTATTTATTAATTTCTTTTTTTGTCTTACCAGAGTAAAGAAGATGGGTGATAGCATGATGGACATGTCCATTAATATGACCGCACTGTCCAATTTCTTATATGAAGAATTAATTCAATGTGAGGGCTATCTGATTGACCAGCACAAGACGATAAAAAAAGTCAAATTTCTTGCGCGAAACTTAGGATGTAAGGAACAAAATTAATTGAAAAATGTTAAGGTGTTCAGAAACTGTCAGATTAGAGGTAAGTCAACAAGAGAGCAGTGAAAACCATTATGTATGGAAATTAGAGACTACAACAGTGTCTTGGTTACAAGCAGAAGAACTTTGAATTTACTACTGCAACTGCCTAATGCCTAAATATACAGTCCCAACTGTTTATCAGATTATGATAAACCTAAAATAAAATTCTGCTAAAAAACACAAATCACAGGGTTATTAAACTATTTTAAGCAAATTAAAGTATTAAGTGCTGTTTAGTCTCTAGAAAGTGAGGAGTATAAACTATAACATCTAAAACACTATACAGCTCCGGAAAAAAAAAAAAAAAAAGACCACTTAAAAATGATGATTTTTTTTTTTTTTTTTACCAAATTGAAAACCTCTGGAATATAATCAAGAGGAAGATGGATGATCACAAGCCATCAAACCAAGCTGAACTGCTTGAATTTTTGCACCAGGAGTGGAATAAAGTTATCCAAAAGCAGTGTGTAAGACTGGTGGAGGAGAACATGCCACGATGCGTGAAAACTGTGTTTAAAAACCAGGGTTATTCCACCAAATATTAATTTTTGAAAACGTAATAAATATAAACTAGTTAACTTTGTATTATTTGAGGTCTGAAAGCTCTGCATCTTTTTTGTTATTTCAGACATTTATCTTTTTCTGCAAATAAATGACAACAATTTTATTTGGAATTTGGGAGAAATGTTGTCTGTAGTTTATATAACATATACCTATAAATAGCGAAATCAGAGAAACTGATTCAGAAACTGAAGTGGTATTTTATTTTATTTTTCTAGAGCTGTATGTCCAAATGTTTGGGGACCCTCTTTCTAATAAACGCATTCTGCTATTTTAAGCTGTATTCGTTGCAGATACTGAGGCTCAAAATTTATCTTGTCCCTGTAAAGAAGCACTGCCAATAGAATAGGACCTTTCTGGATCAGATAAACATATTGGAACATATGGCCACTATGCCACCACTAATGCCAGGCATTGTACATAGCAGTACATAGCCCCCAGCACAGAGATGTAGGTCAGTGGATCTGAGTTCTCTGGAATTATCATTCTCCTTCCAACACATTTAAGATAAGGTAGATAACAATTTCTGCTCAATAATTCAATCATTTACCTAACAGGGCTTTAACAAAGTATTCAATAATTTTATTCGTGATTTTCACACAATAGACTGGTTTAATAATAAGCATAATCAATAAAGTATAAAACTTAAGTTTAAAAGAAGTATTTAATCAATTCATCATTTGTGTTTCTTAAAAAATCTTTCTGTTAGTATTCACAAATTCCACAAAGAAAACAGAAGGATACAGACGACGTGTGATCATGTCAACTGTTTCCAAGTGGTCAAACTGCATGATGTATATGATGAATCCAAAAGTCTTAACCCCATTTCATAGGAGAGAGAAATGAGCCATATTGTCCTATTATACTGCCATAAATCATTTTTGTCAACCTCTGACAGCTTTTTATCAGATCTAACCTTTTCAAGCCTCCATTAGGAACGCTAACATTTTCAACTCTGACACATCTGCAGCATACGGATCGCACAGCTGATTAACTTTAGGCTAGGGCAGCCAGCCAGCCCTGTTCATTTGCAGCAAAGCCCTCTTCACCTCTTACAGAGGGGGGAAGCAATCATTCCATATCTACAAAAAATATGATAAATTTTTTAGAATTAGAATTTTATTTTATTTTATCTTTTGATCTAAATCCAGAAGGCATTTTACAGTATGTAGCTCACTTTAGAGTCATACATGTGAGGTGATTGTTACCTCACCAGCATGAAATAGAGTATATGATTCATGATGTTCACATAAATGCATAGACAAGCATCCCTGAGCTAATGGATCTTAGTTTTGGCTTTGGTGAATACAGCAGCATGGCAGCTAGGGCTGTGTATAGGGAAGAACCAGGCGATACTACATGTATCACGACACAGGGGTTACGATTCAATATACTGTGATAGATTGCAATACTGTAAAAAGGATTATATAGAGTGATGTTTTTAAATAAAATGTCTATTTAGTAATCAAATCACTGCCTGACCTCAATCTTAAAAATGATTAATCAAAAATCGATACTGTTTTAGAAAACCAATATTAATATTGTACGAATATTTTTTCACAGTTCTAATTTGGCTTTAGGAAGAAAAAACAGTAGGATGAATGTCTCAAATCCTGCTCTACTGATGACCATGTCTGACAAACAGACTAAACCCAGTCAGAGAGGGAAACCCCCAAGCAAACAAACCCAAAAACATTTAAACAGAGCCATTCAAACAGAGGCTCAAGGGCTTACGTTTCCGTTCTGATTCGGAGTGGGAGCTACGCTAGGACGAATGACATCTTTCCCCATTCGTTTTGGGTAGGTTTTTATTTACAGGCAGCCTCCCTGCCAACCGCAGCTTAGCCCTGCCCTCCATCCATGATGAGGAAGCAGGTTACCCTGGAGCCGTATTTCATTACATGCCATGTTTAACTATACCCACGTCTCCTAAAACACACACGAGGCTTATTATGTGCTTAATATTCACCATCAGGTGAATAATTTTTATGCAACTCTGATAGTTGGGGGAGATGGATAACTCAATTATCAGCACATCCGTCACACAGCTCCCTGGCACGGGGAAGGCTGCAGATAAGATTGATGGTAAGACGAGACCAATGGCTTCTTCGCCATCACATCCAGCCAGTGGGCCTGAACACACTTTTTTTTTTTTCTCTGTCGCCTTTCGTTCTTTCCCTTTTTCCCCCCCCCACCCCTCCTCTGCAGCCTTCATAGGCAAAGCGTCATTACCCCTCACTCCACTGAGGAGAGTGTATTATGAGGTTAGTGTTTTGGCAAGGCTATTGTTTGGATGATGAATATTGTTGGTGAGGGCTTTGGAGAGAAAATTAGTTGTGTCATTTTGAGAGAAATACAACACCATTCCTCACTTTTTCATCTCTCCCCACACTCGGCTTAAGGGTAAATAAGGAACAATTAGCAATGGCCACAAGCGCTAGAGTTCCTTCAAATGAAAACAGGCAAAAAAAATAAGCTAATCACCAGAGCCGTCGCTCAGGAGCGATCTACTAATTAAAAAAAGTGACTGCTATTGTAAGCGACTGTGAGGTCATTCAAAAGGAAACCCAGCATGCTTTTTAGTGGTTCCCTCCATCCCCTGACCACCCCCTCCAAACCGAACAAATGAACTAATGCCTGTCTACAAAGGTCTCTTGCCTTAAAACGAAACCATACAGTGAATTAGAATCGAAAGCAGTGATGTCAACGCAATGAGTGCGCGATCGGGTGACATCAGTTCGGCTGGACAGTGCAGTGCAGTGAAGGCAGCCGTTCATTCTGTAGGGAGGAGGCGGGGTGGGGGGGGTCTAAGGGGGGCTAGGAGCGTCTCCTGCTGCTCAGCCCATGAAGTAGGCTTAACAATGGGAGAGCACATTCAAAATGTCAGATGTAAATGTCAATTAAAAATTACAAGGGAGCTCCAAAAGGTGGGTTTTGAAGGGACTGACATTTTTTTGACATGGCAGAGTTTATCAGGCGAGGCAGCCCGCAAACATGACGGCATCGGCCCCGTCAGGTCTCCCTACGTGCATGAGCAGAAAGCCACTGCTTTTTAAAAGCTGATGCGAGGGTCCCTCACTGCCACTCACATCTTTCTTACATCTTTATATCAGAACCTGCTATTCTAAAACCCCCTCCATCATTACAGACACAACTGTATCAGATACAATAAGTAGAGCTGCTAAATCATGGGACTATTCTATCCCGAGGCCTGCAGGGTCTGTGTCTCTCATCATTCAGGGTAATGGAAAAAAAGGATATGTTTTTAGCCCTAAATCATGTCAATTTTGATTGACTAGGACAGTTTTCAGTCAAGTATTGTCTCATTAAATGCTACATCTCTCATAGTCTAGGAATGTTCTCAATTGTGGGCCAAATTTTCTGGTCAACAACGTTTTAGGGTCTTTAATGAGGCTCGCTAAAAGCTAAGGGCTGAATTGTTCAAACACTGAGCCTATAGCACGTCTCATCTCACTTGCGCTTGTGTTTCCAGCACATATTGTACAATTTCCAAATAAAACTGAACGTATAAAACGTAGAAAATAAAACACGCAATTGATGATGACCTCTGCATTGCTTGGCTTATTTGCTCCAGTCAGCTTTGCAGCCTTTTTTCAGGAAATATCTCATCTTCACAAAGACACAACATCTGTTAAAGAAATCATGACACGCTGGCTAAAAATACAAGTCATTTAGATGAATGGTAAGGCCTATTCACAATGACTAGAATAAGCCTTCTCAGATTTAGACCATTAAGGAGAGGCTGAGGAAGTCTATAAATTCTAAGGGCATTGTGAAATAGCCCTGCCTGCAGTGCTTATCATTATAATGACAATAATCACTTTACTAATCTCCTGCTCAGAAGGCGACGACCCAGTCATGAAATAACATTCAGGAGACATCATTAGGCAGACATGAAGGTTGCCCTTTCCTGACCAAACTGCTTGTCAGGTCATCTCATTTTCTACGTTTGAAATCCAGCATCGCTTACTTTGAGAGGTGAATTCTTAATCTGATAGGTTCATGAGAGTAGCATAAGTGCTAACAGAACAAACCCAAAGCATACAGGTAATATTCTGTTTGCGTGGCTGGCTGACCCAGCAGACGTGGTGTGAGTGGCTGTCTCTGGACAGTGTTCTGGGGTCAGGAGCTTGCGGCTCTGCACCAGCATGTCACAATGTGTCAGCCGGCCGTCAGCCCCAGCATGGCTAGTGGGGCTGACCTTTCAGCTCGGCACACAGGGCCACGTTTGAGCACTTCCCCCGCCATAGCCACAGTTCCACACATACAGTAAACACACACACACACAGTCCATCTGTTACCCAGCAAGGTGAAGTCTACAAGCTAGCTAAATTTGAGAGTTTAGGTGTACATTATCTAAAGAACCTGCATTAAAACCCTTTATGCGTCCACTATAACCCTTTAAACTGCACTGCCTAAAGTCATGTTACAGGAATACAGGAGTACTGTACCATATTTTGCTATCTGTAATGATCTGTGGGATATGCGTCACTTGTCGTTTTGCATGGACTATGCTGTCTAGTGTCTACTGTTTTTGATAATGCCTTCTATAGCAGTTCACATGACATTGATGTTGAGGATTGAGGAATGTTAAATGCATCAGAAATGGAATGTCCCATTCATCTGTCTCCCACTATTAGGCCGCACTCGAACTCTAATAAATTCACACTGCAATGTGATATGCACACTGGCCAACAAGATAACATCAGGTGTAACTGTTCCCAAGCTATACCCAGAGGTAACAATCATGATCAATTTATGCGCTACCATCCCGTGACTTTTGGCAGGGCAGTGCAGTATGTTGATAAAAGTATGGGTGGCATTCAGCTGGTTCTTACTTCCTTTCCTCCAACACGTATTGTGTGTCTGTGTGGGGTGAAAATCATTTCATGCTGTACACATTTCTCCATTGTTGTATGCAGAATACGACACAGCAGCGATGAATCATTTGGAAAGAAAGGCTTTTCCAGAAAAACGAAAACAGCTGTTTACATGACCTCAAACGTACAGCCTTGCTCAGAAGGCCTGCTGCAGTTTATTTCGTTCTTCTTTTTTTTATAAATATGATCATCACAGAGGACACAACAAGGCTTCATCTACATTCTATCCTTCACACACACACACACACACACATACACACATACACAGATGCAAAAGGAAATACAGAGAGAGACAGAGGCAGAGCTAAATGAGGGAGAGGGGGAGATGATCTCATTTCATGCTGTAGAGGGTTGGCTCTGCATCCAGCCTTTAGCGAAAGAGCCACAGGCCGTTTCTGTCCGCCACAACAGAGACGTATGGGCCTAATCAGCTCTTACCCTTCCAAACCAATAGATGAAGGCATGCACCCACTCCACCTGACAGGCCAGAAATTGAAACGTCCTCAGGAAAAAGAGGGTTTAAGGTTGGCCCATATGATGATATATACTCTTACTGCAATAAGAAACTGGGTATCAACAGAAAGCAAGAACATTACATGATTACTGCTTGTCCTGTACAGTAATGCAATGTTAATACAGTGTTGCACAGGTCAACTATATAAAAAAAAAAGTGACTGAGTTATGAAGCTGTTGTGATGCAGATATATATACAGCTCTTAATTTGGTAAAATTGATTTTACCAAATTAAAAACCTCTGGAATATAATCAAGAGCAAGACAGATAATCACACTGCCATCAAACCAAGCTGAACTGCTTAAATTTTTGCACCAGGAGTGGCATAAAGTTATCCAAAAGCAGTGTATACGACTGGTGGAGGAGAACATGCTAAGACGCATGAAAACTGTGATTAAAAACCAGGGTTAGTCAATTACCCGGTGAAAAACATTAACCAGCCTGTTTTAACATTTTGCGTGTGTCAATTTCTCGCAAGCACAAATGTGAAACAATCAATGAAGGAAAGACTACTGTTTTACTGTTCCATGATCCCTACAATAATACTCCCTACTATTAAACAATAAAACGAGTCAAAATACACATCTGGTGGTCTGGTCATTTAAAAACTACTTGTCAATATGGCTGCCACTCAGATATCGACGAGTCGAATCATTTGTCAGAGACCTGTCCATCGACTGAGATTCTTCACATCGAGCAGTGTCAGTGTGCAACAGAACACGACAGATAAAAGCTCTCAAAATTGCACAAGCATTGCATATCAATAAAGAAGCATTCATGTTCTAGCAGAACTAGCTGGTGCACTGGTGAAATGTGATTTAAACATATTTTATTTTACAATGTTTACGTTGCCCTTTATATTTTATATTATATTTTTAGGGTTGCAACTAATGATTATTTTGGTATCCGACTTATCTGATTATTACTTTTTCAATTTGTTGATTAGTCAGTGATTATACATGCCATGTCCTCCATCACTAAAAATGCTAGAAACAGTGACTAAATATGTAATCTGTTGTGTTCAGGCACTTTTGAAGACACAAACTAAGTTGAGTATAAACTGTCTGAATGAGCTATTTACCCATCTCCTATTGCACTTCTGTCCCCAGCACTCTGTGTAATGCGATACTATTACAAATTAATGATTAGTTGCCAATGAAATTTGTAGTCAACAAATTCAAATAATCGAGATTGATGATTGTATCTACTAATCGTTGCAGCCCTAATATTTTCCCCAATTTATTTTCATATGTTTAAATTAACACAAAACAGCATTATAACATACAGGGGTTTTGAGGTTCATACCTGTTCCAGTAACTCCAGAACTGCTCGTTCAGGTACGTGCGATGACTCTGCTCATCCCCGAACGAAGCCTTGCTTTCAATCCAGTGAACAATGTGGCCTTCAACAGCTGTGGGATCAGAAAATCAACTGTGATGAGAGTAGATCAGTGTCTGCATACTGAATACAACCTGCTGTGGCTTTCTACAATTCTGACTCTCTAGTGTTGGAAAGCTGCCATTTTCATGCAAAAGAGGGTTAAATTATATAATGGCATTACTGTAAAATTGTTTTTTATTTTTTTTTACACATTTCTTATTTTGTCTGGTGTAACTGCATAAGTATAGAAATCACTACTTTTACAGACCTGAAGTAAAGTCAAACTGTTCAACAGTGTGTTTTGATTCTCCAGAAACTCACCGATTGGGACCTCGAGAATAATGTCAGGGGTCTTGTCATAACCCTTGGCCCGTAGATGATTCTCATCTGAGGGGAAATATTGTAAAGCAATTAAATTGTAATAAACAAATTCCACAAAAGTCACACGCTCTTAAGTGACAAACATGACCTTTACTGTATGAGCTGCTTCCAGATCACTGACCTAAAACCTAAATCACACAATAGAAATGAAAAAGCCTTTTGAGTACAAGGGCATTTGAGGAAAAAAAAAAGAAATGTAATGAATAAATGACAAAAAAAAAAAAAACCAGAAGCTTACTGTGCTACATCACTTACATCTTGATTTGGCTAAGGCCACATGTGCCACAAATGCAGAGGCTGAAAAAGCACACACTGAAAAAGCAAAGCCATTACATCTGCCAACTATTTGCAACCACTGCACAAAAATCCATGGAGGCAGGTTGGTGGTGGTGGAGCGTGTGGGGCTGGTGAGCTTCATAAAGAACAGAAGGGATAGGGCTGGCATTATAGCAGCTGAAAGCATGACCCCTGCGCGTGTGTGCCTCAGCCATTGTCCTTGACTCCTGGCGCGGTTCGACCATTATCCGTGGAACACCTGATTTCTCCATTAAATCTCAGGCTGACCAGGTCATTCAATTCTGGGGGCTGGCCTCTCTGTCTTCAGCCAAGCTCGACTAATGGGGTGAGAGGGAAGAGAGGCGAAGGTCTCTGGTGGTGAGAGGGTCTGGGCTGTGTGGTCTCTCTCTTAACACCTACCGGGCTGTTGACATTGTCATGCGGCACCGATCGCCTTTTTACATCACCTTTGATTAAAATTAATGGGCCGTCCCTACTGTTGGGGAGCTTATTTCCAATCCATTTATCAGTTGGGTGAGGCTGCCTCTGTGGCCCCTGCGCCCCAAACTTTGACAGTTTTAGAACAGTCCTCTCGGCCGCCCCCAGTAAGGTCAGCACTCGGGGCCCAAATAAATGATATCTTCTTAATGACAGAAAGACTGATTCTGTAAGCCCCTCTTTCTCTTCTCTGGGGGTAGAGAGACAAGAAGGAAAAGGGGAATTTCACACCTGGCCACTCACCACCTCCACCTCAAGCCAGTGATGAGGCTGGGGTAAAAATGTTATACTTTATATATATATATATATATATATATATATATATATATATATATATATATATATATATATATATATATATATATATATATAATGATTTTATAATATTACTGCAGAAAGCTGTAAAAATGCAACGCAATATCCATATGTAATGACAAATATAATGTCTTACATTTTTTTTTTATCTTTTTTCCCAAAATTTCAACGTATGTCACTGATTGATCTTCATTATATGGCGCACTACATGAATTTTTAGTAGTTTATGGACACATCTGAATTTTAGCGTTCATAGCTTGTTTTGATTTGAAGGTTGTAACGAAATGAAACAATTTGTCAGAGAATAAAACATTTTGTCAAAGGCCGAATAATAAACGTTTTTTTTTTGCATGTTTTCATTACAAGAAAAATTAAATGTGTAAATACAGAAAAAGCATCTAACTCCAGGCAATTTGAATGTGTCATGACAAATATCTATCCCTATATAGAATATTTCACATTTTTAACAAGTGGCTCAATGCAAAAATCAAGCTCTACTGATATCTTACAGCAATGAAAAACTATTTTTAAGAACTAATACATTTTCAGTAAAACAGAACACCTGGTCTTTACCATCACCACGTGTCATGACCATCACAACAAATGTATGTGCTGGTAATAACAGGTTATAGCTACTCCATTACATACATGATTAAATGAGTCACTTTTCAATACATCAGACTATCTTCTGTCAGTCTTTTTTTTCTATAATTATGTCAAACAACTGTTACTTTTAATAAATCCTCAAAGAAATTATAGTTTTTGTGACAATGGCTGTATTCTTAGGACAGTTATGTATTTTGAAAAGCATGCAAAAGTTAAATGGATATAAATGTAAAAAATATGCCTTTAAACAGTTTTTATGAAGGGTGCAAAATATACCTAAATATTAAAAAAATTGGGAAATAAACAGTTATTATATATTTATTATAGAAGCTTTTTGTGATAAATGTCTTCTTAAAATGAATTTATAATTTGGGGACATAAAAAAATTCTAATTGAAAAATCACTCATTAACTACTTACACCAAATCATGATTAACTTGGATTTTCAGAGTGTTGTGTTTGGCAGAGTACTCAAAAGAACAATAAATCATTATTACAATCATTATTACAATGTGCACCTGAGCAATCATATGTCACATTATTACTAAAAAATGAATTAAAAAGCCTTTTTGCTGCTTGATACAAAATTAACACTATTTTTTTTATTTATATGACATATCTAACATTACTGGATACACAGAGCTCACTATTATAATGTTGACTCATTAATGTCTGGTGAAATCTGGTGAAAAATCTGTTTTTTTTTAATTTCATAAAATAAATAAAAATTTCGCCCAATACTGTGCAGTTCTAGTGAAAATCTGTGTAACTTACCTAGAAAAGACAAGTTCCTCTCTCTGAGTTTCTCCCGCAGGATCTCCTCATGCTCCTGACCAATAGCACTGTTGAGTTGCAGTTAAGGAGATGCAGGGGAGGAACATTTCCAATAATAATGATAAAAAAAAAAACATTAAAAACATTAAATCTGAGTCTTAGACCTGTAAATATGCTCAGGTTAGACTGCTTGGCCTGGTAAATGCAAAACTCAGACTTTTAAAAGAACAACAGAATAAAACACAAACTCTCAAATCTCTCAAACGGGGACATTTTACCTGCATGCGGGGTTGCTATGGAAACGGTGAGGCAGCTAAGCAGCGTTGCTGTGGCAACACTGGGAGAGTGTATGATTGTTTGTGAGATTTATTATAATAATATGTATGTCTAGGAGTGGCAACTGCAATAAACTCAACAGTCAACACATTGTGTGTGAGTGATTTTTTTTTGCAGCAGCTGCAGCTTAACAATACCCGGTATGAAGATCACAATCACTCTGAATTACAGCTGATGATGGAGGAGGAAGAGAAAAAAGTTACGGGGATTAAACGGCACTTCTTAAGACAAAGAAATAAAACTAATTAATCATTTAAGATCCTGCACTGATAGAAATTATTCAAAATGACATTGAAATAAAGCAAGATGAAAAAATTAGCGATGCAACAAATAAAAATGAAACATTTGGCTGAAGGCCAAATACTGAAAAAGGTTTTTTATTATATTTGCTTCTTTTTCAAAACGCAATAAATTACATAGCCTAAATTAATTTTTGTCTTGGTTTCCAAATAAAAAAATTATATATTTTAAAAACTATATTGAACACAAACATTAAGTTAGTTACCAACCTCAGAGGATGCTCCTTTATTCATAAATTTACACACCTGTAGTGATAAATGTATAAATGTACTGCAAAATCTACACAGACAAACTCAGCCAGACTTCTGGTAAACAAACAAAAGCTAACATTGTTTTTCTAGCCCTTGATAGCTTCCAAGTATGTGAAGAGGTAGGAAACTACTGTATATACGGACACCAAGTAATGCTGAGTGCTTTATTTAATGTTAATTTATAAGATTACGTTTATTGGCTCTCCCTGCTTGCTCTCTCCCTCACTACCTCCAGCCTTGAAAATAGCACTGCTCTGTTATGCAATATTACTGGGGGCTGAAATAAGAGGGGGTAGAGTGTGAGCTTGCTGCCACTGCTGAAAAAATTCTAACTTCAAAGAAAATATTGCAAAAATAAGACAATTCAGTATAAATTATTTGGACAATAAAAGTGGATTTTTGTTTTTTTTGGTTCTCAACCAAATACTTATAGTTGCCAAATTTCCGTTGCATCCCTAGTAAAAAATACTTTATATTAAAATGTAAGTATGTTTTTGACTCTTGAAAAATAACCATTGCAGAGATGCCAAAACGTGCCAGAGATGCCAGATTTGAGGTTACTGTTATTCACCCAAGTGATCCTTTCAGGCTTTCTCCTATTTCATTATTAAATCAAACACACAACTAAATAAACTCACATCCTTGTTCACATAGACACTCCACTGAAGAGGGAGTAGTAGTTAGGTCATTATGGCGGTGTCTGGGTGCAGGCGCTGGAGCAAGTCCTCTGATGTCACGGTGCAGAGCCAGAAGAAGACCGAGTGGGCTGGCATGATGAACCCTCAGAGGGAAAGCGAGAGAATGAGCAGCCATGCTGGCGGTAGAAGTGTGAAAAGATGTAAAGAGGCAGGATGAAGATGGAGGGCAGGGTGGGACAGGGTTGACTGGCCAGGAACAGAGGAGCCTAGTGTGGTCCCCAGCTGTAAGGCCCTAAACAGCCTGCAGACTGACCACTCCACCCTCCCTCTTTCTCTTTCACACACGCTCACACTTCACACACTCAAACACACAAAGTCTCATGGGTGCAGTGTGTGTGCATGGGATGACCTGATTCTGACAGCCCATAACTGCCCATCAGCAGACTGATAAGAGTGTGTGAGTAAAACAGAATGAGCGTATGGTGGTCCAAGGAAAGGACAGTCTAAGAACAGAAAAGAATTATGACTGAAAGACAAGAGACAGAAGGAGACACATGGGTGACATGAAGAATCAATTTTTGGTGTGACATCCCCCAAACATTCTGCTGTTTTCCAAGCCTGATGTTATCATAAATTGGCTAATGTGATCTAATTAGCTAGCTAAACATGGCTAAACATACTGGATTCGGTTGTATCTATACTTGGTCTTGGCCAGCCCTGTCAAAATTTTTTATTATGGTCTATATTCTAGTCCAGATACAGTTTAAAACATATGAACATCACAATCACATTGAATAACAGCTGATGATTTAAAGTAGGAAGAGAAATTAAAGGTGTTTCTTGAGTAAAAATAATTAGTAAATCATAAAATCATATGTAATAAATAATGATGCATTTGCTGCATTCAAGTAACCAGCAATAAAATTGTAATTTAAAAATTCCTGCTGTACTTTACACCACATAAGAAAAACTCTAAAACAAAAGAAATGGTTCAAAATCTTATTACAATATAATTACATATTGTAAATGGTTTATATATTTACATTTAAGCATGTCAAAGTGTTTTAAACAGTATTTAAACTTAGTCCAGACCAGAATACAAAAGTGTTGGTTAAGACCAAATACAAGTCTAGTACCACATTACATTAACATTAGCTGGCTAACTTTTACAGTGGCTATGGGGGTTAAACTGGATTATAGTAGCTTTGATTTGTTTCAGCAGCAAACAGAGCTAAACCTTGGTACTGAAATTTGATGGAAATGTAAATTGTTTCATAGTAAATTACACAAACTGCATCTGTTGAAAACTCCCAATTACTGAAAAATCAGAGCATCCAGTGGAAAAACCTGCTTGGCATCTGTTTTTTTTCCACTGTTCTCTGAACTCTAAACATAAAGGTGTTTTGAGGGGCAAAACAAGCCAATGAATAGTCTGATGAGTCAAGCTCCGCCTTTAACCTTTTCTTTTTTTGGCTTCATTTTTATAGAAATGATTGAAAAGGAACCAGGTTGTCTATGCTTATATGCAGTCATTGTAATGAACTCTCCAAGGTGCTGATAAATCTCCTATAAACAGATTAAAAAAATAAATCGTCCATAGAAACTAAAACTCTTAGTTCATTTAATACATTCTAATTGAAATATTCAAATGTGAAGAAAGAAATATACTGTGCTAGAAAATCATAGATCATTACATGTACCTGTGAAAAGTCATGAATAAATCACTTCATATAAAAAAAAATATATAATTTTAAGCTTCTATGCTCAGGCCTATAATCTGCCTCCTCATTCCTATTAGCACCATGTCTCCAGACCGGCCCATCACCTGAATCTGCCGCCGCCTTATTCAATGATGAGAAAGGAAATAAGTAATCCTATAGACTATGAGAAGTTTCACATCCTGCTGTAGAACATCAGACTGAGGCACAGAGATAAAGTTGCTCATCTTGCTATACCCCTCTACCCACACATATCTATATCTATATGTACAGTCACATACAGGCATGCACACACTGCCCCTACTCAAGCAGAACTTTTATGTTAGGTGATGCTCGACACATCTCATCCCACTGAATAGCTCCTCGTCAATTTGAGGCTTAAAATTTTATGGGAAAGGATACTGTTTGATGCAGTCTACCAGCGGTCCATAACAGCAGTCATTTATTGTGCACTGAAAAGAGGGGGAAGAAATATTACAGCATTGGGGGATATGGGGGTGGGGAGGGGTGTACACCCGTTAAACTGATGGGAGAAAAGAGGGAAGAAACACCAGAGATGACTCCATACCATGAAACAATGCAGCTACTCATATGCTGAAATGAACAATGATGGCTGGAGATCCGTTTAGTTAAAAACGGGTTATAACATTATTAATTTGTGTACCTACTTGGGAAACCTGCACTATTAAAAGATTAGTATGTAATATACAGAGTGTCAGTCAAAAGTTTGGACACACCTATTCTTATTCAATGCGTTTTCTTTCTTTTTATGATTTTTTTTACACTGTAAAATTAATTTGAATGAAGACATTTAAAGCTATACAGGAATACATGCAGAATTATTCTGTAAAAAAAACTAGAAAATGTTTATACTTTAGATTGCTCTAAGTACCACATTTAGCTTTGAGGACAGATCTGCACACTCTTGTATTTTAACATCAGCGTGTACGTGAAGTAGAGTCCCCTGAAATAGTTTTCTAATAGTTCCTAGAGCTGCTAAACAATAGTTGCTGCTATTCCTGGTTAAACAGGTTTAGACCAGGGGATTCCGGAGGAGAAACCCTTTTTTGGTTTCTACGTAATTCCCTTTATGTCCCTTAACTATTTTCATGTCTTTAATATGAATCTACAATGTAAGTATTTACATAAATTAAATAAGAAACTGTACCACAATCACAGGCTGAGTAGATTTCTGTTATAACCAATTTGAGTTTGCAAACATTGAACCTTAAGGGAGAACAAACACAGACAGTACAGCAACATCACTCTGGTGTGTAAGTGTAGAGTAGAGTTGTACTAGTGTGAGCTATAGAAGCCTTTTATTTAGACATGGGCTGAGTGTAAAAATAAAAAAATATATTCAACTAAGCCAACCTCAGAACTACAGGCTTCACAATTTACTTTTAAAGTTTAACAGTACAAAACAAACAAACAAAAAAAAAAGCTAAATCACTGGACTGAACCTTACCTGTTCCACATGTTTGGCCAATTGCATGTCTGGAATTAAAGATGGTTCCTTTAACATACTGTTCAAAACTTGCTTGGAGGCTGTAGACAAACATGACAAGGGAAAAACATGCATGTTTAAATTATATTATATATTTTAATAAAAGAAAAAATGCATAAATAACACTGCCACTGCATGTAGCAACCTTAACTAAACTCAGACACTTATGTAAAGGGTGAAAATCCTGCATGGTGTAATTGACTAGGTTGTGGCAGTGATATACTGCTGTTAGTGAAGATACAGAAGCAAAAGCCATATTTTACACCACTTACTCCGATATGTGCAGTACTTCCGTGCTACTCAATTGAGTGGAAGGCTCAGAGCCTATTGAGATTTTGCGTAGATAAATGCTTCACTCTGCAGAGCTAGCACACCATGCAGTTTATCTGTGTTATGAAGGATGAATATTTTGCATCTCTCACCCCATTCAAGCAGCACTAACATTATAAATCAGGGCCACAAACCACTGGATTGATTTCCTATTACGGCGACGGCAAAATTCCCCAAATCATTTTTCAAAGAGATTCGATTAAATGGATTGTATCGCTGTGTGACGAAATGGTGGAGTCACGCCATTCTAATGATATATACACATGGTCATGACAGATGCGCTGCTGCGGTGACAATTCCAGGAATGTTTCTATCTGCAATGCGAGAGTCGTGTAGGAGCGTGTTATGCTAATGGTTGGGAGAGCAGATGTACCTGGGATTTGATGTGAAAGAAGCTTTAGAAATGGAGGGTAATTACAGGAAAAGCATAGGATGCTAGGAACTACAGAGCTGCTTTAAAACTCCTGTACCTGCACCATGATCTTTATCCTATGCACATCTTCATACTGTTAACTATACACCTTCTACACTCATCCCCTCCCCATGCTCATCCTCCTCCCTGCTCTCTCTGAGGTGCTGCTCATCGTGTCTCATTCCTGGTGGAGGAATAACAAATACGAGGCTGTGATCTTAGCATTGTTCCTGCTGCTGCTAAAAGAGGCAGGGGAAGAGGTGCGGAGAGAGACAGAACAAAGCCCAGTCAGCATTCCTCTGCCTCTGTCTCTTCCACAGCCGAGGCCTGCCAGGCACAGGCAGCTACACCTTATTTCTCTGCTCATTTTTCTCAGAGATTGGTACCTTCACACACAGATCTATACAGTGCTCCCGCTCCGCTTGGCGCTGAAGAAAGAGGGTTATATTTTCCCCTTGAGTTAGGACACCTCGTGACAAATGATAATGGATAATCAATAAAGCGGGAAATATGAGGCAGCAAACTTTATGAAGCCAGGAGACATATTACTCCCCAACAACACTCGTTTCCCTTAACAAAGTCACTACTCGACTGTGCCTAATAATTTGAAAGAAAATCAAAGGACCCACAACCACATCAGCAATATTGGCAACTTATTCCACTTTAATGGCATTTTGATTGATTTTTTCCTCCTAATGGTAGTTTTATAGATTTGATGCTGCTCCTGCAAAACCGTACTGTGTAATAAACCTCCCTGAAGGCAAACAGTGGCCATTAAAGCTCTTGTCTTACTAGCACTCATAATTGGAGGTTGACCACCATCAAATTTGGGTGCTTCTCACTCTCTCTGCAGAGCATATCGCTTGTGCAGATTCGCAGAAGCAGATTGCATTCCAGCATTTTATTTGCTTGAATTTTTTTTCTTTCTCTCTTTCTTTTTTTTTATTCTTTTCCACTGGACAGGTTAAGTGAAGAACAGTCTTTTTTTCTGGCCCCACCTCCACCTCCATGTTGTGAAGGATGGGTTTAAAAATAATCGTAAAAAAGGGTGACCTTGGAGCTGACATTGTGGGGCTTCAGCCATGCGCTGACCTGATGAAAACAGAAGGCCGGTGCGCTAATAAATCAGGCTGCTTTTAAAATGAGTTTATCCTAATGCTCATTCATCACCAGCCGTAACGCCATTTGCAGCCCAGGATCCGCCGCTGCGCCCAAACAGCCTAGTAAATAACAACAGAGCCTAACATCCTCGCATCACTGCAGCCTCGAACATCAGCATACATTTATTAAAGATGCCTCCGCCTTACACACACACATATATACACACACACACACACACCACAAAACTCCCCCGAACCACGCAAGCACACACACGTGCACACACACACACACACACTCACAAAGCCCTGCAGCGCGACTTAACAACACACAACAGAGCACTGTAAATACACACCAAATTTATTGTAATTGTCCCATGTCGGCATAAATTCTGACTGAGGTATCCTTATCTGAGGAAGCGCGCCGAGGAGGAGAATACTAAAGAGAAAAGCTTCACCTCCTCTGGGACTTGTACATGAACACAGAACTGGTGTTTACGGGAGAGGAAAAAAAAGGAGAGAAAAGGGGAAAAAAAAAACGAAAACAACAGCGCCTTTATCAGGCTCTGATGAAATGATGAATGGGCCTGGAGAAATGAGCCTAACCTTGCATGATTTCTCTCCCCTTAGTCCTATCATTTATATCTTTTCTCCTTCTCCACTAGGATGAAAAAGTCATTACCCGAGTCAAAAAATTGAAAGAAACCTCATTAGAAGGCAACATTTGTTGAGGGAGGACCGTAATAAACAATAATGGATGACGATCGTTATTACCCCTGACACTGATGAGCTCCTATGCAAGTTTGTTTATTAATTAAAATAACCCAGATTTTTTTTTTCTCTCCTTCTTTAACACCCACCCATCCGGCCCCCTCCCTGACAACCCCCCCCCCCCTCCTACCCCATGGTTCCAGTGCACAACCCATTGAGCTGCGGAGGTGCTCGTACATCAAACTTCATGGTGCAAAGGAGAGACGGGCTCTGATAACGCGCACCGCTAAAGCTGATTTTCCATGATGAATCTCGGAGCATATAAATTGGCTAATATCTGAAAACATTTACAGATACTAGAGGAATTGACTACTTGTGGGACATGATGGATGAGCCTCTTAGACCCTGGCGGACAGCTCTGCAAATCTCGCCGGCTGCCTAAAGCCCTCATTTGATTTTCCAATTTACTTCTTTTAAATCTATCCTCCCTCTTGCTCTGTGGTGGGTGGGTGGGTAGTGAGGGGGGTGTGGGCTGGTGGTGGTGGTAGTAGTGGTGATGGTGAAGAGCATCGAGCGCTTTCCTTCCTC
Organism: Astyanax mexicanus; assembly: GCF_023375975.1. Taxonomy (NCBI): domain Eukaryota; kingdom Metazoa; phylum Chordata; class Actinopteri; order Characiformes; family Acestrorhamphidae; genus Astyanax; species Astyanax mexicanus. The sequence continues at coordinate 14,882,681 of NC_064421.1, forward strand.
CACCTTCCTGTGTGTAATGGCAGTAGGAGTTGGAGATGCAGGTTGGAGAGGTACATGAATGTGTGTGTGTGTGTGTGTGTGTGAGCACTGCTGGAGGAGCTGGGTCCCAGCAGGGTTAGTGGGGCAGAACTGATCTGCCTGTGCCTGATTGTGGCTGATAGCGGAGCTAGCGCAGGTTGGGCCTGGGTCAGAGCTTCTCCCCGCACTGAGCCTGACTCCAGCTTCTCTGCTCTATTCCAGTAATTAGTATACTTGTCAAGGCAAGTGCCAAGCGCCTGCTTACCTCACCCAAACCTCCTCCCAGCCCCCACCCACCATCACCACCACCACCACTCAGCCGCCTCACCACGCGTCGGCCTCTCTGTTCCACTCTGCTCCTGTTGCTAATTAAGAGGCTGCGGATCTCATTATTCAAAAGCTAAAACGATCTGAAGCGCATGCTCTACCTACAATTACAGTCAACATGCTGATGCCCTTGAATGCTGTATAATCAGACATATTGGATGCAGAATTATCTATTTATCATATACGCTTCACTATATAGGTGTGCACGACTTCGAAATCCTGATGGCAAAGTGAAATACAATGAATTAGGATCTAAATACCTAAATTAGTTTAAGCTCCTTAAAGGATTTTTTTTATTACTTTCCTCACTTCGCTGCATCTTTTCAGGCTAAGAAGCTCATAAGTTTGGTGTGCGTGTGTTTGGAGTTACTGTGAAAATTCACATCACAATAACAATAAAATTATGATTTATCTTACAGCCCTAACACTGTTTGTCCAAACATGTGTGGACACTCATTTTAATAAATGCACTCAACTGCTTCATGTTGCATCCATTTCTGCCAGAAATGAACACCTTTCAAGCCTCTGTAGAAAAGTATTACCAATATAATAGAATCAAACAAATTTTTAACTATTGGCAACATGCCTAATATCAGGCGTGGACATTAGAGGGACATAAAGCCCACCAGCACTGAGCTTTGGAGCAGTGGACAAAACACTGTGTTCTTACAAATGATGTTTTATCCTATACGTACTTTTGGTTGGAATGAGTGGAGGAGTTGGAGATGAGGTAAGATGATGCTCAACCATCAACATTACAACCTTACTAAAGCTCCCTTGTTGATGAATACAGTCAGAGAAATCCTCATATACATGCTCTAAATTCTAATAGAATGTTTTGCCCATATAGTACTCAACCAAAAGTAGCATAAAATCTATAAAATACCCTTGATTTACAAAGAAACAAGTAATTAGAAATAGGGGTATGGCCCTTAAATAATATCACAATATTTCATGGCATTATCGCAATATTGATACTCTTGGCAATATGACAAAAAAAAAAAAAAAAAATTAAACATAACAAATCGAAACTTACTTTTTATTATTGTATATGATATGATATCGTATACACCTCTAACTAAGATATAAAAAAATACAAGAATTTGCGCAGATTTGTAACAAAAGTCAATGATCCAGAATGTCATGATACTAATAATAACAGCGATATTATCGCATACGATACAATATGGCACACCTCTAATCAGAAATAAGCATCCTGATACTTTTGTCCACAGTCTACCAATATGGCACCCATTCACTTCGACCCCCACCACCACCCCGTTTGCACTCAGAGTGCTGTGCTGCTATAAAGCTCAGGTGACCAAACACGATATGACAATAAATCTTCAACAAGTCCAATCACATTGTTAGAGAGGCTGTAGAAGAGATCTAATCTCATGTAAGGCCTTGGGAAAATGGAAAAGGTCAAACAGCTCACAAAATTGCCTCCTCAAAAAAAGTGTATCTAAATCTAGCAGCACTTCAAATCATGTCAGCAAGGAACACGCAGAGGGAGGGAGGTGGAAGGAGCCTGAGAAAGAGCAGAGTGAGACTGTGTGGGACACAGAGGATTGGGTAGCAGGTAGAGTTTTAAACGTGCTCAGAACTGGACCTAAGTGAACAAATAAGCAGCGAGTGGTCAAAAGAAAACAAAAATCCATTTTATTTCCTCCCTGTTGGTCCATATATGAGGTTTCTGTGGGTTTACAGTATGTAAAGAACAGTTGTAATTTGCAAGGGTGTGCAGATATAGGACTAAAGAATGAAAGAATGAGTGTTAAAAGTACAGTTCGCAAACTGTAATCACTCACATGTAGAAGATAAAGCCTCACAATTGAAAGTACACGGCCTAATAAATGGTCTAGGGTGTTTTCAACTGTTCTGAGGCACATTTTTTGGATTGGTTGATTAGTTCATTCAGGTTTGCTTGTTTTTCCTTTCAATCGAATTTACAACTAAGTTGTCAGAGTATAATCTGTAATCTAAACCTGTAACTGTAATCTAAACCTGTAATATCACCCTCATTGTGAGTGACATAACTATAGCTTATCTGAAGATATTAATTATAACACACTTAATGTGAACTAACCATACTTGACTTTTTAGTAAATATTAATATTTTAAATTGTTGTTACAAAGAAACAAATTTTGTTTTAAAAGATTTTAAGAATCTTTTTTTTTTACAAACTTGTACTGAAATTTTCCAAAGACATTCTACATAATTTATGACATTTTATTTACAGTATCATAACAACCCAAAAGCAGTAAGGTACATAAACATTTTTAAATACTACGGTATAAAGAATAATGTTACAAAGTTTTCCACTCTTTCACCATTAAACAATTTTCTCTAATTCTGACACCACAGGGCATCTTTAGAGTCATAATTGTTCATTACTTTAAATGATGAGAAACATTTATTTTTCCATTCCATTTTTTTTTTGTATAGTTTGAAAAGTATTTGATAAATTTCACAGATTTCAAGAAAAAACAGGAACACACTCCGGCAATGCAGTTTTCTTACATCGTGTTAGCTTTCCAACAACAAATATGCATTTGTCCCACTCTTTTTCTCCTCTAGTAGTCCCTATCTTTCCCCCGGCACTCTTGGCAGAGGAGAAGCATTATGGATGCTGATATTATATTCAATACATGATGAAACTGCTCTGAATGTATTGATTTATTTACATGCACAGCCAACCAATCCAGACCCTTGTCTGTTTATGTGCTGCTTTAGCGGTCTGGGGAACTCTCTCTCTCACACACACACACACACACACAAAACAAACAGAGTCAGGAAGAGATGAGAAACAATTTAAAACTCTTTATTGATTCTGACCAAGTGACTGTGTATATATTCCACGGTCCCAAAGGTACAATTTCTGTCTCTTAAATGCAAAAAGAGAAAGAAAGGGAATAAAAATGATGGCACTGGGTAACTGCTAGTCACTCACTGACTTGCAAGGTCCCTTATACAGAAATCTATTGATCCATGCTACACACACACATATACACACACAAGAAACACACACACACACACACACACATATACACACATAAACATAGAAGAAACACAAACACACACAGACACACACACAGACACACACACAGACACACACACAGGCACACACACAGGCACACACACAGGCACACACACAGGCACACACACAGGCACACACACAGGCACACACACACAGGCACACACACACAGGCACACACACACAGGCACACACACACAGGCACACACACACAGGCACACACACACAGGCACACACACACAGGCACAGACAGGCACAGACACACACAGACACACACAGACACACAAGGTCTGGGCAAGTGGGGGTAGGGAATGATGGATGTGGCTGCCAATAGCACTGAACAAACCTGTTAGCTAATTGCCACCAAAGACAATTATCCTTGCATTGCTTCATAATGGAAACACATTACAAAACTCTAATATACACACAGGGAGATTCAAAGATTTGACCGTGGAGCCCGTGTGTGCCGAATTTCATTGCCAAAGGCCAGTCAGGTCAGCTGTGGAAAGAGGCAGGACAAGCGTCTGATGTCAAAATAGAAGTCACCCTGACCAGACTGCCCCAGACTGAGCAACCCTCTGCTGCCGTCGAGCGCCCATATGATCAACACCTGACATACAGACGCAAAACTGCAATCTGAACTGATGAAATATTATTCCCATAAGAAACCCAGAGTTTAAAAAAAGACAACGAGGGGGTAAAGAGAAATGTCAATTAAAATACGAGGAGAACAGCTGTTTCTTTTTGGGTTACCTAAGGGAGGAGCCCAGACGATCTTAGGATATACAACAGGAGGTTTATATGGGGGGGGGGGGGGGCAGGCGTAAAAAAAAAAAAAAAAAAAGAAAAAGAAAAAAAGAAAAAACGAAGAAGAAAAAGGAAAAAGGAACACCTCTGGAACACTGCCCTGTTCGCCACGCTAGCAGGACTACTATTTTGACAAACGGTGGATAATGGCAGGTCCAAAGCAATCACAGGCTTGACTTTGACAAATGGCTGTGCTATGGCCGAGTTGAAAATAACACACATCCACTTTAATCTCTTTCTTGATTAAATCAAAGGCGCACAGTTTTGACATCATGTGATTGTCTCATAAAGCACCTACTGCGGGTTTCAGGCAGAGATGTGCCTGTAAGAAGGATATGGAGTCACTGTGTGGGGATGTGATTGTGCACATGCACACTGATGGAGGTATGCGAGAGAGGAAGAGTGAGAGAGAGAGAGAGAGAGAGAGAGAGAGGAAGGGGGGAGGCTACCACAGAAAATGCATTTAAATGCATGCTCAAAGGAAGAAATAGGATGTCAAACTCCAAAGACATCAAGGTGCAAATAAAAAAAGAACAGAAAATCCCTGAAAAACAAGAACAGAGAGGCAATACGAGTGCAGTCGAAAGGCAAGCCGCAAACACACCTGTGACTATTCTCTAAAATCATGCATCCAACAAAAAAACAATCTAAGGCGTACTAATTTTCCAATTGTGTAATACACACATACTATAAAATGCATACTATATAATAATCTTAATATTATGAGTTTGGGATGTTAGTACCCTAATTATTAATGTACTAATCCATTTTGTACAGACAGAAGATGACTGCTACGCCAACATGCGTCACTGTCAAGGCAATACACGTTTTGTCTATTTTATTGTTTTTTTGTTTTTATTGTTTGAAAGTCAAATAACTAAAATTAAAAACTAAGATTAAAAAGAAATAAGATTTTAACCACATTTTCTAATCTACATTTTCAATGTATCTTGTACTGAACTCTCCCAAAGACATTCTACATAAATTATGCCATTTATATTTACATAATCATCACAAGCTAAAAGCAAAACCTGTGTCAACAAAGCATGGAATAATACAGTACATAAATACAGTAAACTGTACTTATGTGGTCATATAAGTAAAGTACCGGATTTTTTTTTTAAATAGAAGTATATTAATTGCAAATTTGCATTTACTTACTTTGTAAGTAAATGCATTTACTCTGCAAGCTCAATGCTAATCTCTAAAACCAGTTTATAATACCAAGTGTATAGTTTACATGTGGCAGATTTACACTAAATTATTTAGTACATTTTTTATAGTTAAACATATAAAAGCCGTGTACTAGCGGAGGAGTCTGTTATAGTTAGCATGTACCAGGCTATTTATGAACAACTATTTGTGTTCTTCTGCAGACTGGCTTTACACTTGATGTCATAACTACAGTACATACATTGTTACTTCAAAGAGATGTGATGCTTAATAGAAAAGCAAGAGGATTTTAGTATGTCGCTAAAAATCCAGTTTATCTGATATTGCTTTGTTTCAGATCAGCATTTTTATTTAGTTGCCAGAATTGTGTGTTTTAACATGCTGCTTTATATATTTAAAAAAACGCCAGCCAAAATAAATAAAAACTTTAAATGGTACCTAAAAGTAGTTTTTTCCCTTTTTTCCCCCCAACTATCTCCACAATTCGATTTCCCACAGAGGAAGGGAGGATGGAATGGTAGAAGAGGTAAGAAAAATGGGGGTTATAAATAACACTGATGAAATGAAAGAGCATTGATCTAAACAGCAGTTAAGTGGTGGGTGGTCTGCAGAGCACTTAATTGTCAGTCATGTGCCGCAGGTACCACTGGCAGGCCCTGTGTGTGAGCCTCATTAGAAACGTGGGGGTGCAAAATAAGCATCTCTACTCACACACTGAGCCCTGCTGCTCCTCTAGGAAGCGCTCCACCAGCAGACGAGCCAGAAGAGATGGTGACAGGTCCACCTGAGAAACAGGACAACACAGGATATTGGAATCATTCTAATAGGCCATTTCTAAATTGTTTAGTTTTATCACATTTTGAAATAGAATGCCAATTTTATTAGATAATAACAACAGCATGCAAAAAGTTAGCAACCTAGTTAATAATTTAATCAAAATTTGTGTTATTGTGAATGGCCCCAATTGTGCAAAAGGCAAAAGTGTAAAGCTGACACAATTCTTTAATATGTTTATATTTAATTAGAGAGCATAAATCACAGAATATTTTTGGATAATAGTCACTGTACTCCGTATGGCATAGTATTTTAAAACTTTATTTTTAGGAACCGTCACTACTGATGCATTTTGACTGCGCTCACATGTATCGTCATAAATATTGTGATACAGTGTCTTTGCCATATCACCCAGCCCCATTGTGGATTTTGAGGTGTTTCACACAATGCAAAACACATCTTAAGTCATGATGTCATCCTATTTTTGCAGTAAATCTGATGTTTTTTTTTTTTAAGTGATGTTCATCATCGTTTTAATGTGACCTACATCTGACATAGGTCTGCTAAACTAACATTCATTCAAAATAAGAGCTGTGCTTTACGTGATTTTTTTTTACGTGAGTTTTATTTTCTCCAGCATCACAGGACAGAAGCTATCAAGGAGGATCTGTGGCTAACAGCTGTACTAATCAGAGACAATGTCTCCTAAATCTGTAAAAAGCTATTTGGTTGTGGTAACTTCTAGCCTTGTATCATTTGTTATTTTGTATAAAAAAAAAACTCTCACTATGTTTAAGACCATTACATTAACGTGCCTGTGTTTTTAGAGACGGTGATAAAGACACACAAACCCTTCCATAAAACAGAGTGCAAACTAAGACTAACATGAGGCACTGCAGACAATGGGAAGGCTGAAGCTGATGGCAGGGCCTAGGAACACTCACTAACTAAAAGAAAGAATTGAAGGACCAGTAGCAGTGCAGCTCTTTGAAGGTAAAAACACCTTGAAACGCACAAGCATAAGTTGGAAGATCAAGACAGAGCCTGACATGTAGCACGGCACCTATGGCTCATTTTAAGTCTGTCTGAGAGCGGAGGCTGACACCAATGGCAACTCATCCATGCTTTCTCCACCCTGCCTCGCTCGCTCGCTCATTCTCTCTCTACTTTTCCTTTTCCCCTCACCCTGTATCCTGAGCTGGAGCTACAGATAATTAATGGCTTTCAATAACTTGTTTGTAAGAGTGCTTGGAGAAAACAATGTAGCAGCAAAAATAATTAGTGCATAAAATCAGCTGGAGTAAACATATATACACGCACAAAAGAAACAAGGGCGCGGTATGGGTTTGGCCGCAATGAGATGCGCTCAGGGAGGGAGGAAAAGAAAGATAACATTGCAGGATAATCCCCTCTGCCTCTTTACTTCATTAAACATCTTTGGTGTATTTCAGCCATTTTTCTCCTCTCTGTTGTGAAACTGGGAAATATCTTCGCCAGAAAGCATTCTTTCGTCTTGTTAGCATAATTGGGGCTCCAAAAAGTGAATTCCTGCTCTGCTTATAGCTCGATTGTAGCGTTTTATCTCCTCTGTGATCCTTCCTGGAGCCGCTTGAAGCAGTCCTCACACAACACAAAGAGATTTACCAGCGGTGCGGTTTGTTAACATCTCCATAATTCTGCATACAGAATGTAGCCTCGACAAAGACCAAACATGTCTATAATTATTACAGCAGTAAGGAGACAATATTCATCTTCATTAGGGCTTTGCTTTCTCAGAGTGCACTCTCGTCTTTTCTCGCCTGCAGGTCTCTCGGCTTCTCTTCCCCATTATCTTTCTGTCCCCTGTATTTTCCCCCCTCTCTCACACACATACGAGCACACACACACACACACACACACGCAAACATTTAAATATCGCAGGATAAGGAGTGCATAGCTGCTGCAGTAACCCACAACAGGACTGACACTTGAAAAATGGCAACATTACCAAAGGTGGGGCAGCCTGAATAAGGACTGCCTGATTAGTTCAGGTACTTGCATTCTCCTAATTTTCATATTAATCACAAGCCCATCTTCCTCTAATGCTGAACCCCAGCACCCGCCTGCAACGTGTGAGTAACATTTACAGACCCCTGAACCACGCTTCAAATTCATCATCCACAAATGAACCCATGCCCCACTGAGAGGCTGGGGAGGGGGCACTGTAATGACCAGGATTAAAACAGTACCCAAAGCTATAGAACATGCAAAGAACACATCCCATTCCCTACTGTACAGTATATTCAAAACTGGAAAAAAAAATGTGGCAGCTTCTTCATTGTGTATCAAAAAATACAGTAAAAAAACACATTAGGACATCCTATTAAAAACCTTGTCTGTTATTTTAACATATTAAAAGGTGAAGAATTGATCCTCATTTGAACAATATTGAGGGATGAAGGTAGTTCTATACAATTTGTAAAATGTATATAATATTAGCAATACATTGTTTAAGACATTTTAAGACACCCCCAAACGCATTACTACTTAAAGGCTTAGTCTCCCAGACAGGGATGTCTGGGAGTCATAAATTGTCAAAGAAATTATATTTTCCTTTCAATGGAAAATCTCTATTCAAAACACTCTGTAGGGAAAGACTAGTCTGGGAGCCCTGTCTGGGAAGCTGCCCCAAAATGTCTCAAATTAGAATCAGGTGCAATACATCACCCACATGATTTGTTGTGCATTTCGAAATACAAATAAACATATTGCATAAAATAATTTAACAAATAAATAAATAGAAAATAAAAAAAAAAATCACAAAATTATTTTACTATAGGACAAGGTAGAAAAAGCCAGAAAATAGATAAACCCAAAATTTGAATAAACGTTGATTAATCAAGCCGTACGTTTTAAGATCCAGTAAGATGTACCCATACATTAGTTTTAATCTTATTGCTTAAAATACACACAATGACCAACTGCTGTTAAAGTTAGGCCAAACATTTCCCTAATACTCTATAGTCTACACAAGCGTCTAGCTTGTATTAAACAAATGCAATTCTCACATCAGGTTTCATGTATGGCCGAAGATCAGAAACTACTGGCCCCACACATGGTCTGATTGTGATATACGGCTTTTCATAGGTTGCTTTCAATTTCCTAAAAGGTTGTACCCAAAGCTTGTCTAAAACATAATACTCCACACTGCTCCCCTAGAACTGTCTGGTGTGTTTGTACTCCTGGATTTGAGGCGGACATTAGGACATTAGGGTGGCATGGACAACTCAGCCCTCATAGGGTGCATTAGGTGCATCACTGTGACGGCCATAAAATTATAGTAAATATCTAAGTCAAATCTCTCCATTCTGTTTATTTTAATGCAGCTTCTAATCATGGTGGCCTACATTATCTAATGTTTTTGTTTTCACATAAATTAAGGGGATGAAAACTACAATTTACTTCTGCATTATTTTGTTATTTTGTGAACACAAAATATGCAAAATGTTTGTATGAAAAACTCGGCTAATGATTTAGCTCTATATACACTCCTATACACTACTAAAAAATAAAGGTGATTCTAATGGTTTCTGGTATAAGGCTGCAAAGCCCAAGACTTTAAATCTAAAATTAAAGGAACTGTTAATATTATAAAATATTACCAGCACTGGAAACCTGATTTAAGGTCCAGAATTGGAGAGCTCTGGAAGAACCCTTTTTGGTTCCTTAAATAACCATGTCTGTAATAGACTTTTAACTGATGAGAGCTCTACCTCTTTAGACGTTTAAAAGGTCTCAATTACAAATACAATTCTTCATAAAACCAAAAGGGGTTCTTCTAGGGCATTCCTCAAAGAACTAGTCAAGTCAAAGTTATTTTTTAGAGTAGCTTAGTGGAAGTTGTTTGTTGAAACAGCTTACACACGTACCTAAGCTTTTGTCAAAAAAGAAAAATACATCAATTAAACAGGATGAGTAATGATGGTCAGACACTAAAGTTACTGATGCATGAGCACTACTCTAGTTTAAGACTGCCACTGGATGGATGACTAATCATTTATCAGTGCTCGGCCTGAGAACTATATAGCGTGTTCATCAAGCATTTCAGCAGGGCATATGCCACCCTTTTACTGAGAAAATCACAGATAAATCACTCCAGCTACATCATTAAATACCCTAACATAGGCACACAACAACTTCTTGATTGAATTTGTTAATCAGCCTTTTAATCTTCATGATTCATCCTTTGAGGTCAAGCACTCTTCAAGTAGAGGCGCTTTTATGAAAGGAATGTGCACTGTGTATTTTGAGTTCATGCTCAAAATGTATCCAGGAGGAGCAGGTCATTTGAGGCGAGGCGTGATCATTAAAGAAAGGATATTAACTCGGTTCATCTTGATTGTCACTGTTATTATCAGAGTAAACATCAAATTCAAGGTTTTATGGGATGCATTTTAAGAGGCCGTGGCAACGGAGAGGGTGGGAGAAAAGCACCGTTTAATGGGAGGCACCAGAGACACTGCAGGGCCCTTTCACTAGCCATTAAACCTTGTGAGTAACCCAATGTTAATTGTTAATTTGCTGACTGGCTGCAATGCACAGGAGACACTGGCTAGTCAGGGAGAGGGCTCATTCATTCTTATTAATGTGAAATGTGGGAACTTGCCCGTGTGTAACACTTTAATGCTCACAGCATCAAGCCATTTTCAATACAAACACACACACGCACACACACTACGGGCACCCTTAGCTCACTTCAACTTACAAATTACCATTAAGAATATTTTAGCTGATTTTCAGGGATAAAAAACACAACCAGGAACACATGAAGCATCACTGTGAATAATTTTAGTGTCATTTTCAGTGATGGGCAACTGAGAATTAATGAAGGTTTTTAGCTGGAGAGCCGATCTGATACGTAAACAACAGGCATAAATCCAGATATTAACAGCTGACCTTCAGGTGTCAATCATGTATTTTCTTCCAGCAGATGCAGCGGCATTTATGAATGTCAATTATGATAATGACGCAAAAAGTATTTTTACATCTGTCTAAGGAGGATACGGCCTAATTGCATTAAATAATTGGTTAATAGATAGGACCATTTGCCCAATTTTCATAAGTACTAACAGGCAGGGGAAAAATCTAAAACAGCAATTTGGTCTTTGAAATGACGGAGCATTCAGGGATAATTGTGTTTGTGCCAAAATTTGCCGCAGACCTGCCTGAGCACTTCAAAAGAAAAATAAATAGCAAGCTATAACACTGAGGGGAAGAAAATACACAAAGGGAAGAAAAAGAGAAAGAAAATGAGACCAGGAGAGCGAGAAAAAGAGAGAAAAAGAGAGAGAGAGAGAGAAAAAAGACTCTTGAGAGAGGGTTTAAGTCATTACCTCGTTGGCCAACTCCAGCAGGACAGGGTCTGAAGGACGTTTCTTGGCTTCGCTACGGTACCTTCATTACGACAAAGAATAACGAACATGAAGAGAGTCAACAAACAAGGGTAGAGAGGAGGACAACAAGAACAGGCCAGCCAAGACATGTTGATGTCCCGGTTGGCTTTGGCCTCTGCGGCATTCAGAACGCTTGCCGCGGTTTAAACGGTATAGCACTGAAACCTCAGACTGTTTTCAAACCAGATAAGCATGATCATTAACAAAAAAAAAGGGTGAGTCTGCCTCCTCCCCATCAGAAACCACAAAGCCTTCAAAGATCCCTCGCAGATAACCTATGTGGTTTGTCGTTAGGTAAGTGGATTACGAATGCATCATCCGGCTTCCATTCTGCAAAACAACCAACTTAATAAGCTACATGAGGCTAATTGTGATCTACAAAAATGCTCCCTTGCCTTTAGCCAGTTTCCTTTTTGTTTTCCCCTGATTTGATTTTTGAAAGAAATTACAGATAATAGGCCGCCATACACCCAATCATGGCAAATATCCAAGTGTACAATTTCTCTTTTTTTTTTTTGTGCTTTTGTAGGCTTAGCAGGTGCAAGTGGGGATCTGGAAGGCCTGGTGATTTGTTTAGAAGAGATTATATCTGTCAGCAGGGCCCACCCACTCACACACGCACTCTTGTCTAGTGATTAGTAGGTAGAATGAACTGATTCCTACCTCTGGAAGTAGTCTTCAACGACATCCTGGTGTTTCACAAGAGTTCTTTTCATTCTTTTCTGAAAAAAAGACACAATGTTGCATATGTTAGTTCTTATAATAATGTATTTTACTTGTGTATTGTGTGTGTTTTCTATGTGCATATTCATATATACATCTATGGAATCATTATATACTAGTTTAAACAACTACCTACTGTTTAAAAAAAAATAAAAAAATCATATAAAAGAAAATTCAGATTAAATTTTTTTATTTGGCCAGGATTTAAAAGTATACTTATTCCTGGGTTCGTCTTTAGGACAAGCAGGCAAGATTGAAGGTTCATTGTGAATCATGGAAAACGTCACGGAAAAATTCATTCAGGACTCAAACCTTCAATTAATTTTCGACTGCAGCAAAACTACAATCCATTTCACCTTTCCATTTAGATTTTTTTTAGAATACATACATGATTCAATTGCCATCTTAACCGGGGGAAAGAAAGAGCATTGCTTAAAAACAACTTATTTAAAAACTACAAAAAAGCAATTCCGCCGGGACATGCCACTTGAGTGACACCTGTCAGGGGGATGATGAATGACTCCATTTTGTGCCTCTGCAGCCTTCTGCCACTCCCGGCAACGGCCATTTATCATCATCGGCTGTCAGCCGGGGAAAGCAGCAGTGACAGTGCGAGTCAGCAAACATTTAGCACACGGAGTCACACTACACGGGGAAATTATTATTGTCAGAATAATAATGGTTTAGCATAATTTATTACAGGTCCACCAAATAAGCAGGGGCTAGATGTTATTAGACAGATGGATGGGAAGGCTTGGCAGGATTCCACCGAGACTCAGGCAGGGCCCTCATGTGCAAGTGGGGGGAGCAGAGAAGGGGGTGGGGGTGGGGGGGCATCCTCCAAACCAATCAGAAAGCTGGCAGTTCAATTACAAAGAAATAAGGGGACATTCATCATTCAATTAGGCACCTGTCAGGCCTCACAAAGGAAGAAAACTTCTAACCTGGTACTCCAGGGAGAAGATGCTCAGAAGAGTGGACTGCGAGTGACTGGAACAAATAAAAGAAGGACAAAGTTAATTACCAGAGTGCATTGCACAGAGACAAAGAAAGAGAGGCGCTTCAAAGCTGAGGCCGGCTGCCCTGTAATCTAAAAGAACATGAAAACAAGTGTGGCAAAGTTGTTCCAGATGAACACCTCGGACAAAAGGTTCCTGCTGAGATGCTTCATATGGGGGGAGGGGGGTAGGGTTACAGAGAATCGGGCTGGTGTGAAATGAGAGAAAATATAACACACCCACTCCTCATATCACTGTTCACTATATTGCATCTGCCTTTTGCATCAAAGAGACAACTATACTTTTCCATAGTGAGATAAACCTACAGGACCTTCAGGACAGCAAAGTCAAGGACATAATCATAAAGAAAACCAGAATTATTATTCATGTATTATTAGAAAATATAATAAACTAATATGCAACATTCCAGTATTATCCAGAAATTAGAGGTTGGAGGTACTGAGGTTTTTTTTCAGAGTAGGAGAGTATAGGAGAAGGTTTGCCATATTGTCAGTGCTGGCATATGGGACATTCTGGAACATTCCCAGTGCAACTAGTGGGCTTTGAAAATGGAAACTTTCGCAGCAGGAAGCTGGGACTCCCAGGAGTCAGACAATTCCATGGGTTGCCATAAGCTACATTCATCTCCAGCTCCGTTCAATGTCAAACACCTGGCAAGGGCAAGACTGCTTGCTCCATTGCTGCTGTCTGTTTTACCTTCCCACTCTCCATAAAAAAAAAAACACACAAAAAAAAAAACATTAAATATTTTTAACAGACATATTTTTCATCTACAATATTAAAACTTCTAAACTAGAATACAGTGTAAACACGTACATTTGTGCACAGATTCTGTACCTTTTGTCACGTGGGGTTTTGGTCTCATATAGTAATTCAGTGTACAAGACTGTTAAATTTAATGGACTTCTCTTTAAAAGTCACCTGAGAACTGAATGTAAATAAAGGCTTCCTACAGGCATTGAAATACTGAGTCTACCTTGCGTCACTCCATCAATCATATAGAACATACACCATGAAATCATCAGAGCACGCTGAAGAAAAAAAAAGAAAGGAAAGCATTATTGCTAAGATATTTTTATATTTTCTCATTATAGTCATAATGACCATAACAAAAACACATCTGAAAATATATTGGGGGAAAAAAAAAGAGGGTGAAAAGAAAACACAGGATGTAGCCCAGGACAGTGTCCCTGGTGTGCGTTCCAGCCATGTGTCTGACCATCCACATCTCAGGCTGAACAAAGTTTCCTAGGGGGAAAAATAACATCTTTGTGAGCATACCTCTAAGAAAAGAAGGCTGCCAGGGCATTAATTTACAATGATATGCACAGGCCAAAGGGTCAGTGCAATTAAGTGGGCCATTAAACGGTCAACTGTCAACATGTGAACACTTACGGGGGGGGGGGGAGGGGGTGTGGGGGTTGAGTCCTCTACACTTCAGCCTTGCACCTGAACATTTTAAAAACATTACTGCACAATTCTCAGGCCTTGACCATCCCCTCTCCTGAATCCGACATCTGTTAGGTTTTAAACGGATTACTCCTTATAATGATCATGATTACTGCCTAATTGCTAAATCTTTACCCTGTTAAGTTTAAAGGGAGGTAAACTGCCCTAAATATCTGTGAAAACATACCTGTTTCAAACAACAGGAGAAGAGGCTGGAAGTCTGCACCTTGTGTTGTGCTGCAGTTAAAAGCAAACCATTCACCCAGTAGGTTGTTACTAAAAATGCACTAAATATTTGTCAACCAAATTTATCATCTGAAAATTGCAAAAAAAAAAAAAAAAAAAAAAACACTTTCTTTATTTGACTATCCAGAACAATGACTGAAGTTATTCTTAAGTAATATTTTTTTTCTCCCGCAGTAGTGGGCTGAAACTTCCAGTGTAGCAAAGAGCGGTCAGGGAAAGAGCCAAAAAAACGACAAGTTCATTTTTTTACACTCTACGGCACACTCCACATAAATGAAATTAAATAAAACATACAGCATGACTTATCATGCTTTGTATCAGTTTAATACATCTTCATAAACATGACCGTCTTTCAGTTGAATAAGATACAAACTCTAAAGAGCTACTAGCCTAAGTTTTTTTTGTGTAGCAAAGGACTGTTCAAGTTTATCTGGGTAAATGTAACTCATGCCAGTTGAGTAGTACTGCTGAGATACATTTATGACTAAAATTGTACTGCTAAAATAAATGTATGATTATAATATCAGAACAGAGAAATAACGGTGTGCCATATTGTATCATACGCAATAATATCGCCAACATTTTTGAATATCATGAACGATATTATACCCTGAAATATTGTGCCCACTCCTAATTCTCACATCAGGGTACTACTTTTTTGATTTGCCATTATTTAGCTACTAAAGACAGATATTTGTCCAGTATCATTCATTTTACTTTAATCCTGGATATATGGAGACATGTGGAGTGCATGATTAGTATCATGACATTCTGGATCATTGACTTCTTTTTTATTTAATAAATTTTTAAATATATCTCAGTTGAGAGTGTGCCATATCATATCGTATGCAATAATAAAATGTAATTTTCATTTTGTTGCAGTAGTGTATTCTTAAAAATTATTTTGTAATTCAGTGTTATGTCATATCGCCAAGGGTATCGCGATCACAAAAATACCATGAAGTATCGTTATATTATTTTAGGGCCATATCACCCACCCCTACTGAGAAATATTTATGACAAATTGCACTGGTGCGGTACATGCCTACTAGCTTGCTAACTGTGGAACTGTGGAATAGCACTAAAATAATTGAACCACAATTAGAACAGCACTACTGAGGTAAATGTGTTTGGTTGATGTGTCTGCTGGAATGGTAAAAAAATATTTTAAATATATTAACTTTGGGTTTCTGTCAAAAAGTTCATAGTTAATAGAACTCAGAGCCACAGTAGCTGCGATAACCCTCCAGATCATTCTAATGTGCCTAAAGACTATGAAGACGATAATGTTCCTTTTCCCACAAAGCAGACATTAAGAAGAGCTGCTGGAGCTTTTGCAGCCTTTGCCTAATGCATATTCAGTCTGGGTCTCCGCAGTGCACTCTCCACTCATTCTGTGCTACAATACAGAGCAGCTCAGCAGGCTTTACAACAGAGACCTGCTCTAAAATAGCCCTGAACAAAAAACACTACACTCTATATTACATCAACACTGTGTTTATTCCCAACTCTGCTTTGCTCTGCTAAACCAGATTCAGCCTCTGACTATTTGTTAGGGGGAGGTTTCTCACAAATTGTTGTGAGGCACCCCCAAAGCCCACCTCCACAAAGCCAATTCAAATGCATTTCTGAGCAGGTTCAGGATCTTCAGCAAAACTGTGCGGAATCACCGGTGCAGAATCATGCATAGACTTAGCACTCACTTTAAATCCTGTGATAAAAATGATCACGTTTTTTCCAATTCCCATTTAAATCAAATGCCGGACAGCACTTCTTCCTAACCAAGCGTGTTTATAAACCCCCTCCAAAAAGTTTATAGTCCAATTTTTGTATTCATTTATACAATCTCTTCAAAAATGTTATGCAACTTTGAGTAAGTTCAGTGAAGACTTTGATCATTTAAAATATTTATATAAAAAAAATAAATCTAGCGGAAATGCTGAAGCTTGTTTATTTACACTGTGCTGATTATGCAGTCTGGCATAGTTTATCTTTGAGAGTTTGTCCATCTAAACCTCTTGGTGCTGCTAAAGCTGGAGCTGGAGAGATGAAGAGGAGGGCAGAATTACTCATACATCACTACAGCAATGAGCTATTTTTTTTTTTAGGAATTCATAAAGCACGTTGAATTCCAGAAAAAAATATTATATAATAGCAACTAAAAAGTTTGTTTGCAAAAGCAGTTATAAGGATATAACTGGATAATAATTCAATTTCAATATACTGTATATTGAACTAGAAAATGTTTCAATAAAGATGCTTTCATTTCAATATACGTTATTTACAGAATCCATCACTGATGGAGCATTACAATAGTTGGCATATTCATTTTTCAGAAACGTGTAGATACAAACATATATTGTGGACATTCTTGGCAGTTTATATTGGCTTTAATATTGTTTGTATTGATATGAGAATTATATATCCACTGAAATAAAAATATAGTTAAATATATATACTGCAACATAAATTTTGGCTATATCACCTATTTCATGCCAAGTCAACAAAAAAAAGGCTTATAATAAAAAAAAAATAATAATAATTAAAAACAAACTGTCAACTGCTTCTAATTATGAAAATCTGATGAGTAAGTCAAAGCAAAATATATACAGTAGCATTCACAATGAATAAGTTAATGTTAAAATGCACACAAATTATGCCACTTAATTCCTACTATTTACAGGAAAATAGATTCAAATTCATTCAGACTGTGAGGCTAAAGACCCTGGAAAACTATAATTAAATACAGCTGCAGAATCTACTGCGAAAGACTTCCACTCTCCCCACTGGAACAGTTTCCACATAGATTACTGTATAGGTCTATAAATTGAAATGATTGGCAGTTCTCACATATGATAAGCTGTTATAAGACTAAGTAGAACTAATATCTTTTACCAAACAAATGCTATAAACTGCTTAACATATTGTCAATCAGCGTAACAATAATTATTATCAACGGAGTCAAAAGTACGTATCAGAGTGGATGTGGCAGCATGTAAAGTTTTTGTTGTGCCATTGTTGTGCTACAGTGGTATTTACAAGAACACAGAAAGGAATACATAAAATTTGCCAAAATAGACAGAATTATTTATAAGAAGATTACGTGCTACTACTTCAAACTCGACCAATTTGCATGTTCTTTTTTAAGCTTCTAGTAAATGGACTAACCCAAATCATAAGAAGAATGAGATCAGTGAACAGCCTAAGTCAGAGCTTTAACTTACCAAACGACCACATCTACAATAAAATTGCCCATTTATTTCAATTAGACCTGCGGTTCCAGGAAAAAAAAAAAAAAAAAAAAAAGAAAGACTGCCGTTGAAACAGCGTGCTTACAACATGTAGGTAAAATCAGGAAAATACTTCACAGGAATAAGAATGAAGAGCGCTATTAGAAGGTCATAGAACAGTATTAAGCCTGTTGCCTCTAGCCTATAATTTCAAGCAGGGAAAAAACAGAAGGTCTGCAATCAGAACAGAGCCTTGGAAATCATTCAGAACGTAATTACCCTTCTCTACTACCTACGACATTCCATTAATATGCATGGGGCTGAAAATAGTATCGAAGCCAATTTGATTAAAATATCCCACTCAAACTGTTCCATGATGTCTACTTAACTCTACAGTAAACTGAACAAGTTAAACTGCAGTGATTTGCACAAATTCATAAACAGAAGAGCGTTTCTTACACAGAAACACAGCTTGATTAGATTCATATGAAAAGTATTACTATTTACCAGAATATTTTCTGTTCTATGTAATTCAACCAGCATGGTTTACCATGTTTACCATATACGGTATTACTGTTTACTACTTCACTGCTCTAAGACATATCACCATTCACCATACATAGCACAATATGCTCTAGGTGCAATACCACTACTTATTTATTTGCTGTTTATTTATTATTAGATTATGTGCAATACAACAGACCACAACACATACATACTACCATTTTGCTCTGACATTATAGTTTTAAGATCCATATTTTCTCTCTATGTATTCACTTTTTTGGATATTCCCTGATATTTTTGTAACACTGCAAATGTTGCTGCTGTGGGATTAATAAAGAATTATTTTATTTTAGGAACTCAATTTTAATTTCACTACTCCATTTAGCTAATTATTCAACCTTTTTCCAGCATTTCCAAGCTCATCCTTTTTACAAATGATTAATAATAAAAAATGGCAGCAATTAACCTAATGAATGCCACCTGGCTAATGATATCTGTATCATATGTTTCAATGATAATTAGCATTTGCCACGTCTCTGAGCATAGTGCCGAACTTAAGTGAAGCATAGCAAATATTGTTCCTAATGACTTTAAGACACGCTTCAGGAAAGAAAAAAAAAAAAGAAAAAAACCCTGTTCCGTGATTGGCCAGGTTTGGCAAGGTCAGAATGAGTTAAGTTGATGCTGACGTTTATGAGACTTTAAGAAAGCTTGCTTGCTCCTGATAACATTTTCAGTCAAAAGCCATGGTGAATAGTGAATGAAGTAAGTGCAGGCCGCATATGATCTGCTTTGAAAAGCACAGACGGAGAGAGTGGGTGGACTGCTTCTACTTAAGTGTTTTTTAGCTCCCCCTCTCTCTTCTCTTTCTAGCTCGCTCTCTCTCTCTCTCTCTCTCTCTCTCTCTCTCTCTCTCTCTCTTACTTAAATCAATATTTTGCACCAGAGGAAAATACTTTGCTGGATTTGTTTTTGCTTCATGCTCGGCATATGTAAATGCCCCTAATTATACATGCTGATAAGAGCGGGCGAACATCTGTTTCAGCCCAAACAGCATCCACATGAAGAGAAAACACACAACTGTGATAGATGTGACACACCAAAACCAAAATATATGCATGTATCATTGGCTGTGTAGTTACATTAATATGCTTAAAAATAAAAAAGTTCAAATCAAGTGCGTTTGTGGTTACGGATCATGCATTTTCTATACTCTGCTTCTGTGCACTCTCTGTGTCTTGTCTTGGTGGTATAACACTGTCTATTGCAAAACAATGTGCAGATATTTATGGCATTGTACTTACTAGGCCTTTTGTTGCTGACTGTTTGTGATTTAGAGGGTTTAATATCTAATAGCTGATATCAGCTTACAAAATAAATAAATTAATTAATTAATTAATATTGTACCAATGGGCGTGCAGTTATTCACAACTCTTTTCTTTTTAATGGTTGGGATTGCATATATTTGGCAGGCTTTTTAAAGACTCAGTTTTTTGTTCAGATTTGTTGTATCCCTATTATAACAGTTAAGCTAAGGGAGTCGACAGTGGCACAGCTGTTTAAAGTTTTAACCTATTAATGGTTTAATATCAGCAACAATTTCACAATTACTGGAAAATAGGGCTGAAAAACATTGGACAAAAATGGCATTGCAATATTCTGTTGTTCTGTTGAATATATTGTGCTTTTTAAAAATACTGGACTTTTTTATTTTAATAATATTTACCATATTTGTATATTTGCCAATTTTTAAAAAATCTACAATTTACAAATTACAAGTCTACGCCATGTAATTTTATCATCTCACCAATAAATAAGAGTCTTAGCAATAACCACTGTCTATAGGTAGAAAGTGTTGCTAAAATACTGTATAATACACTTAAAATTCCACACTATACAGACATTTTGTCCTGACATTGGAAATGTTTAAACAAACAAAAGCACAACAGTGATTTAACATAACAATTCTAAATACTATTAATAAATACAATGTATAAATTATTTATTTTGTTTCCACAACTTTTTACACACTGTATTAAACCTGCTTAATCAGAACTATTTTTGCTGTCTCTGTAGAAAAACATATTGTTGAAATGTCCAAAAAAACACTAGTGTGAACTATAATAAATTATATCAAAAAAAGGATGCACCTGACTGTGCGTGTGGAATATAGCAAATTCATAATGTTGATTCTTGAATTTAAGCATGATTGCTTACACTGAATTATTAAACATTAAAAAATGAGTTACTGAATGCACATTCTCTTTGTTGTAGAAAAATCTCATTCCTTTTTGTAAGTTAGAACTTTCAACATTAAAACATAAAATAATGACAATTATAGTCTGAAAAGCAGAAGTGCACAGCCTCAGGTTCAAAGGAATTATACCATCCACAGATTTTACGTATTCATCTAAAAACCTCAGGGAACACAGATGCAAACTCAAGACACAGGGAGCAGAAACTTTGTACAATAGCTAACTTCTCATGAGTCACATTTGTGTTTGCTTTTTGCTGGCTCTCTGCTGCTTAATACAGGCAAACATATCTCCATAATCATTTAAATCAGTGCCTCAGAGGCTTGCATGCTGTCAGTGGATCAACAGCAATTGTAAAAAAATCTTCTCTGTAATTATGATCAGCTATGAAAGGTGAGGGTTTATGGTGCCAGGACTTGTTAGGCTTATTATGGGGTGATCATTTTGCTACATCAAAATCATTATTGTTCCTTTGGCAGCAAAATCTCATGTAAAGTGGAAAATAGTTGCCTACACTACCCATCAGGAAATAGGCATGTCTTAGTCTGACAATGAAGCATGTTACGCTGACCAAATGTCGACTCCCTCAAACACAGCTATAGCACTTGTTCCATTCTGCACAATTTGTTTCATTCTGTTTCTGAAATTGATTCCAGTATTCAAAACTGATCCTCAGGCAAAACCCCAATACAGTAGCTTCCCAACTGTACTGTACTGTGTTTCCTCTAGATTTTTTTCATTCAGCAGTGGACAGCAGACCCACAATTATCCCACAGAGGCATTGCATATCAGTGCACTGCTGTATACAAGGCAGGGAGTGTGGGAGAGAGCCAGCAGAGAGCAGACAAATGTTTTTTTTTTTTTTTTTTTTACACAAATTTATAATTTACACTGCTTTTATAAACTAAACTAAGTAACGCACTCAGCATCAACATATACTGGAACCAGATTTATGTCAAGATTTCTGGCAAGATTTTGGCCAATCCAATTAGCCCACCCACTCATTTACTAGAGCTCTCTGTATCACTTGCAATGCTCCCGAGGGTGGTGAGGATGTGGACAAGCGCATATCCCTTCTAATACATGCAAATCCATCCCCACCTTTTTTTTGAACCACCACCAATGCAGCATTACCAGGCAGACAACTTTACTCAGTGGAAAGCCAGTGCCAGCCAGTATCACAGTAGCAGTGATGGGAGAAGAAAAGACCATCTATAAGCAAAGAGAAAGTATGGCCAATTGTGGTCTCTCTGGCTCCGGCTACTGATGCCATCCAGCATGTCCGGGGATTCAATCTCACAAACCTCGGCCCATATTATCAGCGTCTTTGTCTGCTGAGCCACTTGGAGCCAAGGTGGGCATTTTATAATTGCTTTCAGCAGGTAGTTTACAGATCAATTTTTTTCTTAGATATGCGTAATAGAGAACTGTATCTAACAAGGAAATTTTTAATCCCAGTTTCACCAGATCCAGACATAGTCATGTAAACTAAGCAAAAGGTCTTTGTCGTCCAACCCCCTTTTTCGCCCTTGGCTTTTTTTCTTTGTGCCTGTTCAACGCCTGACCACATAAACAATCACAGTTCTGTGATTAGGCCTTCCATATCCCTGACAGCATAGCGCTCTGCTGGCCGGGACAAAGCCACAAGCCTGAGCTGCCAGCTCCAGTTTTTGTTTGCGCTTTGAGCCAGAGACGTGTGGTCTTCCACAGGAGGGATGCGAGGCCCTGGGCAGCAGCTCTGGGAGCCAGACTGGCTACTGGCTAATGTCATCACTGCAGCTTTACTGCACTGAGTAAGCAATGGCATTCTAGACAAAACAATGGCACTGTTAGTTAAAAAAAAAAAAAAAAAAAAAAGAGAACTTGAAACAAATGAATGGTAAGGCAAAACGTGGAAGTTCAAGAACCTCAAGAACTCACTTTCTCTCAATTTAGGTGTTAAATAAATTTTTCCCTTTTCTTATAGCAAAGGAGGGGTCAAAGTAAAAAGGAGAAAAAAATAAGACAGAAGTCATCTCATGAATTGTGAGTAGGCAAGAGAATACCGAGACTAGTTAACGTATAATTCAGTCCTATTGGATTAACAGGCATGTAATAGAGAGATAAACACCATAACTGCAATAAATAATCAATGAGCATCCCCTTCGCTTCAAACCCCAGCTTGAACATTACCATCGAAAACAAAGTGTCTGCAGCCAAGAAAATCAGCATATCAATGGCACATGCCACAACAACACTGGCCTCCGGTTTACTCCAAAGATCACGCTAGATAAACCCCAAATAACAGAGAAATTAACAAATGCTTGACATTTGCTCAACATCCATTATTCTGACACTTCTTCAGAATTTCAAAAGGCTGAGTGCATGCTTAATCAACATTCATATTCCCCAAGCGAGCCACTGGCACCATATTGCAGCCCGCCTCAGTGTTGATGAAAACGGCACATTAGGGCCCGTTTTGAAAACGTTCAGGGACTCTGTGGGGATGTGTGTGTTATAAAAAAAAGAAAGAAAAAAAAAAGAGAGAGACTGCACACTTTCACTTTAAAGTGCATCCAAGACCGGAGCATCTGCACAGATACATTCTCGACCCACTCTCCAAACTCGACAGACATATGCAAAATGAGCTGAATGGCATTATAAAGAGGGAGTAATCATTACACCCAAATTCATTCATGGCGCAGTGCAGAGGGCCGACGGAGGCCTCCCTCTCCTGGGACAGAGACCGGGGGGAAATGACAGTGGTCCCACATGATCCCAGTCAGCCAGGCTAGGTCTCCGAGAGCCTGTTTTAATTTCCAATTCTAATATGAAGCAGGGAGAGAAAAGGCCCGGGACTGATGTCACATCCCGCCACTGGCCCATCACGCCCCCCGCTCCAGTCTCATTGTAGAGGGGGCGCAGACACTAGGCAGGACAGGCCGTCCAGGCAGGAGGTAGGCTGGATTTGCATGTCCCTCTATTGTGAGCAGGGGGAAAAGTGACAGCACCGTGTCCAATTCTTTTCCCTTCAGAACAGCTCGAGCCCGGCAGGAGAGGCCAGGCTGACAGATGACTCCCAACATCTGTGTTACGTGAGCGATACAGATGAGGGACTTTGCATCCCCCTCGCAGCCAAACTCATACCCCACCAGACAACGCTCAGGCACCCAGTGGAAATCAGCTTCAAATGACCAGTTCCATTATACTGGTTTCAAATAAGCTCAGTTGGTGATTTTTTTATAGGTGTTTCTCATGTACAATAATGAAATTATTTATAATAAGTTATTACAAACATTTCTTAGTTTACTCATAAGTCAGAACTGTAGCAACTCAAATAGCGAGGTATTTTTACTAGAGCATACGCTTGTGACTGAGTAAGTAATAGCAAAAACCCAATATTAGTCAATCGCATTACTCCTATTTCTGGTGTTATATGTAGTGATGTTTTATCAACATAATTAACAACATGGATTATAAAAATGTAAGTAAATTTGCCATAAACTGAAACTTAGCTTGCTTGCAGAGTCTCCTAAAGTGTCCAAACACAATAGATTAAACACTGAACATTAGTACATTTCAGCACTTCTTAGCAATACCACATTTTCCTATTCATGTGTGTTTTTTTTTTGTGAGGGGAACTTATGCTATGTTAAGGCAGAGACTGGATAACAAGGTGACAAAGATTCGAGCAGGTGAGGTAAAAGACATTGGAACTGGAGGCACGCCCACAGGAAGCACAAATAAAGGGTATGGATATATTTGCTGATTAATCAAATTGAAAAACATTGTAAGACCCTGATTTAGCAAAAAAAACAAAAAACAAAAAAAACAGTAATAAAATTAGTAAAATGTTCTTTTTTATTTATTCTTTAAATGCAACTTCAGAGGTGCACATTGTTTAACCTAAGCCATATCAAAAACTGGGATAGATACTGGACAGATCATAAAGGATAGATGAAATATGATGTATCAGAGTGTAGCATTTGGACCAGTACAGGTATTATTACTGGATGATATTACCAAAATGTTTATATATATTTCTCTTAATTTTAGTCGATTATGTCCAGAACGGATGTGTGTATCTGCAAACTTCTGACAAATTAATAACATTTTATGTAATTATCCTGTTATGAACATCAAAACAACAACAAAATGGCCCTACTAAAACTATATAACTACTTGAACAATTGAAAACAATGCCAAACCGTACTAGCAAAGAAAGCAAAAATGCTCAAACATATTTACTAATACATTCAACTTCCGTGCAGCAAATTTACAGCATGATGAGGAAAAAAAAACACACACACACACTGGTCCTGAAGGTAGAGGAAGAGATATTCTTTCATTAAATCTGTGTGGGCACATATTACACATCCGTTCAGCATGGATAGGGGCTTGAAGAGTGTGACAAGGCTGGGAGATTGGAGGGATTCTCTGATATGATTCTGCGAGCATGGCATTCCCAGCAGGGACGTGTGCATGAGGACCGATGAAGGACAGAACTCCCTGTTCTCTAGACCCCCAAAAACACAGGCAGGCTGCCTGTCTCCACTCCAGCATTGACTAAGGCCCTGGGCTTGCAGCGGCGGGGGCTGCACGGCGCTGGGAAGGGGGGGATCGCCGTGCCTCAACGCATGCTAAGAGATGATGGATGGCCTAGTCGATATGTTATGTCTTAAGAGCCTGATTTCCTGCCAGTCCAATCACTAACCCTCCAGAGTCCGGCTCAGCTGATTGGACAAGCAGAATAATATCGCAGGCTGTGAAAACACTACCGCCATGCCCGTCTGTCAGGTTCTTAGACAGCGTTCAGGTTTGTAAAACCAGGGCCTCGCTGAGATTCTTTACACACAGGAAATATGAACAATAATAGCAGGACGAATCAAAGCTGCTAAAACAAGCATTTGTTGCCATGTACAATAATCCAAGTGAAGAACTGAGTGTGTGCTTTTCTTTTTATTTATATAAAGCAATCATAAGAAAACACTGAACAAATATTAGTCATACTATAAGTTAAAGTAACAGCGCTACACACAAGTTTTATTATTATTAAAAAAAAAAAAAAAAAAAAACTTTAATCCATGAAAATTAGGTCATACATCAGGGTAGTCCATGAGGACAATGAGATATAAAAAAAGTGGCTGGGGGATCAGCCTAGCACATATCATATTCTATAAAACGCTGACGCCAATAACAAAGGCATGCTCAAGGTAGGCTGTGTATTCCTTAGGGAGCCAGTGCCTTATTCTAGCAGTGATTACAGCACTATGAAACTAGGAAGCTCCCAATTCATGCGAGTCTCTAAGTGACCTCTAAAGGAACAGGGGCTGCCTCAGTGGCCTTGGGGGATTACATGTGTTACATTCAATAAAGGGCAGTCCCTCATTGTCAAAGAGACACACAAACAAAGCCATTAACCCTAGCTTATACAATGCATCTGCAATATAGACACTGTAGTGAAGCCATACACAAAACCATGAACTACAACAATGTGTATTGCTTATGGTTATAATTACATTCTGGCAAATAATAAAGAAGAAGGAAATTTCGATTTGGTGTATATTGTATGCAAATACATGTCTTTCAGTGTAACTAAATAATTAGCATGGAAAAAATAAAATAAAATATAAAACAGTGATTCAACAGGGTTAAACGTTTGAGAAAGTTAACTTTACATTAAAATGCACCCAGACAAAGTTATTGAGAAAATAACAGACTATTTAACATACAAAATGATAAACTTCAAACTGGGAGTTTCCACCATGTGTAAAGGGGTGTTTAAAGTGGTAGTGGAATATGGATTAAACAGTGTTAACAAGCCCCTAATTGAGCATACTCTGCAGCTGTCTGTTTACAGCACAATGTGTGTTTGTAAGGAGAAACTCCACAGGAGATTTGCAGTTGTTTGGCTTACTTAATGTGCTTGAAATAAGTTTAAATATATTTTTAAATAATACAAATATTATATTGAACATAACATATACATAAACCCAACGATTATTAATCCTGTGGTGCTCAAAATTCAAAAATATATTTTAATAGCTGTTTAATTAGCTGTACAACTAATCTCATTCAAACTGACCCCAACAAGAAAGAAAGTTCAGAAGAAATGTTAATAGTCATATGTGCAAATATGGAGTTGACCAGAGTATTTGTTAAGAGTTAAATTGGGGCATTTAAACCCTATGAACACTGTACCAACTGTTAAGCATGGTGGTGGTGGTGCCATGATCTGGGGCTGTTTTGCTGCATTTGGAACTATTATTCTGCAGATAAAAAAATGAAGAAGGACAACCTCAAACCATCACCATGAAATCTAGAGAAGGAATAGATAAAGCAGGCTAACATTAACATTTTCGAATGGCTTTTTTTCAAATTTCTGAATTAAACCCCATCAAAAAATATATGATCTGTACTTTAAGGTAAATTGGCTGATGGCTGCCAACAAAATTAACATGGAACAATCTAACTAAGCTACATGTAACCAAATATTTGGTGTGCTCTTATTTATTACTACCCTGTATTAAAGTACAGTAAACAAACTCATGGTTTAGTTTGCACTGGAGTTTGCACTTCATGGTTTAACACCAATGTGGTACAACAGGAAAACCAACAAAATAAAAGGACATAATACTACACAAAGGTTTTTATTTCATTTAAACAGACAGTTTTGCAAGCTACTGTTTGTTTCATGTAGTACCATTTTGTCTCCCCTGAGGATGTTAATACAGCATGTATTGTATTAATTAAGCAGCAAACTGTAAACGTTAGCATGTTCAATGTGTTTCCACACACAAACACACCCAACAACGCAGTTATATCGTCCTCGTTTAATCCATCTTAATTTAATGAGCTGAAACAGGATGTTAAAATCCAGAATCAGAATTTCTATGCAATAGTTACTTATTCTCAGTCTTTGCAGAAATGAGAGTAGAAGAGGGAAAAAGGCGACAAGGAGAACGAGACTACCACAGCAATACTCCTTAACCACTACAGTTCCCACAATACTGTGTAACGGCTTAATCCTTACTGCTTAATATCTTCAGCTGGCATGTGTACTTGAGAGCTTCCATATTTAACTTAATAGTATATAATGTATAGTCGCTGTGTGCCTGCGTTACTGAAACATGATGATTTGGTGCAAATACGTGTATGGCATATTTTAAATAAATTAAATAAACACAAAACTGTATACAAGGTTTATTCATAGAAACTGTTAAAAAAAGATTACCATGACCTGATATGAGAATACTGATGTATCAATATATTCAAGAAGCATCTGACATTCGCCTGGTTTCTGCATATAAAATGCATATTCAAAACATATTAAGGAACATATAAGTGCTACATGATACATGTCAGATACACTATGTATATCTGTAAGTGTATAGTCTGGAAGTGTGACTACAAAAATGAAATAGTAAATAAGAGCTATCGTTGAGGAGTGCCAATGAGAGTCATCTGAGCTGCATGGATTGGTCAATGGCCTTCTGGATCTTTTGTGTTACTGGAAAAAGCAATGAATCAGCATTTGGGATGATTTTAATGTTTAAACACACTTCGGAAACTATACAGTGCAAAGCACAAAAACTAAAAACTGACAAATTTGATAGTATTCAGACAGATGAACAACAGATATGTGACAGATTCAATCAGCAATCATATTTCTGTGTACAGAAGCAATAAACAATGAACAATGGAAGTAGCACTTGAGCTGACTGACATGATATGCATGGACAGTCAAAAGACACTATTGCTATCTGAGGTGCTACAGATGGTACTGAAACCATTTCTATACTCAACTTATTCATTGCAATACATCTGAAGATAGTAACTGAGCAGCCTGGTATGATGCTTGTTTATTTTTGGATTTTCTACATAGAAAATGAATGAAAATGAATGAAAATGAATGATAATATTACAATATATGTTTTTGTTTCGTGTATATAATCTAATTTGGATATAGATAATAAGCATAAAAGGCACAATGAATTTCTGTACTTTCAAACCTCAAAAAAAGTCATTTGCAGGCTCAGGTAACATCCTGTAATTTATGACAATTGCTATAAATGCCTCAAATATCTTCTAAAATAAGAGTCTCGTTATCGCGAAAATAACATGAAATATCGTGATATTATTTTAGGGCCATATCGCCCACCCCTACTGCTTTTCCTTCACTATGCGCTCTAACTTGTCACAAACCTACTGGGTTAGGTGTTTATGTCAGGTGTTTGTGAAGGCCATACACTTTTTTTTTGTCTACTACAGAACTGCACGTGTTCCTTGTATAGTCTTAGGTCTTTAATATTAACATGCAATGCAGCAAATACTACAAATGAAAAAAATAAAATAAAATAAAGATATGTCCAAACTTATGACTGTTACAGTATATTGAAAGTAATGATTGCCTCCTCAGGCCTTTGGTCCTTTCAAAGAAAAGTCATCAATAACTAGTCCACTTTGGTTCATGCTTGAAATAGTACATAACTGAAAAACTGCACACTTACTTGGGGAATCTGTCCTTCAGGATCTTCATACACTGCCGAGTCGGTCGAAGCTGCTCAATGAATTTTGCGATTGTTTTGTATTCTGCCCTGCAAATCTTCATCCTTACAAGAGAAAAGAACACCATAAACAGCAGACTACATATACATCATTTCCAATACCACTGGTGTTATACATTCACATAGTTGTTCTCTATTTTCTTAACAACGAAAGCTTAAATATCCCACATCTAATACATCAACCACTGACATAAACAAGGCACTCTATTGACTCTATTGTGCTTCTGACATGACAAACAACAACAACTTTTACTAAACTCACAGACTCAGCATAAAACATTGTAGGCCAATGTTTGGCAACTCACTGTTCAAGAAAATTGAAAAACATTTGAACGACTTCAAAAATACATGCAAAAATACAATTATATCAAACGTACAATGAACATACTACAAGCGATTTAGTGTAAATTGGTTTTACAGACACCGTTACAAGATTTGCTAGTCAACACCTAGTACTACATGTTTACGTAGCAAGGTAGTATGTACATCGGGTCAGGTTTGATGGTTTCTGAGCATGGGCAGCCCGCTTTAAATCACACCACAGATTTTTAATAATATTCAGGTCCGGGGACTAAGATGATCATTCCAAAACGTTGTACTTGTTCCTCTGCATAAATGCCTGAGAAGATTGTGAGCAGTGTTTAGGGTCGTTGTCTTGTTGAAATATCCAGCCCAGGCCCAACTTAAACCAATCTCACTGATTCATGAACATTTTTCTCAAGAATCTGCTGATATTGACTGGAATCCATGCGATCCTTAACTTTAACAAGATTCCCAGTACCTGCACTGGCCACACAGACCCACAGCATTAAATTTGACTGAGTTTGTCTTGGAATGCTGTGTTCTTTTCCCACCCTGCAAATAACTCAATTTAAGTTTCATCAGTCCACAGCACCCTATTCCAAAATAGCTGGCTTGTCCAAATGTGCTTTAGCATACCTTAAGTGACTCTGTTTGCAGCGTGTGTATGTAGGTCAAGGGTCAACGAGTTTATCAATCATTTGTCATTGTTATGTTTCAGTAATTAGTGCTAAAGGTATTCAAATAGATGTAGATTTTTGTGAAAAGAAAGGAGTTCTTTATTATTTGTCTATAAAATAGTGAACTACAATGTCTATGCCAGTTTTATATATACATTCTAACATGTATAAATGACACATAGGTTAGCAAACTTAACTACAATATATAAAACTTGCACACAAATAAGCCTTTACACTGACTGCTGACATGCTAAGAAAAACAAGGGGTAAAAATAAAGAAGCTTTCTTTACCTTTATTATAGTTGTCTTAATACTAAAATAGCACTTAACTGTACTGACTGGACATGTTAATGTGTGTTGTAGGGGGTTAATCATATTATAAATATGTTTATAAACATTGTGGGATTTAAGCCATTTAGTTACAAACATAACACAGACTAGCAGCTCGGCAAACAACAAAAACACATACAAGCCTAAGTGTCTGTGTACCTTCAGCATCTTAAGATCAGTTTATACGAATATATATATATATATATATATATATATATATATATATATATATATATATATATATATATATATATATATATATATATATATATATATATATATATATAATCCACTCATGCAGAAAAGTAATGTATAAACTTACAATATGTAGAAAGTTGTGAGAAGAAAGGAACTTTCTTTTCTCTATTTGTCTATAAACTAGTGAACAACAATGCCTATGCCAGCTTTATATCCAGTTTTTACACATAAGTTAGAAAACCTAACTACAGTATATAAAGCTTCCACACACAAACAAGCTTCCACAAAGACAAAAAATAAGGGGTAAAGGTAAAGAAGCTTTCATGACAGTATTCGTATCAATTACT
Source organism: Astyanax mexicanus (assembly GCF_023375975.1). Lineage (NCBI taxonomy): Eukaryota > Metazoa > Chordata > Actinopteri > Characiformes > Acestrorhamphidae > Astyanax > Astyanax mexicanus. Next base: position 14,914,077 of record NC_064421.1, read on the forward strand.
GTGTTCACTTGACATGTTCATGCGTTTAATAATGCTGTTAATCACATTATAAATATGTTTATATGTATTGGATTTAAGCTAGCTTAGCTTTAAACAAAACATTGACTAGCAGCTCTGCTAACAACACACACACAAACACACACAGCGCTTTAGCAAATTTCAGACAACAGCAAAAACAAGCAGTCTAAGCGTCTGTGTACATTCAGCACCTTCAGATTAGTCTTATACGAGTTTAATGATATAAAATCCACTCATGCAGTAAAGTAATGTATAAACTTACAGTATGTAGAAATGTGTAAGAGGAAAGGAGTTTTTTTTTACTATTTGTCTATTAACTAGTGAACTAACTACAATGTCTTCGCTAACTTCATATCCATTTTTAACATGTATCAATGCCACATAGGTTAGTAAACTTAATTAGGTAGTTAGTTACAGTATATACAACTTACAAACAAGCTTCCACATTGACTGCTGACATGCTGAATAAATACGGAGTAAAGGTAAAAAAGCTCTCGACAGTATTCGTATCATCAACTAAATACTTTACTGTGCTGACTGGACATGTTCATGCGTGTTGTAGGTGGATAATAATAATATAAATATGTTTATAAACAAGCTAGTTTAAGCTAGTTATAACACCGACTAGCAGCTCGGCTAACAACACACACATAAACACACACACAGCGCTTTGGCAAATAACAGACAACAGCAAATACACGCAACCTAAGCGTCTATGTACCTTCAGCACCTTCAGATCAGTTTTATACGAGTTTAACGGTTTTAAATCCACTCCAGGAAAAAGCGCTAGTGGATTAAATCCGAGCCGCTGCTGAAAAGCATTACACCGGCTCGCTTCCTGCTTCTCTCCCGCGAACAAGTTGAAAGGCGGGCGTCACAAAAAAGTCCGGTGCTGATTGGCTGGACTCGTGTTGTTTGAGTATGGATGAAGCTGATTGGACGGGAACGTGAATTCTTTGCCAGGTTCTGCAAGTGACATGTTTTGGCAAAAGGTGGGGAGGAGTATGTGTAAATCCTTTATTATGGACGGTATGCTGTTTTTAATACAATATAACGCCTTTAAAACGGCACAAAATGCCTACATGTTGGGTCCAAGCATGCTTTTAAGACAGGTATATTTTAAAATAAGTGTCATTTTGACTGTTTCTTCTCTTTAATGCGTGGTTTACTGATGAGTTTCCCGCTTCTTCACAACTCCGTCGTTATAACTCCATTTTTTTCTAGATTATAATACCTTTTAACAGAGACTTTATTCTTCTAAAAGTTGTATGTACCGTGCAAAAGCCCTTGCTGTGTGTGTGTATTTTCTTTTTTGCATGTGTTTGTGTGTTTTTGTTTGTGTGTTTCTGTCTGAAGACCTAATTGACCCCGTATAGCACTGTTAGCCTGTTAGCTTAAGCTATAGCTGAGGTAAATGACTCCACAGTAGGATAAGCCTACCAAACTTGTGGACTTTTGAAAAATTAATAAACTGTCTAGTCTGTGTCTTCCCATATATATATATATATATATATATATATATATATATATATATATATATATATATATATATATATATATATTAATATTTAATCATTTATATATATATATATATATATATATATATATATATATATATATATATATATATATTTATATAGCTCTGGAAAAAAATAAGAGACCACTTAAAAATTATGAGTTTCTTTGATTTAACCAAATTGAAAGCTGAACTGCTGGAATTTTTTCACCAGGAGCGACATAAAGTTATCCAAAAGCAGTGTGTAAGACTGGTGGAGGAGAACATGCCAAGATGCATGAAAACTGTGATTAAAAACCAGGGTTATTCCACCCAATAGTGATTTCTGAACTCTTACAACATAATGAATATGTATAACTTGTTTTCTATGCATTATTTGAGGCCTGAAAGCTTTGCATCTTTTTTGTCATTTCAGCCATTTCTCATTTTCTGCAAACAAATGCTCTAAATGACAATATTTCTATTTGGAATTTGGGAGAAATGTTATAGAATAAAACAGCACTGTTTGTTTTACTCAAACATATACCTATAAATAGCAAACTTAATAAACTGATTCAGAAACTGAAGTGGTCTATTATTCTCCAGAGCTGTATATGTACTTTTAATACCATCTCAAAATGTTGTTTTTTAGTGGGCTGTTGTGTGCATTATAAACAATTTTCAATTAATTTCAAATGTGATAATGTTTGAGAACACAGTGTCAAAGTTAATGCATGGTTAATAATCTTAGTAAACTGTTGCTTGAGGATATGTGCAAAGTAGTGAATAACAATATTTCCTATTGTGATTTAACCCCAACATATGCAATTCATATCCTTAACGTGTAATAAAGCTACATTGGTTCCTGTTTAACAACTGTTTAATACACTGTTTAAAAAAAAATAAAAAAATAACCCATGGGAACTTGTAGCAAACAAGTTTTGGCAAAACATGGCAAAGTGTGTGTTTGGCACCATCTGTTAATATAGATTTAACATGTTACATGTTAATATGTTGTTATGATAATGTAACGCCTATAAATGGACCAAACTATATTTTGTTGGACCAAGTATAGTTACAGGTATATCATTCAGGTAAGGTATCATTCAAGTGTGGTATATTTTAAAATAACTGTCATTTTGACATTTCCACTTCTAAATAAATTGCTTGTAAATCCCTTTTTCCAGATTAATATATACTTTTTAACCAAGATGTTATTCTTATATGACTGTCTGTTCTTTGCTAAAGTCCTTACTGTGTATTTTTTCCCTTGTGTGTGTGTGCGTCAGTCAGAAGGACTAGCCCAGGCCTAACTAACTCTGGATATCAGCCACTGTTTGAACTTGTGCTATGACTGAAAGCAAGACTGTCTAAGGTAGGGAGTTCTACGTTGTTTCTACTTCACCTTTTATTAAGAAATTTTGCTCATTACAAAAACTATATAAAGTTATACGAAGAAGTCATACAAAGAAGCATCCAACAGTAGCATAACCCTACCAAATTTGTGGTCTTTTGTTTGAAAATGAATAAACTTAGTTTGTTTCTTTCCACCCTTCAGAGAATGAATGTTGAAAACAACAATAATATTTATATTTGATGAATATAAATTTATACGTATGGTCAGTATCAGGCATTATGAAAAAAATAATAATGAGTAAAAAATAAATAAACAAGGCACTGACTCCCTTGTGTTTTCAACTATGACACAAAAAGCTACCATTGCCAGTAAAACTCATACCATGAAGTATGTACACGGTTATCGACAACAATACTTAATTTTAACCTCTTTTAATACTGTCTCAAAATGTTGGATCTTAGTTATTATAACATTATAAACATGATTAAATTTTTAATTCATTTAAAAATTATGTATGTTTTTAAGACTACAGTGTCAAAGTCAAAGTAAACTGTTGCTTGATTTTGTGTGCAAAGTAGTCAATGAAAAACATGATTTGTTTTTGTGTTTTTAACTTCAACATCTAAGGCGGCACTCAGAATTAAAAGCACTTAATACAAGGAGCAGGGCTACACCCAACATCCCCCCCCCACACAAAAAAAAATGATAATAATAATATAACTTTACCAAATATTTGAAATCTGCACTTATATGCATACATTCTTTGAATACAGTATTTTTCTATTTTAATAACACTTTATTTGGCTGTTTATTAATATATGTGTAGTAGTGGTTCATGTTAATCTCTAAACTGTAAAGTTACAAAATCTTAAGGATCTTTTTAGGATCAGGTTTTAGTGTTTGGGATATAATCTTAGTTTACTATTTATCTATTTTAAGTGATTCAGTAATATTGGCAATCAATGTAAAAAATAAGTATGAAATGATGTGATATGATGAAATAGTATCTAACTCACAATAGTTTAGGACATTTTCTCATTTGCACCAATATTTAGCTTTAGATGTTCAATATGTTAATAAGAACAGACACAAATTAATAGTTATACATACACAATTATCGATGGACTTTTTTTTTTTTTTTTTAATTACAGTTAAGTTCTCTTCTGTTATTATTCTACTCTGTGACTTGTCAAATACTGCACTGCACTAAATCTAGTTGTTCTAATTTAATCAGTTTTATCAGTACTGAAAAAAATGGTTCTTGTAATCTACCATTTAGTAAGAGAAAAACATATTGTGACATAATTCATGAAGATAAAAATGAAATATTATCATATTGCCCCACCCTACTGCAAGCCGTGGTGTAGCTGAACCTGTGCTGTGTGTTCTGGTGATGATTTGGGCTGTCTCCTTTTAGACTGTGCGTGGCAGATAAAACCCCGGGGTCTTAAGGCGGTGTTAGGCCAATGTGTATGAAAGGCTGAGGTCAGGCAGGATAAAGCCCATTTCCCCTCACAGGTATCAGAGAATTGGAGGCTGTGGAAGCGGTGCGTGTATCAGGAATGAAAGGATCAGTGTAGTGTGATGGTTTATAAAGATAAAAACAGCCTTGACAAAGCTGTGTAATAGCTCTAAAGGCAGGGATCAGAGGTGATGGGTTTGGGTGTGAGCTGGCTGGAGAAGCTGTGGCGAGTGAGCACAGCCGCTGGGAGGAGGAGAGAGAGAGAGTAAGAGAGAAAGAAAGAAAGAAAGAAAGGGAAAGAAAGAATGAGATGGTGAGGGGGGGCTTCTGAGGCGGCGTGTAAACAGGGCAGTGGTACACGCAGTGCCGTTAACCAGCTGTGAAGCCTGCGCACAGTGGGAGATGAATTTGCAAAGGATGTTTCCCTCTGATATCAGGAGACGCGCCACTGATCTCTGCTCCGCTGCTCTCGGCGCACCATTGTAGTGCTAAGCACTGTGCTTCTAATGGCAGCACTATACCTTAATGCCTGTGATGCATTTACATTCACTCTCACATGGGAGGTGCAAGGTCCCTGCCTGGGTATTTGCACTTTTTTCCTTTTGATAGAATGGTCACATGTTTATGTATTGGTTTTTACAAGAATATGTATGTTGTCTATTTGTGTATTATTTCATATATCCAGGCTTTTTTTATACATACTACAAAACAAATATTTAGGGATATTTAGGCACATATATTTTTTAATTATTTAAATAAAAAAAATGTAATTCCATTAGACTGATATTGAGATATTTTCATATTATTTCCAGTCTGTTTTTAATTCTATAATTAAGTTGTTTATTGTGCTTTAGCAGAACAACACTGGGATGGTCAACGTAAATATCTGTATTTTATTCATGTCATTTTCTGTATTTGTAACCTTTTACAAATAGGTGTTATATTTGGTATTGCTTATCCCAGTTGATTTTTTCCCAATTAATAGGCATTCATGTTACAGATGTAAAACGATATCAGATTCATATTAATAGCAGCAGATATTTTATATAAAAATAGAAACATATTTATTCAAATGCATAGAATTGATAATAAAAAAAATACAATGTTTTGGTACCTCTGGGCTACTACATGGCTACTAATAGGCTACTACTGTGCTACTGCACAGAGACACTTACAAGTATCTATTTTATGCATTTGTTTGCCTACAAAAACAAACGTTATCTTGCATTATTTCTTTGCCATTCTAAAGTAAGTATACAATGTCCAAAATTCTTAATTTTATCAATATTAATTAATTTGCATTTGCATAAATAAAAATATTTAGATATTAGCATCAGTCCACAATTCTTATATTGACACTTTCCTGAATATTACATATAGAACATATTATTTTTTTACGTAGTATATAATATACTTTTGTTTTGCAAATGTTTTCTAGTTTGTTTATTATTTTACATACTGAATAAATCTTAAATACACTGGCTTTCCTTAGTAAGCTTCACATTATATAATTTTCCTTGAATAAATACACCATTGAATTCTTGCATCCAGCTTTAGTGTTTTCCACAGGAGTATCAAATTTGGGGATTTTGGGGGGCTTACATGGTGGAGCTGTAATAAAAAAAAATGCCTGTAATATTAGTAATGTATTAGATTACTAGAAAACGCAAAATGCATCACCAACACTGAATCATTACTAAACCATGAAATCATATAGCCAAATTTTACAACATTAAGGACAAGATGTGAGCTTAGCAGAATATTTTATAAGCACTCTTTTTTTTTTTTCATTTATTTTATTAGCGTTTAATGAATGTAATTAGATGGCAAGTAATTAAATGTAATTGTGCTCACAGTGTCCTCCCCCCTTGTTGTAAATTGCCTCAAACAACATGTGTGGTATGAGCAAATTTATTGGATTAATCGGGGATAGATAATGTTTTTGGATTGTATTTCATACTAAACGGGCGAACGCTGAAACAAAGGCTGCAGCGCGAGCTCATTAATCTTTGTCAAAGGGAAGCTCTGGTGCAATTTGCATGAGTAAGGTGGCGCTGCTGCAGAGCAGCCGGGGTTGCCAGAGCTCTCCCTGATTTCTCCAAACTGTTAACGGTGCGTCAATCAGGGCTAACCTAGTAATATGCTGTCTATAGAGAGGAAAGGGCACCCTTCTCCTCCTGCTCCTCAAAGCACTCGTTTCTCCTCAGCACTAATTACTCTTACGTAGGGAAGCTTAAAGAGTGGTGTGGCTCTTTTTTTAATGCGTGTGTGTATGTGTGTGTGTGCTATAGTAGGGTAAGCTATACCAGACTGCCACTATTACTGTTTTTTAGGAGATGACTGAACTCACACAGATAATGTTAATACATTTATAGTATAGGCTAAGTCGATGTGCTTTTAAATAGAAAATAAAATCCAAAAAGAGTTAAATGGCAGTTAAATGGCTTTTATGCTGTAAAAAAAAATGAAGGTTGGTTTACAAAATGCGGTAACTGAATGGCTTCAGATCTCTGCTTAGCCCGGCTAATGAAAAACAATTCATAACTTCGAGGTGTTCTTTTTTCCTCTGTGTGTTTTAGGTCATCACAGAACCATTTGAACCGATAATTGGGTTCAGTTGTGATGCAGCGTTCGGTTCAGAAAGAGGCAGCATTCCTCAAAGCCCCACATATCTCTGTTGAGTCCCCACACTGAGTTCTAATTATCTCATCATCAACTCAAAATAGAGAATTTGAAATCCTTAGAATGGACGTGCTGTTCTCTCTCCCTCTGCGAGTGCGAGTGTAAGTGTGTGTGTGTGTGTGTGTGTGTTTTTTTACAGAGAGAGCTGAAGAGAGAGAGAGGGGTTGCTCCATGTCTGGGCTGCTGCTGCCTCTGTCGCCACCGCTCATGCTGGGCTCTGCTCTCTCTCGCTCCTAATATCCTGGAGGCATTTTTCTCATTATCAAATATTGTTTGATGTCTTTGTTTCTTGATGATTAACCGTGGTCACCAAACACTGGTCTGGATTGTTTAAAATTTAATTTTCATCTCTGAAGTGCCCAGAGAGCATCTGACTGGTGGGGATGCACATATTTTATGTATGCTATTTTTCACACCGAAGCACAGGAGAATGCAGTGGGGGAAAGGGGGAAAAAAGAACGACTGGTAATTTTCCAGGAGCATCATTAAAGCATTCGGAACGTAATCTATCATCATTCTGCTTGTCTTTTAAGCTCAGTAAATGAATATATGGCTGTGCAGGGCTTGACATTAAAGATGGAAGCATGAATTTCCTTAGTTTCCTCAGCGTTTCCTTAGTGTGTGTGTGTGTGTGTGTGTGTATACAAGCCTATCAGATAGATGCCTCCACCAGATAGCTACAGTGGGATTTTATGTACCAGCGGAAAGATTTGCATTTTAAACTATAATTGCGGCTGAGTCATAACCTCTGCGCTTTGTGTGAAATCATTTTCTTCCGGACAGAGCGCTCACAGTCGCCCTGTTAACATGAATGTGATAGTTTGAGTGGCTTCCGAGGATGGATAGCTGGGCTAAGCGATCCAAGACTCATGATATTTATGACATTGTAAGCAAACAAATAGGGAAACAACACTCTGCGGTAATGTCACCATGTCAAAGCTATACTGAAGACTTGAAATATCTCCGTAGCCGAGGCTGAATGGGCGCCATTGTATCTGCCTAATGACATTATCTAGTAAAATTTGGAGAGAAAGAGAAATGGCAGAAATGAACAGCACCATTGTCTGCTGTGTTATTTAAACAAATTGCGAGTGAAAAAGGAGCGAGGGAAGAAAGAGAGAGGGAGAGAGAGAGACAGAAAGAGAGAGAGGGAGAGACGGCTTGGTAAATGAAAGGTTATCCTTTGCCCCGTGTGTTTGTGTTGTCAATAACTGAAGAAGGCTGTCAAGAAAGTGGAGAGATAAAGGTCAATAACTCTGACAAATGTGTTTGTATTTGTACACTCCCGCTGATAGCGTCTCGGCGCTCGAGCCCGTGTTTGACACTCCACAACAATAACACAAATACTTCTGCTAATAATAGAATAGTAATTATTTTAGCAGAAAGAGAGGCAACCTGTAGACTCAGCTTCTGCAGCCTGCCAAATGTCACTCAAGACTATCACGTGAAAATGAAACACATCGGATATTTGGAAGGGTGACGATGAAGTGCAAACAGCTGAATATTATGTTGCCAGATTATATTCTTTTCTTGTTATTATACTCTTTTTTGGGGGGGGTAGGGGAGTCCTGCCTGAATAAATAGGGCTGCCGATGAGTTGTTACAATAAATTTAGAATGAAGCTGAAAAAGCACATATCATAACACATGCCAGTCCCTGTATGAAATATTGTACACTGTGTGCACTATATGTTCTCGCTTTTTCCACTCTCACTCAGGTTGAAATATGGGTGTTGGTGATGAAATGTGAATGGGTGCTGTTTCTAAAGCTTCAGATGTAGTAGTCTATCTATCTATCTATCTATCTATCTATCTATCTATCTATCTATCTATATATATATATATATATATATATATATATATATATATAAACAAACATATATAAACATATACAAACAAATGAAAGCCTATATAAATATACCAATGGACATCTGTATTTTAGGTAGGCAATTTTGAATATATTTTAACACATGATAAATTGTGTTATCATAATACATAATATACTATTTTTAGCATGTTGCAAGTATCATCGTTGATTAAAAAAAATTATATGTATATATATTGTGTCACGTATTTATATATAATATAATACATTTGTTTGTGTGTGTGTGTGTGTGTGTGCTTTCATGTGAGTACAATAAAATAACATAATAATATCAGTGTTACGACTGTATTACTACATTTATTAAAAGCATGTTGTTGTTATTAGTGTTAATATTTCTGCAGAATAACTTAAAATGACTTATGATGTATTTTCTCTAACCAGTGCAGTTTTTTTGATTTATATATTTTAAGTGTGCACACGGCAGACGTCATTGGACAGGCGCAGCGGCTGATATTGGTTTAATGGTGGGATAAGGAGGTATGTTTAGCGTATGCTCTGTGTTGCTATAGGGACACAGAAACACTGGACCTTTCCTGACAGATTTATCTGGTGTATGAGGTAAAAAGGAGGTGTTAACTCTAACGGTTAGGCCACGTGCTCGCCAGCACTTTCAGAACACGGCTTGTCTTCTGCGTGTATGTAAATATCTGTGTTTGAGCAGGCTGAAATATTCGCTGGATGTTTGCTTGTCAAATGTTTTTTAGATTTTGTTGATTGAGTGTCATTTCTGAGGGACACAGGAGAATTTAATGCATGTTCGGTTTGAGATGTAGCATATGTCTGTGTACATGTTTTTTTTTTTTTGCTGTTGTCATTTATTTCAGAGTTCTAACTACATCGTTCATAAATTCTGTATAATATAGAATTATTGATATATAAATATGCAGTACAAGCATTATGACCTGATGCTGATATTCTAACATTTTCATGTGTAATACGTCTGTAAAATCTGTTGATGCTAATGCGGAAACATGAACATTACAATAAATACACATATTACAACATGTAAAACATCTACAATGTTAAAATATAGGTGATAAGTATGGTTCAGGTTTTTCACATTCACACATTGAATATTATTATGGAACAAAAAATGGTTCTTTTATTTTGGACCTATGATTTCTGTAAAGTGGAGAACACGAGTTTGCAGGATTTAAATTGAAACAGAGTTCTGATTTTTTAGCTGTTGTCATTTATTTTAATATGTATTATATATAATTAATATATTGTGATGGACATTTACTTTCTTTAACTTTCACTTTAAAGTGCACTACAGAATTAATGCTGGGTGTGTTACTGAAAGCTGAGAACTTCTCCTAGAGAATAAAGTGAGAAAATATTTTAAAGTAAAAAAAATGCATGTAGCTGAAGTGAGCAGTGTTGTGAGCAGGTACATAATGTAAAATGTATTTTTAGTGGAAATATTATTAATTCCACAGGGGAAGCCGGATATTTCACCCCACCTTCTCCTTTCCGCGGTTGGCCATATTACTCGGTGGTTTACATTTTATGTGATTATGTAAATTGGGAGCTGTTTCTGTGCATTATGGGCCAACACATTGTCAAGATCTTTTGTAAAGCAGTCAAGTTGCTATTTCTGTATTCTTCTGTATCTGAGAGTGCAACAAAGAAAGTCTTTTGTTTGCACTTTCCTGCACTCCTCTACCCGGTTTGTGACTTGCTACTGTCCCCTAGTGGCCGCCGGCTCTTCACCTCGCCCCAGATGCAGGAGAACACTAATACTTTTCAGCTCGGCTGCTTCTCTCTCTCTCTCTCTCTCTCTCTCTCTCTCTCTCCCTCTCTCACTGTGAGAGAGAATGTGTGTGTAGGTGCCCTCTTTCCACTGGTTATCAAACTCAAATATTTGAAGCACATATTTGTCGTATTGTATGTCAGAGGGCTCGAAAGGTCCAATTATGCATGTGTGTGTCCACAGCGGTTTTTCCTTTCAATGGGGAGCTTAATCAGTGTCAACAAAAACAGGAACCCTAACGCTTTGTGTCCATTGTAGGGCTGTAACCCGTGTCAATAAGGCATTGTTTCCCCCGAGTGACACATCGAAACCCAGTCAAGAATGTTATCAGACCTGTGGAATAGGGTGTGCTGATAATTGTGCTAAAATGCAAGTATGATTATTTGGACAAGCCCAGTGTAAACGCTGTGAGGGAACGGTGTACACATCCACCCACCATTTTGTGCTTACTTTGCTGCTTCCGAGAAAGGAGGTCTGCTATTAGGCCTGTAACGATAACCGTTTCTTATTGGGCAATTTATTGTCCCAGTAATAAGTGCGATAAACAATATTATTTTCAGTAGGGAAGAACGTTATAGTCCTACAATTATATCACAATATTTCAGGCTAAAGTTGCAATTATAATGATCTCAGATATATATTTTTTTATATTTATTTAAAGAATAAACTACTTAAACAGAATAAAGGATAAAATTGTATGTAGTATAGCAGTTCAAACATTTAGTAGAAACCAAAAAATCTGTAAACCTTTGTAGGTTTTTTTTAATAGCAGTAAATAACCACGATTTTGACTTCTGATTCTGACACAGAATGTGAGTATTAAATAATAATAATAATAATATTAATAATAATAATAATAATAATAATAATAATAATAAAAACAAACAATTATACAACAATGCCCTATGAAGCTTCACAGAAAATAGCAAAGCAAATACAAAATACAGTGCTTTAAAGAAAAAAGAATACTACTGTTATAACAATATAGATTTTTTGACTGGTTCAAAAATTATAACGTAATATTATTGTGTATGATACAATATTTTACACCTCTAATTATTATTGTAATGCCATTTAATAACACTGATATCATGGTAATAGCATAAACTCTTTTTAGAGCAATTAACTTTTAACACATAAGAATGTTCAGACATTGGATATAGAATATAAACATTTTCAAATAGTATCTAAGTAAATAAAACTAATAAAATAAAACTTATTTTTTTTAACAAAGTCAACCTAAAGAGCAGTACTGAGGTCAGTAAAAATGTCTATAATGTAGTTATTGTGACATGCCTATCTGCTCATTCCTATCAACCTAAACTTAAAACTAAACTAAACATAAACTTTGCATATGTTTTTTAGCTGAGTTTATTTAGAAACATAGAAAAATCTTCCTAAGATGTATATAATGCAGAATTACTTGCAGTCACATGCATTCTTGCAGGCAGTTATCAGGTCTTCTGTCTGAAATAGTACTCTTCAATTACAGCAGTGGTTTAGCTCCACTGCAGCTCTCTTTCGTTCCTCTTTGCCGTCCCGGTTTTCAGGGATCCCTCTAATAATTGAGAGGGTTAAATGTCTCCACTGACAGTTCACGGATGTGAAGTCAAGTCACTCATGTCAAATGACCAATTAAACGGGGTATAGAGGATGGCAAGCTGGCCTCTAGTGCTTCGAGCCCCCTGGGAGACCAATCAAATGAGAGCCCTATCACTCAAATGTAAACCACGTTCATTCATTAGCCTTTTAAGATCCTCATCATTTTTCATTACAGTGCTGCACACTGAGCTAGTTTGGATAGCGATTGCTATTAGTATTACAGCTTTGCTGGATCTTTTAATATGGGGAATAAAAAAAGAAATAAAACGATCAGATGCTAAGTTTGATTTTCAGCTAATTATTTAAAAAACCTGCAAATGCATAGCATCTGGTAATATTTCAGTTCACTTTGTCCTCTATTTGTTATTCATTCTTTTTTGCCATTTATTTTTTAAAAATCTTTCTCTAGTATTCAGAAGTTTGAATTCTGAAGGAGCTAGTAATATATGCTGCACAGCAGTGTCACCTTGGATCAAGATCAGAAGCTCATCATTCATAAAGGCTATATAGGCCTTAGTTTATAGACTAATATAGGAATTATGACCTAATGCTAAATAAAATAAAACTCTTAAGTGTAATACTTGTCTGTTTATGCTGAAGCTGATACATGAAAATAATATAATTTTTTAAAACATTTACACTGTTTAAAAAAGGTGACACAATAGGTCTTTGACTACTGTGAAATGCATATAGAACCAAAAAATAAAGATGGGTGAGTGTTTTTAAAAATAAAGCAACTCCACTCAATTTAAAGGTTGTTCATACTTATTATTATTATTATTATTATATTTGTTATTATTATTATTATTATTATTATTATTATTATTATTATTATTATTATTATTATTATGAAACCAAAAGTGTTTTTTTCTCTTAGTACATATAATTTACACAATATGAACCACATGGAAACGCAATTTGTTTAAATTAAAATTGATTTTTGAAACATTTTACCAAATAAAAAAAGATTTTCAATTGAAGTTGATTTCACTGTTTACTATTCTATTTCATTGTTCAAAGAACATTTTATTTAACTTTATTTTTAAGTGTACTTAGATTAACATAATACTTAAATGGAACATTTATCTGTATTGCATCACAAATGCAGTACAAATATATGTTCAATGTAAGTAGTCTGAACATTCTACTCTTCTTAATTAATTAAAAAAAGATTTTTATTTTTATTTACGCACAAAATAAAATAAATAAATCACCAAAAAAATGTTTTCTGATAACCCTTGCTGCTAGACAGATCTCCTGCTCTATCATAGGTATGTCAGAGCCTCACACCTGTTCTAGGGGTGGAAGGACTAATATATTTGCTTAGTCTTTAAGATGCGCATTAGCTAAGATTGATCAAACGTCGTGCGGATTAGCATCCCATTTCCACACACAAAGCTGACTTCTCTCTTTCTGTTTGCTGGATCGTTGGCTTCCACAGTTCACCTCTGACCTCAGACGTGCCGTTCCGAACTGCAGAGAGCCTTCGGTCCCGCAGATAAATCCCATCAACCTTTTCTACTGGCTTTGTTTTTTCACCACCCTGTCTCCTGGAACTTTTAGGAATACAAATATCCTTTTTTTCCCCCCTCTGTACTTGGCAGTGGAGCAGAGCCATGCTGCATCAAAATTCAGCAGCATGACAGTTTGTCAGAGGACCACATCTTTTTATATTTATATTTATATTCTTTTATATTCATATCACATTTGTCTTGGAGTGGCTGCTTTTATCTATATATAGCTCTAGCTTGCTTAAAACTCAGTGTCCTTGACAAGGAGGAGTTGCATATTACTGTGCAGCGTTGGGGACAGTAAAGCCTGAAACGTTGATCACAGATTTGATGGAGCTGCGTGTGGATCTGCCCTGGCTTATAATAACATGTACGCATAACAAAAGTGCAGGTGCAAAAACGCCACACTTGTGCACATATGTGTGACTTGTGACTTACATGACATTACTTACACAGCCTAATTGCTTCATTGGTTATAGAATTTCACTGAAAATACTGACGCACTTGCAGATTTTTTTTAGGGTCATATTGGAGGGTAAATATTTTGACGTGGAAGACGGAGTCCAGACTTTGGATTCAAGCTTCCCGTTGAGTCCGCTGAGTCCTCCCAGGCTCCGCCACATGCTGTAATGAAAGGTCTTAACAACTGTCGTTACAATAATAAACTATTTAATTCCATAAGGAGCCGTTCATTATTTTCTCGTAGATAAATATATTTATAGGTGCAGTGCAGTACGTGTGTGCACGTCTGTTTGTGTGTGGACGTGTGTGAGGTCACACGACTCGATTACAACAAGGTGTTGCACTGTCCATTTACAATGCCTCTTACGGACCTTGTTAATTTTTACAGCCGAAGTTAATTTTCTGTTTTGTTCGGGTGTGAATTTCAAGGCAAAGTGATTCTGGGAGAAAGAAATTTATTGTAGCGCGGGCTAGATTTATAACTGCGCTAGTTATGGAAAAGTATTACTGGTCTCGGGGGAGGCCAAATAACTGTTTACGACTGGCCTGAGAACGACTGCACATGATGATGAAGAACCTGACAGCGCTTTCCTCATGTCTGCTCTGTCTGATCTCCTTCTCTGCCTCGTTCTCTCAGCCCTCTCCACTGATCTCTCTCTCCTCTCTCCCCTCACTGTCACGGCCCCTCCCAAGTGTAAGCACTGCTGAGCTCATTGGGGGATGGATCTAAAACTTGTTCACAGTATCAGCTTAACACATTCAGATGTATTCTGGGTCATTACTAAAGGGACACTACCTATTTTTGTGCACTTTTGATTTGTGTTTTACAGGTTGGAAAAAAGCAATATTACAGTACATTAATTAATACTTAAGATTACTTAATATCAGGTAATAGTATTGGGCTGAAATCAGCAGAAAGTGCTAAAATAATTGAGTCTGAATCCATCTTGTAACAGATCTAGTCTGTTTCTGTCGTTGTGTGATGTGATGATGTGAATATTTGGGTAGGACTTTTGAGTGTTTGAGTAGTTTGAGCATTATAATCTACTTTTAGATGCTCCAATGAAGTTCTTCAGTTAAGAATAAAGGATGCACTGATGTAAGTAAATAATATTTTATTGTGACTTTAAAAGCGTTCAAATGGTACCATAAGCTAGTCTATAACATAGTTTCTAAAGCAATTACTAAATAATAAATGGCAGTTATATGTATAGAATACTGAATAAAATACTTAAATTTAAATTCAAGAGGTTCAGGGAGTCTTATAGGAGCAACGATGGACAATATGACAGAAAATAAAGCTTTAAGATATTTCCACAATAAAGAATAAGTTACTTATAGCATATGCACTGCAACAATAGTGCTGTGTTTAAAAAAAATCAGATTTTTTTTTCTTTTTTTTTCTGTGTTTTTTATCTTTTGCATACACTCTTTATCAGAAAATGTGCATTGCCCTCTATAAGGATATCATAATATCATTTATCACAAATAGTTATTAGAGTAGTTTTCAAATGTGACACTATTATTTTTTTTTTTTCCATTTTAATTATCCAGTGAAATAAGTACCATGAAGCATATCATCCACCCCTATCTACAGGCTATATAGACTATGTACTGTACTGCTTGACCTCAGTTTACCTACAGAATACTGATTAGAAGTTATTGGTACTTCTCTACTTCTCCTCAGAGAAAAGAGCCAAAGCCCCTGACAGTGGCCCCCTTAGAGACGTTTGATTGAATGCATCCCCAATATGTGATTGTGTTGTGACATTTTAAAAAATGGTTGACCTTTCCGTCAGGGTAGCACCTGGGTTTGCACCTGGTACCTGAGCTTGAACTCATTTATTCAAAAGACAGAGGGTGGTGTGGAGAGAAATATTATACGACTGTTTTCACACTACCTTTGTTCTGCTCTGTAACATATATTTGGACAGTTTAACAAATTGGGTTGTACTTCACACCTTACTTTTTATCCTGCTTTCATTTTTTGTATGCTCGCTTATGTCCTAAAGATGATGCAGGCCTTCATTTCCATTTAGAGTTATTTTACTATAATAATCCATTAGTACATTACCGTACAATTTATTACTATTGCTATTGCATATTATATGTTAGGGCTGTGCATTATATTGTAAATATTAACCAATTTGAAACTTTTTTACTTTTTTAGACAATATATAAAAAACAATTAACATCTGTGTGTGATTTCAGTTCCAAAAACAATTGTGAATCAATGCTTTATGTAGAACTGGTTTGGTTTCTAAAGCAATGACATACAGCTACATAGAATTACTTCATAGAGCCTTATGTTAATTATTTAAAATATACTACTTACATACTACACAGTTTGATATTAAGTATTTAATCATACAAATACAGTGTTTCTGGTGTTGTGAATCAATACTGATTAACTGTTAACATTAAACTACCTTTAAATAGTTTTTTTCACCATATCATATTGTGTTATATTGTATTATAGCATATTGTACCATATCATATTATATATTGCCATTTCTCTTAAGCATATTGAGAAATTCATTCTTTAGACGTATTTCCAAGCCTAGGCCTGTCATGATTGTTTTCTTTGGACAATATATTTTCCTAAACTAATGATTAACAATGATAAACAATGTGATAAACAATGGTATTGTTATTTTAAGGCCACATTTTATCGGTATTTTACACCACATATAATGATAATATAGTAGCATTATAACCTTTCAGAGAACAATGAACATTTTCCAATATTAAGAATATTCAAACGTTAGAATTGATATATTTAAAAAGTTTAAACTTTAATCAAATATTGTCTCATTCATGTTAATGAGCAATGCTTGTTAATTAAACACAATGGGTAATAATAAAATAGTGAAAATTATTGAAGTCATATTCATATATTGTTTAATAAATCGATAACATAAAATATCTTAACAGGCCTACCCAGCCCTTATATAAGGTGTTTTAAATTGTTTTGTGAGTGATGCCATTGAGGAAACACTAGTGATTCTATAGAAAAAAACATTCCTGTTACTGAAACTTTTGTACATCTAAAGAAGCACATTTGATTATTTAAAGGTTCTTTATCAATTTAATGCTAATTCACCCTCAAAATCTCACATGTCAAAATCAATATTTGTTCTGTATGAGGTCAAAAGTGTTTTTTCTATGGCTTATTATATTCTTCATCAAATAACTATTTAAAGCACCTTTACATTAACCAGAACCATTCTTTAGATTAGGGTCCATACATCACTACAGCCCTGCATCCAACTAAATAGGACCACTTATACTTTCTTTCTTTAATGTTCAGTGTTCTAGAAAGTACTGAGGATGCCACAATATGCTGGCACTCTACATAATTAAAATGTAATCCATGCCTATAGGGCAGAATCTTCCTGTACTTCCTGATTTATCTGCTCAATGGGATTTAATGTTTGGTGATAAAAAAGAAATGGTTTCTTAACAAAGGATTAATAAATCTCCTAAAATGCCTGTTTTTCTCATCAGAGCTGCTCCAAATGAACATAAGAGTCGTTCTGCTGCTGTTTTTGCTTCTTTTTTTCATATCCATTTCTCTTTCTCTCTCTCTCTCTGCTAATTGAATAGCAGATTCTGAACATGCATACAGTCCTAATTTCTCATGATTTAATGACTTAGCTGCATCCTGGCAGTGGCCCATTCATCATAGTTCCTAATGAGCCAACATACATTGACAAGTCAGTCAAGGCTGTGAGTGCAGCTCTGTCACGTCGTCTTATCGTGGCGCGCTAAGCTCGCGATTTAGATGAAAGAGCTAGTGTTTTTGTGATCCTGTGTTTGTTTGATTGTGTGGTTTGTGGTATAGATATTGTGCATGTGTATGCATGCTGGTATGCATGTCCTTGTGCATTAGGGCTGTGCCATATCATATCAAAAGCAAAAATAAAAAAAAATCTATATCATGAAATTGTAATATTTGTAATAATAGATATGTATTTGTTTCGCTACTTACTGTATTTACTTTTAATTTTGTGTTTGCAGTTTGCTTGCATGCACTAAATATGCTGCACTTTAATTTTGTGGTTGATTTTTGTTTTTATTTTTGTTACAATTGGTATTTTGCTACACATTAATTGTTTTACAAAATAGACAAACATTCATAGTTTTTTTTTTGTTTCTAATGAGTGCATATTTATATTTGTATCAATATTTATATATTTGTTTTATTGCAGTACTATATTCTTGAAATAAATAAAGACGACATAAAACACATATTCTGTCATATCGGCTTGAATATTGCTATCGCAAAAATACCCTGAAATATTGTGATATTGTATTAGGGCCATATTGCCCACCCTTAATGTACAGATAAAGTGCCGTGCAAAGGTATTTGTGAATTATTTAAAACCGCTTATATTAGCAGAATAAGTTTTTTTCCCCTTAAAATATCATAAATTATCAAATTAACATTTTAAACATATTAAAAGTAAACATACCAGTAGATAGTCAGGAAAATAAACGCTTTGTAATATCATTGTAATGCCTTCAGCTTAGTGCTTTATGATATGATCAAATCAATATTTGTTATCAATATTGATATCAATATCACATCAATATCGATGTTCCCCAATCAGTGACAGTAATGTTGCTTTATATAATTTTTAAAATGATAAATAGTCTAACTCAGTGTCAGTCATTTAATAACTTAAGTTTTTACAAAAAGTGAGAGAGAGAGAAATAGAAATATAAAGACAGGCAGAAAGCATTATGTATTTGCCTGAATTAGTGTTTTAGTTGCTGGAAGCTTGGTCCGCATCTGTGTACAAAGAGGCTTATTGTTATTTGAATTTTTTAGCACTGTAACATTATTAGGCCAATACTGAACTTGTATAAAAGAAAATAGTTTTACCAATTCAGGCTATTAATGGACTGGATAAGTAGAGGCGGATATTTTGTATGTGGGTTTTTTATTTAAACTGGTTAGAAGTAAAGTTCAGGACAAATGGTATAACTACTGTTTTTATACATACTCTGTAGTAGTTTGCATCGACACACGTGTTTTGCCACTCTTAAATAGTTTTCCACTTTTTGACGTAATTAATAATGTTAATCTGGCAGTTGATAGTTGCATCATTTCACAATTGAATGATGAATGGGTGAGTAGACATAGAGAGAATTTGGAGATATGTATTTTTTTTTAGGAACAAACATTGCCATAATCCAACAGTTTTGGACTCTATTAATAAAGAAATTTGTGCTTTTAAAACTTAATGTTGGTTATTTGGTGTCTGTAAAAGCTGGTCTTAGTTTAAATAGGCTTTAATACTGATAATGTTTTCAGTGAAAAATATAGAGCATATATAGAATATAACATAAAAAATGTAATAGTAACAATTTGTTTCAGTCCAAATTTTAAAAACTTTTTTTTTTTTTTATTGTGAGCCATTTCTGGTGAACAGGCCAGCATGCACCACTTAATGCTTTTTCTGTGAGATATCTTTTAAAGCAAAATGTGAAGAACCTGAGATCTAAATGCCCTTTTTTGTTGGACGAAATGAACACCAACTGTTGTCACAGCTCAGACACGCACTGCATGCACTCCATACTGAAAAGACTCTCTTAGCGTGATCACCACTTCTCCTCACCAGCCTCTTATTGCATTCCATTACCCCGTTTCTGCATTTTCCCTTGCCAACTGCAGAGCGTGAGTGAAATTCATAGGGAGTAACTAATCTTCTCTGTGCAGTAATTATGGATTATCCTCTCTTCGGGGACGCTGCCGGTGGAGGGGCTGGCCTGTGTTTTCCTCTGTGTGCCCCGAGAGCAGTCAGGAGTAGGAGCTGGTGGGTTTGCCTGGCTGTCACAGTGATCTACAGTTGCAGAAGCTGCTGTGGGGGCTCTGTGGGACGGTCCTGAAGTTTAGGCCGGTCCACAGGCGGCCACGGCCCTGCTGCTCTGCGCCAGATCACTGGACTTTTCAGCACAACATTAATGATGTCATCGAAAATACTGCTGACGTTTTGAGGGATTTATGGAGGTCCCTTCAGACAGTAGCTGAACATGCCATCTCTGTAGAGTTCCTACTACAGACGCTCTGCTGTAAAAGGAAGTCATGCTTATCAGCAACATGTAGGAGAAAATAACAATACCAGATATATACAGTATATATGCACATTAACAGGAGAACCAATTCTTCCTTCACTACATCGCAATAAAGAAATGATGATGGAAATGATATGATGGAATATGATATTTTATTGTATCATGTTTATTTTTCTTGTCATATCAACAACATTCATTCTAAGCATATCATGGATATCATCAGTGATTAAAGATAACTGACACAACTGCACAATTTATTATAGTGTAATTAATCCTGTTCAATTGGTTAATTACAGTATCTTTTGAATAAAAGTCGCTTTACTTAGTAGGAAATAACATTTTAGTGTTTAGTGTTTTTAAGGATCTTTCACTACTGATACAGTTTTAATATGATAAATATGGTGTATTATGTAAATGCCATTATATTTATGCCACGTTTCTGCATCCCTGTTAATGCACTTTATTCATACTTGCCATATAATGTCTATTACTATGTTACTCATCTGGCATAGTACTGGTATTTTGATATTATTCTACTGCAGATGCCATTTTTCTGTTCTGTATATTACTGTCTACTCACAGTTCTCTTTGAGGTAAAACCTTAATTTGCATTGCTCCTCCTAGTACATTCATATTGCATTTTTCTATTCATTTTAAAAGTATATCTAATTTTTATATACAGCACCAGTAAAATATTTGGACACACCTCTTCTCAATCAGTATGTTTTCTTTCTTTTTAATATGTTATTTACTTCGTAAATTTAATATTGAAGAAATTAAAGCTTTTCAGGGACACATGCAGAATTATTCTGGAATCAAAAAAATGTTTTATACTTCTAAGTAATTCCTCTAAGTACCTCATTTATCTTTGAGGACAGATTTGCACACTCTTGGTATTTTAATCTCAGTGTCTTCACTGAGTCACCTAGAATAGTTTCTAGAGTTCCTGGAGGTGCTGAATAAAAGTTGGTGCTTTTCCTTCACACTGTGAAGCTTCAGCTCATCCCAAATCATCCAACTCAATTGGGTTTAGGTCAGGGGACTGTGGAGGACAAACACTTGTTTGTTTACAACATTGAAAAAGAAGGTGTGTCCAAACATGTATCTGGCATTTATATATACAGATATGCTTATATTTACATATTATATATATTTCTACACACTGTACCAACTTCCATGGTTACTGGCAAATTATGTAAGTATACTGTGTATGGCAGCTATGGTTAGATGCTAACTGTATTTCATATGCTCTGTACCTGTACCTGTATGTGCAATCACAATATAATCGAATCTACTATGTAATGTAGATTACTAATGTAATCTAGTCTATTATATCATGATAATATGATAATATAATATTTTTACCATATTGCTGAGGCCTACTGTGAAATAGAAGCTGTATTTTACGTTGTATGTTATAATGAATGTGGCATCAGAAATATTACAAAATTACATAGAAAAATATTTTTACATTGACTTTCTCTAAAGGACAATTGTTTGGAAAGCCAGCATTTACAAGACAAGATTTTTACATTTTATTTAATATGTCTGTCTGGCTTTACTTTTGTTGGAGTAATTGTCTCTGCTGTCCACGCTTTCCATTTTGGACTGAAAGAACAAACACCTCTCAGGCAACAGTATATGTTATTCTAGGCTTAATACATGTTAAACAAAAATGTCTTAATTATTTAATAAACATTAATCTCTTTTATTAATCCCTTTTTTAATATAGATTTTTTTTACCTCACATTCCTAATATGTATGCAAATGCTCACACACACTCCCCGACTGTAAAACCGTGGTGCATCTCCACAGCCGTGGTCCTCAGTGGAGCGGAGCTTTCTGATTCTGCTCCTCTGACAGGAGCCCACAGACGTGGAGTCTGCAGCTGAAAGCTGTGTTATTACTCTGCTCCCCTGCTCTCTAAAGCCTGTACGCACGCCAGCAGAGACCCACGCTGTCACTCCACTTTCCTCCTCACTGCTTAAGGATGAAATTCCGTCAGAAATGTTTGCGCTTGAGGTGGACTGCTGTGTGTCTGTTCTCTGTTTAAATAAAACAATACATGTATCTGCTAAATGTCAGGATTTGTATATTTGTATTGTTTATTTTAAATAAAGATTGGAATTTCAAGGTGGAGTAATAAATAAAAGAGACTTAATACAATACAAACTGGGGTATTAAATATAATTTCATATAATTTAAGTGTCAGTTGTTATATTCATTGTCAAAATTTCACAATGAATGGACCAATAGAAATGTTTTAAAATGACTTGGAATAAAATATTTGTACGTTGATTACCATTAAAAGTTCTCTCTTACTGATGCCAATGATATATAAAATTTAAATAATATAATAGTAATAGTAATATACAGTAGATATATTAAATAAATGAACTAATGACATGGATATTAGTATCTTCATCCCATATTAAGTCTATGGGTTTCCAATATGATAATGTGCCTGTTAGAAAATATAGTTTAATTTTGTAAAAGCAAAATTAAAGTAAACTTATTGACTAAAGGGGAGAATATAAAAGATATTTTCATTGACTCGTGATTTGAAGGAAGAAAATGGACTGGTCTAAATGCCCTGCACAGCTAATGTGGTTAAAATTTCAAAACGAAATATTTTTTGGTAGAAAGTTCACACTTGATGAGTAGCCCGAAATACACCAGTTAAAACATGTCGAAAAAACAATCTGAGCCTCTTTGGTAATGGCCAAATTAGTTGGCTAAACAGAACATCATCAAAACATCAGGGTTTGTTCTGGTCTGCCATGGTCAGTAACTATTAAAAGTGGTTTCAGTAAGGACCTGGCCATGGGGTCGTGGACACTGAAGGTTCATCAGTACAATACCTGAAATGCAAGAGGACTTTAAGTATCTGCTGTGTTTGTGTCTTGGTGTTAGATGCTACTGGTCATTTTTAGAGGTCTTGTAGAGTCCACACCTCAAATGGTCAGAGCAGCCTACACTATATTAGGCTATTGATGTTATATATGTTAGGGCTGGTTGATGTATATCAAAGGTAAGATCTACCAAAAATAAAAAATAAAAAATGGGATTGTTCTGATTGTTCTGATCATGACGTTATTATCAATATGTGTTTATAATAAGGTGCACACCGAAATTCCCATAAAAATCTACTCAATTCAACATGACAGTTACACTCTAATTTATGACAGTTTTACCAATTTGTCAATATGAAAATAACAGCCATCAGAGGATAATGGTGAAGGAGGCGATGTAGTGCTGTCCATGGTCAGGCCTTTTAAGAGCGCTGGAGGTGGCCTTCCCCCTGCACTAATGGAGCAGGAGAAAATGGCCGTGTCACTCCTGTCAACGTCTTGCGCTTTGAACGAAGACAGTGGTAGCTTTCTACCCAGGCCCGTAATTCTGTGCCATTAAAAGTGCAGGGAGGAGGGCCTAGCAAGGAATGGCTTTACACCATCTTCAACCGAGTGCTCAAATACCCCTCCTCCCCCGTCTCCCACCCTCCTAATTCCCCGTCACTTTCTCACAGGAAACTTTTGGCATGGGTTGAAAGCATAACGACTGGTTGCGCTACTAAAGCGATCATAAAGTCAATCATGTGCCTGGAATTACTGAGCAATCTCAGTCAGCCGCTCCTGCTTTCACTGCCGTGTCGGAGGTGTTGCCTGTGTGCTGTGTGTGAGAGTGCGCACTTGAAAGGTAGGAGGCTAAAATAGGATCAGGCCGCCCACAGTGGATCCTTGTATCAGTGACACTGTCGTAGCATTGGGTTAGCAGCTGTGCTGCAATTACCCACATTACAGGCATTCAGAGGTGAACGGGTGAGTCGCCCCATACTGCAACAGAAAAGGAAAGATGTAATTCAGATGTGCTATTAGCGGCCGCTGGTCCTGACTTGATTAGCGGTATGGGGACTCTTGTCTTAGACACATGTTTAAGGTTTATATCAGCTGGAAGCTCTAGGGAAAGCTCGAGTAAACGCAGCGAGAAAATCGATATGTTTTCATTGTGTCCTTGTCAGCGTACTTTTCTGTGTTTATGAATAGATAAGAAACTCTTGATGCTGACTTTTTAGACTTGTTTTTAACTTGTGTTGTAATAGCATATATACTGCAGATTAATCAGTTCTGAGAACCGTATTATCCAGGGACTTCATGTCCATCTTGGTTTCTCTTCATACGTTCATAGCAGCTCTTGAAGGGAATCAGGTGACAGCTCATTAACATTAATTCAGCTGTGGATGGTATAGAAAATGCAGTTTATGTTGTAGTTTAAAAAAATAGCCCGTGGCTTCCTGAGACTTCATAGACGTGTGACAATAACAGCAAGATCCATTTGAGAATTAGAAGATCTCAATGGAGAACAAGAGGATGTCTCATTAGAAAGATTTAGCATATACTTTCATTACACACCGGCACGGTGAGACCAAAAGACCTAGATGAGTGAGTGTGTTGTGTGTGTTTCTCGAGTTTGAGAGCCTCTAGAGTGTGAAATGTTGCGTAAATAAGTTGCTCCGAGTGGTAAGATCCAGCTTCTCCTTCTTTCATTCTTCAGCCATGCCCATCCAAGTTGTCAAAGGACCGGTTCGAGGTTCTTTTTTGTAGGTTTTGGGTGGAAAGCAGAAAAAGAAAAAAAAAGACTTAGAAGACGCTCTGATGTTAAAACCATGTGCTGTCCCTTGTGGCTGTGTAGAGTAGACAGTGCAATGCAGTTTTATGCATACAGATAAACATGGGCTTCTGGGCCTGTCAGTGGCTGCTGCAGGGGGCCCGCAGTCCTCACACTTTAAACAATGTTGCTCTTCTGTGTTGTTGTGCGCAAGCATATGTGTGCATGAGCGAGAGAGCAAGTGAAAGGGAGGGAGAGAGAGAGAGAGTAAGGGAGTGTTCGACTCAGCAATGGGAAACACCTGTGGTGGGGTGAATCAGCGCACCGCCAAAGTTCCACGGAGCCGTGCAGTGCAGGCTGCTGGCGGCCCGAGCCTGCTTGCCCAGGAGGTGTGGAAAGGAGGAAGTGTGAGGAATTTGGTCACAGTTTTGTCTCATTTGTTGCCCCGTAAACACAGTAAAGCACAACGGCTGCTCCAGAGTGATTGGCAGGTTGGGGGCAGACAGAAAGAAATGTGTTAGAATAAGAAATATTCATTTGTACCCAAAAAACACAAAATAAGTAATCTATGTTGTGTAAGATTTTAAAACTGAATAGTACCCATGAACATGAGGATTGCATAAGGTTTAGTTTGTATTTAGGAGCTGCCATTCCCCCACTTTTATGCAAATTACTCAGGTTTCTGGATGGTTGAGTGAATAGGTGCCAGTGCTTCAGGGTGCTCTAATGTCTATGTTACCTTCTTGCTCACTACTTTTAGTTTGGCTGTTGTAGTCAAATCTGCTGTTCACAATCTCTGTACTTCTTGAATCCAATCAGAAATAATTAAATTTCTTTACTTTTTACGACAATAAGTTAATGGGTAGATATGGTACTTCGAAATGGACTGGCACCCAGACCAGAGGGTATTCACTAAGCTTCACTAAGCTTTTTTGCTATTTTCCTGTCTTCAGGAGTACTGTTCCGATGTCTGCTAAAACACTTTTCTTGACAGCATAAGTTTTGTTTTGTTTGTCATGGATACAAATTAAGAAACCATACAAACCATAAACAGCACCATAAAAATGTATTAATCCACTTTAAAAAACAGACTATTCTGCCTAAATTTATGAGTGGCACTGGACTCATATTAGGTAATTAGGTATTGACCCCTATTAACTGTATTAGCTAAACATAGAGTGTGTACACAGTCATGCTGTTTTCATGTGGATAAGTATATTAAATTCAGTTTTCGAAAGCGTGATGTTTATTATTAATATAGCATGTCAGCGAAATATCTCTATCTCTAAATGATGTCTGCACATATTGAATGGAGGCTGTGTGGCTTGAGTCATTTTTGATTAAAAGCATTTCTGCCCTCGGCAGGCCCCCCAGCTTCAAAGCTACGGAACATCTTTTGAAATGAAAGTGCTGAAAAGAACTCTGCTATCTTCCAATAATAATATTTCAGGAATTATAGGCTTAATAGAATTGTTCTGAAGTGCAGAAGTGTCCCATGTTTAATATTTCAATTAAAGGAAAACAAAAAAGGACAAATACGCCCATTGGTTGTCTAGCTTTGCTTTGCATTGCTTAATTTATGTATGTGTGTACATATGTATTTTTTAATTATCTATATTAGAATGAAACACTGTAATTGTCCTCAGGTCTGGCAAAATAGTGCTGCTGTCCTCTTATTGAATTTCTTGAGACGTCCTGGTAAAATAATAATAAGCCAGTGCTAGTAAGCTAATATAGTCAAGTTTATGTTATGGGATGTTGAAAAGCTGGTTGGCTAGCATTAGCTTTTAGTCTAGCACAGGTCACCGTTTACTTGCCCAGCATTTGCTTTGTCTTATGCCAAATGTAAGATCCTTTTTTTTGCAGATAACAGCACTGTAAAAGCCATGCTCTCAAGACCTGGTTCATGTAACAAATTGAATTCCCATAACCAGCAGAGTTTGGAAAGTTGAGATTTGCTGCTCTCCAGTATCAACAACATTATATTCTGCTGAAGTCATTGTTTCATTTTATTGCCTCTATTATTTTACCTAGACAGCTTAGTTAGGAGTGTAAATATAACTAGTAAATACTGCTATGTAATAGTTTTGGAATTAACCAGTTTCTCAGTCCTGTTTTGGTTATGCTGGATTTTCAGATGCTTTTAGAAGACAAAGCTTTCCAAGAATTGTAAGAACAAAAAAACTTTTCTTAAAAATCAGTAAAGCAGTAAAGCTTTTTTTTTTTGTTCAACAGTTTGCTTTTGTGAAACTCTTACAAAGTATATGCGTATGCATAGTTCAGCTAATTCATTTATATTAGTCAAAGAGTCCAAAACACTGAATTGCAAGCTAATTGTTATTTTCTAATTGCTTGTGGGTCTTTTGGTGGGCCATTGTTTTGAGGCTTACACGTTACTTCTGCAATTCATTACTCTCTAAGAAGTTTTCTTGGCAGAATTCCATCACAGTCATTTAAAAAAGATCTCTTTTACGGAATTGTTCCTCTGAAAACCTTTAATTATCAAGTTCTGGAATGAAGTTTTAGTGGATATTTAGCTTTCAGTTTGATGAGATAATTCAGATAATATAAAAAAGATATATCGTTTTATATGTGTTAGACAATAAAACATCTAGCCTGAAATAAGATACTATTACACTTTGTGATGTACAATGTGATGTTATTTGCACTGCATTACTTCCTGTTGGGTAGTTAGGTGTTTGATCTCATTTACACGCCGTCACTTCATGTAACCAATATCTGGATTGCATTCTGATAAGATTTAAACCACCTGCATTTAAACTTGGTTATCACATTTTCTTTGGTTAGTCTGACTGAAATCGGATTGCTGTGTGGAATAGAATATGCAAATATGCTCATTATGCGGCAAATAGTGCCAGTGTTTTACTCAGTATTACTCAGATCACCTGAATTGGTTTAAATGATCAGATTTGCATCTGTGTTGGGTGTGTTTACACTTGCATTTATATGTGGCATTTTTGTAGTGTATGTAGATACTAAATACTCTGCACTTTAGTATTGTGGTTATATTTGTTATATTTGTGTGTTACATTTTTATTTATTTATTATTATTTCAAACTAAATCTGACTCTGTAGTAATAAAATATACCAATTTTTTTTTGTTTGGAACTGTTAATCTTATGGCAGCAATTTTGAACACTTATTTAGTTGCAGTAGTATATTCTAGAAAGTAATAAAGTATAAAAGCACTAAAAATATCAAAAATACTCTGAAATATTGTGATACGTGAGATGTTATTTTAGGGCTGTATCACCCACTCCCATAAAGATGCATGAAGTGGTCAGGTGTAAACTCATCTTTAGGTGGTTTGGAGCAAGATACATGTCTACTTTTAGTTTCTCAGTACTTAATTTAATCATAGCTGAGTTTAGAAACCTACATTTTCAACTACAATATTTTGTTTGAGAAATGAAATAAAACCAATTCCTTACTGATAACTATTTTAACTCCCACTGATCAGTGTTTTGACTTAAAGTCAAGCAGCAGAACTTGAGTTATGTTGATAATCTGTGTTGCTATCATGATTCTGCTTTGAGTATGGCTGTCTGGGCATATCTAATACACTTGCGTCATGCATGTGGGAGCCCGGCTGGAGCCTGCATATTAAATCTTCTATCAGTAAAGCGTGACAGTGTAAAACCTCCATAACTTGACACCTCCATAATTTAGTAATAATAATTTTCCATCAGAGGTTTTCAGGTGTTGTACCACAACTTTCCTGACAGTGTAATAACGGCTTTTTCCTACAGCTGTGGCATGAAATTCACAAACTGTATGGCAGTATCTCACAGATCACCCATCTTCAGCTACATTAATTAGAGTATGTCTCAGGTTATGAACATATACAGTACTCTATGTGTCAGAAATGTTTGTGACCATTGCTTGTGATAAGAGAATTTAGCTACTTTTAGGCTGCACCCATTGCAAATGTGCACACACAGAGAGAGAGGTTGTAATCCAGGGAGACTTCGAGGTTCTGTGATTCAGGATCAGAGAAGAGTACAGACATGATAATAATATATCTCATAATAAACAGCTTGATTTACACTAGCTAACCAGTGTGGTGACAGATAGACAGCATCTTAGATGTGAATTATTTTTATAGACGTGAACCATCTTTAAATGAAACAATAATCACGTCATGCAAAACTTACCTACTTTCTCGGTTCCTTTGGATTGTGCTCAGACCATTTTACAGCCCCTAGTATAAACAAGTGACTCCAACAAAGGCAGGTGTCCCAGTACTTTTGTCCATATAGTCTGTATATGGATGCTAGCTCCTATCAGAGAAACAGAGCCATTCATAGGAATTCTGGCCTATAATAGAGATGAACTTTAAAAAGGTCTTTTTAATTTTGGACCGAGGCTGCTGATAAGATTATGCATTAGTCTGTGTACGGGCCACCTCATTATGATTTGGAAAGGAAGAGAAACATGTCAGCTTGCCATAATGAGTAATGTGGGAGTTATGAGTAAAGGTCATCTTAATGAGATTAATTTTCGCGAGAAATCCGTTCCGTTGCTAATAAAAAGGGTTTTAATTGCATCCTTTGCATTTTTACATGACCTCTATTGTTGCAAGCTCTGGGGTCTGGGCAGTGGTCCATATGGGTACAATATTTTAATATAATGTTCCTTTTGTTTGAAGCAATGTTATTTAAATGTGTGGAAACACACAGGCACCCACACACACTGATACTGTACATGTATGAGCTCCACATCCCTGGATTGGCCTTGTTTGCAGAAAGCCGTGTCTACTTTTTGTCTTCTTATCCAGTGTTAGTAGAAAAGGATGTCAGAACCAGCCAGCAAAACTAATAAATGTTCCACAGCAGACACTTTGGTGTGGCAGGCATGTAAGGTCAGTCTCGATACTGTGTGTTGGTATGGATTGTGTGTGTGTGGCTGTGTGTATGTGTGTGTGTGAGAGAGAGAGAGAGAGAGAGAGAGAGAGAGAGCATGCTATAATTACTTGTCCTGGAGGTCCGTTTGTGCATCAAAAATGTAAGAAAAAAAAATAGCCTGCAGACACCCGCACACAAGATGCACAAATCTAATGCTCATTGGTCATTATTCACAAATTATTGAAGCATGTAATTGTATCATCGCTTGCTTCATTCTCCGTGCCATGGCTTGGCATGGAGCTGGACAGGAATGGAGGAGGGCATGGTGTTTCTGTCCTCAGATAACATGCGGCCTGTCTGTTCATGCACTCTCTGCTGCAGAGTGTAAACACGGTCATTTGAGATTTTCCGTTTTTTTCATACACAGAGACGGTTTGGCCTTCAGTAAGAGAAGCGTGCACATACATGTGTCCTTAAAGCACCTTCAGGGAGGTTGTAAGTATTTAGTAGTGTTTAGTAGTAACAGGCATGTGGAATCCATGTGGCCTTGTACTCATGAACATCTTCATTCACTTAAAGAAACATTTTTTCCATGATAAATATGTTGTGTGAAGTTCTATTTTATTTTAGTTTTGCATTAAACCTATGAGGTTGGCATGAGTTAAAGTAACTGAAGCTTAGTTAGTTTAATCGTTCAGACTGTGTGCATACATTAAAGATGCACCAAAAAAGAACATTTTTGGCCTAAACAGTTTTTTACAGATTTTCATTGAAGTTGCCAATTTTTCAGCATTGATTACATTAAAAAGTACATTGCTAATTACAAATACAATAAGTGTGTTTTTGTCTTGCAAAAAGGGAGTTAGAAAACTACAATCTTTATAAATATTTAAAAATTTTAGTAGACAAACAGACAAACCAACAAAGTACAATGCATTTGTCATCACCAGTCCTATTCTAATCATACATTTACTTCAGCCGTGTTGTGCCACTGCTGTTGTTTTAAAAAATCCTATCTTTAGAGGAAACTCTGCAAGAGGGCTAAAATAAATGAGTGGTTATTTAGTACAATTGATTATATAAGTTATGTGTTTTCATTTATTTGTCCAAAAAAATATTTCAGGTATTATTAACTATTTCAAATATTCGTGCATCCCTAGCATACATTGTACGACACTTCCCTCAAATCATGTTTAAAAGGTTTAAAAGTATACAATTTTTATAGACACTCAAAGCAACAAGGTTGATAATGATATTTCTGGTACTATACACAATGGTGCTACATTTACATTACCAGTCTAATGTGAATCAAATCGGATTTTTTGCCTTAACTTGACTAGGGCTGGACCCGAATATTCGGGTATTCGGATATTCGTTCGTTGAGTAGGTATTCGGTTTTTAATTTTGGTATTCGGATATTCGTTTTTTTTCTCCTTTCCAGAGTTCCACCTCACTCTAACCACTTCTGTTTTAGCGGGTCCCGTCAGAATATCTTGCGCGCGGGACAGAACTGAACTGTTATTGGCTGGAGCGGGAGTTTAATCCAGACGATGCGGGAGCAAATTAATAAATAGTTAAGAAAACTGTAATAATTGTAAAAAAAAAAAAAAAAACTAAAGAAAACTCTCAACGCGCAGGATGGACCGACACACACACGCACACACCGATGGTGTTTGGACTGGGGTAAGGAACGGGACCACACTATTCAGCGCTGCTGTTTTAATAAATATATAAGTAAATTTGAAGCATTAAATGTAGTTTATTTAATTTATATTAGGAACGTGGGGCGGGAGCGGCAGAAATGTGTATGTGGCGGGCGGGCGCGGGATTAAAAGAAGCAATTTTTTTGCGGAGCGGTAACGAGACAGAAACACGGGAGCGTGGAAGAGTGGGTTTAAAAATCAGTCTCGCGCAGACCTCTATTATACATGATAAAAAAAAAATGCAGGCTCTTCGAAACTGATTTATATAATAAAACGTAAGGGGTAATGTGGCAACAGTAGGGGCTAAATCGGTTACAAAAGCCTGGCCTACAAAAATTATGTCTGAACGAATTTCCTCTTATCTAATATAATTTAAAATGGTTTAAAAATATAAAATAATTTCTAAGCAAACAAAATATTTAATATTGAGCTTATAGCCCAAGTGCAAAAATACAAAATCAGTAATACGGCTATGCCCTGCACAATGCTTAAACCGAAATAGACCAAGTACAATAACGTCATTAACAATGACTTTCCTCTACTCTAATATAATTTAACATGGTTTAAAAATATAAAATAATTTCTAAACAAACGAAATATTTAATATTGAGCTTATAGCCCAAGTGCAAAAATACAAAATCAGTAATATGCCCTGCACAATCCTTTAACCGAAATAGACCAAGTACAGTTTACAATGACTGTCCTCTAATATAATTAACAATGTTTAAGAATATAAAATACTTCCTGAACAAACGTTTTTTTTTGTTTGTTTTTTTAAGCAAATAGCCTAAGTGTGAAAACACAAACAGCAATTTACTGGGCTGGCTTGCGCAGCGGAGAAACCGTGCAGCAGCCTCCTAGCCTGCTTACGCAGCGGATAAGCCGCGTGTGGGGCAGCAGAAATTCCGGGATGAAAACACAAAGAAATCTGGGCTAAAAACACAGAAAAAATATGGGGTGAAAACACAAAAATATGGGGGATAAAAACACCAAAAATCCGGGGTGAATATGTCTCGTCGGTCAGAGCAAATTGAACATTTTTCAGTGGATTAAAGGGGCCGTGATTTGCTTTTTTTTATTTATTTTTTTTACCTCTTTTTTTAAAAACGAATATTCGAATATTCGCTTCGAATCAGTGCCGAATATCCGGAGCTCAAAAAACGCTATTCGGGCCAGCCCTAAACTTGACATATAAATTAAAAAAGACCGATCAAGCATCAACTGAAAGCAACATCAGTAAATCC
Source organism: Astyanax mexicanus (assembly GCF_023375975.1). Taxonomy (NCBI): domain Eukaryota; kingdom Metazoa; phylum Chordata; class Actinopteri; order Characiformes; family Acestrorhamphidae; genus Astyanax; species Astyanax mexicanus. The sequence continues at coordinate 14,946,801 of NC_064421.1, forward strand.
TGGCAAACTGAGGTAACTAATCATATAATTTGGGGGGAAAGTTTTGTTTTTTACCAAATGATTTTGTATAACTGGCTAGACACGTGATGTGGCTGCTTAATTTGATAACCGTAAGCTTTTGAAGCTTGATGTAAGTATATTATTGACATATTGACTGGCTGGTAGTTACATATTACATGGCTTATGTCACAGGTTTTTGATTTACTGTTGATTTATGTGTTTTCTCTAGTGTTTTTAATGCATTTTTGGCTGTTTTCTTAATTCCTTACAAAAAAAGAAAATTTTATGACTCCTAGGCTAGATTATACATATATATTGTAAGCGTAACTCTTCACTTATTTGTTAGCAGAAAATATCACTTGATACTTACCAGAGCAGCAAGAGCACATTGTACAACCGTAGGTCTTTTTCTTTTATGTTCTAGCATTTTGATGCTGTTCACTGCCTGAACTACCCCTACCATTTATTGATCACACGAACACTGCCCCTTGAGTGTATTACACCTTTCAGATGTATCCCGTTCATTTCTAAGGTCATGACACACCAGACAGACACACAATCTACGCACACAAACACAAAAGTTAACAGTAAATTCATATACACCCTTAATGTTTAATGAAACGGGCACCATTGTCCACAGTGGCTTCAGAATATAAACCTTTTCACACATTTCACTTCATTTCATTAACATAGCGACTGGCTCCTTCAACATCATCAACTGTTAAGATGAAATAATACTAAATAATTTTAGAGTAAAACTGAAGTGAAAGCTGCTAGACTGGATTACAGTAATTGTAAGATTGTCACAAAGGACATAATGTGGATTTCCGTGGTTTGTCATTTTAGACCACAATGAAAGAGACTGTCAGAGTTAAACTGTCGAACTCAGCTACAAAAAAAAGAGCAGTATTATAAAGGCTCCTGCCTTGGCAGAGTGAAAAGGCGAGCAGCAGGAAGAGAATCGTTTAGCTCCAGCTCAATAAGGCTCAGTGCGCTGCATTAAAGTGTGCAGGGTTTTAAAGGTGATAAAAGACCCAGGCAGAGAATATCACTCTGTAGATAAGAGAGTCGCCCTCCTTCCATCGGCTACATCCCTTTATTGCATCTGGCAGCAAATTAAGGTGGCTTTGAGGAGGGGGAAAAACCTCGGGCTAGGACTGCATTCAGTGCCTCGCTGCCTTCCTCAATGCTGACATTATTCTTTGATTTTTAGATGTCCTCTGACGATGATGATGATGATGATGATGAACTATAAAAAAGATATAGGCCAATAAAAGTCCAAAAAGGCAGGTGTTCACCACAGAGACATGGGGCTGTATTAAACTGGCTTCATGCCCTGAATGTTTTGCTCTTCATTGATTTTTTCAAGATGATTACCTTTCTTATATACGAGCAGTAACTGCCTGATGTGGGCTTTAATTGATTTAAGCAGTTGTGCAGTGGTTAGAGATATTAGATAGATATTAGGGAATGTTTTATTGGATGAGGAAATGTTTCACTAATTAATTTTTTTTTCTTAGTTTTTTGTACATACACTACCGTTCAAAAGTTTGGGGTCACTCAAACAATTTTGTGTTTTCCATGAAAAGTCACATTTATTCACCACCATATGTTGTGAAATGAATAGAAAATAGAGTCAAGACATTGACAAGGTTAGAAATAATGATTTGTATTTGAAATAACATTGTTTTTACATCAAACTTTGCTTTCATCAAAGAATCCTCCATTCACAGCAATTACAGCATTGCACACCTTTGGCATTCTATCTGTTCATTTTTTGGGGTAAGCTGGAGAAATTGCACCCCACGCTTCTAGAAGCAGCTCCCACAAGTTGGATTGGTTGGATGGGCACTTCTGGCGTACCATACGGTCAAGCTGCTCCCACAACAGCTCAATGGGGTTCAGATCTGGTGACTGCGCTGGCCACTCCATTACCAATAGAATACCAGCTGCCTGCTTCTGCTGTAAATAGTTCTTGCACAATTTGGAGGTGTGTTTAGGGTCATTGTCCTGTTGTAGGACGAAATTGGCTCCGATCAGGCGCTGTCCACTGGGTATGGCATGGCGTTGCAAAATGGAGTGATAGCCTTCCTTATTCAGAATCCCTTTTACCCTGTACAAATCTCCCACCTTACCAGCACCAAAGCAACCCCAGACCCCAGATCACATTACCTCCACCATGCTTAACAGATGGCGTCAGGCATTCTTCCAGCATCTTTTCATTTGTTCTGCATCTCACAAACGTTCTTCTTTGTGATCCAAACACCTCAAACTTGGATTCATCCGTCCACAACACTTTTTTCCAGTCTTCCTCTGTCCAATGTCTGTGTTCTTTTGCCCATCTTAATCTTTTTCTTTTATTAGCCAGTCTCAGATATGGCTTTTTCTTTGCCACTCTGCCCTGAAGCCCAAAATCCTGCAGCCGCCTCTTCACTGTAGATGTTGACACTGGTGTTTTGCGGGTACTATTTAATGAAGATGCCAGTTGGGGACCTGTGAGGCGTCTGTTTCTCAAACTAGAGACTCTAATGTACTTATCTTCTTGCTTAGTTGTGCAACGCGGCCTCCCACTTCTTTTTCTACTCTGGTTAGAGCCTGTTTGTGCTGTCCTCTGAAGGGAGTAGTACACACCGTTGTAGGAAATCTTCAATTTCTTAGCAATTTCTCGCATGGAATTCATTTCTAAGAACAAGAATAGACTGTCGAGTTTCAGATGAAAGTTCTCTTTTTCTGGCCATTTTTAGCGTTTAATTGACCCCACAAATGTGATGCTCCAGAAACACAATCTGCTCAAAGGAAGGTCAGTTTTGTAGCTTCTGTAATGAGCTAGACTGTTTTTAGGTGTGTGAACATGATTGCACAAGGGTTTTCTAATCATCAATTAGCCTTCTGAGCCAATGAGCAAACACATTGTACCATTAGAACACTGGAGTGATAGTTGCTGGAAATGGGCCTCTATACACCTATGTAGATATTGCACCAAAACCAGACATTTGCAGCTAGAATAGCCATTTACCACATTAGCAATGTACAGAGTGTATTTGTTTAAAGTTAGGACTAGTTTAAAGTTATCTTCATTGAAAAGTACAGTGCTTTTCCTTCAAAAATAAGGACGTTTCAATGTGACCCCAAACTTTTGAACGGTAGTGTACATGATAATAAAACAGCTTTAAACAGCTAACCTTCATTCACAATGACTACTTTAACTACCATCTCTATTAATATTGCATCATAATTTTTTACAATGATTAAATCATCTTTACTGTATCTGTCATTGGTTAAAATCTTACAGACATGCCTGATATTTTTTGACAGCAAGGTTTCTTTCCTGCACACCTGTAATTTGTTTGCCTCTTTATGATGGTAGAGGCAACAAACCCTTCTGCATCTACACACCTTGTTTTTGAAGGTCTCAGAGGGCTCTTTGGACCTGGTCATGATGATTCACTCACTTTAAAAAGCAGACCAAACTAATGTCTGAGGTTTAAATGAAACAGTCTCCTCCAAACTCCTTTAAAAACGTTGTTCTGATCATCTGTAGCTGATGTGCTGGATTTTAAGTTGTCATAAATAGAGAGGGGGTTTTCCATTCTTTTCCTCACAAGAAAATTTGCATTAATCTTAGTTTTGTAAAGTTTGAACAACTTTATTACCGTAAGAAATATTAATCTTATTCTTTGTATTTATAAAGGCTGTATTAAGCTCATCCAGTGTATTATAGTAGAATGACTATTATTTAGTTTAAGTACGTATCACATTACTGCAGCATTTTGGCACGTTTTAGAAAAACATTCCTGTAAAAGCTAGTCTATGGGATAGTTGTAAAATCTTTAATAATTTTATACTGTTTCTCCTATAATTTTGCTCTTCTGTGGTGTGTACTGTATGTAGCCTCATACTTTCACAACATTGTGTATTCTCAGTGTAGAAGCTGAGTTCTGAGGCCTGCTGCAGGCAGAGATGGAAGATATTACTGATTTTATCTGATTTGGTCAGATAGCACAGTATACGGGTTAGCATTCTGATACAGATAATAATACTCAAGACAGAAAAAATGCAAAAAAAAATCAGTCAAAACATATTTAAAAAGTCACTGCATGCATTTGTATAGCCTTTTTAAAAGACTAATTAAGCTTAGTACTGGACTGAAAAACATTTTAAATTGAGACTCATGGAGATATGTTTATTTAAATGAAAGTATCATCAATGACTAGGCATTATCCCTGATCCTAAACGTATTTACTTTGTGCTCCAGGTGTTCAGTAAGAGTAAGAGTTTTGAGAGGTTATTAATGTTCTTCAGTCTTTAGTCTTTCAGTCAATAGAAGAAATAAAATATTCCGCAATGTTTTGAAAAGGTTGCAGGAAGGTCAGCCTGTAACATTACAGGATGTTTTAAAATGTTCTGTAAATGTGTGACATGACAATGGTTTGCATCAAAACATTGTCAGAACCTTTCAAACACAATGATCACAGCTATATGAATAATATCATTATGGAATCATTATAAAAATATTAAAAAATAAAAATGTTCTACGAACATCCAGACAATTTTACAGATTGAGCCTTCTAAAAACATTAATTGTAAACTTGATAAAATGCTCTACTAACCAAAAACATCATGCTAATTTTCTGCAAAAAAAACTCCCAGTCTCACATCTACTATATGCATTATCAATTTTTTTTCATGACATGTTGGATCTATGACTTGTGGTGAATTCTCGTCAAAATTCCTACATTTATTTAACATTATATTATAATCACAGATAAAATAAATATAGCAGTGTAACAGTATAAATCTATTGGTCATTATCATATCCCCCAACTTTCTCTTTGTTAGCTTGTTTGTTTGTTTTACAGTTAAACATTGTTTAAGAATATAGTTAACATCTAAGACATAGTTTTACTCATTGCATAAGTTTGAATTATTGCCATAATTTACAAGATTAGATGGATATAATTAGTATCAACTTGTTGGTCACAACCACCCCAGTTGGAAAAGGATTTTTTTTTAACTGTAAAACTATGTAATGACATACAAAATTTACATTTACTCCAAAAAATATTTAATACAGGACAAATTTATTGGTATTGTTGTGAGATTCAAAACATTATGACATGCATGTTAACGGCTTTATTTGTTGGTTTAAGTGTGTGGGTGTGTTTATTCAAGGTAAGATCAAACAGATACTGTATCAATCATGGATGAATACAAACATAATTTAAGGTTGTTAATTGATAAATAGATCTGTATTATGTTGTGTGATTGTACAGTCTAGCTAAATTTGATAGGCTGCATTGATTATAGTGCTATATTTGTTTGCATCAGTCGGGTCAGTTGCAAAGCATTCATTGTGATTTTTTTTTATAGTTGTTTGGGCTGAAAAGATGAAAAAAATCTGCCCTAGAATATAAGTGCCTTTTAAGGGCATAACCCAGTCTGCATACATTTGTATGCATTAATTAAATGGTATATATTTCAACCATGCTGTTTGTTAAGTGAAAAAATAACTCATCTTCATTTTGGATTAGTGGATTTATGATTGATCAGTAGTGGCTTTAGAAAAAAACTTTGTGCCATGTCTAATCAATACTTATAGATCCATCTATTGCTGCTGTAGGCCTGGGGCTGGTCCTCTGCTCCGCTCTGTCTCCAGCAGGCTGTGGGAGCTGCAATGGAGCCTCAGCTCAGTGCAGCACTGCAGGCAGTCGTGTGATGTGCCACACGCCCCTGTGATCTCCACCAGAGACGCACACCGGCAGCAAAGACAAAACCCCTGATGCAAACAGGAAATAATCAGGGCAACGCAGGCAACGTTCAGAGGAGTGCAAATATTTTCAGAGCACTTGAGAAAACAACACACCCTTGTGAGGCACACTACACAACAACCCCACTACCCACCCCTCTTCTTTTTCACCCCCCTCCATTTGAACCCCCCTATCCTCCTTTCCCCAAACCCAGCAGCACCCTAACCCTACCCCCAGTGCATTTGCATAAAACATTAAGCTGAACAAAATGATTACACCTGACAAGCTGAGTTGGAGGGAGAACATCGCCGGTGGCAGGCAGTTACTCGCGGATCGCGCAATCATTTTCTCGTCAAGGAGCCGTTTCATGACTGGCTTTTCTAAGCACTGTCATGGCACAGGCGAGCGATTAAAGCGGGCCTTTTGTTTTTTGTCTGGGAGCCCTCCACCCCACTGTGTCCCTCCCACAAATCCAATAAGTCAGCCTTAAATCAGGTTACTCTGCACCTCGCTGATAGGGCATTGTGATGGATATGCCAAAATTGATCTGAGGCGCTGTTTTTTTTGTGCGAGGGCGCGCTGTAAAATCGCGCCTCTGCGATTTTGTATTATGCTCCTAAATGTTTGTCTTGTAATGCAATTAAAGCGCACATGTAAGCCTCCCCCGCAAACCCCTCACCATTGTTTGCGGCGTGCGGCAAAAATTCACATGCAGTCATTTTTTGACACTACCATTTAACCCGAGGTGAAATGAAATAATTCTGGGAAATATTAAAAGAATCAGTAAGCAGTAGGGTTGTCATGCTGGTTCATATTCAAGAAGATGAGCATCAAAACATTAATATCCTTCTTCTTCATTTGAGTGACTGATGAAAATCCTGAATGTTGAGCACTCGGATGAAGGATGGCTCCCAGATAGATAAAACTGAGAGAGAGAAAGAGATTATTGCACACTTTCATATTTTCTTTCCCCCAGATGGAGGAGTGGAGGGGTTGGGGGGGGTGTTGAAGAGGGGGGGGGGGGGTTAGTAAAATTTGGCAGAATATTTGCAAGCACAAACTTAAGAAATGAGTGCTGATAAGAGCTGACGGCGACAGAAGCAGGCGTGATCTTCAGCATGACAGACGGTGTCAAAAACCCCAGTGACGCTGTCACACTGACAAACTTTTCAAAGGAACAATGCGCACACGTGCAGTTATTGAAGTGTGCTTCGAGCCTCGCTCCCAGTCTTGGCCCTGCAGTTAAGGAGTGGAGGCAGCGCTAAATTATGCATTCTGCAGCGCTCCGCACACATATGCCAACAAACTTTAAACACATGTCAATATATTTCTCTGTATGTCTGGCTAATGCCCGAAAGGAAATATTATGTAAAAACCACACTAAGTTGTGAAAATGTGTCGTGCCCGCCAATGTGCTGGTAAACTTTGAAATGATAATTTCAAATGAAGAGAAAGAATTAATTCATTTCCTCTCATCTCCGATTTTAACCCTGCGATGAAAGGGCCGCATTAAGTGGGGATGCAAATCTAGCTTTGTGTAGTTTGAGGATGAGAAGTTCAGCAAGAATCCATTGTTGAAGAAATGATGCCTTTTCAACTGTCTGCTTTAGTCCTTCATTTTCACATTCTGCACAAAAGTACCAAAAGCTGAACTTTTCTGACATTTTCCACATCACACACACGCACACGCTCACACACAGACACACAATATCATCCTCTTCTATTCAATGTTTTAGTGTTTCTTTATTAGGAGATGACTGTTAATGCCTAAAACAGTCTGGTTCTCTTCACAGGTACCTCAAACACGTGATGTAGTGATTTGGGTTGGACAGTATCCACTTTTTTATACCAAAATGCCATCTGAAAATTTTACCACAGTATATGGTATTACAGGGAGTTATACAAGGGCAGAGAATTGCATGCAGAGTAGCACAGATGGTTCTGCTTTATTTAAAAACGAGCAAAAAAAAAATGATGTTACATAGTTTATTTTACTTACAGGCTCACAGACTCAGTGAAGACCATCTATATTTTTAAATCAGTAATTCAGAAAATGTTATGATGCATTCTTTTTGAACTTTCAAGGAAGAAATTTTAACCGAAACTGTAGTAATCGTCAACAATAGTAAAAGCAGTAGGCTTATACAGCCAGCACTGAGCAACTATTTGTCTCTCATTAAATCAGCCTACACACAGTACTCTCCGAGTTCTATCTGTGTACATGTTTTCATTGTGTTTGAATGTGAAAAATACTATACAATGCATTATCAACTGGAAGCACTAACATTCCAAACCCATGACAATGCTAGGTTCAAACTACCATTAAGCACTTATAAATAGTAGAAAATAGTAGATACACCAATTGTGGTAAAGTTAAAAGTATTTAGATAACTGTGTTTTGCTAATGTTTTTAAAAGTTTACCAAATTGTACCAATTATTGGCATGTTTTACTTGCATGGTTTCAACTTGGGTGTGATGTCATTCCCAGCAGAACATAACATATGTTCATAACAACTGCTGCAACTCTGAAGAGATTTAGCATTAGCTTAGATACTATTGTGATAACATTCATTTTACCACAGAACACACTCAAGAATGGCTGAAGCTAACTTCCCTACTAAACATTTGCAGCATACTGGTTCTAAATAGCATAGCATATTTTACAGACTATAAGGTGCACTTAAAATCCTTTAATTGTCCCAAAAATTGACAGTACACCTTATAATCCGGTGCACCTTATGTATGAATTGAGGTTTTAAGATGCAGTAAAGCCACTCCGCTTCAGTGAAGTTTCTCCAGAACTAAGGCTGGGTGCAGCAGCATTGGCCACTAACCACAGCGCTAGCTCATTCGACTTTTAGAGGTGGGTATACTGGACTGTAGTTTGCGGTAAAGTTTTGCTGTGTTAAAACAAGTTTTGCTGTGTTAAAACTAGGGCTGCCACGATTAGTCGACTAGTCACGATTATGTCGACTATTAAAATAGTCGACGACTAATTTAATAGTCGATTAGTCGTTTTTTTTTTCTTTGTTTTTCTCTCCAAACTGCTGCGACTGCCTTTCTGTCCTGGACGCACATGCGCAGTAGTGGAAACCGGGGTAGGTAGTGGACGACATCTCAGGACATTATACAGACAGGCTCTGGTTTCATGGCTACCCCGCTACAGAACTCAAAAGTGTGGGATCACCAAGAAAATAAAAGTGAAACGCGTGCAATGCAATATCTGCAATGAAGAACTTGCCTTTCTCGGCAGCACAACCGCGATGCACGAGCACCTGAAAAGGAGGCATGTTGTGGCTGATTAAATGACGAAGAAGCTAAATTGCTATTTAGCTGCTAAAATTAGCGTAAACAGAGTGTTAACTTAGTACTTAACTTACTCATCTTGATAGCTTTAAAACAGAGGTCACTAATAGGCGGACCGCGATCCGGATCCGGACCCAGACGTTGTCACAAATGCCGTCCCAAACCGATAAACTACAGAGAAGGATTTCATTCTGACAGTGGCTTCTGTTTTCAGTGCTTTTCGGTGCAGTAAACTCACAGATCAGTCATGTGTGGTGTAAAATCACCAAACGCTCTCCTCTGCCAATCAGATCTGTGCAGACCGCTGCCCTGTGTACGGTAATGTACACAATATCTGGACAGAGAGGCATTTTTTATTAATATACTTTTTTTTCATTATAGTTCAAACAACCTCACGGTTGAGATGTTTCATAAATGCCAGTGCCTTATCCTTATTTTACACAGTTGTTTACACTTTATGCTAAACAGTAAAATAATTGTCTGTTACAACAAGCTGCATATTTCATTAAAGGTTTAATGAACTATGATTTTAATTGTTTTTATTTTTAGTTAGCATATAGCTGAAATCTAATGTTGGTTGTATAATAGCAGCTGCATTCTATTGTGATAAACTGTGTTTTATATTCAATTAACGTATGATCCGATTAGTCGACTAATCATAAAAAATAATCGGTGATTAGTCGACTATAAAAATAATCGTTTGTGGCAGCCCTAGTTAAAACAAGCTATCTGGAATAAACTTCTAGCTGATAACACCCTGGGTTACCGGAACACTCAGGATTCCCAGTCTAGCGCTTTCGGGTGGCTTTTGTGTCCCACTAGTGCTGCAGTTGGCGGCTAATGCTAATGCTGCTGCACTTAGCCTTAGTGCAGGAGAAACTTTACAAAAAATACTTCTAGACAAAATATTGGAATATAAGCTTAGTGTAAATAAACAGAAACGCTTTACTTACCCAAATTAACAGTTTTCAGGAGAGAAATCTGTGTAGATTAACATCTACTGCCTGGTGTGCCTTATGTATGAAAATAGTCAAAAAAATAGACGTTCATTGATAGTGCGCTTTATAATTCAGTGCACCTTACAGTCCAGATAATATGCTACTGTACTAGTTTTGATATCATTTTTATTTGTGCTCATTTATTTAAATACTGTGGTATACATTATTACTGGTTTACTTGATAAGAGAGGACGTGCACGAGGCAGCGTCCAAAAGTGTGAACGTACTGTAAAAGCAGGTGTCGCTCTGACCTCTGCCTCTGTTATTGAAACGTTCTTTTCTTTTAATCTTGCCCGTCCTCTGCAGCAGTAACTCTGCTGACCTCGTCAGGTCTGCTAGGATCTGAAGACCATTACCCTAAAAAAGAACCAGCTGGCCTATTGTTTGCATCTTGCCAGCTGTGTCTATTTTCATAACCCATTTTCCTTTTGTTCAGCTCGGCCTGCTGTAAAAGTACCGTGCTGTATTTTACCACCGCTGAACTCTTAGCCTATGGTCTGATGCTTGAGGATAGGAAGAGAGAGGGGAAGAGAGAGCAAGACATACAGAGAGAGAGAGTCCGAGAGAGAGAAAGAGAGGAAAGGGGGGTCTGTAATCACCTAATCCAAACATACACTCAGAGAATCTCATTACTCCTCGCAACAGTTCCATTTTATCCTTATCTGGTTTCAATCAGGCCTCTGCCGTTTGAGCACGGCTCAGAAATGTGATTCCTTTTGTCTAGATGCTGCTGGCCACATTTCAGCGTGGCTGTCCGAGCGCTTCGTGTTTGTCTTGTCCGTCAGGCTCTCCGAGAGGCTGAAAGTTTTGATGCCTTGTTCAACAGGGAAAATAAATTCTCCGGCACCGGCCGCGCCGCTGCTTCTCGTCAGCCAGCCGACGACGGCTGGGCCCATGACATCAGCACTCATCTGTAAAACTAATGGCTGCAAGGGGAACCCCTCGCCCCCTCCTTCTCCCCCGCCAACAAGCCCACATGTAAACGGACATTAAAACGAAACTCGAGCCTGGCCCTGGAATCTGTAAGGTGCGCTTTTTTTCCTTTCTTTTTTTTTCTGCGGGAGAGTGAAAGAGAAAAAAAAGTGTGCGGGTCAGGGAAAGGTGAGCGAGAGGCAGCGGCGGCACCCTGGGTGAACCGGCTCAGGAATCTAAGATTAAAAAACTCCAGAAGCGTAGTCCCAGATAATCACAGGATCTGGAATTCACAATAACAAACTGGCCATATATCTACCTGTCTCCGGCCTTGCTCCGAGGGAGGGCCACAAGGTCAACAAAATGGCTGCATTCCATCAACAGCTCTTTCTTCTCCTGTTGGCCTGCTCTTCCAATGAGGTGTCTAGAAGAATCGAAAAATGGAGTCTGAGATTCAGACCTTTGGTGTTTAACTCTTCCCTGACATGAGCGAGTTGCCAGGGCGATTGTTGTTGCTCATGACGTAAATGTAAAATGAGGCTACATAAGGCCGGTTCCTGCATGTCTCTATAGAATTCTACTTGCTGGACCGCAAAGCAGGATTTTTCATTCTCTTGATTTTAAATGACTGGGACATCATGTAGTGTGGCTAATAGACTGTATGACTAGTATGGCTAGTAGTACCATAGACTGTATATATGTGTGCATAGGAGAGGACTGGATGACAGCAGTTAATGATAAATGAAGATAAATGAAGCCCAAACTTCTCTTATACCCTCTGTTGTCTGACTGCACTTTTAACCTCATCCAAACCCATGTATGTAATTGGAGCAAAAAAGAAACTTTCATGTAAAATTTACACCCAGTATTTTTGACACTTCTGTTCTGTCAATTCTGCAAGCTTCCCCCACAGTAGTACCAGTATTTCAAGATAATAAAAGCATTTTTGGTGTGATTACAAACTTGTGTACAGATGATTTTCTCATTTTTAAAGACCAATTTATATTTCTACGTCAAACCTACCTGTGCATAGCCACGTATCCTATGTGCACCTCCCCAGAAATATAGGAGGAGGTCATTTATGGGCAGCAACAGCAATGTTATTTTATATATAAATACGCTAATGTTGTATTTGATCACAACGGTTAAACTAATACTGTGTGGTACAATGGTATAAAGACCCCCGGCATGCTGCTTTATATATATATATATATATATATATATATATATATATATATATATATATATATATATATATATATATATATATATATATGCAAATACTCTTGGGGATCAGTTGAGTTGAAGAGTTGGGGATAAGATGGGATGGTGATCATTTAACACAAGGATTTCACTAATAGCCTTGCTGCTGAATACAACCCAATCCTCACAGCAATGCTTAGACAGTATTGACAGTTACTCCAACAAATAGATACATATAAATATATATTTAATATAAATCATTTAAAAATAACAATACAAATACTTTTGTTCAAATACTTTTGTCCATATAGTGCATCAGTGGGAACAGAAAATACACTTCAGTGCTGTTCAGCCGAGGTGATATATCCCTTTTTCTGCTTTACTGCATTGAATCAGATTTTAAGCTTTTGATTTGTGTGAGCATGTGCTACTAATAATACAGTCTGCATTGATCATATTACACTTTTTTAAAAAGCTCACACTTTTATGAGGTTTCATGCTTTAATACAATAAAAGCAGAAACGTAAGACACATTTTCACTCTTTATTATGAAGTGTGAATCTTTACACCCCTGTAATGCAGGTATGAATGATTTACACCACGCTCAGTGTGAGGATATTTTAGTCTCCTCTCTCTCTCTCTCTCTCTTTTTCTCTCTCTCTCAGTCTGTGCTTCTGCTTCTCTAGGGAGCTCTATTTGAAGAGGTGTAGTGTTATGATAACTGGGTGACGTACACAGAGCTCTGTCTGTTACACTGCTCTGACAGCTTCATTGCATATTTTTGTTTGTGCAGATTATTTGCTTTAGCTCAAGTACTTGCACTTATTCAAACCTCTGTCATCACCTGCAATCCACTAGCTCACCAAGAATCATCCCCACACAGTGGAGATACGTGCGGATAAAGCAGCTTCTTTGTGTCACATTTAATTTTGGATTGTGGAAACGGACATTCATTTGGGCATCAGCGTGATTTGAAAGTTCTTTTTCCTTCATACTGAAAATGTGTAAATAGCCTTGGGCTAGAAATCTAGAGGAGTGCGATTGTATTCTGCAGTGTCCAGAGGGACGAGGAGCCCTGGAGAAATCTTCAGCCCGGATAAGCCAATGCATTGAGCCAAGTGTATCTCATCCAGTACATTCAGCTGTAAATTGTAAAATAATACACACACAATTATATTAGAGCTGGGTGTATTGGTTTTGTAAAGGATAAGCCCAGAATACATGGCAGGCCTCACTCAGACTCAACGTCTGCTGGAGCGCCAATACTTTTACCTTAATTTATCGATCATGCTGGCTGGAGGAAAAGAAGAAATAGACTCACACAGCCTCTAATCTCCCCCTTATGGCCATATTCAAATTATACGCTTTCCAGTCGAAAATTGAATTGCTGTAAAAATTGACTTCCTGTTTGGGCATAGTTATAAATTTCATTCGTATCGACAGCCTCCAAACAGAAAACCTATTGCCCAGCATTTAATTATTGAGAACATTGATTGACAAAGTGATTTATTCGCTGTATTTCTTCTAAACGGCCTAGTTGAGCACGTACTTTGCTTCCTTTAATACTTTTTTCAGTCAACTAAAGTCAACTAAATGGTGCACTATGATTTTACAAAAAAAAAAAAAGCTAACCTAAATTCATTATCTATACAGTGAACTAAAATAGGACCTTCCTCTAAACTCAAAGAATCCCCCAAAGGTGTTTTTTCTCTTCAGTTCTTCAGGTATCAGTGAAGTCAACATAATAGCACATTACAAAGTTTTATTGCTCCACATCTTTATCACTAAATGCAGTAAGTAGCAAATTTGAATGAAATGATACCTAAGAATTTGCCATATGTTAAGATATATTTCTGGAATGCTTGAGACCTTTTTCTGTACAATGATGAACCAAAACATAAAAAAGATGCATGAAATAATATCACAATATTTCAGCATATTTTTGTGATAACAATATTCTTGCTGATATGCCAAAAATTATTTCAATAAAAAATCGAGAAAGTACTGCTGCAACAACAACAAAACAAGTAAAGGTTTATTTAGTATAAAACAGTTTCATGCCATACAAAAATATATATATAAACCTTTGTATATTTTCTAAGCAATAACGTAACTAAAACGTACTCTGATTTTGTAAAAAGTAATAATTGTGTAACAAAATAAATAATGTAACAAAAATAATGTTATGTAACAACAAAAAAGTACCACAGAATTAAAGTGCAACATAGTAGTGCATGCATATAATCTGCAATCAAATAATTTAAAGTAAATACAGTAAACAGCAAAACAAATACAAAAAGAATATCTCTGTTTTCAAAATGTGGAGGTTTTTATTTTGGCAATTATTGCGAACATTGTGCTTGCCTGCTTGTAGACATTGTAGTTTTATGTCTTGTGTCGTTCACTGAATAATGGGTAAAAAGTTATTTATTTGAGATTTAACCAGAAACATGTTGGTACTGTTAATCAGCTCCTTTTTCAACAACATCAAAAAACAAAACCCTTATCTTAGTGAGTGTTTATTGATAGCTCTGTTTTAAATGATGAAAACAGTGTTTTTTTTTTTTTGCGAACGGGAGTCCAAAATGCTAGCAAGAACCTAAATATGAGTAGATGGGGCATAACTCTATTCCCGTAAAGCTATACCTCTTAACCCCAACTGATTTAACTCATTACTGCTTTTCTTATAGAAGTTATTGATTGGCTGAATGGGGGTGTGCTAGTTTTGAATTGGAGGAGGGTTGAATTGAAGATCACTGCCTCAAGCCGGTGAGGTAGAGCCACTGTTGTGAAACTTTCAGATTCTTAGTCAGACTGAATTTTAAAAATCCTATCCATTGAATTCCTTGAACAATGTGTGCATTATTTGCATTTGGCACCATTTTTTGGCCTTGTATACAAGCAAGTTTTAGACTCTGAATACCCTGTCACTAGTTCTTGGTTTATGCCTTGGTTTACATCTGGCTTTTGCTGACCAGGGGACCCTCAGAAACCTTGTTGTTTTGGAAGTGCTCTGATTCAGTGGAAGTGCTCTGATCTTACATTTAGTTCTTTACAGTTGGTTTGTTGTCATAGTTGCCTAGTGGTTAGTTAGTAATCATATCACGCCAGCTATGCATGAAGCTCATCCTCCTTCCAGTCTAACATTCTACCCAGGGCCATTTGTTGCTCCATACCACCACTGCCTAAGCACCAGATGCTTTATCATTCCATAAGCTATCTGGCAATTCCTTTTAAACTGACAGGGGTTAAAACTGAGCATAGCCAAAATTAACAAGCTATTAACACTTATTCTTTAAATAACTATTAAACTGAGGCAGATTGTGAGTATATAACAACACTAGGCTAGCTACCAAAAACTCCATTGCATGAATTGCACATACTGAGTAATACCATTTAGTTTGTATTATTGAATGTTATTTTTAAAAATATATTTTTTGCTTTTGGTGCTCTTGGGTCCTCCTGGTGGTTTGGAGCCATAAGCGGCCGCATAATTCGAGTATGCCTTGGTCTGGCTCTAAATCCACCCTACCTTCGCTTCCTTTTCTCTCAGTACAGACTTTTAGTCCTATGAATGAGTGCTTTCCCTCTATACTATTTATACACTGTTATAATAAAGTAATAATGCTGTATAATGCTAAAGCCCTGTCAAATACCTTCACTCCATTATTTTCTGTGGGTGAAAGTATAGGACAGCACGTTTACAGTCCCTGCCTCTGCATGCGTCACTCTTCATGTGCGTCAATGGTGCCCCGGGTCGACCTTCAAAAGGAATCCATTCACAATCAAGCAGCCACAGAAGATCCATCTCATCTGTCCCCCAGATCCACAATGATGAAGGCAGGGAGAATTGAGCGCTGTGTGCTATTGCAGGGTGGTGCTTAGAGGAAAACCTGCCACTAAACTTAGCCCCAGCTCATCAGTAACTGGCTGTCCTGCGCTGCCATGCACATGTGCTGCACCGTGGCCTTCTCTTTCTGGCAAGCAGTGCTGTAATCCCACTGCCAGTCTCCCTAAAGCCTCTTCACTGCCTTACGCCACTGTATCCTCATATTTCTGAACTCCGCGTATGCAGGAAGTCACAGATAAGGAAGCGATTCTGCTTGTTTCCACGTGTGGTAATCCATCCAAGAGCCACAATCAGCAGATTTTGAATCCGGGCCCACTTTAGCTCACATAAAAGTCTGTTTGTGTAGTTAACCAAAGTCTTTGCGCATTAGATTCCAGTATCGTATGACACGAGCACAAATATATTTAACAACATGAATATCAGATTGATGATGATGGCCTTAAAAAAGTATCAGATGTGCCCCTTGCGTAGCTACATAGCCGAGGAGAGACACTCCTGTGGAGGATATATTGTAAGCGCCTTGCTGTTTCTGTGGGTGAATACTGCTTTGTTCGGATTGGGTTGCATGTGATGTGCACTCTTTAAGTCTGCACCTCTGCCAGAAAGCTGAGGAAGAGAAAGAGAAGCTAATTTCAGTGTCTGGTTAGTCCAATTTTCCAGCAGTCTTTACTTTACCCCTCCTCCAAAGGCGAATGGAAAAGGACGGCGGGTGTCTGGCAGAGCGCTAGGCCCCTCTGGCACTGAGCATGGCTCCTCTTTGCCGCTCAGCAGCATCTGATGATCTCACTGAGCCGGGCTGAGGCGGGGAGATTAATGGCAGTCGGACCGGAAGGCTGAGGCTCCGGGGTTCCGTCTCGGGCCCAGCATCAGCTCACACCGCGACTGGAAGAAATTACCAGATAGAGTGAAGTACATCACAGATCCCCCACCAGCCTGGGCAGCGAAAAGAGGGAGAAATCTTCCTCCAATCCCAGGCAGATAAAGTGAGATGGAATGGAACGTAGCGTCAGGTAAAACACAGCTCCTGGCAAGGCCGCAGTGTGTGTGTGTGTGTATGTGTGTGTATGTGTGTGTGTGTGTGTGTGTGTATGTGTGGAGTCATATGATCTTGCCCGTGCACACACACACACACACACACACTACAGGGAAGAGGATATGAGAAGCCACAGAAGGTGAGGCCCAGCATTAACCTCAGCTGCAGGCCTGGATGAGTCCTGTAGCTGCTTGGCCTTCATTTGGCTCTCCTGGGTTTGATATGGGGATATGATGTTTAGCTTGCCCTGGGGCTGTAGTACCACTGAAGCAGTGCAAGGATTTGGCTCGCTTCCAGCTCACCTGTGCGTGTGTGTGAGTGTTGTTAGGTTTCAGCTGGTATTTAAAAAAATGGTCACGGTACTGATTTTAAGAAGCTAAAAATGATGCAGATGATTTTGGACAGTATAACTTTAAATGGTCTCTAAGGAAACCAATGGATTAAGTTACACAGGCTGACATGATTGTCAGTTCTTCCCAGCTGTCATAGTTGGGGTTGTTGGGAATTTAAATAAAATATAATATTAAAGTGGGTAAGAATATTAAAATATTGTCTATTACTTTCACTAAGGTTTCTAGCTCATATCATATTGAACTCCAGTGCTTGGAGCTGCCTGTATTTACGTGTTGACTTTCATAAATTTGATTTGTTTTTATTTAGTAATAACATTACTTTTTTGATACTAGATATTTTTCGTATTTTCTTTTCAATATAAAATGACACAAAAATAAGATGAATTGCTATTTACAAGAATTGCTATTTGTGTTATCCTAATTTTATTAGAATTTTTTGGACCTTTCCAAATATGTGATCTACTTACATATTTGGTAAACAAAAAATTAAGTGAAGTTTCACTACAAACATGAGCATTAGGTGTGGATTAAAAACAAATTCCTTGATTTTGATCTCTTTTGTTGACCAGGGCAAAACTTATATTTACACTTAGTTCTTTTGATTTATTTATGTTTTTATTAGTTCTCATCATTAAAGAAAACACCAGAGAGACACTGAACACAAAGTGATATAAAATATCCATGGATGCCCAGTTTTGGCCTAGCAAAAATTGTTTCTGTAAAACAACACTCTTCTATAGATCTGTGGACTATTTACGCATCTAACTAAAACATGGATGTTGGTAGATCAAGTATGTTATCTTTGTGGACAATAAAGCTTTCTTTCTTCAATGTCATAGAGATGGACATCCCAAGAACATCTTTGCAAGTCCTCGTACACATATTTAAACGCTTTTGAGCTCAGTGCGGTAGAACTGTCATTCACTATCGTATTCACTGCCACTTTCACTAAAACACAGTATAAACCTGTTCTTTGCCCCAAGGTCGTTCATGTGATTTATTCACTTTGTGCATCTGAAACAATTAATGAATCATATCTAATCTTGCATGTGTGTTTCATCACTCTTGTCTGTGCGAGTGTTTATGGGATGGGGTGGATGGGGAGAAAGGCTCAGTTCGCCATTTGCTCGTTCACTTTGCGCTCTCTCCATGGTGCTGTGTTTCGATGATGAGACGTAGATGTTTAACAACCGCACACATTTTATTTATGGTGTATTTCATCAATGTGATTTGTGCAGTATGTCATGCAGGGTAGTGCCGGGCCGGTCCGGTTGTGTGCGCACCGTGGAGGGCTGAGGCAGTAAAGCCAGGCTTGGCTGTGATAGTGCTTTAGCAAGCCGAGCTGTCCCCTGAGTGCTCTATAGTGCAGCGCTCCACAGACCCGGGGCTTGGGTTTCAGGCTGGGCCTTTCTGCATCCAGCACTTTATGGACATGCTGAAGATAGACTGGCCAGTCAGTTTGAAGTTCACTGTGGGGAATACGGAGCAGTTTCCTACTGCATGCTGCCCTTGGCCTCCTGACTTTTTGAAAGAGACGCTCCACAGACGAAGCTTCACGCTCTGCATCGTTTGCTAGATACGGATGGGAGGAGCATCTTCTTGCTAAACCAACAGCAGGACTGTGTACAAAACTAAAACAATGATGATCAAAGGATGGAGGTGCACCGTTTTAAGTTAGGTCACTTCCTAACTGTGGGCAATATTTCACAGTTTCAGGCCAGGGATCAGATGAGGAGGTTGAGGGCAGGGAAAATAAGCATAGCGGTGTGTTTTTTCTCCCTCTCTCTCCAGGCGTGCACCATTTCCTTTGCCCCTGAACCCGCTCTGCCCCCGCCTCCCCCACCTCACCTCATTTTTCTTTTACAACGTCTAATGTTAATGACTCTCACACTGGAATAGTGATCGACGTCTATTTATTATCAGGGCAGATAAGCTTTAGGGCCGGTTCCTGGCACAGTGCGGCCAGACATTTACATTAAACACCCAGAGTCCAGAGGGCCTGTCAGAGTGACACGACAGCCCAAGGCATAGGTGTGCTAAACTTTTCAGATATGTCCTACTCACACACACACACACACACACATGCACACACACAAACACACATGCACACACTCTTTACTCTGTGGGGGAGGTTGAGAAGGCCTGTGTTCAATCTGTTCTATACAGTTGTGATGTCTACCGTTGATGCATTGCACCTTCCAAAATATTTTTCTTCAAATTTGACTAAAGTATTTATGCCAGTGTACCATTTTCTCTAAACATATCACAAGATTGGTGTTTAGCAAAATATACATTTGGTGTGTAGCATGAACATTTTGATGAAACACTCAGTCAGTCATGGAGATGGAATGTTTTGTGTTACTGCACCAGTTCAGACTGCACAGATTTTGTTTGATTACAAAAAACCTTATTGGGACTGTGCATATGATAGATATATATTAATGTGATTCTATAAAATCCAAAACTTTTTAATTAAAATATGAAGATGCTGTTTTAAAACTCTAATTTAGAATTATATACTTAAATACTATCACAGTATATTGTATTGTTTCAGTCATATTGTAATGATCAGATGTGTGTACTCGAGTCACATGACTTTTACTCAAGTCTGACTCCAGACACAAATTTGATGAATTGAGATTTGACTCAATGAAATCAAAAGAGACTTGTGACTTGACTTGACCCTCACTGACTCGAACTGGGAATCAGACTTGGGCTTTAAGACTTGAAAAGACTTTTTCTTAACATAATTTAACTCCTCTGTTAAATAAAGAAACATAAATAAATGCAACCTGGTGCTGTTTCACTGTAAAAGTGTGCGCCGCTGAACGTGACGAAGCACATTGTGCATCACGGCGCTGCTTGTGAGGACTGCCCACATCATCCCTCACTAAAATGAAAGTGCAATAACAGACGTTATGTTTATATTGAAGATGTTGATATGAAGCAAGCTGACAACATTTCATGGGTACCATAATTTAATAATTAGTCTAATTCAGTTTGTTTGTCAGCTTCTCTTTACCAGAGTTACTTGTAAGAAAGACCTGAGGTACAGAGCTGCCACTCTCAACCAAAAGTTCCTATTAAAATAATGGAATTCCTACATTTCATGTGAATATAAGTAACAAGTTATTCTCATTTTTATGGTATAGTTTTCTTGACATTCATTGCCATCGAATTCTGAATGAGTTAATATGTTTCATT
This sequence comes from Astyanax mexicanus, assembly GCF_023375975.1. Classification (NCBI taxonomy): domain Eukaryota; kingdom Metazoa; phylum Chordata; class Actinopteri; order Characiformes; family Acestrorhamphidae; genus Astyanax; species Astyanax mexicanus. The sequence continues at coordinate 14,967,408 of NC_064421.1, forward strand.
AAATGGTACAAGTGTCTAATTTTTAACACTGTGGGTCTATTATATGTAAAATTGTGGGTCTATTATATGTAAAATTGTGGGTCTATTAAATGCAAAATTGTGGGTCTAGTATATGTACAATTGTGGGTCTATTAGATGTAAAATTGTGGGTCTATTAAATGTAGAATTGAGGGTCTATTAAATGTAGAATTGTGGGTCTATTAAATGTAGAATTGAGGGTCTATTAAATGTAGAATTGTGGGTCTATTAGATGTAAAATTCTGGGTCTATTAGATGTAAAATTGTGGGTATTTTAGATGTATAAATAATTGCATTTTGTTTTTATTTACATTTATTTGCAATGCACAGTATTGACAGTGTCCCAACATTTTGGAATTGGGGTTGTATATCAAACATTTAAATGGATTATGCTTAATCTGAAGTAAAATAATAACAATATTTTTAAGCCATCTTGTCTTTAAAAGTTGTTAACTTTTGCTGCTGGTGCAAAAAACTAAAGACCTGTGGACATGGAAGCACTTTAGTAAGATAAATCTAACACGCGGCGCATGAGGTCATCAATTCCACATTTCCGCCTTTTTTTGACGAGTGGAGGAGGTCCTAAACAAACAGTCCCCTCTCCCCCTCTGCAGGAGACAGCGAGGACTCTCCGCTCGCTCTTTAGCCAGACGGACCGTTTGGGCCTGTGCCATGCAGACCTGCCACAGCTAGACAAGCATATTAAAGGCCCAGAGAGCAACAGAGGGCTTTTGTCCGTCACAGCACAGCACGCCTGCTCTGGCTTTCTATCTCTCATTTCAGTGGCCTGCCAGGCCCCATGGTATGTGCTACATATTGCGCTGGAGAATGTTCTGTCCTGGTGGATTTCCAGCTCTTTTATTTGTGGAGGAAATGATCTGCTCCTGCTACTGTGCATGTTTTATTTCTGTACTCAAGAATAATGAATATTTAAATATCACTCTCTTCCAAACTTCTGCCCATCAAACTCCACTGTAGCACCAAATGTATACAACACCAGGTAGAGGGGGAAGCATTGAATACTGAATAATTAACCCTTAGAAGCCAAGGTTTATTACTGTTATTGAAATAGCACTCATCTGGATTCAGTGCACTAAGCTTTTTTTCCAGATTAGATTACAGAACTAAAGAGGGTCCTAATTTAATGCTCACAATACCTTATTTTAGCCAAAAGCTAACATTCCAGTCACATTAGGATGTTACATTATAATGTTACAATATATTGGCATATGCTGTAACACAACTGATAAAGTATAGTACAGTATGTTTTATTGTTAAATTATTAGTTAATAAGTTGCATATCTGTATTGTTTTTGTTCATTTTGATTATATATTTTCATTTATGGCTTATGTAACATCTTTTTAAATATATTTTCATAAAATTATAATCATACAAAATTCAAATATATATTTGAAAGTCAACAGAATTTTTTTTTTGTTTGTTTTGTTCTTTGTTAGTTCTCTACACAGACTATAAGACATATCAATATAATAGTGTAAAAAGAATATGATAATTACTGTGTTATTACAATTGTATTACTATTGCATTTTTACAATGTTATTACAGTTGTGTTATTACAATCATATTACAATGTTTGATTGCTAAAAATACATACAGATATACAGATAAATATACTGATTATGTTTTACAAAAAAAATGAATTTGTGCGATATTAAATAATGTAATATTTTCATTGTCACTTGTGAGTTAACAAGCGCTTCTAAGCATTACCTCAGTCACAGAAAGTTTAAATTGGATCACACTTTTGCTATTCTTCCTAATGCTTGTCTTCTCCTGTCAACCCTTCTTCCCTCTCTTGGCCAAACCCAATTCCCTCCGCTTCAGATTCCACCAGCACTAAAAACTACCACATTTGTGTTGATACAAGATACACAGGATCAGTGTCTCCCCGGGGCAGATGGTCTAGTGGGGGGTACATTTCCTTGGATCTGTGGATTTGTGCTGGAACATGCAGGACTAATCACAGCACCTGTGTGCTTTATGACACAGCTACGCATCACATGACCAGACAAGGCTTTGAGTGGCCTGAAGCACCCTGGCCAATCAACACCTCTGCTCAAGGTCATTACTTAAAAAGTTTATTCTGCCCAGCAAATAGAAGGCCTGCGATTGCAAGAAAGGATCTTAATGATTATATGCAGTGAAAAAAACAGCATGGTTGATGATACGAGCCACTCCGCTGGCCTGCTGGAGAGTGATACCACATGCAGGGCTGCTTGTGTATCTGGTAAATATTATTTTGAGGTGATGGCTCACGTCCTCTGCAAAGCAGGACCATACTGGGCCTCTGAAGAGCGTAATGTGGAACAGAAGGGCAGTGTTTCGCTCATTGTCCGGCGCATTAACCCCAATCAGCTTTGGGAAGGCATTCTGACATCAGAGGGGCTGGGGAGGGGTGGGAGAAGCTGAGATAGGGCATGTCTGGGCTCAACATAGCCAGAATTCTTCCCCTTCTGGAAGATTTAGCCTGATTGGCTCATATTTTATGGTGTGTGCTGTGATACTCCTGGGGCCAGAATTAGAAATGCTTTAAGGATCCCCTTTTCAACTGTAAACGGTTAGCTCTGGGCTGGTGTCCCTCCACTACTAAGCTGTGACTGCCTATGAAACCTGGCTCTTCGCTGACATTTGTCCAGGCAACTCTATCATCCACAATTTTGGCAAAGTCACAAGATGTTAATGTAACTCTCTATAAATGAGACTCACTTTCCCCATAGAATGGGGTTTGCTTTCTTATTGCCTGTCCTTTCTCGTTTATCGCAAACAACGTTTGAGCGCCACTGTCACAGACTAACCAAGTTCCAGTGGAGGTTTAGGGAGTGGTTTATGAGGTTTATGTGGATCTAAGAGGTAGAGCACATTATTTCTTTGCAGTTTTTATTGGAATAAGGCTAAAGCTATTACCAGTTTAGAGACCTTATCTCTTTTCTGCAACTCCAAAATCAGAAAGGTTGGGACTGAAAATGCTTATTTAAAAAACAATGCACTTTTATTTAATTGCAGATGATATAATAATAATAATCCCAAGATAATTCATGCTTTGTCTTGTGAAATTCATTACCTATTCCTTTATTTCAGGCCTGCAACAACAAAATAACGATGTAATTTCATGTAGGCAAATGTTGACAGGTGATTGTAATCATGATTTGGTTCAAAAGCTGTATTAACGGAAGGTCTTTTGGTGATCAGATATGGGCAGAGGATCTCCAGTTTGTTCAAATGACTGAAACATGTATTGAAATGTTCCTCAAAAACTGTTGGAAGAGATTTTAAAGGGGTGTATTGTGGCCAGACGAATCAGTTCACTTTTCCATCTTATTTTTATAAAAGAAATTGACATTATGTACTCTGGACCAAAGACGAATAGGCATCCAGACTGTTGTCCAAAAGGGTGTGTTGTGGTATGGGGATAAGTCAGTATATGTCTGTGATGGCAGCATTAGTGGAGAAACATACATTACCAGTCAAAACTTTGGACACTGTATTGGACAATATATTGACTTTTTTTATGATTTTTACATTATACATTTATTATTTAAGACTTTAAAGATGTACAGAAACACTGTTTATGTGGAGTTATTTTGTAAACAAAAAAGAGATTTGCACGCTCTCTGTGTATTCATGAGTCACCTGAATTAGTTTTCTCAGTGTCTTGAAGGAGGTTCTGGAGGTGCTGAACATTAGTTGCTGAAATAAAGAAAAACACTGAATGAGATGTGTCCAAAGTTTTGACTGGTACTGCACCTTGATCTTTTAAAGCAACATATGCTGCCTGCAAGACATCTTTTTCAGGAATGTCCAATTATTTTTTAACAAGTCAATGCAAAACCTAATGCTGCATACACTGACTGTGGGAGGAAAGGGTATGGATACTGTACTGGCCTGGAGGCAGTCCTCTCCTGTTCCCAATAGAGAATGTATAGAAAACTTTGAAATAATAAAACGTGAAATATCTTGGATTCATAGTGTACATGTCAGAAACTGCCTTTTTTTTTATACAGCCCCAAGTTTTTTTCTGATTTGTGGTTGTATATTTGATGTCCACCCTGTCATTAAAAGCTTCTTTCCACATTTGTTTAAGTTGGTAATGCTCATAAATTTCATTTGCCGAAAGCAAAACTAACAACACATCATCTTCTACATACCAATTACAAGTTTCTTTGTGAGGGAATATATGATTCACATTACAGCTTAATTTCGTGTTCATTACTATGAGGCCACTGATGGTTCTCCTTAGTAAATACTCCAGAGACAAATCCTCCGCATGTACATGGAGCATGTCATTAATCAGAGCCCTCCGGCTGCCATGTCTTCTCATACCTCATGTCTGTCCCGTCTCCACAGGCTCATTCTCCAAATGTCAGCGCCGATGACAGGTAAGGCAGCCCCGAAAAGTCAAAGTGCCACTGTCACTTTTCTGATGAGCATGCCCTGTACGCTTTTAGCAGCATGCATATTCATCGGACCTCCCTTCACACTCAGCAGTGCCCATGGATGGGGCCAGTGGGCAATTTTATTCCTAATTACATCCCCCTTCTCATGCCCTCTAAGACCCCCGTGGCATCGGAGGAGGTTGAGGGGGACGCCAAAGTGGATGCCAGGGCTCATCATGGCTGGCACGCTGATTGCTCTTATAGCTCATCCAGCACAACTTTATTCTAACCTCCTGAGGGAGTCCCTCACCCACTTTTTTCCCCATGACGGAGCAGTTGTCATCTTAGTCCGTGTGACAGAATGGCCTTGTAGAGTGTTGTGACTTATCCTGACTCAGTGATCTATCGCCGTTGTCGGTGTCGGATCGAGTAGTCCTGTATCAAGTACGCCTGTCACTCAGTAACACTCTCACAATGAAAAAAGCTGTCGAACAGTGTGCTTTGGAACAATGCCATAGAGGAAGCGCTCTACTGTTTTTGAGGAACGTGTTAAAGCACTGTTTTTAAAAACAAAATTATAAAATATTTGGTGGAAATTTTCTGTAGAGAAGTAAAAGAGGTTGCTTTAAAGGATGCCTCCATATTTAGTTTCATATGTGTATTGTCAGACATTATAGTTGGATACACTATGTTTTTTTCACCCAAAAACTTGTGCAGTGTACAGTGTGAATTAGGGGTGTGCCATATCATATCTTACCCAATAATATCTCCAACATTACTGAATATCGTGAACGATATTATACCCTGAAATATCGTGCCATATCACCCATCCCTAATTATCACATGAGGGCATTTTAAGCTAAATAAAATTCACACTGTTCTTATTTCCTATTATATATCTACTAAAGACAAATTATGCCTGTCCAGTATCATTTATTTGACTTTAATCCTGGATATATGGAGATATTTGGAGTGCATTATTAGTATTATGACATTTTGAGTCATTGACTTCTGTTACAAATCTGATAAAATGCTTGAATTTTTTAAATATCTCAGTTAGGTGTGTGCCAATAATAAAATGATAAAATTAATGTAATTTATTTTTAATTCAGTGTTTTGTTATATCGCCAAATGTATCGTTATCTCGGAAATACCATGGAATACAGTGATATTATTTTATGGCCATATCGCCCACCCCTAGTGTGAATTGATAAAAGCTACTGTTATTTTATTTACCAAATACCAATATTGCAGAATAACAATTACAATATTACTAGTGTAAGGTTTATGATGCTTAATAAATAAATAATTTGTGAAAATAAAAATCTATGAATTTCTATGGATTAACATATCAAATATATGTAAAAAATCAGCACTAAAATCAAATGAGCAATGCCAATGTCATTTTTAACTGAAACCGTCTGTAACTTAACATAATCTAGTTCAGTCTAGCTTTCTCTTCTCTCTCTCTCCTTTTCTCTCTAATTTCTCCAACTCTAACTCTAAAGTTTAGTAACTGCATTTTCATGCCGTTTCATCAATTTTGAAACAGCTACAGCAATAAGAATGAATTTAAAAGTGAAAAGTATGTTCTGAATGCTACATCAAACTCCATTATTTTACCCTTATTTACAAGAAGTCTTGGAATAGGGCAGGATGCCGTGATACGGGCCCTTTTAATATGATAGAAACCTCAAAGAAACATCAGCAAAGATCTATTTGACAATAGCTTTGCTTTATGAGACGGCAATCCATCTTTTTCCCCATGCCCTCTCGTGCAAGAGGCCATGCTGGAGCATGCATCAGTGCTGACACACCAATATCCGCTTTGCGCCCCAGTGGGGAGACAAGCTTTGGCCCATCCGTGGTCCTGCCTCTCTTCCTACTGACTCTGCCCTCAGCAGACCCCACTTCCAGCAACCCAGCACACACACACACATACACACACACACACACACACACACTTCCTGTTAATGTTCAGAGAGAAGTCAATGAGAACATTTGTACTAGAAGATAAAATATATATCATATTTTCCCAGTGTAATCACTTTTTATTTTTAAAATGTATTTCTTGTCATGCATGCACCCACCCTGTCACGGCAAGCTGGATAATGATAGGGTTGAGTGGTGCTTGACCTAAAGTTACAACATTTTTTAATTGTTTAAATTGTTTACCGTATTTTTCGGACTATAAGGCGCACCGTATTATAAGACGCACTATCAAAGAACGCCTATTTTCTGCTATTTTTCCATACATAGGGCGCATCGCATTATAAGGCGCGTTAAGTGACACTAGAAAGGGTGCCTATATCAAAGTGAACAGGGGTGGCGCCATGTTTCCCTTCCCCCACCGGGGGTGGTCGCTTGCCGGTGGAGCGTCTCAGTATATATAAATCTAGCTCTTTCAAAGTCAAACGAGTGCTGGATATTAATCTACACAGATTCCTCTCCTGAAAACTGTTTATTTGGGTGAGTAACGTGCTTCAGTTTATTTACAGTAAGCTTAGATTTCCAGATGTCCACTAAGGCTTGCTGCACCAGCGTTAGCATAGCTATCCGCTAGCACGCTAGCTAGTCACCTAAACTAGTAAAGTTAACCCAAACTTAAACGACAGCGTTACACTGAGTAATCCTGCGTGTTCTGGTAAGACAGTGAGATATTAGCTAGCGATTCGTCCCCCGTAGCTTGTTTTAACACTGTAAACAAGCAGATTACAGGCTGATAAAACTCACCTCTGAGAGAGTTAGCACTTAGCATCTAGCTAATGCTAGCCAGGCAAAGCAGCACAGACTTACAGGCCGATAACTCACCTCTGAACGGTGAACGCTTAGCGATTAGCATCTAACTCTAATAATACTGCTCCAGCAGTATTAAAAGTGCTAAATTTAGAAAATACTGATCTCTGAACAGTGAAAAAGCTAGCTAGCTAAGCGGTTAGCATCTAGCTAATGCTATTGCTGCTCTGCACGGAGTGTGTGTTTACTGCTCCTTACACCTGACGGGTAAAATTTAGATAATACTGATCTCTGAACAGTGAATAAGCTAGCTAATGCTATTTGCTGCTCCAGCCTCGGAGCTGCACGGCTCTGGACTCTGTATAGCACTGAAACTCTGTATAACGCTGCACGGAGTGTGTGTTTACTGCTCCTTACAACCTGACGAGTAAAATTTAGATAATACTGATCTCAGTGAATAAGCTAGCTAGCTTAGCGGTTAGCATCTAGCTAATGCTATTGCTGCTCAGCCTCGGAGCTGCACGGCTCTGGACTCTGTATAGCACTGAAACTCTCTATAACGCTGCACGGAGTGTGTGTTTACTGCTCCTTACAACCTGACGAGTAAAATCCATACAAAAGGCGCACCGTATTATAAGACGCACTGTCAATTTTTGTGAAAATTAAAAGTTTTTAAGTGCGCCTTATAGTCCGAAAAATACGGTAATTGACCCAGTTCTATTTCAAAGATTCATTTTGATTTTTTAAATTAAATTAAGGTTGAATTTTTCGGAGGTTAAATTTTTCGGATAAGTATGGAGACAATATTATAAACGTTAGGTGAAATATACAAAGCTGTCAAAAGTTGGACGCACCTTAAATTCATCATTATTTAAAAATTATAAAACATATGGAGCTATTTAGTAAACGTAAAAATGACAAATAAGCCAGAATATGTTTTATGTTTTAGATTCTTCAAAGTAGCAGCTCTTGTTTAGATGACAGGTTGGCACATCTTGGCATTTTCCAGTCTCCTGGAATTCAGACTTTTAGTTAACAGTTGTGCTGAACTTATTAAGAGTTAATTACTTAGATTTCTTGTCCTTTTAATGTGTTTGAGAGCATCAGTTGTAAAGTTGTGAAGAGGTAGAGTTGGTTTACAGTAAAAAAAAAAGCCCTATTTGAGTAATATTCTAATCCATATTATGGCAAGAACTACTTAATTAAATAAAGAAAATATTACAAGAAATGAAGGTCAGTGAATCTGAAAAAAAATCAAGAACTTTAAAACTGCCATTGCAAAGACCATCAAAAAGGTTAATGACAAAACTCTCTCTCTCATCAGGACCACCCCAGGAAAGGAAGATCAATTTACCTCTGTTGCACAGGATAAGTTTATTAAGTTGAGTTACAAGCCACTGAAACCGCAAGTTAACAGCACCTAAATGCTTCACAGAATATTTTGGTTTGTTGAACACTTTTAGGTTACTAAATTATTCCTTATGTGTTCCTTCATAGTTGCGATGACTTTAGTATTAATTTACAATATAGGCAAAAATTAAAACATTAAATGAGAAGGTATGTCCAAACGATTGACTGGTGCTGTATTTTAGTACATGCTGAACATGCAGCAAACGTCCCTTTAGTCCCTTGAAAATAAAATAGTGTTAAGGTTGTGATGTCACTGATAAAAAAAAAATTAAACATCTAAATGACTTACTTATTTTTATTTATACCTATTTCTCTTCAAAAAGTATGTCATTTAGTTGCTTAAACAAAACATTTAAGTTAATCAAACAGCACCGCAGACAGGACCATGTGTCAGTTATGTGCCAGCTTGTCTGTATTAAGTTTTATACTCTCATGGTCTGGGCACTGTTCAGAAATAAAACCACCTGACCCTCAGGTTCTCCTCTCTTCCTACCCTGCTGTTTTGTTTTACTGTAATCTGTTCATATTTATAATATTTAGTGCTTATCTCTTTCTCTCTCATTCCTCTAACTTTTCTCATGAAAAATGAACAGCTTTTTTTTGTAAGCGACTGCACTCTGACCCAAACCCTCTCTGAGTACTTTTACCCTACCTTGAACGCTTTGTGGAACTGCCGTGACCGCTAGTCTGAGGTTAACTAATAACGGAGACATTTCTGAAAGATGCTTCCCGAAATTTAATGTATTGAAAAATGTGTTTCCTCGTGTTCCACACAGCCGCCCTTTCACACATTAGTGACACTCCCGGTAGTAGGGGGAGGCCTGAAGTGCGAGTCAGGAGGAGTTTTCCTGGCCTCTAGGTGTGTGTGCGAGCACTGCACGCTAATGTGGCTAACTCCAGTGTCCCCAGCAGAGAGTGAGGATCCACCTGCACCGGGTCTAATGAGTAGAAAGTAAAAACAGACAGTCTCTTGATGGACGCTGGGTCTGAGGGCACATCCTCTGCAGCTGGACGTGACAGTTAAACATGGCTTTGTCTCAAGGCCGTCTCTCGCACATGTAGCGTGAGAGGAAGGATTCCCCAAACTAATGGCAATTTTGTTCAAAGGAACCGAGCTCCAGCCAAGTGAAGCCCTGCTATTACTCTGCCTTATGCTGGGATGAATTTATGGTTTTATTTGGCAATAAAATACAGATGGTCACCAAATAAGTTCCTGTATATTCTTTTCTTTTAACAGAGCTCAGACCACTGGGAGGTTCCTGTCGTTTTTGGGGATTCCTCAAAAACACCGAGTGTACAAAAATACAGTATACTATAAAAAAAACAAAATGTCCTTTCCAATTAAGCAAAACATATATTCAGTAGGCCAGACTTACATAAAAAAAAAACTCTAAAATGCAAGCGGCACAGTTTTAGCAGTTTTTACACTTTAAAATTCGTTAAACATATTAATCCTTCAAACTCTAAAGGTCTGTATGTTGGGCTATAATTTAGTTCATCATCCTATAATATGTTAAACATCCTAGTACTTTAAAGTTACACATCATTTGTAGTAGATACTGGGCAATAAGTTCAATAAGTTATTGAATAAATAGAATGTAGATATTTTAGTTCTGTAGGCTAATGCATCCTAAATGAATAAATTGTCTTTGTTCAATGATAATCAAATATCTCCAAAACAGCAGCTTTACATGAGAGATATAAAACCTTCTTAATATCCAATGTAAGTCAATGTAAAAATAATGATTTCGGTTAATGTTAGAGAATATCTAATGGTCCATATATTAATACATTGTGACTAAGGATTGAACTTCTTAGTAAACTAAAAACATCAATAAAAATGGATACACTTGTTTTTTATTGGGCAGCTACAAATTACATAATCAAATTGTGGCTTGGATTGGCTTAGAATGGATGGACGGAGGGACAGACAGACAGATAGATATGAAATAAATGATGAAAAAAAAGACATACCTAGCTAAGAACACCTAATGGAAACTATTGAGGTCAACATAAATTGTTAAGGACATGTTCATGATAATTCTATCATAATTATTATGGCAGGCTTACCAAATTGTACATGTGTAAATGTGTTTTAGTGTGAAATAAACATAAAATTCGTTAAACATATTAATCCTTCAAACTCTAAAGGTCTGTATGTTGGGCTATAATTTAGTTCATCATCCTATAATATGTTAAACATCCTAGTACTTTAAAGTTACACATCATTTGTAGTAGATACTGGGCAATAAGTTCAATAAGTTATTGAATAAATAGAATGTAGATATTTTAGTTCTGTAGGCTAATGCATCCTAAATGAATAAATTGTCTTTGTTCAATGATAATCAAATATCTCCAAAACAGCAGCTTTACATGAGAGATATAAAACCTTCTTAATATCCAATGTAAGTCAATGTAAAAATAATGATTTCGGTTAATGTTAGAGAATATCTAATGGTCCATATATTAATACATTGTGACTAAGGATTGAACTTCTTAGTAAACTAAAAACATCAATAAAAATGGATACACTTGTTTTTTATTGGGCAGCTACAAATTACATAATCAAATTGTGGCTTGGATTGGCTTAGAATGGATGGACGGAGGGACAGACAGACAGATAGATATGAAATAAATGATGAAAAAAAAGACATACCTAGCTAAGAACACCTAATGGAAACTATTGAGGTCAACATAAATTGTTAAGGACATGTTCATGATAATTCTATCATAATTATTATGGCAGGCTTACCAAATTGTACATGTGTAAATGTGTTTTAGTGTGAAATAAACATTGGCTGGTTCTGCAGTTTATTTTCTATATATTGCATACAAAAATATGTTGAAACTTTTCTATTTATAAAAACATTGAAACGTACTATTTTCAATATATAAGGCCTCTCAAAAACAACCGAAAATCCTCTACCTTGTCTTAAACTGAAACCACAGCATTTTTACAGCAATCCAATTCCATGTGACTGTTTGTGTGACTATTAACAAAAGCTGTTTCCTTCTCGTTCAGTTTTTTCTTCTTTTTTTTTCAGGGGTATAGTTCTCTGTCAGACTTACACTGTGGAACAGCACATTGATAATTGTCTGTCAGAATCAGAGGCAGCTGACAGACAGCTCGTTTGGAATGTTGCGCGAAACTATTTCACAGTTCAGTGTCAAGGTTGTGCTACATCAACCAAATCCCTACTAATCTCAGCCGCCAGTCAGCTCCACCTGACAGACAGGAACTCTTCGGTGAGCGAGCTGCGTGTTGACGTGTTATCCTCCACCGTTGTGCTCTAGACATATATTTTTGTTGGCCTTTATTCGCATGGACACGCAGTGTGGAAAGGATTCTGAGTCTGTGCGAAGGTATTTAATACACAGCTAATATTTATTGCACTGTTCACAGCGCGGAAACAACACATGCAGTTGTGCGCATTCTCAGTTAATCAGCCATTACAAAACAAATGAGTGAAGAGGAAACAGAGACTGTGAGTTTGGCCAGTGGACAAGTCGATCCCAGAAGACGGCTGTCTTTATTTACTTCAGCAGTGATGTGCTGCAACATGTAGCTCAAGAGGAGCCTTTCTTTCCAGTAGGGCTTATTCTGTCTTCAAGTCATGTCAGAAATATTGCATTCGCAAGACAAATGCACAGAAACGCAACCGCAAACTCGTATTTACCAGTTGGAAACTGATGTTTTTCTATGAGCCTCGATTTTTTTCAGTTGTCCCAGGGGGCATGTCAGTGATAAAAACTGATTCAACAGTGATGTGGCTTTTTTTTTTTAATATAATTTTATTTACATTTTTTTCCCCAATTTTCACGGCCAATTACCCAACCCACTCGTTAAGACTCCCCCTATCACTTCTAATGCCCCAACACACCAGGAGGGTGAAGACTAGCACATGCATCCTCCGATACATGTGAAGTCAGCCACCGCTTCTTTTCGAGCTGCTGCTGATGCATCATTGCCGAGCAGCCAGCGCGCTTGGAGGAAAGCGCAGCGACTTGGTTCCGGTATATCAGCTCACAGACGCCCTGTGCTGTGGACATCATCCTTTAGTGATGTGGGGAGAGAGAGCGCCATCTACCCACCCGGAGGGAGCAGGGCCAATTTTGCTCCCTCTGAGCGCTGGCAGCTTGATAGCAAAGCTGCACGAGTGGGGGTTTGAACCTGCAACCTCCCTCTCATAGTGGCAGCGCTTTAGACCGCTGGACCACTCGGCGCTTATGGCTTATTTTTTAATAGTTTACTCTCATCTACATGTGAAGTAAGCAAGCAGATATGTACTGAAACTTATCACTGGATAATAATATTTCTCACCTTATTGTCTTATTCTTTATTTGAGGTTTGTTGCCTTAGTTGTAAAAATACTTGCTTTCTATTTGCACTTGATTTATTTGAGTAGATTTAACTTCACATTATGAGTAAATATTACCTAAATTGAACATCTAATACACACAAAAATAGGTCAAGTTTCCCTAACATCTCTACGTATATCACACAAAAATTACATCGCCCCTACGGGTTCCTGGCATCATTTATTTGCATGTTGGCATGTCCCCCACCAGCAACTCACCACTAGTGTGATGTCGACCAGGGCTACCTTCCCTTCGAGTATTCAATTAATATTTAAAAGAGAAATGAGGAACTTAATTTCCAGTAGGCATTTCTTCCTGTTATTTGACATTTCTTAAAAGCCACATAGTATGACAAACTTTTATTCAGAGGAGTTTAGCTTGTGATTTTGTTTCTTAATACAAAAAAAATTATCCTGCCTCCCTACTGCCAGCCAGTCCTCCTATTACATGAAAAAATGGTAACTTGCTCTTATGACCTACAACACTGTGTCCAAGCAGTCAATCATTATATAAAACATACCCACATACCCACCCAGAATATCCAACCGAAGGTAGCCCTGGTGGGTGGGAATACATATTAATGGTGTGGGTTGAGGGAATACACCCATTATTTAAATAGATAATGCCAGGAGCCAATATTGTGTAAAGTACTAATACATGTTAAGTAAACGATACCTTAGATATTTAGTGTTTCTCAGCTCTTTTTTTAGGTAACATTTACTTAGTAATATAATATGAACTCTAGTCTGTGGGTGTCTAGTGGGTGTTTATTTCGGTACCAAAGTGGGAACACAAAATCACGACAAACTCTATAACACAAGCTCCAGAGCAGTGAAGTCATCTAAACATGGACACGTATCATGTAAAAACAGTCATGCTTGGGATGACCAGGCTGAACTCTGCTTTTGTCCAGCAGTAAATTCAAAAGGCAATCTCAGGAAAACACAATATCTTCTTTGTCAGCACTGAAGGTCTATATCGCTGTGCCTCAGGATATCCCTTTCCCGACAGGAAGTATTGCTCCCCTTGCTTTCGTTCTCACACCTTTTTGAATGGTAAAGTTATAGTGTGTGTGTGTGTGTGAGAGAGAGAGAGAGAGAGAGAGAGAGACTTTAGAGAGAACTTTTAGACCATGGCCTTTCAGCAGTCTAATGTGTCTAGTTTTAAGAAAGCTGTTAATATCATTAATTAAATGTACCATAATTACTCATTTGTGTGAGCTGTATTATGATTAACATGTAACTGGTGCAAATCTGGGTAACTTGTTTGTTGTGGTGTTGTATACATTTTTATTGTATTTTAGGGGTTAACCCACCACAAAACCTTCTGTGGCACTCATGAAAATTTAATCAGGCATTTAAATTGATCAAATTGATTGATAGGCTTAAATTAAATGGTGTGTAAAATATCTTATTTTTTGCCATTTATCCATCATATCTAATGTGGATGTTGAGATAACTAGCTTGCTAATCCACCAGCTAGTTTTGTCAGTTATGTTACTGTTCTATGCAAAACAAGTGGTTGGCAGGGATGGAGCCTTGATGCAGCTGCCAGTGACAGCAGCCAGGGTCCACAGGGTTAGGGCAGGTTATCCGCAATGTTAACAGACCCTGAAGCCGGGATGGAAAGGTTTGGAGTGGTTTCGCCGTGATGCTAACAGGCAGCCTCTGCTGCTTTAGAGCTGTGATGCTAAAAGACACCTTGTTCACCTGCTTTCAGAAGTCTTTGTTAGGCTGAATGGAATGTGTTATATCTGGGCTCCTGGCAAAAGGTTAAAGACCAGTGAAAAGGACATAGAAGTCAAAATAAAGTATATAAGACTTTAACATTGTTTACATACTACATCAACATTTTATTTGAAAGAAAAGTCTTATTCCATGCTGTGTTCTGTTTAAGCTTATGCATGTGCATCATTTGTCATGTGGGCTCATCCAAAGAGCTGTGCACTGTCCACTATTCCGGCCTGGGGGGGATTTCCTCTGGTGGAAGTGAAACGTGAGTGATCTGTGTGTTTGGAGACGTGGCCCCGAGGACTGCGGCTGTGTATCGTCTGACAGTAGAGACCCAGTCTGCCCTCTTCTCCTCCTGCTCTGTACAATCCACATGTTCGTCTTCCCTCTCCATCTGCCATTCGGGCCAGCTATGCAAAATCAATAGCGTCTCCATTTGCCGTATCATTGCCACATCCCCAAACTCCGGATGGTAATGATGCTATGATAACCCGCGGGTGAGATGTGTAGGGCAGATTTTAGACTGATCAATACTACTGATGTGCATTATGCGTTCATTTCGCTGAGTATAAGCCCTGCTCAACCTGCTTATACCACGCTACCGAAAACTCATTTGCAGTTTTGAACCCCTACGGTTTTTACTGTTCAGCAGATTATAAATGGAACATATTCCACTGTGGAATAATTCAGTTTTTATGTCACATGACATATAACAGAAATGACAACAGCAAAGATTTTCTCTCCATGTTGATTATAAGTTTGTATATGTGCATACATGTGTGTATATGTGTGTGTATGTGGGAGGCGTGTCTTTGTCTGTACTGGCAGTGCCTGGTGACCTGCCCTGGGTCAGCGGCAGGTTGGGTGATGCGAGAACCCATGACATCACTCCACTAATGGCTTCTCCCTAAATGAGCATCCTCACCTTGGGGAGATTTTTTGCAAGGGTCCTCTCCGTTATGAGCTTCCCTGACAAACACCACTTAAGCCCAGCCTTGTGCTTCCTAAACACGTATTTAATCCCCTCATTAAAGATATATGAAACTGGAAATCAATGGGGGCTCTGGGTTAGATCCTCAAGCTCCTTACAGAGGCTCTAATGGCTACACGCTGTTCAACATTATATATTCCACTTAGTGTCTATATACATTACAGTGCTGACTAGAGAAGCCCAGGAAAAGCTGCCATGTAGAGGGTGTTTAATCCAGGTGGACCTCAGTGACTCTATTAAAGCCACTGGAAGGCTTATTAAATATTCACATAAAAACAAAGTTCCTTTTTTTCACCGAAACTTCTGGGAAACGTTATTTCTGACTACTAAGACCTGACAAAAACACTTTTAACCTCTAAATTCCAGTGTTCTAATGTAGAGAGAGCCATTGTAAAACATTTAGGGCCCTATTTTAGCGATCTATAGACGAGCTGTAAATCTCACACCACGCAGCTGGAATTAGGGTGAGTTGGTGTGTCTTTTGTATCACTTTTAGTGTCTCAAAACAATCAAAAGGCATATACTAATTCTATTAGTTAATCATGGGTGTGCTTTGGGACGTAACATGAAATAAACCATTAGTTTGTCTCTTGCTTTTGCGCATTTCAGCAAAGGAAACTGACCCGTGAGTTTAAGCTATGAAGGTGCGTGAGCAGGTGATATACTGGTACAGCACAGCGAGCAAAACCAACTTTTACACCAACACTAAACACAATACAAAATAAAATAACCTTTCTATTCCTGTAAATTATGTGCTCGCACAACTTCTCAGCATGAACACGCAGGCCAGTTTTCTCTGCTGAGATGCGCAAAAGTGTCGCCACAACCCACCTGCATGTCTAAGGTAGGTATGGGCATCTGACGATTGACTGTTGTCTAGATTAATTTTAGTTAAAAATATAATTTTAGTAATTATATAGCTGTTGTAGCATTAAAAAAGTTTAAACACTATTAACACTTACACCTCTACAGCTGTAAATGTGTGGGACTTGTATTTATGGCAGTTTTATGTAAAAGTGAAGTATACTTCCTAACAGTAGCAGCAAAATGACAAAAAGTGAAAAATTCTTACATAGTGCTGTTTTAACGAACCTGACAGAACTCATGTTATCAGCACGACTGGGCCAGTGCCAAATGTAGTGTTTGTCAGAAACAATATAAAAGAAAAGACACCTCTCTGGTTGAAATATGAATTAAAAGTTATTGCAAAGATCCATGTGGCATCTAATGTGTTAACAATATTGTGGTGCTAGCAGGAAAGCCCCTGACTCGATGTGGAGATCTGCACAAGTGCAGTAGCTAGAGCAAGTAGAAAAATTACGTGTTTTGTACATCATTGAGACAGATACTAGAGGATTCTCTCTTAAAATATATGTTTGAAACTGTAATTTGAGCTTTAGTTTGAAGTATTTACGTCTCTTCACATTTACACAATGAGGAGCCAGGTTCCATGTAAATAGAAATATCTGTCTGGCTGTGTTGCGAAGTTGGATGCTCAGTAAACAGGCTCAGAACTTTACCTACTGCCCATAATATAATCAACCCTCCTCTGCAAGCTGTGAATCCAGTAAGCTGATTGGTTCTTTTTGTTGAAGGGTGGGAGTTTATTTGTAAACAGACACAATGCTGAGCATTATGAACACTCCCCCTTACTCAATTCCACATTTTAAATAGTAAAAAAAATATTTGCCAGTACGTACCTCTTCCACTTCAAGTACTGAATAAAATCAATACTTGAAACTAAATATGCCCTTAGATTTACTAAAAACAACAGCCAAGCTTTATTCTTAAATTACAGTTATGAAACTTGGCAGAAATTTGGACCGTATTTGGACCAACTTTTAGTTTTAATCACATTACACAGAAGGCGTGTAGCCGAAATGTCTGTTTTATCTTATTTATTGGTGTACTGTGTTGTGCTTGACCTGGCAGGGATTTGAACATTAACATGCTGTTGGAGAGTTTACCCACTATGCCACACTAACCCCTACTTATTCAAACTTTTTCAACATTCTCTAAACATTCTCTAGCATTAAAGTTTTTTTTTCCTACCAAACTTCCAAGAGGGCATTATTTTTAAAAATGTATTGATTCAATATTTAACCTCTTAATGTTTCTATTTTTTTATTCAAGGCGAGTGAATACCAGAGCAGGATCTATGAGGGCACTACAAGACCTTGGTAGTTTAAGTGCTTTATTTTGTTATTAAATTGCTCTCTCAGAATTCCATTTTTATCTCCCAAGATACACCCAGTGATTCACTATTAAGGAGTCTATCAAGCTGTCAGGGAATGTGGGCTGCAGGTGCGGCATGGGCCCGGCTCCCCGCAAACACACAGCGGTGCGCTCTGAATAATGCCGGCAGAGGCTTTTTCATGTGCTTCTCGCCCTGACTGAGAGATTCATTCCCTGCTGCCGCCCACCAAATTTGATTCTTAACTCAGGGCCGGACTGCTGAACATCGCAGAGCAATCTGAGGAGAGGCTCTGTGACGAGGGGTTACATGGAGCCGGTGGGGTGTTTGAAATGAAAACGGAAAGCTTTCCATTCCGTCATTCCCAGACAATGATTACGTGGGAAGATGGAACTGCGGTCTGTGAGAAAGCGACAGAGGGAGATGCTCTATGCTCAGCTGAGCATTGACAATGCAGCGCCACAAAGCTGCTAGATGTGGCGGTGTGTAGTTTTAATGGCGCCGGCTACGAGTTCATTTTATCCCCACACAGTAAATGAAGAAGCAGCTCTTTTGGATGCATGTGTTTGCCCAGGCAGAGGCCCAGAGATGGCCGTAGCATCTCAATATATTCTCAAGGTCAGAGTAGATATTGCAGGAAGAATAATGCATGCTGTGTTGTGGTGGCTAGCTGCTCTCTATAGCCTGGCAGCAAAATACACTCCACTTTCAAACAGAAACAAATTGCCTAAATAAATAAATAAATAACTGAAAGCTAAAGTACCTGCTGTGTAATAGAAAGTTCCAGCAGAGTTTGGATTAGTTCAGAGTTTGGCTGCACATTATTCTGTATCACAGCTTAATAACTATATTGTGTTTTTAGATTGTCCCTAAACGTAAATTAATATCCCAGCTTTCACAATATTAAGTATAATGTATTTAGCCAATCATTTTATCCAATTTATACATGTGTATTGGTTAACCATACCATAGTACTTGTAAAAACAGTATTTGAGAGTACTGCAAAAAAATAAAAAATAATAATAACCAGATACCCAGACACCCAGATAGAGCTACAGTGTACATTCATATGAATTTTATGGGAAATGTTTTATTGTTCTACTTTAGTAAAAAGCATAACAAAGTGAAAAGTTATATAAATTCTTGTTTTTATTCATTACCACAATATTTATTGTTTGGTTCAATTCATGTTTATGTTTATGATGAGGTTAGTACATTTTATTTATATATTGGAATATATGAAACTGAAAAAAATGGGACAAGTGGTCTCTAAATGATTATTTTGAATATTTGAAGTGCTCTCTGCAAGCAATATTAGCCAGTGCATTACTGATAGCCATGTCCTGCTTTTCCAGTTAAGTAGTGTAATCTGACAGTGGTGAGTGATATTAATACAGTATAAAGAGCTGGAGATGAATAGGTATTGATTGAATGAAGAGATATTATTAAGCGATAGTATGGTTGTGCAGATTGGGATCCAGATAGGGGCCTATGATCTTAGAGAATTTGTCTAATAGGTGTTGGTTATGACTGGGCAGTGTGAGCCTGAATTACTTTAGCTTAATGTTATTTAGTAGAGCGACTATTCACAGATGACAAGCCAACAAAGTTTATTTTATGTGTGTAGCAGACAAAATTAGAGTTCATAACTGTGTTTTTGTATGGATGTTTGTACTGGTTTCCGCCACGTAATGTTGCGAATGCTAATATATTGAAATCTAACACACAGCAAATGATCTACCTACTTTAGTCAACCCCAGTCAACCTGAGTTTACCAGAGTTTATCTGCTAATGATTACGTGTGATGGGCTCGGCTGTGGGCAGGTGGTGTTTTGTGCTTGCGGTCCGCCGACGGTTTTTGCAAAACTGTAAAAGATATTATCTGAGGGAAATGAAAGCAGCACTCAGCAGGCCTGTCAAAGAAGATGGACAAGTTAAAACAGATGACGCAAGCCAGGGCAGCCTCCCCAGTGCTTTAGCGCAGCTTTGCGTGCAGCTGCTCTGCTTTCTGGGTCGGCACATCTGCGCTCTCACCTGGAGCTTAACGGAGGCTTCTGAAATGGCACTGCAAACGGTAGGAGACCTGTCAGCCCAGACGCCGGGCTAGAGACTGCTTAACGGCACACAAAATAAGGTTGCAGCGCCAGTCTACATCACACGTGATTGGTCCGTGATAGAGGCAGGGCTGGCGGTGGAAACGCTCGGCGTGTGGGTTTGAATATTTGAGGAAATACTTTGAGTCACAGATACCTGCCGTCTGACAGCGTGACGACCCTTTCAATGTTACAATGCCTTTGAAGCGATTTCAGATTCATTTCACAGATGAGGCTCAGTTGCCCTTACCGAGCGAGGAGTGTGAGTTATCGCGTTGCAGTGCAAAGGAAGTTTCATTCGCAACAAATAAAAGGTACAGTAACACTGCAAATTGATTGCAATTTGCTGGGCAGTGAATGTAGCTGAACTCTGCTGTATTGAAGCGGCGGCGCTCTGAGGCAGGGCAGCTCTCGGGGTGAGAGGGCCTGGGCTAGAGGTCACGGCAGGGCTCTTCCTGCGCTGCAGTTGCAGCCCTCGTGCTCTAGAGGCCCGCGCTGATTACCGCACTGGGACCCAGGCACAGAGTGTTTTCATTAGGGAGAGGTCCAAGATCATACAGGAAGGTTCCGGACCATTAATACATTTGAAACGGCAAATGAAAGGGGGCTGGCAGGCTTGCGAGGGGAGTCATGGGTTATTTTGAAAGGGGAGAACCCTGTAGAACAGTCATGAGAGCCTCAGTGAATAAATACAGAGCTCATCTTAACCTAGTCTTTTTTCTCCTCCTGTAAGATCTGCAGCCAATTTTCCTGCAATTTACAATAAATTGTTTGTGAAATCCTTGTCGATCCGACTGCTAGGAATATCCCTTCCCAAAACCTAGAGAAATCTGCTGCGGTAAATCCAGAGCAGGATTGTTATAATTAGAAGAATAGGAATGTATATGTCATGCGTGCTGGATTAACTGGTATAGTAGGAGATCAGGAGCTTCATGGCATTGTATTCTTAATGTTCTGTGAGAAGAATTAGTCCAGCATTTTATCTGTCATTTTTTCTATATATTTATATACAGTATCAAACACACCAGATGTCATTTCTATTCTATATGCTTAGTTAAAACACAGTATATTACTTAGGGCTGCACATTTTGTGTTGTTTTATCAGTGTGATTGCAATTTGAGCATGTGCAAAAGTCACATGACATGACATGGAATTAAATAAAAACACATTTACCACCTAAGTTTTAAAACCTAATACAAAAGAAAAATATCAAAAGCATTCTCATATTTAATGATATATCAACCAAAAGCAGATTATAACTGCTACTATATTTATGTACATCCAGTCTTGACCATTTGGAGTGCATTATTCATATAATGACCAACCATGTTGAAATACTGACTTCAGGTATAGTCTGGCCAAAATGTTAGTATTTGTTTAATATTGCAATATATATTGCAGAACAAGAAAATTGCAATGCAGATATCATGCAGCCCTTATATTAGTATAGCAGTAAAAATCACAGTATTATAGTATAACAGTAAAAATCCAATATATTCATATACTAGAAAACATTAAAGTGTATTATTATAATAGTAAACATTACAGTACATTTGATTTTGTGTGGTATGTATAAGTTAGTTAATTTTTTAGTTTGTCAAAGTTAGATTTTTTATTCGGTGCATCCTCAATATAACTGGTATAGATAGAATCTCGTTTTTTTCCAGTTTGTGTCTACACCACATCTAATCACCACAGCTGTCCTATATGACAATATAGGGCAAAGTAGAATTAATGTAGAATAATAATGGAATAATATAAATGGTTCAAAACGAGTTGGAATAAAATCTACAATACAATAATTTATTTTAAATGTGAATAATATTTCTTCTTCTAAAAAATGAATGGTTTGAACTGATACAGGTTTTCTGTTGGCCAGCGATGAACAAAAAATGCTTATAATCTTGCTCAAGGTCTTTGGTGCAGCTTATCATCAATCAAAATATCCCGTTAAATAACGTTTGATATTATCTCTATATGGAAAGGAAAACTCCATATGGATTTTCATAAGAAGGACGAAGGGCGTTCAGCTGTGTCTTGATTTCTTCCTGTGTTATTTGGAGTGTGTAATATCTCCCTCCTTGCGGCTTCACCGAAGGTATGTATTACCAGCACACCGTACCACCTTACATCAGAACCAATCCTCAGGTCAGTTTCAGAACCTGTTAATATTTCATCTTGCATACTTGTATAATGACTTGTATTGATTTCTCATTTCTTATTTATGATGTCTGGTGCCACAGCAAAGTGCTAATAACATACCTTGCTGATTATTTTGCTCATTTTATTTTCAGGTTAAAATGGATGCCCTGGCGTTATTTAGTGCTGTAGTGTTTGGTGTTTAACCTTCTTGGATCTTAATGGAAAAGGAATTGTTTTATATTCTTACAAAATGCTGGATTATCACTATTGCTGTCATAATCTGCGGTTTGTTTTCTGATAACAATTAATGTTAGCAGTTTACAAACAACTGCTGTAGGAAATTGATTTCCCAAAAGCATATTTAGTCTCCAAAATGTTGACTTTTGATGCCTCTGCCTAATGGAAAAACATTAGAATTGCAATTCCTACATATCGTATATCAAGCCTATAAATAGGCATATAATTGTCCTTTCATGTGTCAGTCTAGAAGCATGGTAAACTGTCAGTACATACCGAATTTTTCCCTAGACAATTTCAGCAGGATGTTCAAATAAATTGAAGTTATTTATTTTCCTCTACAAAAAAAAACATTTAGTAGTTTACTACTACTACGACTACTACTACTACTACCACTACAATGTAACACCATTTATTTGTTATGTGTTTATCAGTAATCCCATGTAATTCAGTCAAGTTAAATTATTTCTTTTACATAATTGAAATGATTAAAATGAAACATTTATGTCTAGATTTAACAAACTGTATCACTACCATTACAGCATGACATATACAGCCAAAGTCTATGTAACACCATGAACAGTAAATCTGCATTATCTGTATCATGCTAATAAATTAGTATTTTCTTAGAATTGGATGTAGTGAATAAAGTGCAATTATGTTTTCAAAAACATGTATTTATTTTCATTCGTTTTTCAAGGTGCTGCCGCTGTACATAGAGATCCAGTTCATCACCAAGTTTTTTAAGAAAAAAAATATAAGTGCCCACTATAATTTTTATGCAAAAAAGCACATTGTGATCTTCAATTTAAGAAGGACTTAGTGAGGTACGAATGAGTTAGAGTACAGGTAAATTAACAAATGAGTTTAAGTGATTTGTTAATTACTAGGGCTTTCAAAAAACGCTTGTAATTTTAATTGTATCATTAAGTACTATTACTAGTTACCTTGTTATGAATGTTATGGGAGACCCTCCCCTGTGTTGTAAAATAAGGCCCAGCTTTCTAACATTGACTCTTAACTGCACCCCTACACTCCATCCTCTGACTTTAACACTGAGACAGAGAACATGAATAAAGCTCCTCTCAGTCTGTGAAAGGCAGAGGAAGGGGGAGAAAAACAAATCTAATCGATTCAACTTTTGAACAGAACGTAATTTGGTCAGCAGTTAATAACTTTGGTGGCAGCAGGCTTGTGAAATCTCTTTTGTGAGGGAAAAGGCGGAGGGCTTTTTATGAGCAGCCGTTTCTCTTGCGCCAGGTTTTTGTTTACACTTTCATTATATCTCTACTACATTATCTGATGCCTCCATCCCGTTTTCAATCTCGCCGCTCTCTCCATTTTAATCTCGGCCCTCTCTCTCTGACTCGCTCGCCCGCTCGCTGGAGCAGGAGACGAGGGAGGTTGTATTACTGCTCATGAATCAACGCAAAATGAAATGCACTCTCCAGTCCCTTCCACGTGGTTATAATTTATAGCGGAGGACTGCGGATACAAAAAAAAAAAGGCTTTTAATGTAATCTGACCACTTAATTCAATACCTAATTTATGAGCCATCTGATGCAAGTCTGAGGAGAGATTCTGAGATAAGAAGAATTAGTACCAATTTAGGCCTGGATGGCTACTTTAGTAATACAAATAACTATTTAAATAATAAATAAGGGATAATATTGTAGCTTTTTTATATATAAAATAAGAGTTGTATTACGACTCATCAGGGATTTTTTATTCAAAGGAAGTGGACTGCAGTCAATATCAGTACCTACATACACATCATCACAGCGCTGCTGCAGTAATAGTCGGCTAATTTCCCCTCCCGATGCCTCGGATTGTATTTCAAACAGACTTGTTATTTCTAAAGCCTTTGAGTGGTCTGTGCGTTATTGATGTCTGAGCTGTTAATATTATATCCCTTTGCCTCTCATCTGAGATCAAATCAATTTATGGGAGTTGGATTTAGCTTGTTTTGCCTTATCCATTATCATCAGTCTCGATCCTGCAGGGTCTTTGGTTAACACATTAAGAAGTCCACAGGCATTTGAAGGGAAATGGAATGGAGCATCATGTTTTAGTGCTGACAGCCACAAAAACCAATGAAAGATTATTCCACATCATTGCTCTATTTGCCTTATGGGGCTGGGTTAGCACAGCTTACGCGCTTAATACACACTTTCCATTTTCTTTTCCTTCCGTGTGATCTCATGCAAAGGCTTGGGCTGGGTTTAGATCAGTGTCTCACACCATCATTTCATCAGAATTTAACCATGTATTAACACACTAACTGTAAACATGTTTATTATTCTGAGAATACTATTATCTTTTGGATATAATGCAATCTTTTGTGTGTACATATTGTATGTATAAAACGGATACATGTGTCTAAAGAAATAGATTTTGTATGTTTTGTATGATTATTTAATTTGTTTATTTTTTTGTACATTATGATAAAGGGTTTGGTGTGATTGATTATTAAGCAAGCCCTGTGTATCCATATCAAACACTTGGGCATCATTTTCAGCTTTTTAGTACACAGCAACAAATGAGTAAATAAACACAGCTTAGAATCAATGAGCATTAGGCACATTAATATGTAATATGTAGAGATGTAGCTGCTGCTGAACCTGACACTGTACTTACTGGGTGTACTTACATTTATACTGAACATGTGACAAAGAGGATCGAAAAATTGCATTTAGTTTGGGGATTCTTTTCCAGATTCTTACTTTTTAACTGTAGCTCTATATTACAGCTCTGCATTAAAAAAATAATAATATCAGGTTGTAAATTATTCATATAAATCATAAAGAGTGGATTATTAGCCTATATGAAGGGTTACTTCAGGGAAAGGCTTGGGAATGCCCACACCTGCATAAGCAGTGAGGTGTTACAGTATGTTATGAAAGTTAGGCTGACAAGTGGACATAAAAACTGAATACTGGAGTTTAAGTGAGGTCTAAAAGTGGGTGCCAGGTAGATGAGACATGTCATTTCTGAAGTTGTGTTGGCATTTAACATAGCTTGATTGCTGTGTCATGCATACATGCATGCAAATAATTTATAGAAGGCATTACTACCCACAGTGGACAGTAGAGCATTGGGTGATATGCAGGAGACCCTAATTCATATGCCGCAGGTCAGTACAGCATTATTATTTAGCTATCGGGATATGGTGAAAAGTTATGGGACACAATGCTAGTTCGTATCATAGGCATATCAGTGTAATACTCCAAATACTGGATATGTTACAGTTTGTGCTTGAAAACAACTGTTAGAAGGCATGTGACAGAAATTAATACAGTATTGCTTAAATCGTGGCACAGCATGGCAAGTGGTGCATATACCATATCTGTTGTGAAATAGACTCAACACCATTTGCAATAATAAAGCTTGCAGTTGGTCATTATTCTTTGAGAACTAATATTATTAATGAAATGCCTTAAAAAAACATATTATGTGTTACAGTTTTATCACAAATGATCACATTACAATTAAATATTGTCATACTGCCCACATCTAACTGTATGTATGTTAGCCTTTTTAGTCTTCTGATCTTTTAATCTTCCAGAGCAGGGAAAATCTGCTCCTGTAACTCCCCCTCTCCTGCTTTCCCCCTTTCCCCTCTTTTTTTGTCATATCAAAACGGAAAGCATCCCACTGCTCAACCATTTTCACTGTTGTATTTATTTATTTTTTTGTATTTTCTGACCTCTGCATGCTCATTGTTCTCTTATTGCTGGTCTCACACATCTGCTCTAAGCTGTTAACTTGCCTTTTATTGTCTTTCATTTCTATATCTTAGCAGAGTGAAAGATTTTTTGACAAGTGCTCCATTCTCAGTTTTCCCAAACTTTCCTTAACAGACACTCTTCAGTTTAAAGTGTTGTTTTTCTCCCTCTTTTCTTTTTCTCTCTCGTCTTTGTGTGTCTTTGTTGAAACAGTTGCAAGGAATGGGTTCATTCTCTAAAGCAACTCCAAAAGCGAGCCCTCTGAATGTTGAATAAAAAAAATAAATAAAAAAAAGCTGGATTCGCAGTTGTACTTTCTCAAAGTGGCTGCGTGAGCGCTGATGGGCTGTGACACGTCTGCTCTCAGTGAGTCACAAGCAGCCTGCCGTGTAGAACTGCCTTCATCCACAAACCATTAGTGCTCTCAACTGGCAACCACTCATCACGCTCGGAAAGGAGCGGGAGAACTTGCTGTATTTCTCAGCACTTCAGCTCAGCGGAGTTTGTTTTGAAGCCTCGCGGAGCGGCGCACATGTTCAGGGTTCACAGTGTGCTTTTGTCCCCCTCGTGTCAAGGGTTCCTCTTTATGCCGCCTCAGTAAATAAAAGGGAAAAAGGGGAAGAATAGCACTCTGATGTCTGTCATTTTTCCAGAAGATCCATTAGGATGAAGCGCTGCTGGACCTCGGCTCCTGATTCCCATTTGATATCACCGGAATGGTTTGCGGAAAGTTGTACGAGAGCCCTATTACTGTAATTCCGATTAGCATCCCGCAGGAACTAATGTAAAAGCTTCCTGAGTTTACGAGCAGGAACTGGAATAAAGTGTATGGGAATGCATACATACATAATAAATAAATGTATTGTTGGAAAATTAAATAGAAGTATGTGTTTAACTAATAACTAATGAAGGTGATTATGTAACACTCTTCAATAAAGGTCACAAATACCAATAACCTTAATAATACTTATGACTTACAACATTAATATATTTACATTGCTTAAGTAATGTTAAGTAATGTAAATTATTTTAAATTACATTACTTAAAATGTATAATAAGCCAGTGTCAGTTAATAATTTGTTGAGAAATTTGGTCATAATGATGTTAAAATGAATGTACTCTAATTGGAAAGTGTTACCAGTGTTTATGTATTAGTTTGTGTGTGAAGAGTAGTAAACATATATAAAGTAAATGAAAATAAATGATTGCTATTAGTTGGTGCTAAGGAGCTGATGCAATAGTACTGTTAAGGTGTTTCTCATCGGGTTGCTGTGTTACTTTGGGGTGTTTCTAAGGTATTCTGAGTGGTTGCTAGGATATTTTATATTCCCTGTGGTGGCTAATTTGCCCCAGTTGTTTGCTAAGAGGTTGATAATGTGTTTCTTGCTGATCCTTAAAAAGGTAAAAATCAAATAGAAATACATGCCATTAGAAAACTTGTATATGCCGCAGTTGTAAAAGTGTCAGACATATCTCTTAGTCTATGAAACAGATGTAAAACTAGCACTTCTACGTCTCTGTTTTTTTTTTCTTTTCAGAATATATATTAGGACGAGGCCATGCTGGACTTCATCTCCTGATTCCGATTTGATATCATCGGAATGGTTTGCGGAAAGTTGTATGAGAGCCCTATTACTGTAATTCCGATTAGCATCCCGAAGGAACGAATGTAAAAGCTTTTCGCGTTTACGAGCATGAAGTGGAATAAAGTGTATGGGAATGCGTACAAATAAATTTATTGTTCGGAAGGTGTTTATTGTTGATCCATGAATCAAAGCGAAGAGCCTTTCTTCTAATTAAAATAATTGAACCCATGACGACAGAGATCCTGGCTAAATTGGGCTATGCATCACTGAGGGACAATAAAAACCTAAGCCGAACCATTTGTACGTTTCGAGGCAGACAGAAACGAGTCCCAGTTCTTCAAAGGAGGAGAGAAGAGGGGGATAATGGCATGTTCCTCCTCTGTCTGACTGTCTGTGCCTGTGTTGCCTTGTGTTTTTTTTTTTTATGTATTCAGAGACAGAGTTCAGTGGTTTGATGATGACGAAGGGCATGTGTGTGAGGTGCAAGACAGGGACAGAGTTGCATGGCGCTTGTAGAAGAACATCAGAGGACAGAGGGGCCAGCTTCCCTCTTTGGTCCTAATGACCCTATGCTGTGCCGATATGCGTCTGGGCTAATAATGCCCCTTTGTACCTTTTTCTATTATTCGCCCCCGCCGAGGCCTCCAGCTATTCTGTAAGCCTGGTGCTGCAGTTGGGCACGGCCTAGACAAAGAATTTCTTAAGAGGGCAAGAGGTTCAAATGAGCGCAGCCCCCTAAATTATTGAGAGAGAGCACTTGCCTGAAGCTCTGTGTAAATGAGCCCAGTCACTGTACATATGCACAGGACTATCTCCACCCTGCTGCATTAAGAAGCATACATACCAATGCTGTGACAATGAACAAAGGACTTCAATAACATAGCCTCCATAGCTTTCAAACTGTACGTCCTGACAAGGCCGGCCTGCAGAGCCAACATGGCATCACAGCATCTACAAAACTGCAGTGGTAACTTTGGTCTAGTTGCACTAAATTTGCACATCTCTTCAAGTTCTGGACTGATAGATCTGGATAATTAGAATGGTATAGAAGATTGATATGATTTGAAGATTTGTCGGCCTTCACACCGAGAGACACAGAAGTGAAAAGTGACAGATCAGATAGGAAACATGCATTTTATTCTTCCTTGTTAAAGAGGCATTTATCATATTGTCAATGTTTAAGAGCGCACTGCTATTGTGATAATGAGAAGACTTTTGATTGGCAGGTGGAAGAAATATGCCAGCACTCCCAGAAACGGGAACATAATGATATGCAGATGTTTACCAAATGTGATGATATTTTTGTGTTTTGTTTCACACCAAGAATTAGTCAATGTGTCTCTACAGAATTGTACATGTCTTTTTGTACATGAGTCTGTGATGGGTGTTGTTAGTAATTGTGAATCACTCTAGTGACATCATATGTGGGTGGTTGATGTAATTGGTAGCACTGTTGATGCCTCGGAAGTGCATCTGAGATTTTAACCATGGGTTTAAAAATACTCAACACTGTCAGACCCATCTTCACTCCTATTGTAATGTCAGTAACATACAAAAAAAAAATATACACCAACATTTGAATTTCTTTTTCCCGTATGTGTCATTCTAAACATTTTCTATTGGTCCATTCCTCGTGAAATATTTACCAAAAGCACCAAAAGGGAAGCTGCTGTTACAAAGTTACAAACTTTTAATATGACAGCGACAATATACAGAATTGTGGATGTTCTCATAGAGGCAAAACACTGAAGAATGGCATCATGCAGCTATTTGCGCTCTTGATGCATTCAGCCTACCGAACATTTCATCATCCACAAACTGTAGGTCTTGTGGCCTGTCAGAATGAGTTGCCTCAGTGTGTGAGTACAAAAGAATACAGTCATTAAAACTTTTAGTCTGCTTACTTCACCTGCGTCGCATTTAGCGAGAGAGCACTCTTGCCCTTCAGTGCACTCGTTCACTCTCCTGCTCGTCCACAGAGGACCCGGGTTGGTTGTGTTGTGTGCTCTGCTCTGGATGAAAGTCAGGTTGGAGTGTCCCACAATAGGTGATTATTGATCTGTTTTAGCATGCTGTTGGAAAGAGGCCTGCAGCAGTCTGCCTTGCCTGTGCTGTTTGTTGCCCCCGCTGTGATGGAGGAGATAAGGGAGGATCGCTTACACTGGGCAGGCGGAGAGGGCAGCTCCGGCCTGACAGCATCTCAGGGTCAGAGCAGCGGCAATGTCAGTCAATCATGGAGAAGGCTTCATGGTGGTGGTTTTGAAATGATTGGAGTGAGAGAAAATATATGGAGAGGGACAAAATCTTCCTCTCTCTCCCAATCATTATTTATGGACCTGTCTGCCTGACACTTGATGGCTTATGGGAGTTCTTTTTGAAACTTGTTTATATGTACTTTTTACAGAAAACATCCTGTCAGCCTTGTTTTATTCCTGTGTACCGTGCACTGGATCCCGGATTGTTAGAAGCTAAAGTAAGAAGAAGCCTTTTTGGTTAGTTAACTTATTCGTATGTGTTTCACAGCACATCACATGCCAATTTATCCTTCCATAGATGAACAGTTTCATGGACTTGTTAGTAAAAAAAAAGGTTTACCCGTTTCTGTTATCTGTTTACTGTCAAACCTTTAAAAATCCTTCTTTCAAGTACCTACAGAAAATGTATCATTTGTACCGTCCACACATCAATGGTCCAGTCAAGATATTGCATGTTGTGTATATTTGTGTGTGTGTGTGTGTGTGTATATTTGTGTGTGTGTGTTTGAAATAGTGTCTTTTTCACATTAGTTTTGTTGCAGACGTTTTGGATGCACTATGACAAAAATATGCAGTAGATAACACAGGAGATGAAAGCATGGACAGGGACATCCATCAGATCATGAGGGAAAGGAGAAGAGATTGGGATTAAAGCCGCTGATCCGTAATCCGACAACAGTGATATTATTCATGGTTTAAACATCAGAGACTTGCTCAAAATCTGTTCTGCCCAGACCTCCTAAACTCCCTCTCTCTCTCCACCAGTCTTCATTCCATCAACGTTCAATCACAGGCCTAAATATCAGTGCAATCGCATTTATTTATTTTTATGTTT
This sequence comes from Astyanax mexicanus, assembly GCF_023375975.1. Lineage (NCBI taxonomy): Eukaryota > Metazoa > Chordata > Actinopteri > Characiformes > Acestrorhamphidae > Astyanax > Astyanax mexicanus. The sequence goes on from NC_064421.1 coordinate 14,998,116, forward strand.
TTATGTATTTTCATTTTTGGCTTTTTTTAATTCTTGCATAGTTTGAAATATTTAGTTACATTTTACATTTTGTTCAAATCTTGTAAAAATGGACCAACAGAAACGTATCTGCCGGTGGAACTGTAGCTGGAATTCAGATAACTCTCAACTCATGAGGGTTGACGCTGTTTTTGAACATGTGAAAAATAATGCTTCTGTTTTGCACAGTAAAGTTTAATGTAGACAAAAGGCATTAAATATTTTGTGGATACTGCTTTCGTAGCAAATAATAATTACAATCATGCTTATTATTTTTTAAACCTCTCTATAAGACCTAAAAGCCCCCGTTTTAACTTTTTGGATTTTTTCTCATACTGTCCTAACTTTTCAGATTCAGGATTGTAGTGCTTAAGGGGCAAAACACACTTGCTGCTGAGACACATTAAATTAAAGAGTATTTATGTCTGCCTAAAATTCACACAGTGCAATATATGTAATTTATGTGTACCATATGCACTGCATAGTAAAATACTGTAGTCAGCTGATGCTGATGATGCTTTAGTGCGCTTAATTGGTAGAACTGAAAATACAATAACATCAGTTAAAGCAATACTCCAGAGATTTTGGGCTACCTCTGATATATACTATCATTTAATATGCTCTCCCTGCCCTGTTTCTGCTCTGTCCTGATCTTTTATCACGTTTATATTATCATATATCTTTAGATACAGCATTATATTTTTCATTTCATTGTTTATAAATGCCTTTCTGAATGCATTCCATTTAAATGCATGTGTTTATATGTAACACAATTATACAGCTGGAAAAATATATAGGTATAGAAATTAGTTAACACTTTTTTTATTAGGTACAATTTTAATAGTATTAAAGTCTGTACAGTTTTCTGTACAAAAGTTCTGATTGAACAGAACAAATGTTATTATGTTTATTCTGCAGAATTTATTCAACTCATTATTTTAACATATTGGAAAAAAACGAACAATCATACCTAGTCATGTTTCCATGTGACTTTACTGTGTTACTTGTCTTACATCACATAATAATGGTTAATTAATCATTTAGTAGTTAATGTAAGTAATTCTTTCTTGAATTGTGGGTACATTTCTTAATTCAGTCACTAAATATAATAATGTTTTATGAATAAAACTGCTTGTTATGTATTCCAGGCATAACTTACAGTATATGCAAAATATAATCTAAATCACTCCCACCCCACACATTATTCACTGTCTTTGCCTCCGGAATTATACTTTAAACTTGAATTTTATTGCAATACATTTTTAGACATTTTTGTGCTAAATCTATTAACAATATATCTATATTCAGTAGAAAATGGTAATTTAATACTGCAAATATAAATATACAGAGTCTATGTCTTTCCTAGTCTTCTTGTAGAGTTGAGACAATATGGTGAAAGTTTTAATCAATTAAATGGTAATAGGATTGACTGACGAGTCAATATTTTTCTATAGTTGAAATGGACCCGCAGTTCTAGAATGGACCAAATAATAATTATTTATGTACTGGCAGGAAATGTAAATTATTTTATTTTAAAATATTAATAATATATATATATATATATTTTTAACACATTTTTCACTACATAAATAAAGTAATCCTAGTAAAAGTAAGGGAATTTAGTTATTTTGTTTATTGAATAATAATAACAATACTGATAATTTATATCTGTAATTATTCAAAAAGAGTGCTATGATCTAAGTCTGATTATTGAGGTTGTACATGCAGTCTGATGAATGTGATATGCTGCTGAAGAAGCAGGCCGTGGTGGGCTAATGCATGCTCGGCCTGCCAGTTCACTCCTTGTTCCAGAGGCAGAAGTGGGGGAACCTACAGAGCTTGAAATGCAGATCAGAGGAGCAGTGAGGAGTGATGACAGCTGTCATATCTCTGTGATATACTGAAAGCACAGACAGTGAGAGATAGGGCGAGAGAGGCGATAAAGGAGAAGCAGCAACTTTTACACTTTAGTGCTGAAACGATCAGGATTCGGCCACGGAGAAACGCCCTGCTCAGCATAAAAACGACAGACGAAGAAATAAATAAGGCTGGCGAGAGTGACCACCTGTGAGGATATGGCGCTGCAGGGGAGACCAGCTCCTTTGTTTAGATGCTAATGCACTGCTGTGATGGCAACTATGCAGCAGTGGGTCCTCTACTGCCTTTGATGCTCACTATCCCTGCATCTGCTTACACTGGAGATCAATCAGATAGCACAGCAGACATGCTTTAAGAGCAAAGCTAGCCACACAAAGCTGACCTGAAGGCATTGGAGATGCATTAACATAGCGTATGCGTGTACGTACAGAATGCAAGCATAAGCTCTACGTTATGGAATTGAGCTTTCGTATTGCAAAAAAAAAAAGTTTATAGAAGCTGAATAGAGTGGACTTTTAAGGAGCAAAGCTTCCATGTATACATTTGTTATCCAAGTTTATAATATAATTACATTAAAAAAATGTATTATATACACTCATCGTAAAAAACAAACAAACTGCAAAAACAGTACCCAGTAGAAAGCGTCGGATTGCACTGTAATTCAGAATAACCGCACAGCTTGATTTAGGGCATGCCAATATGTCTTTGCTATCATAATGACAGGAAAAGTAAGCCTTGCATGGCTCGAAACACACAAAAGTCATGTACTAATCCTCTTAATTAATTATGTTTTTTTATTTTTGTCACCTGCTAGGTGCCCTCTGTCTAGGTTTCTTTCAGTCAGTGGTGCACCTGTGTTTTCAGTTGCCAAGATAGCAATACGACAGAAATTTACCTGAACACAGCTCATTTCCAGATCACCATCAGCGTAGATGCAGGAGAAAGGCATTAAAATAGACTGTTGGCGGGGTGTAACATAGCAATCAGAATTGCAGTGCACTTTTCACCAGGGTAAGATAGGGCCTTTAGTTTTATTTATTGAACTCAACATACAGAAATAATGTGTAATATGTGTGTAATGCAATTCCTGCAGATTTTGCAGTAGGAGTATAGTGTTAAGGGCGCATCCAATAGCATCCTACATACTTTCAATCAGGGGGTCTACAAGGCAAGATCTTGACACCGCAGTAGTATGTGGGCAAGCATTGTCATATTGTGTCCTGAAGTGTGTGTTCAGGAAAGGTAAAGCCACTGGTTCCAGAACCCTATAGGACCAACTATTTTTTTGATGATGAGTATATACAGGTCCACCGTCAAGTAGTACCTTCTATACAGTGTCCAAACACACAGGACAGGACACACAACTTTAATTGTGAGAAGAATCACATGTCCTTTTTTAACAATAGCAATGATGCTTTTGCCCTGGAATCTCCGAAGTCTCTAAAAGTAGGAGTCCAGTGCAAGGGTCAATTACTTATTGAAAGCAGGGTCAACGAGAAAGGAGGTAACACAAGTAATCTAAACTGAAAGAATGGACATGAGCATGTCAGGGTGGAAGTGAAGAAAACATGCCAAGCAAGTAGCAGAGTGCTCTCCGGTTTCATTTTAATAGCCCCTGTCCGATTTTTCTCCTCTTGCACTAACCGTGGCAAGGCCCATTAAGGGTCCTCTACAGAATGTGTAAACCCCTGCTATTAAAACCACAATTTGCACTGTCAGCTCCTATGAGCCGAATCTGCAGCATCCCCCCCGAAGCCCTCAGCTTGCAGCCTTTTTTTCCTTTTGTAGCAACTTTGAGGCCACAATAACCATCATCAGTTAAAGCCGGCAGATCCATTACACGTCTTCTGCTCCTGCAGCCCTGCATTAAGCTAATATTATCTATTCCCAGAGTGCCCTGGCCTTTTGCACAGACCATCAATTATTAATATCGCAGCTCACAGCTAATGTTTGCACTGAATTATTTAAATGCATCTTCATTTATCAATAAACATAAATGTTAAACAAAGAGTCACGATGAAGAGTGTGAATAATGCTGTAAAAGTTTATGAGAGAAGCGAGAATGTGCATTTTCACTGACTTACTGACACAATATGCAATCATGCTTCCTTTAAAAACTGCAGGAGAGAATGGCACTGGGGGTGAGGGCTGGACATGGAAAAGGGCTACGTACAGTTGATGGATTTGTGTTGGATTTAAAATAAGCTACTTATTGTGCATATTTTAATTGTAATATTTTGAATATATTGTGTATACTGTACAGTCCTGCATTTATCACTTTGTTAAGTTGCCATTCCTTCACACTGAGGCACTAAGGACGAATTTCAAACAATTAAGGGTTCAGGTGTTGTCCTATTTTTTTAGATCCAGACCTTTGGACCTTTGGCATATAACAGTCTGGATCATCTGACCACAATACATCTCCAATACATTCCACAGAACTTTTGAACATGGTTAATACTAGGTAATAAGGTGGCATTTTGTGCCTGACCAAGGTTTGACTAAATGATTGATAAAATAAAAAATGTGCTTAAACTTAGGCTTGCACCCCTTGCCCTTGAACTTTTTTAGAATATTACACACTGTAGACTGATAAATATGTAAATCTCTTCCAGTCTTTCTTTATAAACTTATTAAATTGACATGAATTATCTTTGTTCCAGTGAAATAAAATTCTAAGCATCTTTTAATTATCTTTATTACCATTATTAGTCAAACCTTTAAAATGCCATTCTCTGTGTTATCACTACAGTCAAATACACCCACAGTGAGAGGGAAATGAAAGTCTCTCTCTGAGATGTCCAACCTGTTGAGAGAAGTAATGAACAGGGGCCTCTGTTGCCTCCGCACTGAAAGAGAGGCTTATCCCGGGTGAGCTTTTGACAAATGGGCAAAACCATGCAAAAGTCAGGCTTGTTCCTATGCAAACACACTTTGGGCCATTATGGATGACCTGCGCGAGCAGAAATAATACAAGCCCTGCGGGTCCTTATGAATCTCAGCTGGTGTTGCCTGACGCCCAGTTTTATATACCGACGCCATGCTATTTCCATAGAGGAATGAGGGGAATTCCCTCTTCCCAGATTCAGCCTGGGCTACCTGACAGACGGGAGGAAATAACACCATGGACGAATGCTGGTAAGGATGGTAGACTGAGAGACTGAGGAGCTTTGAGGGAGCAGTCTCTCAACACATTCCAATCCCATGTACAAAGGAGAAGTGCAACATGAAGGACAGGAGCCTCTGGAAGTTGCAGTCAACTGAGAGAAACAAAGAGTTTCCTGCTTTCTGTAAGAGCAGTTCGAATTTCTAGTTCTTCTTAGATGAGTTTATATAAAGAGAAGTAAAGAGACCCTTCCTTTGTAACTGATGCACATCAGGAGGGTCTTAACTTCCATGCCAATCATTGACCAACCCTCAGCCATCTTCTCTTAGATGTTTAGGAAACAAGGCTACAAGGCCTCGTCAGCACGCCCCAGCCTGTTGCCCTTGACAAAGCGCTGAATGAATGATTTCAGGTTTCAAGTGAAGAGCTTTCACAGCTAATTAAGCTGCTGATGGCTGTTCTTATGAGCAGGGGAAGTGTCTGCCAGATAACAGGCAAACAAGCCAAGTTACATCAGTCCTGCTAGTCAGGACAGCAGCACCGTGAGCGTGACATCACAGTCTAGAGCTACACAGGATGTGATTCTTGTTTTGGGCCTGGGCCATGGCGTTATCCCGCTCTCCTCTCTTCACCTTTACAGATGAGAAAAAATGGAGTTAGAAACCTGGATATCCTTTGCACGCAAGTGTATCAGCCCAGCCCCCTCAGCCGAGCCATCCACGGATAGGATGTCCTCCAATATAAGGGTCCTTCTATGGAAATATATCAGACCCCTTTAGACAAGTGACTCAGTGTATCACACCATTAAAATTCAGTGCTGCAAAGCCACGAGTTGGAGCATGCAGTATGCAGTGAGCAGTCAGCCGGTGTTAACAGTGTCAGATTCTCCTTTTGCTTTTTAAATACAGTCAGGGAAGTCTACAGGTGCCAAGCATGTAGTATGTGGTATAGATAAAAGAATCAAAACTGAGTTTAATCAAATATCCCACATACATACTCAACTTTTTTTTTTTTTTTTTGATTGTGCATACCTTTAAAAAAATAGAAAAATAGAAATGCAGATAATAATGCAAGTGATGTGACCTGGGCTTGTATAGCAATACTTTATAATTTCCCGCTGTTACAAAATAAGATATTATATGTTAATATGTTGTGTACTAACCTGTAAAATCACATGATTAAGATTAGTATAATATACAACATGGTAATACACTGTAATTACTGTTCAGTGTAACTCTGTAAATATTCCTATTAAACTACTACAAAAACTTAATTACAAAAGAAATATTTACCTTACATTATTAGCAGTGTTTCCTCTATGCCTTTTATTCAGCACTGGCATCAGACCCATTTCTGCTCATACACTAGTTGAAAGAGCTGAATAGGGCTCTTTACTAAGATATTAGCATGCTAAGATATTAGCATTTGCTGAAGTAACTTGGCCTTAGCATTTGTTTGTTAACCAAACGACTGGCGTTCTTTTTAGTGTTTCAACGACCTTGTGATGAACTGTGGCTTTCTGTGGTCTCAATGTGGCTTCAATTAAATGTACTACTGTCAAAATCCAGTGTGGCACATTGTAGCACGCTGGAGAATAATAACAGTGCTGGAGTCATGAAGTGTCTGTGTATGTCGATGTGTGGTGCCAGGAAAACCCCTCTGCAGAGTTTTGTAATTGTGATTTCTATACATTTTCTTTTAATTCTGAGTTAAAATTGACTATACTTTTGTTTATAGCAGAAAACAATGATTAGTGTGTCTATTAAGCAATTGGGATTCTATAGTCAGTGTAAAAATATAATCACAATTTTTTTATTAATATTAAAATACATTTTTCACTCCAATAATGTAATTGTCAGTATAGGATACTGTTGACATTCTGTGTTTAGAATCTTATGACTTTGCATTGAGCTGCTAGGGAGCAGTGAGGGCCGGGCTAAAAACTCCTAGCTAACATAGTGAGCAGCTTTAATCAAAACACTCAGAGATTGCAATTTTATGACTACATTAAAAAGAGCTTAATAGGGTAAACATATGCTTCTAAAATAAGACGCAGTGCAAAATTATCTATCTTCATTTGGTTCTAGGTACCAAATGATCTTGTGCAAACTCAAACATTACAATGACACCATGTCCTTAAGCTATTGTTTAAATTAGGAATGGATATTTTCATGTTTTTTAGCAACTGCATTAGCATACATACATGATTTAACTGTTAGCCTGCTAGCTACTATTCTATATTGGCTTCGTTTACCTGTGATCCCAAATAAATGTGCTGGGCTGCTGTGCTCTCTGTGCCCTGTGGAAATCTGTGAGGGGTAATATTATACAGGGCCTTTATTTAAAAACTTTTAAAACACTGTAAAACATTGGATTGTTTCTTGAAGAGACCCACAGGCAACGTACTTATGGAAACAAGTCTATTTTAAATACCTAAATACGTCCCGCTGAATTATGTTGTATAATTTAGCTGTTAACTCAGCTAAAAACTCTATTGCTATTAAGCATCTGACATTTAAATGTGAGCTAATCATTCTGGCTGTAAATTTCTCTCGTTCTTGACTCTCCTGCTGGGAGGTCAATGTGGCTGGTTCACTCCCAAACTAGAACGATGGCAGCGTACTCCCAAAGTACGTCATTAACAGTCATCATTGGCCGCTCAGGTCCCTCACACTCTGCCAGTAACTCGATCTCTGCCACGCTGAAAGCTGGGACCTCGTTTGTTGGTCTGCGGGTCAGTCTTTATTTTCTTGGGCTTGCCACCCACACCGGGCGTGTGGCTTTCTGTGGTTTAGGAACTCGGACTGGGTGATGATGGACCGCACCAGACAGAGGGCCTTATACTGTACTTATGGCAAACCTATATTCTCTCAGGGCTTCATTTGTGGCTATGGCTGTGATGAAAAATGAGTCTGATGACATAATTGGGATTTTCTTATCTTACTGAAATCTAATAGTTTTAACATTATTAAACAATCTAAGAAATGTACTATATTTTTCTATAATATAACATTTTATTCCTATTTAGACTCTATACATGCTTCATGTCTTTCAGCTTCAGAGAGATTTGATGTGAAAGTCCTTTACTAACGCACATGAAGCTTGAGGCTATGCAGCTAAATAACGCAGCGCAGACTGGAAAGCCATTTAAGAAAGCCAAATAGAACACGCGAGTCATAATTGACTCTTGACATTTTTTAATCATTAGTGTCAGAATGCTGGAATTGTCTGATCCCTGGACAATGTAACCTGGAGTTGTTGAGGATGCCTCCTCTTAATTGGTTGTCCTCTTTCTGGCATGAAGCATCTCATGCATATGCAAAATATTTCATTAAGACAGATACAGGGTTTTCACTGGCTATTGCTAAAATGGAAACATTTACGCACTTTCCACAATTTGCTGGAGAAATAAATGAGCTTGCCTGCAGCGTTTTTAAAACAGATGTTTCATTTTCTTGTGCACACTTCCTATTCATATGCATGGCCCTTGTGCAGTACCAGCATTAGGGTGCACAGCATATACTTGTAAATATGGAATGTTAAATATGTTCATTTTTCTACAACGATAAATAAGTTCTCCATTATTAATGAGAAGTTAAAACACAGTAAGTACATACTGGTTGGTTTGTATGCCCTCAAAAATAATGGTGCTACAAAGGGTTCTTTGAGCAATGGCATAGAAGAACCATTTTTGTTTGTGTAAAGAACCAGTTTTTGCAAAGAAGATATAGGGAACACTGATATACCAAATATAATGGATTAGAAAATAGTATACTTTTATTGTCCAATGGAAGCTAAAGATGAAAACCCTAAAACAAATCATGGAATTTGAAAATAGCAATTTCCAGGCCTGGATAAGTTTTGGAAAAATAAAAGTAGGAAAAGTCATGGAAATTTGGTCTACAAATCTTTGTGTTTTCGTCAGCTAAGAGTTAATTCAGTAATTTAGCACTACAGAATTGAGTTCTCATGATCTGACACACATTTTATTATTAAAGATTCATTTTAGGGCTACTATAATCAGATTGATTATAGTTTTTGTTTTTTTTATTTAGTTTTTTTTTTTTTCCATGTCTGCTCTTATGTTGTACAGAATGCTCTACTGCACCTGTGGTAATTGGGTGTGCCCTTTTGCCCTGAATTTGGATGTGATTTCACGCAGACAGTTCTAGCCAGAGACCCCTGGTCATGATCATTCCCAACCACTGTGCTGCTGTCCACTGTGGGTGGTAATTATAGCCTTCTATGGCATGTTTCTAAAACACACAACACTGTGGATCAAGGGATATTAAATGCCTGCACAACTTTGGAAATGGAAAGTCCAATCTAACTGGTATGCACAATTTAAAACTTTTTTGACACTTGCAGCTCTTTTACAAAAATGGTTCTTTATGGAACCAAAAAAGTGATCTTTGGTAGTATCACTCATTTTCTGTAGTATCACTCAATTATTCTCTCTCATTTTTTTTAAAAGTGCAATATTCTTTAGTACTCATCTCAGCAAATTCATCTCATTATTGCCTGTAGAATAGGGATGTAATCAAACACTGAGCTACCATGTGAGGGACAGTTGTGTTATCAACTATGCTTTTATAAAACACTGAACTACACTGATCCACCTGTAATGCATGGTAAAATATTTTAGGTTTAGATTGTCTGATTGCTACAGCATCTCTGTCTAAAACATCTGGCTTTCTGCTGTCTCCATAAACATCCTTTATAATAATAGTAATAATAGGCTGAGGACTCATGCATGAACAGGAAAAACAGCTAGCAGTGAAATAATTTATTATGTGAAACAGTTTAAAAAAAAATCATAGTATCTTCTCAGTGTAACCCAAATCAAGGCTTTTTCACAGTGCAAATGTAGCAACGCGAGCAATGGATCAGCACCTACAGTAGACGGTTGTGATGTATGGGGCTGCATCAGAAAAGCTTCTCCCAAGACTCTCTGGAACACATTGAAGACATGCGCGAAAAACAATGGCCAGTGTAATACGATGAAAGATAAATCTATCTCATTAATCCTTTATTCTCCCAGGCTGGGAGGCACATCTAAGGAAACAAGCTACATTGTCATCCACTGGAATATTTCACACAGATGGGCCGAGGGGAGGGGGCAGACTGGGGTGTCAATGTGTGCATCATTAGACAGCGCAGAACCTACCAGAGGAAGAGAGAGATTAGGACGATAATGCTTTCATTAGAAAATGATCAATGTTGGCTTTGTCTTGATGTGGAGAAAAAAATAAAAAAAACCCTTCTTTCTATTCGCTTTGATAGAGCCAGTCATCTCGCACATAGAGAGATGTTGAAAGAGGCAGTGGAGATCACCGCCGCTAAGCTAAGTGTCTGAAACACAATGCTGACCATGTGCAGGGTTTCGTTTTATGAAGGCAAACATGAAAGCGTTAATGGCTGTGGGTAACTTTACTGTTTCCAATTTGTATCTCAGCAGGGGGTTTAGCAGTGTGCGGAGGATTACAAAATAAGGTTAAATAGATGGTCGGGGCTTACATTACGTATTTACCTGCAGGAATGACACAAGGGCCCAGAAATGCCACTGGAGTTCTGGCTAAGAAAAAAAGCCACTGATTCTGTGCAGCTGAAAAGCAAGAGGAGTCCATAAACCAGTTGAAGTGTATATAAACATTTTATCAGCCTGGGAGGCCCCATAGAGAGGTTAAGCAGAGTGTGAGCATAGCTCAGTAATGACCAGCCCTCTGTGGGCCGTCTGCACTGACTGGGCCGAGAAATAAAGAATGCATTCATTGGTTCATTCAGGAAAAAGTGGGAATTTAGTTTGTATGGTTTGATATTGCAAATGTATTGATATTATGACATTACAAGACAGTTATGACTGTTGAAGTAGTATAGTACAGGCCTCAGACTAAAATACCTAGTTTGCATGGTTAGCTCTTAGTTGCAAAGTGATTTTGGCTCCTTTAGACATGTGCCACCATGCTTAGCTTTCTGCTTATAGAGGGTTTTGATGCAGATTCTGTCAAACTTTACCTGACCTCTGCTTTATATCACTGACATAACCATGCCATAAACATGTCATAACAGATGGAACATACTCTTATGAGTTAAAACAGTAATTCAAAAGTATTATATTGCTGTTAACCTTATTTTACTGATGGGTAATGTCATATATTTAGAATTAGGTCCTCTCTGGTGAGAATGTGTGATTGCACTGAGCATGTGTAATAGTACATTTATGCTGCAATGCATCTGGGATTTCCAAGTTCAAAGTAGGAAATTTTAATGTTACTGTTAAAATTATTGTACGCACAACACTGTCCAACTTCTACAGTGTCTGTGGTAATGTTTTATGGTGCAAAATGCTTCGTTATTAACTGGAATCACTAGCCATGTTAATCTAGGACAATACTAACAACGATAACCTGGGACATATTTGCCTGGATTCACTAATAACAAAGTCAAAATTTTGAATATATTTAAATGGTAAGCACTAAGCAGCATCTGTTTTGGTAATTTATAATAAAAATCGTTCACTAGAAAGCAATTATGTCCAAGAAACATAGACAATGATTTCTCATTGAATCCATTCTTTGAGGTGCAGCTAAAATAATAATTTGGGAAAAAAAAATCCTGTGTTATGCTCACTGAAAAACAGATACTATAAGAAAAACTATAAGAGGCTAAATCAGTCATTTATATAAACTGTCCAATCTATCAGGTATCTTTTCAAATGTTCACATGTGTTTTGTTTACAAAATAAAAGCTAGTATAGCTCTGAAAATTGTCTGAGAATAGTGACAAGCTGTGTTTTCTCAAACAACAGAGGCAAAAACAAGCGGTAGCAACAAGCTAATTTGCTATAACTTAACAGCTAATTCAACTGTAATATACTACAGTGTGACCACTGTACAATAAAAATCCAAATAATTAAAAATAAAGTGTCTTTTATTTATTTATTTAAAAAAAGAAAAACAATAATAATAAATTATCAGTTTAGCAAGACAACGTTTTATAATCCTGTCAGGACACAGAGCTCTCACTCGCCTTTGTTGCATGCTAGCAGTTCTCTTCAGATGTAGTTCTCAGTTTCTTTGGTTTTATGATGTGTATACAAATGTAAGAATAAGACAAGTGAGTTTGCCACTCTTATATCTCCATATTTGTAGTAGCTTTTATATTATCACCATTAAGAGCACACACTTGCTCAACTAACCAGCATGTAGCACATAAAGACATGTAGCGGAGCCAGGAAAACTCCCTTCTATGTAATACAATAGTTTGTCAAACCTTTACTGAACATTACATTTAACATTCTTAAAACGTTTAATCTGTCAAATGTCTACATGTTTTTATACATTCTGTTAATGTCACCTTAATGTCAATATTAAATGTTTAAATTCCTAGTTTTGGTTACTTTTAAAGTAATGTGAGAAACATTCTAATAACGTTTTATTGCAAACCATTATTATATCAGTGATTTTCAGAAGATTCCTGAAACATTATTTCTGTAACGTTATAGGATAACCTTTCCTAAAGTCATTTTTAAAACATTGCTAAACATTCTTATAACATTCTTTGTTAGGGCAGAACAGACTCTGGTTTTTAAATGAATATATTGCACATTGCATGGATTGTTGCTCTAGCACACTGATAGCAGTTATTAGAATATTTCATCCTTTCTCGACTCTCCACAGGAATACCTGTCTTTTTATTAAAATATATCTGGCTGCTTTAAACACTGTAGCAACTGTCAAAAAAATGCTGTCTACTGGTAATAGTGACACAACACTTTTATTATATCCATATTAATGGAGATAACCTGTCATGACATGTTTATAGCACAGTTATGACAATTATGTAGCAGAATTAAAGTAAAGCTTCACTACAATTTATTTACATACACCAAATAATATTTGTATGTATCTGTTTGTATCTTTTCCATTAATGTATCATTGTGCATATTATACATTTCACTCCAAAAGTCTCTAGACTCTACTTCCACATTATTTCACATTATTGACCCAAATGTTGTCTAAAAATAAACCCTCTTTAATGTTGTAGAGATTTCTCTCCCCTGTTTTTTGTTTAGGAATGTTTACCACACCACTCTGTGAGGTAGTAAATGAAACAAGACAGCGCAGCAAAGCAAACTGATTACAAATTCAATTACTGTGTCTCTGAATTCATTTGAGACGCAGGCGGATATCTGATACACTTTCAACCTCAGAGATCTTTCCTTTAGATAAGAACACTGGATTATAGAGCCTGAGTTGCTGCTAAGACCGGACTCGGCCCTGATGAAACACAAGCTCGGAGAAATTAAAGCACAGATTGCAAATGCGTGATTGTCTAAGAGATAAAGTCTGAAATAGACTTTCAGGTCATTTGCATGTTGGACATTAGTACACCTGTGTGCACTCACACGCAAAGACACACGCGAGAGGATTGCCTCATGGACTGCAGCATGCCTTTCACCAGGCTAAAGCATTAGCTCGGTGAAAATTTACTCTTCATTTGGGAGCATTTCTGTTCTGTCGGCCCATTTATCATGAGTTTTTCACACAATGTGAAGAACAACTATCAGATTCAATTTGTTCCAATAAGCAAAAAGCAACAGCAACGACATAAGCGAGTGTATTTGGCGAAGTTTAACAATTTGATGTGGTTTGATGAGAGTTTGTGGTGATTTAGGAATGAAGTTGGTACAGCTTTAATACTTGTTAAACATATTAGCCTTTTTTTTGTTCTATTGCCAAAAAAAGTAAACTCTGGACAACAGACTTAGCATAGAAACTCAGCTATATTGGAATAGTTATGTAGGAAACTGCTGCATAAATATACATATATTTTTGCCTTATTACTACTTAAATCCTTTTGAATTTTTAAAGCAGACCTGTTCCATACAAAAGTACCCATTTAGTCCACCCTTCTTTAGATTGCACAATTATCTTATCAACCTGCATATCACATTATATAAAGGCTCTCTTTGTCTAGAATTTTCCGGTCCTGGCCCTGCTTTAAAATCATCCTGCTGCTGACTTTATGCTGCAATAGTAGACTTGCAGTAGACGAGTCCGGCAACGTACAAAGATGAGGCGCAGTGCCTGTGTTGACAGGTAAAGTGCTATTACTAATTTATTTCTCTCCTCTTAGTGCTGGCTAAGAGAGGAAGAAGCGGCGGCTAGGAGAGCAGCCTGGATGTCAGTACTGTCAACCCTTCATTTCACCTGTCAGCGTGGTGACTGACGTACAAGCGCTTGTTTGCCCTTCCTGTGGTCTTCTCCTGCGTGTCCTGACAGGCGGAGGGCTCCGGAGCAGCACACTTCGCCTCCTGCAACAGTAGGTCTCTATTCCATACACTCATACACACACACACACCTCAAGAGACATCATTTACTCTATGAAACAAAACCTGCAGATAGACAAAAGAAACTGAAAAAAGTGGTGTTTTTCCGCCATGAGCCGCTTTCTTCTGTGCTGCTGCAGTTATCTGTTAAATTGAAAATACTTTGAAAAGTATGAGTTACAATTAAATGAATCATCTATAATGAAGAGAATTGTTTGGGTAAGACTTACAAAACATTACATAAACATTACTTACATACACAATTAATTGACACATGCACAAGCAATAAATAACAATTTACAAAAATAAAAAAGTCAAAATCACTGTATTTACATATTGTCTTATAAACTAACTTTATAGATTAAACATTATTTAACCGTATAGCTAATTAATGCATTTATAACATGAATCTTATAGTTGCCTTTGTCTGTATAAGACACAGTGAAGAAGTGTATCAGTTCAGTGGATTCTACATAGTGCTGAAAACCTGGTCCATTAATTCATAGCAAAAGTAAAACCATCTCTGATGCAATATATATATATATATATATTTTCTGTATAGTAAAAACGAAATATATTTTATAGTTTATATATATTCTAAAAGGATTCTAAAATCAGCATTAGATATTTTAACATAGAGCTGGAGATGCTATTTAAGTCACAGGTCTACATAGAACCATTGTCTTTACCAAAGAACACCAGACAAACTCTGTTTTATTCCACAGAGTAATTACTGTATGAATAATCAGTGTTGTCTCTGTTAACTGTGTGCACCAAAACAATATAAAAAAAATCATACTAAAAGCATACCCCAAAAATTTATATTTACCCGAATTTACGTAGCTGTTCTACTGCTGGTGCTGTTTTGCTAAAAACACACAACCTGTCTATCATGTACTTGAAGAAGAATTGAGAAAAAACAATGACTGTGTTCCAAAGACTTGGCTGCAGCTAAAGTAGGTGGGTTTCCTGGTTGGCTTGTCCTATGAGGACTATTAGTCTCTCATAGGGTAATAACATTTTATTGGTTGCTTTATAACATTGTCTGTTTAAAATGTGTGATTTTGGCTTGTCTGGATTGTTAGTAAATTGTACACGAGTTATATTTTGAGTTATATTTAGTACACATTGAATTAATCCTGAATTAGCCCTTTAGTTTATCATTTAGCATATGTATGATTTCTCTGTGCCACGACAATATATTTTACATACAAGAGATGTAACAAATTAGGAATATGAATTCATTATTCAGAATAAACATATTATAAATGGACAAAATTTATAAATGGTAGTATATACATATTATAGTAAATAAACACTATCTGTCTGTCTATCTATCTATCTATCTATCTATCTATCTATCTATCTATAATTTGCGACTTCTTTGTTTATTTAACATATAGCACTGTTTGCTGCTGTGCATCCGATGCTGTGCGTGAATACCTCCCTGTAACTTTCTTTCCTGTCTTCTTTTCTTGATTCTGCCTGATTTATATCCTATCATTTTAGTTAATATACGGGCAGAGCTGACTAGCTCAATGTTCCACATGGATATCAGATCAGGCAGGAAACTTTCAAGAAAACATTCAGTAATTAGTATACATGAATACATTTCAAATTTGAATTGATGTGTACAGGCACAGGACAGGCATACAGATAAGGATGTTTTCACCAGCAAAGAGATCTACAGTAGATCTTGGTACACCATATATACCGTGTCTACAGACAAGATTATATATAAAAATATATTCAGTTTATCTCAAAAAAATCAGTAAGAAATTAATGTTCTTAGCCTTAAATACTTTTACACAGTACTGTACATAGTAATGCATCTGTGTGATAGGAACTGGTATGTATTCAACACATATATGTGTGTGTGTATGTGTGTGTGTGTGTGTGTGTGTGTGTGTGTGAATGATGCACCTCTGAAAGAGCTCAGTTTTCACAGTTTCCTACTGTTTTAAATCCAAAGCGAGCTTTAATGATTAAAGCAGACAAACACCCATTTCTTTTCAGTGTCAGAAAAGCGTACACTAAATTGCACCCAGAAGGTGCTCGAACTGAAAACATCATACTAACAATTTGGAGCTGTCTACCATCTGGAGATGTCTCACAGCAACGTCTGAGAAAAGTGGATGATCTTAGTTTCCATAAGCGGCGTGAGAAGAGATTTCCTATTTGAACTACATAGATTTTTGGTGTATGGCAATCTGGCATGACCCGATTCACATTCTTTCAGCACACAGTCATGCTCTTTATGTTGCTTTTACTTTCTCAGTATGCTTGTGTTTTTCTTTTTTTTCAGGCAACTTTTTTCATTAAACATTGATGTAGTTGGATGTGATTATAGAGATATAGCATTCTGTAATCAGCGTTGCAGGGCTGGGTTGGAGTTTTATGGGTTTGTGTGTGTGTGTTGTAGGTGTGTGTATTGGGCTGCTGCTGCTGCTGCTGGTGGTGGTGGTGGAGGGAGAGGGGTGTGTGCTGCTCCTCTCTGGATATTTCATCACAATAAGCCTTTGTATTGGCAGAGGTCTCTCTCCTCCGGCTCTGCTGTCAGCCTTTGATCACAGCGAGGCCCTGTGTTTCGGCACTCAGGTGGACGACAACACCTCTCCCGCCCCGGCGTGGAATCCTTCCTGCCCTTGCCAGGTGACAGCAGGTGAGAAAATAGCCGTGTTTTAGACGTGAGGCTGGATGAGACCTGCCTACAATGGGCCCGCATATTCAGCCTGTACGGGTTAGTGATGCTCAGCTGATAAGTGAGCCAGGGGTCAGCTCACATGCTGAAAAGGGCAGCACCTCAAAGAGGCGTCAGGTACTGCCCACCCTCGTGCTCTGCCATGCTGACACTTAGGGCTTGGCGAAATCTATACTATCTTAATATGCCCTAAAGAAATGTACATACACAATATGATATCATTGAAAAACACTTTATTAAATATATTGTTAATATACCAGCATTTAATTGTAACACTAAAAGCACAATGCATTTAAACAGCAGAGAGTTAGAGGCAGTTTCACAGACCGGGATTAGACCTAGTCTTGGACTACATCGCATTTACAATTTTAATTGTCCATTGAATGGTCTTAATCTTTGTGTGTAAAACGACACTTAAAGCAACAGTCTGTACATTTTAAGAATTTGGGGATTTAGAGACCTCTCTGCTGAGAATGTGTAATTGCACAGAGCATGCGTGGAAGAGTACTTTTAAAGCTGGTGAAATAAAAATTTATGAAATTCTGTGTTTTTGAGTATATTATTTTGTAAATTTTGTTATTTTATAAATTAATGAAATACTGTCAACATATAGAAACCAATACATCCAGTGAATCCACCAGACCATTTTTTTTAAATAATTAATTTATTAGGTGTTAAAAGGATTGTCATGCCAGAACACTGATACCTTTAATTACAAGATTCTCTGCTTTCCCAACTCAGGAACACTTTGATTGTTTTAAGCTTAAAAGAGTCTTATAAACTGTTATCTTATTGTTTTCATTTGGTGTTATTTTATATATATATTTTAATAATATAAATACAAGAATATTGCACTATTTTCACACAAACAAACCATGCATTCCCAGCTTTTTTAAAATTCTTATGGACACAGATTATACCTTGCATAATTTAATATATTCAATATGTTACATCTATTTGTATAGATGGGTGTCATATAGAAAAATATAAAAATATAACCATAGCCATGTTGTTTGTTTTTTGTCTGGAAGAGTGAAAGTGCCTTTGGAAAAGAACTTTATTTTATACCTGCTGTGTGTAAAAAAAATAACCGTAAAAAACTCTCAGCCACTCTGAGACTCCCTGCTCGCTATGGGGCTCCAATTGTCCCCTTCTAAGCTTACCTGCCTGTGCAGCTCCCTGTGCCTCTCTAATTGAATTCAGGTCCCGCTATAATTGTGTTTGAAAACCTTTATTTTTCAATGTCGTCTCACTCTGAGTAAACACTGCACCTCCAATTAAATAGCCTTCGCTTTATCTCAGGCCTGCGTTTTACCTTTATTCACTTATTTTTCTCCTTCTTTTCTATTGATCCACACTTCTGCCAGCCCCCTTTCCCCCTTTACCATCAAAACCCCCTCCACAAGCCCCCCCTCCCCTCGATCTCTCTCCCCACTGTACCCAGCATGCTCGCTCCGTACCCCGATTCTGCAGGAGGAAGTGTCCCGCTCTCCGCTTGGCGCTCCTGGCCAACCTTAAACGCCTCCAAACCCTTCTGTCGATAATATTGATGTAATGCGTGGGCATTTTTGAGTGATCCGGCTGTCAGGGGGACTAATGACAACGGGTTGGAGGGGGGCGGTGATTGAATCAGGCCCGCTCATAGCCGGACGGCACGCAGCCAGCAGAGCCAGTCATTGATAAAGTGTCAGAGACTTCAGCTGTTTGATTAGCCCTTCCACTAATGCCATGCTAAGCAGAAACATTACTCTGCCCCCGCTAGCGATGGGGAAAGGGAGAAGGGGTGGGGGGGAGGCAGGGAGAAAAATATACTCTACAGGGAAATTAACCAATGCGGATGAAATGGTGTACCAAGGAAATTCTTGGATAAATTAACAACGCAATTACATTACATGACACGCCGCAAGATGGATGAGGAAAACTTGGCCGGTATTATGTTCTGTTTTCCAAATTGCAATTTATTTGAGGGCTTTAATGGATGCCGTATTAAAACATCTTGGGCCCCGGTCAGGTTTCATTGTGTGTCACCCAACCATGATTGATGACCCCCTCTTCCCCGCCTTTTCGCCGTCCTTCCTCCCCCCCACGCGCCTCCCCTCTCTGCATTCTCTGCAGATTTGCAGGGAATTTTAAACATTAGCTACATTTATATGGATGCAGGAGTAAGCAATTGATTTTCTTATCACTTAATTTCCCTTCTCGCTGCTGCAGAGAGCTGATAAATTTCAGAGCACTTGCTTCTCGCTTATAGTATCTATCAATAATGCCATTTGTCTTGGATCACATCTGGAGACTCTCTCTCTCCCCTCTCTCTCTCTCTCTTTCTCTCTCTCTCTCTTTCTCTTTCTCTGATCAAAACTGTCTTTTCCTGTTCCGTAATCTTTTGTTCTGGTCACAGTGATAGCGTCTTATTTCGTTCTGCAGTGTTCTCTCTCTGATGAAAATGCTTCCGCAACTATATTTATTCCTGTAACAAATGCATTAGTGCATCAGGAACATCTGGAAGTCATCCTGCTTGAGCTTAAAGTGTTATGGCAATAACAGAGCTATTGGATTTTACCATTCATAATTACTCACAGGGCATTCCCAAACCACACGGTCCTGCTTTGAACTCCGGAAAAACAAGCTTTGGACAGTGAGACTGGATGAGCTAATGTTGAGTGGGATTGATAGAATTTTATTATACAGTTACATTTTAAATTATATTTTATTATTTAAATGTACACCATTACTGCTTTTCTAAATACAAACTAAAATATTTAAAACGAATTATTCTAGATTTTCTATTCCATATATACTGTCCATTTATTAGCAGATACAGGGAAAATATTGGATATTGGTACTGGCAGAGGTTACTCTAAACAAAATTTCCATTCTTATTCCCATTTTTTCCAAAAAAGCTAATATACTGTAATAAGTTAGTTTTAACATATTAACAAAATTATTTCACTGAATGCCTGTAGTAATACAATTTCACAACAGGACTTTCACAACTACACTCTGAGTTAGTTTTTAAGACTGGAAATAACCCTAGTCATAGATTAAAAGGAAAATCTCCTTTTAAAATGCTCTGTAGTCCAAAACAAGGCTAAGTCCTGTCTAGAAAAATCTAAATCTAAATTATTTATTTAACATTTAGTTATTTGGTAATCTAGATAGTTGTAAGTTGTTATTTATGAATTTCATTTGAATTTATTTTAAACTATGCTTTAAAAAAAAACAATCTGAAGTACACTACAGATTAAATACAGGGTTACATAAATACAAGTTACATATAGTGCTAAAAAGTGACACCAAAGATTTAATTTTACTACACACTACATGGAAATGACTAATACACAACATTTAGTACATTATACACTGAATACCCTGTGCAGTACTGTACTGTATAATAACAATAAAATGTACAACAATACTCTCACATACTCTTTATATACTTTATTTTGAATGGTTTATTATATGGTTACAGCTACAGCTCTGGAAAAAAATGAGAGACCACTTAAAAATGATGAAAAATGAAAAACCTTATCAAACCAAGCTGAACTGCTTGAATTTTTGCACCAGGAGTGGCATAAAGTTATCCAAAAGCAGTGTGTAAACTGTGATTAAAAACCAGGGTTATTCCACCAAATATTGATTTCTGAACTCCTAAAACTTGAATATGAAAATAAACTTGTTTTCTTTGCATTATTTAAGGTCCGAAAGCTCTGCATCTTTTTTATTATTTCAGCCATTTTTCATTTTCTGCAAATAAATGCTCTAAATGAGAATATTTTTATTTGGAATTTGAGAGAAATGTTGTCTGTAGTTTATAGAATAAAACAACAATGTTCATTTTACTTAAACATATATCTATAAATAGTTTTTTATTACACATTTTGTTTTACATTTTTTATTTTTTGCTTGTTTTGTTTTAATTGATTTATCTATTCATCTATATTTAAGTTGAACTAGTCTGAAATGAAGGAAGTTCCAAATACCAACAAACAAACATAAATATATAAATATAATCATTTATTTTATTATTTATGTTATTTTATTTTTTGCTTTTTGTCTAAAAATAAGGGCACTAAACTGGAGCTTAATCTTGTTGAGACACAGTTACTGTATTCTCACATTCGACTCATGTTTACTGTAAAATGCAACATTTTTCATGAAGTACATTTCACTAGAAAAGCCCTTAATGTTAGTTTTACTGTTTGCATGAGGACATTCAATTTCAACACAGTTTCAACACAGACAACTCCTAGGCTATGTTGTTTCAATCTGTGCTAGTACTACTTCTACGAGTACTGTGGTAAATCTAATCCTAGGTAAACCACAGGTAGCAGTAGCGTTGCGAGCAGAAATCCTGCTCTGTATTGCTCACCCCACTTTCAGTGAGGCGCTGACTGGAAGATGGCACCTCTCAGTGGGAAAGGTTAATAACATTCAGAATTAATCAGCACTGCATACACCCCCAGAATTACATCAGCTCCTCTACAACCTATCGGCCATTCACAGGTGTGTGTGTGTGTGTGTGTGTGTGTTTGTGTGTGAGGGAGAGAGAGTGTGCGTGTGTGGATGTGTGTGTGTGAGGGAGAGAGAGTGTGCGTGTGTGGATGTGTGTGTAAGTGTCTAAACGGATGAATAATAAATGAGGCCTCTGTGATGAGACCTGTGTTCTGTAATGTAGTCATCGTGGATTACATTTCCCATAATAGAACTTTAAGAACAACCAAGGAAGATTCTCAAACCAAGGAACCAGTACCATGTCCCATGACTTTTGCCATATCCCATGAAAGCTAAAGCTAAATGCTGCATTAATTTCTGCCTCACTTCTGAGTCTTAGAGTATGTTTGTATAGACAATTCTAGCCAAAGGCTGCTGATCACGGTCATTACCACCCACTAGGGCTGCCCGATATATCGTTTAAGCATCATCATCGCGATGTGCGCATGCACAATGTCACTTAAGGCAATTAAATCAAACACGTCATGTTGCAATGTTTTGATTCTAGACGTAGTAGAAGTAGATACACAGCGTTGTCTCTGTGTCTGTGTGAATGACAGGCTGCTGCTGCCTGGGGAAGCACGAGAGGAAGGGGGAGCATGAGGGCTGGGGGGTTGAGGTGCAGGAGTAAACACAAGGTAACCGCATGGCCTCCATCCACACGGTTGGGCACGTGCTTGTAAACGCATGTGTTGAAAGCTGTGCACTTCAGTCCAGCACAGTTTTGCACAGATATTTCCAGTTACAGCTGAATTCACGCTTTTAATCCCAGAATAAATGTTCTTATTTACCTTTTAAAAAGCCATTTAAATGCATGATTACAGTTGTTTTGCTGTTTTCCTCGGGTTTTGATTGCTCGGCGCTGACTCAAAGCTCTTGATCGGCCCGCACGTGAGACAGCGCACGGGTGGGGGCGGGGCTAGTGACGTCATAGGCCCTGCATTGTTTAATATTGAGATATATATAATTTGCAATGTGTGTTTTTTTTTTTCCAATATTGTGCAGCCCTACCACCCACTGTGCTGCTGTTCACTGTGGATGATAATGTATTTTTCCTACACACAAGGCACTGAGGTTTGATGAATGATCAGGTTTTCAGATCCTACAGAAATGGAGATGGAACTCATATCAGGCCTCCAACTTCATTACATTACATTACATTACATTACATTTGGCAGACGCTTTTGTCCAAAGCGACTTACAATAGTCAAGTACAATGTAAAATAAGTTTAAAGGTAAAACATCTTTGGATAGGTCAAAGGGGAATAATAGGATAGAGGAGTGAAGGAGAGGAAGAAGGAAATGAGGTTAGAAGTAGTTAGTGTGTTAGAGGTGTTAAGAGAGTAAGTGCTCTTTGAAGAGCTCTGTCTTCAGGAGTTTCTTAAAGATAGCGAGAGATTCTCCTGATCTGGTAGTGGAAGGTAGTTTGTTCCACCATTGGGGAACTCTGTATGAGAACAGTCTGGATTGCTTTGTGTGAATGTTTGGCAAAGCGAGGCGACGTTCATTGGAGGAGCGCAGCGGCCGGGAGGTAGCGTAAGCTTTCAGGAGCGAGTGCAGGTAGGAAGGAGCCTGTTCTGTCATCACCTTGTAGGCGATTGTAAGAGCTTTGAATTTGATGCGAGCATCAACTGGTAGCCAATGGAGCTCAATGAGCAGCGGGGTGACATGTGCCCGTTTTGGCTGGCTGAAGACCAGACGTGCTGCTGCGTTCTGGATCATCTGGAGTGGTTTTACTACACAGGCCGGGAGGCCAGTTAGTACGGCATTGCAGTAGTCGAGGCGTGAGATGACGACCGCTTGCACCAGGAGTTGGGTGGCCTGTTGCGTCAAGAACGGTCTAATTTTTCGGATGTTACAGAGCGCAAAGCGGCAGGACCGAGCAACTGAGGCCAAATGGTGCGTGAAGGAGAGTTGGTCATCAACCAGAACACCCAGGTTCCTAGCAACCTTTGTCGGTGAGAGAGAGAGAGAGTCGATACTTATAGAGAAGTTGTGTTGAAAAGATGGTTTTGCTGGTATAACCAGAAGTTCAGTCTTTGAGAGATTTAATTGAAGGTGATGCTCCTTCATCCATGAGGATATGTCAGAGAGACACTGCGATATCCGTGCAGAGATTGAGTGATCTTCAGGTGAGAACGACAGGTATAGCTGGGTGTCATCAGCAAAGCAATGGTAGGAAAATCCGTGTGAGCGGACAACCTGACCAAGAGAGTTGGTGTATATGGAGAAGAGAAGGGGTCCCAGTACCGAACCTTGGGGAACCCCAGTGGATAAGGAGCGGGCTGAGGACAGCTGTCCTTGCCACGACACCTTGAACGAGCGCCCAGTGAGGTACGATCTGAACCATGACAGCACATTGTCTGCGATCCCCATGTTTGAGAGTATAGTTAGGAGGAAGTCATGGTTGACTGTGTCAAATGCGGCCGAGAGGTCCAGCAGACCTCAGATAATACATGTCCCTTTGCCATGAGTCCACTGGAAAGATTTCAAACCCATCTCAGAACTTATACAGGCGTGTGTGTTTGTGTGTTTGTATATGGAGGGAGGTTGTTGTTTCCAAACGATCCCCTGAGGTATCCCTTCATGATCCTTAATGATACTGCTATCCCATGACTTTTGGCTCTGTCCATGTGTAGCAACAGTGTATGGAAGCTGCATAGAGTAGAATAGGCAGACTAAAATAAGGATTGGAAATGGAACTGGAACTGGAAGTAGTTGGCTTCTGCTTTTTGACACATAGCAGAAGATATTCTTAGGACGTAAATTGTTCAATACCTCTGCAAATTGCACAAATAATAGCTTGATTATAATCTTTAGACAGCAAGCATGAAGCTACTCCAAAATGCAGCCCCATGACATTCCGCGTTGTGCCTTTTCACATTGGAATGCGGTGATTGTGAGCTTGAGGACATAATTTTATTCAAATGCAGTGTTTATTTACAGTGCTGGATAAGGATGGGGTGTTCTCATGCTTAATTTGGGGAGGTTTCAGCACGGCTCTCCAGTTTCCCAGGTTCTGGAAGTTGTGGAATGAGAGGGAAAGAGAAGTTGCTTTTGGAAGCCGAACAGCTTTTAGAGGCTTTGTCTAAACAAAGTTTGGGGTTTGTAAATAGCGGAGGTTATCTGGCCATCACTGCGTCCAGATGGTTTGTGAGGCAGACCACCTGCTATGGGAATGCCTTCACTCACTCACTGACTCACTCACTGACTCTCTCTCTTTTCTCTCTTCTCTCTTTTTCTCACTCTCTCTCTCATTCTTGTTTTCTCTGCTGTTTATCTCTGTCAGAATCAAGTTAATTGAAAGTAAGTTCTGAATTTCTTTTTTTTCCTTTATTTTCCTCTGTTTGCCTCTATGTGTCATTTTTCTCTTAGATTCTCTTTTTCTGTGTGTATCTGTTTATTAATGTTTCTCTATTGTTTTTCGGTCACTCTCTCTCTTGTTTCTCTCTGTCTATTTCTTATTTTTGCACTTCCCTTTTTATAGCTTTATATAAAGCTATATTTATATTTGTAATTGTCTTTCTGTTTTACTCTGTTACTTTCTCTATTGTATCTGTTTTGTCTATAAGATTCTTTATAGTCTTATAAAGACTTATCTATCCATCCATCCATCCATCCATCCCTCCATACATACATCCATCTTTATTAATCTACATTTTAGAAAGCATATCTCCCAAAGTCTTGCTCCCACACTGAGCGTGATATAAGTTTATTCTCCTAGCCCATTATTTAGCTGTTTTCAGAACCCGCTAGTGTGATCAGACGCATTCAACAGATAATAAAATACTAATTAAAATATACTAAATTATTAATTACATATTTTAGTATATTGTGAATTAGAAATTTGTACTTGTGTACACAAGTCTTTTCAGTGACTGAAAAACATGCACATAGTGATTCCATTCCCCTTCTATTCTGTAGAAATGTTGCCAAAGTTGTCAGCCATGTTGTCATTTGTTTGGCACACCCATTCCCCTACATCAAGAGTCTCAGACTGCCTTCATTGAGTTTACAGCAAACACTACAGGACCAGAAACAAAGCATTTTTTTTTCACTGGATATCCTGCTTGTCCAGTAAGTGTAATTCTGAAAAAGTTAAATGGCAGTTCATGCATTTTATTATAAAATAATTTACATTTGCGTCAAATTACAGTACCAGAGCTGAGCTCTATTTGCTATGCTTACCACGAAGAAGAACTGATTCTACCTCCAAGCCAAAACCATAACTAGAACCATTTCTTGTTAAGAGTCTACTGTGGGTTTTATGTAAAACAATCTAAACATGTCAAAATCAGCCTCCTGTCAGAATCTTCTCCCATGTGTACGAGCCGCTCCTTGACCCTTTACATCAGTCGAGCCTCTCTGATTGTTTAAAGCAGCCGTTCTGATCTGCCATTAGCCAGTGGGCTGTTTTGACATTGCTCTTTGATCAATAGAGCCCACGTTTTGTGGTTGAACTGACACCCGTTGGCCATCACCACTTAAGAGGTCATATGAAGACTCTCTGTGAATCAAATCACCTAGCCTTTTATTCGCCCTCATCTTTCCTGACACGTGTTGGACAACACTGACCACAGCAATGGCTGCCTCCCTTTGATGAACCAGTCCTGGAGTGTATGTTTACATGGGCCTGTCTGTCATTTATGGTACATGTTGCCTTTGATGGCACTGTAGAGCCACACTAATAGATTACATCACCCTGGAAGGCGGCCATATTTTTTGGCACGGTGGTGTAGACATCTTCAGCCAGGCTTGTGGTCAGCTTGGATTGTAATCATTGTTTGCTGTGAGGCTCAGCAGAAGAAGCAGTGGCAGCAGCAAAGCTTTATGTAAGCAATATTACTGAATATTTTACTGTCTCAAAAAAAAGTTTTGAATTGCTTTCTGTGCTCAATTTCATCCTAAACTAGATCTATACTGTCTATAATTAATATAATAACAATAAATTAGCTTTACCATCAGCTTCATAATAACAATTTAATTTAATGTAAATATATTTGTGCAAAAACAGAACAAATCTGACATTATTCAGCATATTGTTGCTGTCATATTAAATTAAATTATTAGTTATATTAACACATTTATGCCTAAAAAACTGCTATAAACATAGTAGGGTAAGGGCAAATTTCACAGAGGTTATGACTGGTCTAGAGTCGGGGGGGGGGGGAGCTTGCTGTTTTAGTATGTGAGGGTAAGCTACAAAAGTGAACAAATGTTAGAGTATTCAAATCAATAATTTTTACATTTAAAAAAACTTAAAAACTACAGTAATGCAGTAAAAACTGAAATGCTCATGTAGTAATAATTGCTGCTGGGTAAAAGTTTTATATTTTCTATGCATTGAAACATATGATGGGTAACTATGCTCTAAGTCCTAACTAAGTCATTTTGTAACTAAGTATTTTTTGGTGGTTTGCTTTCTTCTACATCTTTCTACTGTCTACTCTAAATATAGAATAAAATTCATTATTTAGTATTCAATATTGTTCCAAATAACAATTACATATTTTGCATGTAGCACTTTAGCAACATCGCAAAGGATATTTTCGCAAAGCAGCTTTAACATCTGTACATGTGCATGCAAAATGCCATTTCTGGATTCATACAGTGTAAATTAAATATATAGTTTGACCCTCATACTTATAAGCAAGTTACGAACCCAACCAAGAAAAGCAAAATTCAAACAGAGATGAAAAGAGAATGTTACAAAGTAACCAATGCTATAAGGACATTGTTTTCTCAAGTTTTCTTCAAGTACAGACAGATAGAAAGTGTGTATTTGAAAAAAACAGCATCACCAGTAAAAGGGAGCACTTTTAGTGAATTGTCAGTTTTTCATTAAATATCTTCCTGAAAATGCTATGAATTTACACTATTAGTCCTCGTTTTAGTGTTCCTCTACACATTTTATTATATATTGTTGATCCCAAAGCAGCAGTACAGAGATTGCAAATAGCAAAACAAATTTCTATTTTTTCCACTAAATGACATTTTTTTTATATGGTAGTTAGTATTTAATTTGTGTCAGAAAATAACCAATATACCAAAGTAAATGATCCAAAATGAGTTAAAATACACTTTTCACATTTATTTTCATTGAAAGTCAGGAAGGCTTTTTCTTCTCCTGTAAAGTTGCCATTATTGAGATACAAAGTGTTTGTGTGACAGAAATGTCTGTTATTAAATGTTATAAATGTAGTCCTCACTACTATATTACAAATAACATCATTTTGTTTTTATCTTGGTTTAACGTCTTACTGTAACCACTTACCAATATTTTTCAATCAAAGTATTTTTTTATTAAAATACTAGATTTAAATTATTTAAATTAAAATTATACAAAATTACTCTTTCCACATGGTTTATTAACCACATTACATGTATAGATAAGCTTAAATAGCTTTAATGGGTCAAAATCGTAATATTTTTATTGCTTCTTATTTTTTGTTATGGCAGTGATGATGTGTGTTTAGGGAAGCAGATGAAAAGACTGTTAGAAAGATCTGTTAAAAAAGAAAAATGACACAGAAGGTCATCAGTGATGGTGCAGGAAGTTCAGCAGGCGCTGGCTGCTCACAGTCGCCACCAGCCTCTCTCTCTCTCCCTCTCTCTCTCTCTCTCTCTCTCTCTCCCTCTCTCTCGTCCTCTCCCTCTCCCCATCCCACAGCCTTAATTAAACCTGAAAGGTTACAAAAGGTAGCAGCAAATAACAAGGCCACACATTACATTTAAGTCGCCTGCTCTCCTTACACGCACTTAATAATTCATGCTATCAGAGAGTCTACAAGGAAGTGGGGACTGTGTCTCTGGCTGCCACAGACAGGATCATCTGTCCCCCTGATTCAATTTAAGTCAGGACGTGTGCGCAGCAATGCCTTCCCACCCAGCCGGAGAAATAAATATGATTATGCTTAATGGAGTTTAAGGTTACTCATCCTCATATTCCCCAGCCACCTTCTTGTGTGACCAGCGTGACATACAAGAGCACAGAAGCCCTAGTGTCCCTCAGAGGGTAAATCTAGCACCACTGATACTACTGAGTCTAGGATCTAGACCAGACCTGAAATCATTAGACCTGCTTTTGGGTAAAGAAAAAATATAGCTGTTCTTTTTGCTGTGCATTCGGTTAGTTAAAAAAAAAAACGCAAAAGAAAAAACAAAAACAATATTCCGTTCATCCGTTCATCATTATTATAGCATTTTAAGAAACAATAAAAAACAAAAATACAAATTATTAACAATTATTAAATTTGTATCTTAAACATATGAATATAATTAGACATAAAGTCAATTCAGACAGTTAAGCTATAGGTTTTTTTTTAGGTTTTTTTTTGCGGAGCTCTTGCTATAAATCCACAAAAAATGTACCCTATATATACAATATATAACAATACAAGCTTCCCCTTTTTTATAGAAATGTCATTTGCCCAGTATCTTGTATGTAAGTCGAACTATTGCTGTTGCCCCGGCACTGTTTACAGATTTCTATCAGTGTTTACATATTATAACACCCGCAGTGCGCTCTCTCTCTCTCTCTCTCTCTCTCTCTCTCAGTCAGCAGTGGATGATTTTGTCTCTTATCTATCTGCAGTAGATGGTGTGATTTAGTGTGCTCAGTCTCTCACTGGGAAACCTAAAGAATTTTCAGTTTACAAAGAATTTACCATCATTCTACTCAGTGAATAATTCAATTGTATTTAATTCCTTATGCAAGTTAAATACTTCAATGGAAACAGTATGCACATATAGATAGATGTAGATATAGATACTCATACAACAATCTGATATATGGCCATATTCTGTATGCACATAAAAGGTTAGGCATATACTTTATGCTTTAAGTATATGATATAAACAACCATTTTATATTGTATAAGAGCTGCATATACCAAATGTCATCAGAAAAAAGTGATCCAACATTTCATGATATTAATAATGCACTCTGTATATCACATAGATTTAACATTTTTAATAATATTTAAATTATTTACTTTTGTTATAATATTAATATTGTTTATTATTATTATTATTATTTTTTTTTTTTTTTTTTTTTTTTTTTTGGTATTTGTCATCTTTGATATAATCTGAATTATTTATATATACTGTTGCTTACATTATATTGCTAAAAATAGATGCAATAGCTGAAAAGTGACTATATTTTATTAATATTTTCCATTGACTTCCAAAGAAAGTTCTTTCTAATTTAAAGTTGCCATTTTGGAGATAAACTATGTTTCTAGTAGATAAATGGTTGAAATGTCTAAAAGGACAAGAATATGCTAATTTCAAATAAATCTGCATGTGATATATATTTCAAAATTTGACAAAAATGTAAAGATATATTAGATATGGAGATTGCTAGAATTTCCACATATTCTAATATATCATATATAATTGGAATCTAAGGCAATAATGAAAGTTGAATGAAAATATGTTTTTAATACGACAGTTTCAATAAGTTTAATAAGTTTTTAATAATTGTATTTTATGATTATAAGTCATTGTTGTTTTAGGAATTTCTGGTAAAACACAAAAAAGCAATGCTGTTTTACATACTTCGTTAAAAAAAATATATATATATAAAATATAACACTAAGCACCATGTCTCACCAGTGTTGTGTGTCCCAGTGCTGTGTGCACGTCGCTGAGGAACGGTGTGTGTGTGTGTGTGTGTGTGTGTGTGTGTGTGTTTATAACATCCTGAGAGAAAAAAGAACAGAGCTGGAATTGCATGCCTGTATCTCCCCCTCCAGGACAACTTGCATATGGTTCTGTGTAACAACTCAGCTCTACTGAGCTACGTGAGGAGCGGAGAGGAGCATGTGTGTGTGTGTGTGTGTGTACATGTGTGTGAGATCAGCCTTTCTCTCCCCAGTCTGGGCTGATAACAAGTGAGCGCTCTGCTCTCCCCGTGATGGATGGGAGCTCTCCATCAGACTGGCAGGAGAGGGTGGCGGCCCATATGGAACTGGCATATGGACCTCATGTATATGATAGGACTAGTGAAGGGGAGTGACAGAGATATACATTAAAGACATTTCCTGCTCTTAAAAATGCAAGGTTCATCAGTTTGGCACGGAGTATCACTCAACAATTCCTCCACGCCACGCCGGGCACACAGACAGCAGCAGATGCACACTTTGGGCCTTCTGCTGTGACACTGAGCACTGCTCTGTTTTTCTCTCTGTTCGTACATCTTAACACTTTCCTGCTCGCTCTAATTGGGGAGAACAAGCTGCAAAGCCAATCTAGTCAAATGAGAGCAATTTTGGTTTTGGGTTTTCTGCACAATTTAGGAAAGCAGTGATCTAGAATGAGCCTTTGTCTTTTTAAAAAAAGTATTTAGCAGTCCACAAGATTCTTTCTTTTAAATTGAAAGAAAGCAATAGTATTCCTAAATTTGGAGAAGACATTATATTCTAATGATTTGTATCAGTGTCCTGATGGCATGTTAATCTCTACAACATCTAATAGATTAATTCTAAAAACAGATGGGTCTGGTAGGTTTGCAATGTAATGGATGTAACTGTATCCATTTTGACAGTATTTTATAAATGAACTAAATGAACAAAAAAAAATACTCAAAAACACAGAATTTTATATTTTCAGTTTTATATTTACATTAACCTGCATTAAAAGTACTTCTCCACATTCTCTGTGCAATTACATATTTTCAAAAGAGAGGTGCCCAAATTCTGTTGCTTTAAACATATGGATACTTGATCCTTATTTTAACTAAATTAAAAGCTGTAGGTAATATAACCAAACAAAAATACATTTTCTAATAATATGTGAAATGTAATTAATAGAAAGTTGCACATATATTACTACTTAGTAGTTATAGAGGAGTTTGGAGTAGTCTGTTTTATTTAAACCTCAGACATTAGTTTGGTTTAATCTTGATTGTTGAAGTGAATAGATCACCACAACTAGATCCAAAGAGCTTTCTGAGTCCTTCAGAAAGAAGTGTGTAAAAGCAGATTAATCTGGGAAAGATCTCAAAACAATTAGTAATTATCCATTGTGTAAAAATTAATTTACAAGTGGAGAACATTGAAGACAACTGCTAATATGACCATTATCAAATTCAGCCCAAGACCAGACCAAAAGATGCATAAAGAAGTCTTCAACAATCCTTAAATGTCATTACAGGACATACAGGTAGCTATTAACGCCCCAGTCAAAATATATTTGAATTTATCACCAGACCAAACAAGTGTGAATTTAAAGGGAGACAACCATTGTAAAAAAACATCAGCTAGATATAACCACTATATATACAGCATAAACAGACCTTATTGCATGTACAACAGGAATGCATAGTGATATAAAAAGCATATTAGAATTAAAAGATATTTGCTAAGAAGTAATTATCAGCTTTGGATAGCAAATTTATCATACATTCCTCCAGGTATATTTACATTCAATTTCTATTTATTTACCGTATTTTTCGGACTATAAGGCGCACTTAAAAACTTGTAATTTTCACAAAAATTGACAGTGCGTCTTATAATACGGTGCGCCTTTTGTATGGATTTTACTCGTCAGGTTGTAAGGAGCAGTAAACACACACTCCGTGCAGCGTTATAGAGAGTTTCAGTGCTATACAGAGTCCAGAGCCGTGCAGCTCCGAGGCTGAGCAGCAATAGCATTAGCTAGATGCTAACCGCTAAGCTAGCTAGCTTATTCACTGAGATCAGTATTATCTAAATTTTACTCGTCAGGTTGTAAGGAGCAGTAAACACACACTCCGTGCAGCGTTATACAGAGTTTCAGTGCTATACAGAGTCCAGAGCCGTGCAGCTCCGAGGCTGGAGCAGCAAATAGCATTAGCTAGCTTATTCACTGTTCAGAGATCAGTATTATCTAAATTTTACCCGTCAGGTGTAAGGAGCAGTAAACACACAGAGCAGCAATAGCATTAGCTAGATGCTAACCGCTTAGCTAGCTAGCTTTTTCACTGTTCAGAGATCAGTATTTTCTAAATTTAGCACTTTTAATACTGCTGGAGCAGTATTATTAGAGTTAGATGCTAATCGCTAAGCGTTCACCGTTCAGAGGTGAGTTATCGGCCTGTAAGTCTGTGCTGCTTTGCCTGGCTAGCATTAGCTAGATGCTAAGCGCTAACTCTCTCAGAGGTGAGTTTTATCAGCCTGTAATCTGCTTGTTTACCGTGTTAAAACAAGCTACGGGGGACGAATCGCTAGCTAATATCTCACTGTCTTACCAGAACACGCAGGATTACTCAGTGTAACGCTGTCGTTTAAGTTTGGGTTAACTTTACTAGTTTAGGTGACTAGCTAGCGTGCTAGCGGATAGCTATGCTAACGCTGGTGCAGCAAGCCTTAGTGGACATCTGGAAATCTAAGCTTACTGTAAATAAACTGAAGCACGTTACTCACCCAAATAAACAGTTTTCAGGAGAGGAATCTGTGTAGATTAATATCCAGCACTCGTTTGAGCTAGATTTGTATACTGAGACGCTCCACCGGCAAGCCAACCCCCCCCGGTGGGGGAAGGGAAACATGGCGCCACCCCTGTTCACTTTGATATAGGCACCCTTTCTAGTGTCACTTAACGCGCCTTATAATGCGATGCGCCCTATGTATGGAAAAATAGCAGAAAATAGGCGTTCTTTGATAGTGCGTCTTATAATACGGTGCGCCTTATAGTCCGAAAAATACGGTATATATTTTTACAAATGTTTGTACTTTCATATTAGCAAGCCTGATTCCAAACATGGCACGTTACTGGATATTAAAAAGAGCATTTTAAAGAGTTAGAGTCTCTCAGAAGCAAATATATTTATATTTACATTTATTTTCTTACACAGCATCCCAACTCTTATGGAATTGGTTATATACATGATTAATATCAGATATTGGACATCAGCCCACAATTACAGTATCAGTGCATCAGTAGCTACAACACATATATATTCAGTTCTATAATATTCATAAAAGTGATTTCCATGGTTCCCATGTTAATACTTACAACATTACAATTCCATTATTTTAAAAAGAAGACAAACAGGCTGGATTTCCACTGAGGTAGACTTAATGAAAGAAGTGTAATATTATAAATAATTAAACCTCCGTGCCCTGCGTGTTGTTCCTTCAGAATATGACTATCGATTATGAGTGTTTGTGCCGGACAGAAAATCTCTTTTTGCTCTCATTTAAATAGACACTGATATATGGCTGTAAGAATTAGAGATATATTTATAGATGTGGAATTCATAGCCGGTGTCTTTTTGCCCTGTCTCCTGGCCTGCAGGCTGTCTGCCGGGCCCCAGGGGGCTCGGTTCGATTGTTTAAAGCCCCTTTTTAATTGGCGCTTTGTCTGTGCACTCCTAAATGAGTTGGGACACCCACGGAGGGGGTCCCCGCAGAGAGCCAGGGCCACTTGACAGCCCCCACGGTGGGGCCTGTCCCAGAAAGCCTCAAACCGCCAGGCGTGTGACAGCGGCCCGCGCTACACCCGTCTGCCCAATTAAAACTCAGCTGTCAGAGAGGGATATTATATCACACCGTGTCTGTGTGTGTGAGTGTGTGTGAGTGTGTATGTGTGTGTTGAGGGCTGCATGCGAGTGTGGGTGTATATATGTATGTGTGTGTCATGAATACATGCAGCCCATCATTTGAGATTACGAATAATTTTAATGCCTGAATTCTATTTTCACGGTATGTGTGTGCCAGTGCGCATGTGTGTGCATGCTGGCATGTGTGTGTGTGTGTGTGTGTGTATTTGTGTGGGTGTGTGTTATTTGTGGCTTGCTGTGTGAGGTCCTTGCTTGCTTGCTGCCTCGTTCTCGTGGAGGTTTTGTATCAGTGGCCTGAGTGTGGCAGTGTGTGTGCAGCAGGCGTTTGGCAGCTGAGCAGTGAATGTAAGTGTGTGTGTATGTGTGAGTGTGTGTGTGAGAGTGTGAGTGTGTGTGTGTGTGTGTCAGGGTGCCAGTGAGACTGGCTGGGTAAGGTTACATGCAGAGTGATTTGTAATTCTGAGTAATCACTTAGGACAAGCCCTTACACCATTTTATCTGTTCATGACTGTAGGCCAAAGTCAATACTCATAGGATAATAATGAGCAGAGGCTAACTGAGCCCTTTTATTAAAGCTCAGAGGAACAAATCTGATGCCGGCCCGCTTCCCTTTGAAAGGATCTCCTTCTCCCGCCCCAAAAACAGAGCAGGGCTCGAGACGGCCAGCAGCAGCACCTCAACCCCACTCTCCACCGC
The DNA here is from genome assembly GCF_023375975.1 of Astyanax mexicanus. Taxonomy (NCBI): domain Eukaryota; kingdom Metazoa; phylum Chordata; class Actinopteri; order Characiformes; family Acestrorhamphidae; genus Astyanax; species Astyanax mexicanus. Next base: position 15,032,881 of record NC_064421.1, read on the forward strand.
ATCCTCTCCGCACTGTTTCCAAACAAACAACAACAACAAATCAAACACACAGTGCAGACAACACATAGCCCAGGTACACAGCAGCGCCGTGAACGAGCCTTCAATAAAAAAAAAGTTTCAGATAGTTCAAAAACTTTAAAAAGTTTACAAAGTAATATATACTTTTGCTCCGTACACTAAAACCAAAAATCATTACGTTTTAGAATTTACATGCTAAACAGTTAGAGGTTAATACAGCACAGTGCAGTGGTAACGTGTTTGAAACCCATCTATTATTAAATGTATTTATTAGTAAGCACTAGCACTAGGCCTGTCATGATTATTACTGTATCAATCATATTTGCTGACCTCAGTATTGCCCATTGCATTTACCTAGCAATAAGTGCCATTAATATCAGTGAGCCAATAGTTAACGTTGTTAATATAAGTTTTTTATTTTATTTACATTTTTTTTAATTAAGGATATATCAATATTTTACATTGTCTAGTTCCAATGTCTGAATATTTGTAATGTCTGTTATGTTTATGCTGTTTTATTATTATATTAGCTATCACTATTTCAGTGTACAAAATGGGTTTTAAAAGACAATAATATCATTAATCACAATTATTTATGTGACAATATATTATCCAGCAAAATTAGATTATTAAAAAATGCCTTATTTTTTTACAAATACAGTAGATTTACTGTATCTGGTTTTTTTTTCACAGTAGAATAAATATATGAATACACTAAATATAAATACATTAAATATGGGTATGGATGGTGCAGTGTAGCCAATGGCTAAAGCAAATCTCTAGTAGAAAAGAAGCTTACAGTGAATAAACACTGTTTACAGCCATTTAAATCACTGGCTTTTCATGCATTTTTTTTAGCAGTAACTACCTTCACCATATTCGCCATGTTTGTTTTTGGCAGATATATTTGACTGTAATATTGCCTTTATGGATGCATTAGCTAACATCTATGTTAATATAAAGGATGCATGGAAGTATGTGAAAAGTGACGGTTACACCATTTAGTTAAAACCTATGTATTCTTTGTATGTAAAGACATTGACTACTCTATTCACCTCATTTAGCTATTTAGGAATTTGTTGTTAACTGTAAATACTATCCCTTATTCCCGTATGTCTTCAGCACTGCATGGGGAGGCATGTGCTCACATCTTCCAAAAGCTAAAAACAGGATTATTACCCTGTGTTTTTATTTTATTAGGGAGCATTAACCTACCATTACCTCATGAACATTATTTCATCAGCTCTTATTGCCAGGTATTTGTCCCGCAATTTGTGGCAATGAGTCCAACACATCCATTAACATATCATCTTATTAGCGTGCATCACACTAAACCCTGACTTTACGTGCGCCGAGAAGTGGCCGTTCTACAGAAGGATTAGACACACACACACACATTCAGGTGAGCTGACACCCTGCAGCCATGGCCAGGTCTGCTGTCTAACATCCACAAATAGGTCCCAGCTTAATGCTAATCCCTGCCATGGGCAACACAGTGTTATTGAAAATGTCTCACTCTTCTGTATCCCGGCTCCAGCAGCTCACATAAGCTCATATTAGTGTTACAAAAAAACCTTCTGCTTCTTTTCAGCCTTTAAAATAATCTTCCCTCAGAGCGAAGCTTGTGTAATATTTCTCTTATTCTTGCTGTTATTTAGTCTCTGATATTTCAGTGCAGGACAGATATGAGCTGTGTGGAACACAAAGGAGCAGTCTGAAAGATCTGTCAGAACTAAACTTTTAGAACTCTCATGAACTGTTTCTTTGGTAGAAAAGACTATTTGAACTTAAAAATGAACAAATAAAAGTGTCAAACAGGGTTGTGTAGAGCAGCGGCATAGAGAAACAGCTATTGGTTCTCTGAAAAAAAACAAGCGGTGGGTGCTTTGTTAACTCCTCAAAAGTGCTTCACACTTTTGGCACCTTGAAATCAAATTAAATCAATCAGATTAATTTTTATATCACATTTTACATCTTATGTAGCCAGAAAGCAGCTAATTATCAACACATTAAACACCAAACGTAACCAAAACAAACATTGATCCTTTTTTGATAAAATATTTGAATGTCTAGGTTCTAATCGAAGAGTGGCTCCCCTGTGTTTTCAGTTGCCAAGATAGCAATATGTCAGGCAGAAGGCATGGAAATAGACTGTTAGCGGGCTGTAAGCATCAAAATGCGACTTGCACAGGGTGTAAGGTAGGGCCAATAGAGTTGAAAATAGTTTCGTTTGGATTTATGAAGTACAGAGAATGTGCAAAAAAACTGAAAAGAATCTTACAATCTTAGAAAAAAAGGTTCTGTATAGTATCAAGTATGATCCTTATATGTATATATATATATCCCTTTTTTCATCTATAAAGGACCTTATTGTTGCAGTCACACAGAAACCTTCTACGTAAAAAGTGTCCACTTTACAAAAAAAATGGGATAAACAGCTTTTTAACTCTTAATAGAAATCAGCGTAAAATATATATATTTTATTCTAAGTCATTTTAGATGTTTTCTAATGGTTCATCTATAATGACACAATGGTAAAACATGAAGGACAACTGCCAGATTCAAACTATGTCAAAAAATATAAAATATATGCAATGATGTTAACAGCATGCCCATTTAGCCTGGATAAATATAACTATTACCTTTACTAAAGAACTTACTAAAGAAACATAAAGTATATTACATATTATTTTACATATATTGATTAGCGGTCTTAGAGTAAACAAAATATGTTGTTTTTTATACATTTTAAGAGTAGTACCAGTTTCTACTCTGCAGATGTATCACAGTACTCATGTTCCCCATTCTTCCTCGCAAAGCTGTCAGTTTTGTAATGATGACATAGACATGGAAACATCTTTGTTTCATCTTCACATGAAAGCAGGCTAGGCCAAGGTCAGTAATACTTCCCCTAATAGCCTGCTGAACTGCACAGGACTGGAGAGGGGTCTTCCAGCTGAAAAGAATAAAATGCTATAAAAGAAGGTCCAGCGAGGGGCCAAGCAGAGTGCATGGACCCCTAATCAGAGAAGAGCAGGATTTAACCCCTCGGCTCTCTCAGGGCCTCACCTGGCCTTCTGCTCTTCAGGCTAACTGTCACATGACATAGATAAAGTCATTCTTATTCAGCTGAATGATATAAATATTCTAAATATGTTAATAAATGTGTATTGGTGATACTTTTTCATATTGTACTGTTAAAATACACAGTGCTTGTTTGTCATCTAACTCACTGTCACAATTACAAAGAGAAGACACCACCACTCCCATCATCTCCAGACAGAGAGTGCCAGCCTGCATCTGGAAGCAAGTCCATGAAAAGTGGCTTCTTCCTGATAGCTGGAAACATTTTCAACTGAGTGGAAATCTTCTTCTGGGACCTGGCCAATCTCCAGAAACGCTCGGCTTTTGCAGCTGTCTTGCAGCGTTTGAAAAGCGGCATATGGTGCCCAAGTACCATTGTTTCACCGCTAAATACCCCTCGTTTTCATCACCGAACCGCCGCCTTTTCATGTCAGTTATGCATTAAAAAAGGAGAGGGGAGGTGGGAGTAAGTTCTGAAACTGATGGGAGCAGGGAAAGATTTGTCAGGGTTTTTTTCCGTGTCTAATGTTGGCAGTGATGACATTTTGATTCTCAGTCTGAGAGTTTGTGAAACAGCACCATCTGTGTGCTTTTGCCTAATTAGTGTAATGGCCACAAATATTAAGGCAACTGTTTCACATGACAAGCTGTTTTGCACATATGTGTCAGGGCTGTTACGCTCTCAGTAGCTGCGCATTTCTGATCTCGTCTTCATCTCTCACAGGGACTGGCTTTATGACTCTAAACTCATATCAGTCTTTGTTGAGACTGACTGAGACGCACGTTTATGTGAAACGTTTAAAATTGTGGAGTTACATTCCACAATCTGTACAGTTTATCTATTCACAGATATTTTGATTGGTAATTACACTCATAAATTGCAGTAACATATGATTTCATTTAATAATAATTAGGGATGTTTCAGCTAAGCGTTTTTTGCCCCAATCTGCTATGAGTTTCTTAATACAGACTGTTGAGCAATACCGATCTGGGGTGGGTTTCCATAAAGGTTCTTAACAGTAAGATCATTTTTAGAGGGTCGAGCGAGCTTCACACTGAGGAGTCTCTCTCTCCAATGCTAAGATTCATTTGGAAAACTAGGCTCTTATCAGAAACAGGGTTTGATCCAGTCTTTGTGTTTCTATCAATATTGCAGCCCCAAAATGTAGGTAATATGTGCTCTTAATGAACACAACTAACCACTAGTAATATTCCTTTATTTTAGTAAACGGTTTATATAATGAGAGCCCTAACAGATTCTGTTCTAATAGATGTATTACTGTAAATATTGTATGTGTTGTATGTTTATGTACATTTCTGGCACACATGTGGACCGTCAGATGTTCATTGCTATCTTGGCAGTGAATTGTCAACCAGGGCACTTGTTATGCACAAATAGACACACAGCAAGGCATAAACCCAATGTGCATGCCTGTTGGCATCTATGAAATCTTTACATCAACAATAGAGAATGAACAAGCGTGAACAAAGAGGACAGTTTTCTCTGCTGAGAAGTGTTGGGCACGTCATTGAAATATGCAGCTGCGTCATTGAAATATGAAAGTCTGACCGCACCTGGCTCTTAAAGGGAATGGCAGGTGACACCTTGATTAGTTTATTGCATGTTGCATGCAAAACAGACCAACAATTAATTAAGAGAATTACTACATACCTTTTGCATGTTTTGAGAAGCGCAAGATTTACTTTTCCTGTCGTTATGCTAGCAAAGAAACATAGAAACTAAACACTAACCTAAATAAAGCTGTACGTCTGTAAATCTGTTACCTTTTGAGAAGTTCCTCACTGCAGCAGCTAAGAAGAATGTTTATTAACTGTACCTTAATTTAAAAGCCAATACCTGATCTATTAATGCTACTATTAATAATAGCAGAACAAATCAGGCCTGAACTATTATATGTGTACAAATTCCTCTCCCAACCTTATTTCTCAAACTAAAGTTAAATAATTTAATATGTTTAGTATCTAAGTATCTAAATCCATTTGTTTGTCACAATTGCAGTGATTGGATTCCATGTTCAGCCATTTACATGCATTTAAAATATGTGGCAATAAATACTACAGCAAAATAAAAGATAAAAACTGCAATTGTGCTGGCTTGCATGGAGGGAATGGAGGGAAATGTATTAAAGCAAAGCCAGTAAATTAGCTATAAGTCTGATGACCTGCCGTAGAAGAGATGAATGAAATGGAAAACATGAATGAAATTCAGTAAAAAGAAAAAAAACAGCATTTTTTTAACAAAAGCAACAACAACAGGCAAAAATATGACATTATCAAATGAAAGTTAATACACCCCATTCAGAACACATTAGACTCAGTCTAAAGGTTAATGTTTCTGCTAATTTGGAAATGCTAGATTGCTGTCAGCGTGAGGGAGGAAACGCTTTTCAGAGGCCTGACACTGTAAATTAAAACTGTCATATCCTTTCACTGTGCAGGGAGATCTGAGCATGCATGATGAAAGACAGACAGACAGGCAGACAGACAGGCAGGCAGGCAGGCTGAAACAGCGCCACAGGGAGCTTCCAGCACTGGTGGCCTGCCAAAGAGCGCACTCACCTATGAGCTGCATGGTGGTGTGACCGGTTCGGGCGCACGTATATGGATTGCGCTCTTTCAGGTTAGTGATCCTGAGGCAGATCCTCTTCTGGGCAATGCGACAGTCTGTACATCTCATGGATGTGGATATTATAAAATAGAGTTCTCCAGTTTCAAATGCTGATTATACTGTATTATATACATATTCCAGCTAAATCTCTGTGTTCACTGAGGTTTTATCCAAAAGAATGATTTTGTCGCTAATGCCACTGAGCCTTCTAGATTGAAAAGAATTAAAAGCGTACAGACGTACAAAGGAGCCAATCAGAAAGACAGCAAGCAGTTAATGATGCTCACGCTGAGGAGATGATGGGGCCTATGCAGAAGATAAAGATTAGTGCAGTGCTTATGGTTCTTCGACATGTTCTCCTAGAACAGAACATCCCTCTAAACCAGGGGAAATTGCTACAGACAGTCAGGCTGTACTCCACTGTAATCTTTCAAAACCTCGAAACCTCATAGATGGATATGGGATCTCAGCCAAACACACACCCCTAAATAGCAGACTTTAGCAGAGAGCCTAAAGACAGTGCTGAAACACATTTTTACTAATGTGGCATCCGCATGACTTGCTGTGAGTTGCTTTATGTAATTCTGCCTGCACTCTGGTCTGTATAAAGCCACAGCCATACTGTAAAGCGGTTGTTTGCTTTGTTATATAAGATGACCAAATGACAGAGGCTGGATTGAAATAGTGTCCAAAAAAAAACATACCAAGTAACACAGAAATCCCGTAGATAGATTGATAAGTGAACTATATTTTTAGTTAATTAAATAGTGCTGAAAGATTAAAAAACATAATTGCGCGTTTACTCAGTTCCTATGTTTAGATGTGTGTATAATGATCAATAAAAGAGGGGCACACTGTGAATAAGTGGAAAATTAGATTTTATAAGAATTAAAGGTACAACCTCAACTTATTACCTATACTATAGTATAGGTACAACCTATACTTATTGAATTAATTAACATAATATCAATACCACAAACATTTGGGATCACTTACATTGCTTTATTCAAATTAAGCATAAATAAGGGTTGAGATAAACAAACCCATACATTTGTGTAATATACATTTTTTGACAATGAATTGATTCAATTGAGTCATTTTAATGAAAATACAGTATGCAGTATGATTTGGCACTACAGCATTGATGAGAAAAACTAAATTGTTCCCACTGGCTCCTGGGCCATCTATTCGCACAATGGGTGTCCCCCCTTATTCACCATCAGTGTGTAGTCATTCCCCATGTGTTTACTTGTACTACTTGGTCTCAGTGTTCATGTCTAAAAGGGCAACTTAACCCTTTCTCTGCTATTGAGAGTGGCTTTGTGTGGGTTGAATGCTGCAGGGACCTTAATGCACTAATAGGTAATGGGTATTGATGTCTTAAATCAGTACATTTTTCTGGGTCCAGATTTAAAGACAGCTGTTTGAGTAATGTCAGCTTAGTTCCTCAAGCCATTTGGGTTTGCATAACTCATCATGTTTTACTAATTAAGGGATCAGGTGATTTTTTTTGTTTCATTTGACCAAAGTTATTCCAAACATAAAAAAGTAGTACTAACGCATAAAAACGCTCCAAAAATCTTGATAAGACCTTCAGCTCTACCCACTACAAATCCATGAATAATGGCACAGGCTCCTCACAGTAGGTTCAGAGTTCTTACTCCTCTCTGCCTTTCTGACCTGATATGAACCCCTAGTGGTTCTACAGGCTGGGAGTCTGGACTCCTCTCTGTCCCGGTAAAGGTCACAGTGCTGCTTCTGGACCATTTGTGGCCCTCCCACCATCTCTGTTCATTACCAGAGGATGTCAGATTGCGTGTCTAATGATGTCTCACCTGACAGGCCCACTCTCACACACACACACACACACACACACACACACACACACACACACTGCAGTGATGAGCAGACACAGTGAGAAAATGAGGAGTTAGTGAAAATGCAATCAATACCAAACTCGTCCTCCTGCTTTTCATTTCATGAGGTGACAAAGCATCCATATTGTAAATGACTAGTTTAAAGAAACAAGATATTGAACATAGAGTGTGCTTCTTATATCCATTCCAGCTGCGTGAATGGTTTACCTGTAACCTTATTATTTAGTTAATCATAATCATGTAACTCTAGAATTCAATCATTACTACAGGTAAATCTATAACTGATCTACATGTGTGTTAACAGTGAGCATGGACACTGCAGCATCTTTTAAAAGTCTTTTAAACCAACCACTCTGATCTATCTTTTCTTATCCAGTGTCCAATTCTAGCAGTTTCAGCAATTGTAGATCTTTCCCGTGCTTTAATTTCCAAAATAAATCAATTTAAACCCTTATTCTGCTATATAGCAAGAAGGTGGGGTTACACTTAGAATTAAAGTGATTGGCTGGAACAGATCATCTGTAGGACCTTTTTATTCATTACATGTAGTAGTTGCTAAGTTGTAGTCGAGCTGTAAGCAACTCTGATGTTAGTACTTAGTCACGGCCAGCACTGCTTACATTTATTTTCCATTTAAAACATTATTGGATAACACTTTCTATGAATATCATTTCTGTAAGACTCCATAAACATACTTACATTATAATGCATTTATAATGCATTATATACAAGACTATACACATTTCTAAAAAATATATCATAGGCATGTTTATCATGCATCATGAATTGTGATCATAATGCATTGATAGCTGTGTTTATAGCATGTTATATGTCAATATGTAGAAACTCAGTCCCAGCTTGCAGAATGCATTATGACTAAAAAAAAGCTTCCAACTTATAAACACACCCTGTATAATGCTCCAAATATATTTTAACCACTCATGAATTATACTCGTCTTGAATATAATATAGCTATACTCACTTAAAATTAATTATAAGGGGTCTTTGTGCACTCCAAGTAAAGTGAAAGACTTTAATTGCGGGACTAGATTATTAATGATAGATATACTATACTATACTATACTATACTATACTATAAGCTTATAATGTATTATGATCAAAAGTCATAATGCATAATAAACGTGGCTATAATGGGATATCAATTTCTGTAAATATGTATAGCTGTGTTTATGTTTAATGTCTTATGAATGCATTATAACATGTTATCAATGTGTTTATAGAGTCTAATAGAGATGACATTCATAGAAAGCATTACCCATTATTTATTTCTTCTTTTAATTATTACTGGCGAGTGCTGATTCTCTCTCAGCAGCTCTGGGCTTAAACTGGACTGTAATACCTATGGTTCGACCCAGCAGAGCTGCGCTTTTACTGTATTTTGATCAATAAATCGTTTTTTTTTTTCATAATGAAACACACAAACTGCACTTTTACTGTAGAAACTTTATGGTAACACTTTAAAATAAGAATACCCTAATAAAGGGTTTATACATATTTATAAAAGCTTAATAATGTTATTAATTGGGTTATAAAACATTAATCAATCTTGTATACCCATGGTAAAACATAACTGTTATATGAATACCTGTTACATTCATGAAAATATCATGAAAGGCTAATATCTAAAAATAATTTAATATGTAAATCTACACTACATTATCATTACTGGGTCATTTAATAGACAAACTCATTAACAAATGGCATAGGATGGGAATACATTAGCTTTAATGACGAGGTATGTATAACATAATCAATAACCCTTAATAAACACCTAAATAAGACTACCTTCATAATGGTAGTTTATTTTAAATTGGTGCTAAAGTTACACGTACTGAATGAATGAAACTTTGTTATGGAGTTACAGTATAGGCAGCAGATTTATACAGCATTACATCTGAGAATAGGAAAGACTTCAGACGTGTTCCTCCTTCATAAATTACATTAAAAAATCATAAATGATTAACTTCTGCAAAGGCTTTAAAAATAACCTGTGCAGATGGCCTACTTCCTAAGTCGAGTCAGAAGCCAGTGTTATACAGACATAGCCTCTGTAAACGTATATAATCTATATCCAGTGGGACACATGCATCTGACACCTGCCTCAGAGTGATTTGTTCCTCAGCCTTAGTTGAGATGGCAGCATCAATCCCTTTAAATCCCTCTGGAAGACAAAGGTTCCAGTGGGATCAGATTCAGATCAGATTACTTCTCTCTGTGCAGGACATGAATGATGTCCGCAGTGTTGGCCAAAATTTTATGTTTTGATCTTCATGTCTTCCACTTTGTTTGCTCTGCCGATGAGTGCATGAAAATATAGCGATGGTAAAATAGTCACGTTTCTCTGCAGTGGAGGATGATGGACAGACTTTTTAGCATCTGATCATAAAAAGAAGAGAAAGATAATCAGCAAGACTCACTCTTCTGAGTTCTAAACCAGTTGTTTGCAGAAGGAATATTTAGTTCTGATACATTCTTGGTTCATTGTGCATGCAAATTTACGGTTTATTTACAATTTTTTTTTAATGTTTAGCTCCATATCAAAGAAAAGCAACAGGAATGTAGGTGTAGTGTCAGGTTTTTTTTTTTTTCTTTCTAGTGCATGGCAGGCAGATTGTGTTATATTTATTGGCTGAACAACACAACCAGTGGACATGAGCTGGAATGTGAACTATAAAAATTCATTAAAATGCCAAAGTATGCTACTAGTTAAACATATCATGTCCCATGACTTTTGCCACATACCATGGGATATCATTGAATGTGGATGTATTTTGTGCAAGAGCCTGTGCTGGCTGCTGTGGGTTGTAAAGCCTTCTATGAAGACGTATTCGATAAATCACACCACCTTGCCATGAGCATGCTGACCAGTGTTTAACCTCACTTACAAGATAATGCCTCACAACATATAGAGGTGTTTGCATTCTCAAGTTGTCCCCTGAGGTAGCACCTTACTTTTGGCATATTAACACAAAAAGTACGCTTTTAAAAATTAGCTAGTGTTATCTCCAATAGTAACCCATCACACCTGCTGGAAAAGAACTTTCCAATTAAAAAAAAAAAAGGTTTGACACATACAACACCATGTTATATTGTTTTAATTAGTTTATAAATTGCTTACAAAGGAGTTTATTAATGGTTATTAATCAGCAGTTACAACACAAAAAATAGAAAGCCCTTGTGTTTTCTATCACTTTGCATTAACATATCTAATAAAATAATAAAATAAAGTTAATTTAGTCATTAAATATGTTTGTATGCACCTCATAATGATTACTCATCGTGACCTCATAATTAAACTAGGTAGTTAAGTGAATACATTATATATACATATATTGATGTACAAAACATTGTAATGTAAGAATCCAGAAACATCTGAGGTTTGAGAGTATAAATGAATGTGGGATCAATATTTAAAAAACGATAGGCCAGTTCTGTTAATGTGTTGTAACTACATGTATTAAAATTAACTTATTTAAAACCTAATTAACAATATTAGTAATTGCCTTTATTCATTATTTATAAACCCTTTATAAACAGCTTAATTTTAATTCTCAAATGTATTAAATATATAATGTAAAATTGACTTTATAAATAATTTTACAAATGGTTAGTGTTTTTGTAGATTATGTGCTAAAGCTAAGACTCATTAAGGATTCTTACTTGTATGCATTCCTGCACTGTTTGATCCACATTCAGCCTCTTCCGTTCTGCAGACTCTGGGCTCTGGATAGCTGGCATTTTTTATTATTAGCGAGCTGTTAGCACTTAGCTGCAGGTTTGTCTGACTTTGTCTTTGATTTGACATTCCCTCCCGGTGTCCCTGGGCTGTGATGACCCCATGCTGAGGCTGCGAGGCCTGCACAAGGGCCTGAGGTGCTTTGCCAGGGTGACTTATTGCTGCAGTGATGAAGTACACACAGGGCATGGGAGGTGCAGAGGGGGTAGTGTGTATATAAGTGTGTGTGTGTGTGTGTCTGTCTCTGTGTGAAGCGTGTGTGTGTGTATTGCTGTAGCGTACACCTTCACGGTCAGTAGTAACGACGGTAGTTGGCGCAGGTCCGGTGGAGCACGTGAAGGACGGTGCAGCTCGGCCTGGGGTCACTCTGCATGGCCGGGCTCAGCCAGAAGCTGCAGGCGGAAGCGTAATCTCCACATATTAACAACCAGCAGTCAAGGAGCTCTTCAAAGAGGAAGACCTATAACCCGCAGTTTTACACCTCCAGCCGTCTGACACAACCACACACACACACATATACACACTCACAAACCGCTGTGCTCGCCCCGCGCCGTGTTGCGGGGCGGCCTGCAAGACTGGGGGATTTGCCGGGTGACCCTGGCCCAGCTGCTCTGCCCCCGCCTGCCTGGGCTCAGCCAGCTGTAAAATGAGGTGCAGGCAGGAACCTGCTGGTAATGAGAAGTGGCATCTCGTTCAGCCTAACCTCGGGAAAATCGCTTCTATAAATACCTTCTATAAATAAAGTCTACCTTGGCCGGGCCTACACAGGGCTTTCTGAAAAGGTCATCACTGGCCCTCTCATCCACCTCCCTCTCTTTTCTTTCTCTCTTTCTCTCTTCCTCTCTTTGTGTCGCTCTCTTTCTCCGTCTTCCTCCATCACCACTCTCTTGTGGTTATTTGAGGCGTTATCCCACCCTCACCTGTCCATGCGACTTATATTTGTTTATTTGCATGGCATTCACCTTTTCAGTGCAGGTCGTGGTGTGTGAACCCACCCATACGGGTGTCTTTCAGACTGGTTGGCTGTTGGGGTGATTCTGCTTCACTTAATTGGAGGTGTTGGGCACTGTTGAGGGTGAGAGGGCAACTCTGTGTGCTGTTAATTGCTTCCCTAAAGGGTTAAACATTCCCATGTTAACATCTATGTAACATGTTTCAGACCACAGTTATAATTCTGCAGCAGCAGTGCAGAACGGCCAGTGTCAGAGAAAGGCATTAATGGCCTAGCGTCCAAGTGTATTTACGTACCACACTTAGACTAATAGATTGGCTGTGTCCCAATTGCATACTACACATTACCACTATATGGTTATATACTAACATTTATAATGCAGGTTAGTGTAAAAACTTTAACATACTAACATGTGATGAAACATTAGTATGCCATGTTGCATTTTTCCAAATCATTGTTCCAAACATCAAACTCTTTTCTTTCTTTCTGTTTCACATTGCATCGTGGGATAATAGTGGTCAAAACCACACTCAGAAACCAACCAGTTCAAAGTGCTATATATATATTGTGAATATTTGAGCATACTCAACTTTGACATTTTTTATCTATACTAAAAAGGAAAATGTCATAAAACAGCAGTTATTGTTGTGTCCCATGACTTTTGTCATGTCTCATGGAACCTGAAGTATGATGTATTCAACTGTGGGATACAGTACCAAAAATTACTTTTCAGGAACTTGGAGATTTTCAGGAATTAGGAAGGTGTCTTCAAGTGCATTTGCAAAGACTATCAAAAATGTTGATGAAACTTGCTCTAACCAGGATCGCCCCAGGAAGGGAAGATCTGATATACAGGATAAGGTTATCAGAGTTACCAGCCTCTGGTAACTGCAACAGAGTGTTTTGATTTGTGTCATTTTTTAGTTACTACATGATTCTTTATGTGTTTCTACATAGTCTGGATGACTTCAGTATTTATTTACGATGTATTGAATGAGAAAGTGTGTCCAAACTTTTTTTTTCACAAATTTATAGCATTTTTCTCCCCAATTTAGCTGTCAGCTATAATTAACCCAGTCAGCTGTAATCTCCCTATCATTAGTACTGCCCCAACAACAGGAGGGTGAAGACTAGCACATGTCTTCTTTGATACATGTGAAGTCAGCCACCACCCCTTTTTGAACGGCTGCTGATGTAGCATTGCTGAAAACACAGAAACTCAGTTCCAATACATTAGTTAACAGATGCCTTGTGCTGACCGACATGAACCTTTGGAGTGATGAAGGGAGAGAGGAGAGAGCGCCGTTTACCCACCAAGAGTGAGCAAGCCCAGGACTCCGGCAGCTGATGGCAAGCTGCATGACCGGGATTTGAACCAGAGATCTCCTGATCATAGTGGCAGCATCTTAGTGCACTAGACCACTTGGAGCCTGTGTGTCCAAACTGCTCACTGTCTAATAGAGTGGCTTGTCTGTTTGACAGACAAGACAGTTCCAGGCAGATGCCATGTTAATTCACCACACAACTTATGCAATAGAACATCACTTTCATCTGGCACACTATATTAGCTGACTGCATTTATTAGAATGGGTGTCCACATATATTAAGACATATACTGCAGTAATGCAAATGTTTCATTGAAGTGTTCAGCGCCACTAGACAACTAGGTTCAGGAAAGCATTTAACTATTGGTCACCACTAGAAAATATCATGGTTAAAGCTGTTAGCCAGTGTGCTGCACACAGCAAATAGAATAGCAGGAATATTACAGTGGATCAGTGGGTCAGAACAAGCCTGCAGCACAGTGTAAATAACCCTGAACAGTGATGCTGTCCTTGAATGTACAACCAGATGCACTGACCAGGCCCTATTCCCCCCAGCCTGACTGTGCGTGTGAATCTGAGTTGTCCAGTCTCTCTGGGATCTGGGTCTCTAAATAGTTCTCCAATCATCATCCACAGTAAGAAAATCCCAGGGCTTTCACACCTCACCCCTGCAACCTAAACTGATTAGCCTCATTCAGCATGGATCTTCAGGCCAGAATCGACGCACTAGTGAATACTTATTGATCATTATTCGTATTGATTAAGCAACCTGTGTCTGCTCAACGGGGTTAGCTCCTATTGATTTGACCAAATTAGAGTGGACAAAAAGAGGGCAAATTAGTTTAGGCACATTGTGTCAAACGGAATATGACTGCACATTTCAATAGGCCTCTCGCATAGATTATGTTCATTAGACATCTGTTTAGCCAATGCTAGCAAGGTGTTAAGCTCTTAATCAGTTGACTACACCACAGCAGTAACACCAGTTCTCTAAGGCCAGAAGGTTAGGCCAGATTGGCTTGGTGAAAACTGAAATTACAAATTTCCACTTACTGTAATGGAGTTTTTAGACGTAGCTGCTAACAAACACAATAAAATCTAAGTCACACAGATATTTTGTATATATACATGCTCAACATTTTCTTACCCAGTTCAAACATACTAAATGTTTTGTATGATTGATTAGTTCACATGATATTGAGTCCTGGTTAGCAAAAGTATCTTTGTAGAGCACTAGCAGTCTTGAAGAGAGTAACTGTGTTTGAGCTTAATAAAAAAAAAATTACTAGATTACATTAAATTACATTGTCTACCGCTGCTATGCAGTATGCTTTTGTCCAGGTTTATAGATATAATAGAACGATAACGATACTCTTTGTGATATTACACAATATTTCTAGAATACACTACTGCAACAAAATAAAAATAAAATGTTATTATTGAATACAATATGATATGGCACACCCCTAACTGAGAAATTAAAAAAATACAAAAAAAAAATTGTAACATAAGTCAATGAACCAGAATGTCATGATACTAATAATAATGCACTCCATATATCTCCATATATCCAGGACTGAAGTAAAATAAATGATACTGGACAGATATAATCTGTCTCTAGTAAATATAAAATGGGAAGTGAGAACAGTGTGAATTTTTCTTTAGCTAAAAACAGGAAAAAATAGTACCCTGATGTAATAATTAGGGGTAGGTAATATGCCACAATATTTTAGGGTATAATATCGTTCACGATATTCAAAAATGTTGGTGATATTATTGAGCATGATACGATATGGCACACCACTACTGGGTGATATCAAAAACCATAAACTCAAGCTTAAAAACTTAATGTGGTTTAAGTCTGCGTAACAGTCCCTGTAGTTTAAGACTGCTTAACAATTAATGTGGTTTAAGGCCAATTAATAACTTGATGTGGTTTAAGACTGCTTAACAACTTGATGTGGTTTAAGACTGCTTAACCACACAATTTAGTTCTACATTGATTTACAACTCGATGTGGTTTTTAGACTGCTTAAAAACTCAATATGATTCAGACTGCCTAACATTTTGATGTGATTTAAGACTGCTTAACCACTTTTTGTGGTTTGAGACTTTTTATTAACCCAACATGGTTTAAGACTGCTTATCAGCTCAGTATGCTTTGAGACTGCATAACAACGCAAATGCAGTTTAAGACTGGGTAAAACCTCAATGTGTTTTAAGACTGTTTAACAACTCAATGTGGTTTAAGACTGTTTAATAACTCAATGTGGTTTAAGACTGTTTAATAACTCAATGTGGTTTGAGACTGTATAATAACTCAACATGGTTCTAGACCGATTAACAGCTTAATGTGGTTTTGAGACTGCTTAACCACTCAAAGTGGTTTTAGACTGCTTTAACAGCTCAATGTGATTTGAGATTGTTAAACGGCTTGATGTGGTTTAAGTTAAGTGTGTGATGATTTAGTCATGCACTTTGTGCAACACTAATTGGTCATTTCCACGGTATGGGGATAAGCTTCTCTGGTAACGGCTATAACAGCTAACCCTAGGGGCTGAAAGCATGTTTTTGATTGTGCTGCACTGCTGCATCTCTGGAGAACAATCCTTTGTGGACCTGCTTTCCCTCTCTTCAATAACATAATATTACATCAGTGGTCCTGGAGGTGCTGAGTCTCCTCCATCAAATATTAATGCCTGTCCAAGATAAATAAGTAAATAAGTCATGAAAAAGGGCAAATGTAAGATGTACAAAAAGGCATGCATCAAATGCATCATAGATGTTTTACATAAAGGTTGATGTGTTTAGCCTCAAAACTAAATGGAGGCCAGGAAAAAATGAATATGTTCTCTATTCTTTTTACCACAACAGTGATTTCACATGTGGACAGAACAGAGTATGGAGATTTTTCCAGAAATTAATGACAAGCTTGGAGAGACTTCAACTTAAACATTATGATGGCCATCGGAGTAAAGCTCATATGACCTGGAATGAATTGCTTGAGCTGCGCTGAAAGTAATAGCTGGCGATTTCACTGAATAATCGCAGTTCAAACAGCGGACCTCAATCTTCTGGCTCCTCTTGTGGGTAGATTGCAGGAGCTGAATAGGCAATTTACCCCGAGCAGACAAGCAACAGCATCCTCATCTTTATAAAAGTCGAAAGACAGCCATTGACAGATTGCGGTTCGGTCTGTGATACGCACAGCAAAAAGATACAAGGAAATAGTCACTTCTCCTTAAATATCCCAAGGGATCTCATTCTGTGGACATCATTTTTTTTGGGTCAGCGAGTTAATGCTAAAAATATGTCCTGCCAAAACCCCGCCATTTATCTGGGTGGGTATTCTGTGTCATGCTCAGCGTGGGTAATTCTCAGTGGGACTCCCCTCCACAGTGGAAGACAGGACTGACTGGCAAAGTTAGACATTATCTCTGCTGTGATAGCCCTCTGTCTCTCCGTCTCACTGCACACTGTAACGACTCCACCAGTAATTAGAAGGCCAATGTGACATACCCCACACTTACAGCCAGCCGAGCTCTGCATTTCCCCCCTCGTCAGGCCTTTCCCTCTTGTTTGTCGGCGACCCTAATGACATTTTATGTGTGCGACCCGTGCACCTCATCATGCTCGCTTGTACTTTCCATTAAAGTCAGAAGACTGCAGAGCCTGCACTTTGCCCATGCGCCGGCTCTTCTAACCGTTAGTTTTGGCCATCAGTCAGGCAGACATAAGTGTTAATGAGTGGAACAGAACATGCTCTGTGGTGTTTCGAACTCTTAGAGAGCCTCTGAACTGTGTCTTTTGTGGTTCTGGGAATCTTTCCCCCATTGACTGTATTTTCACCCTGAAAAATACATAAGATGGACTGAAGAAAGTGCGGCTCAGATACAAAAAAAGTGTCTTTGCTGATAATACTGGGTAGTACAAAGAGCCGTGATGTGTGCTGACATGTGAGGCTGTGTGTGGGGCTTTTAAACACTGATCATAGGCACTCTCCATCAGTAGAGAGCCTGTCACCTGGCTGCATCGCTGCACTTAGTGCTTCACATTTGCCCCGGGGTGAATTACATTGCATGATTGTTACGTGTCCAAGACTAAATTGCCTTAAAAAATATATTTCTTGACTACACACTTTAACGAAAAGTGTTCTTTACAGAAACAAACCCATCCAGACCTTGTAGACCTTCAGAGAAAACCTGACGACTACATTCATTTTTATTTAACTACAGTTACGTTATGCCATTGAGAACACTCTCCACTTCACATACAAAGCACATAGTGTGAATAGACTAGAATACAAAGATGCCTGATACTTAGATACTGCCAATACAAAAAATGGCACTGATACTTAGATAAAACAATGCACAATCCCCAACAGCTAGGTTCAAACGCTCTGCCCTACATCTGATCTCAATTAAAGAATCCAGAATCTCCATGCGGTATGCAGTATGCAGCCAGTGTTCCGTCTATTTTTTCTCATCAATACTATCTTTTTTATCTGCAGTCCAATAGCTAGTTTTCCTTGTACTAATATTTTATTTAAAAATCAGTTTTAAAGCATTCTTCTGCTATATGCCACATAGGATGGTACTACCAAACTGGTTGTATGTTTGCGAACATGGCAGACAGTTTTGGCTGTATTTGGCCAACCATTTAGGCTTTTTACAGCTACTGCGTGAGACCAGTTTCATCCAAATATGTCACTTTAGGCTGTTTGAAAATTTGAAATAGTGTGCTGACTGTAAACAGGACTGTGAGTAAATATGATAATGTATTTTTAGCTCCTAACCTGGTTTTAGTTGTTTAAAACTGAACTCTATGCCAGAGTTCTTCACCAAATTGTATATCTCCTTTGTTAAGGAACATGCATATCAATAAGTTTGTTATCAGTTTCTCAGAGAGGGATAATTTTGTCATAGTCTATATTTTTAGTGGAAAATGTGCATTCAATTTGCTATGTAGTCCAGGCCCAGACTTAATCCCTGTGTGGGAAACTGCATCCAAATATCTGCCCCAAAAATTATGTTAAGTTTGAGCTAACATAAGCTAGGGCTCTAGTCCCAAAGGGTCACTAGCAAATATTTGCATTAATACAGATGTGTTTTTACATAAATTTGATGTTTTAATTAGTTTGATGTTTATTGCCAAAAGCGAAGACTTAGCTCTAATGGTCACAATTTACCACTAGTTAATCACCCCCTTTTAGGTACTATATTGAACCATCTTGTTTTTGTTAGAGAACCTAACATGGTTCACATGGCTATTTGAGTTATCATGATTCTGTATGTAACCAGTTCCCTTATTTAAAATGCCTTTCTCAGGGCAACACAGAGAACAATCTAACAGAAATGTTCAAGCCGAGACATAGGCCAACGTTCGAATTGATATTCCAATACAAAGTATAAACAGCCAAGTCAGCAGCTGGAACCTAGCTGAACGTTTCTATATACCCTCAAGGTCATTCTGAAAGTAAGAGCCATGCTGGACCTCCTCCTGGTCCCATCCCCAGTGCTCCCATCTTAACCACTCAAATATGTTGTCCTTCCCCAGGTGCAGGCCATTTAAAATCTTCTTTGAATGTTCCCCATGCCTTTCGGGAAGGTCCTGGCACAGAAGAGAAAGAAACAGACAGTAGAGAGAGAGTCAGGGGGAGAAAGAGAGAGAGAGAGGAATATTCCCCCTCCTCCTTCAATCCCCCCCTCCCCGAGCCAGTACCTTTATTTTCTGGCCTATTAACAACTGTTACTGGAGCTTTAATTATACCCCTGTGATGGTGCAGAGTGGCGGGCTCATGTCTTCTTCCTCCCAGGGGAAGACGTGTAATTACCGGCATCCACTGGCCAAGCCCGCGCTCGAAGCCGCTCCGCAGCGCAGCCACAGGCTCTGTTTTGCCACAGTGCTCGCTATAATCACGTCCTCTCCAACATCTGTTCCCTGAGCCGCGAGTCCAAAAGGCCCGGGCCTGTCACACGCTGCCTCTCCCCTCCTATGTCCACCTTTCACCTCCCCACCCTCTCCCACTGCTAATGGCTCTGCTGAGGCAGTCGGGGGAAAGAGAGAGAGAGAGGGAGAGAGGTAAACAGAGACACTGCCAGAATGTAATTAAGATGGGAATCATAAATGAAGGACATCAGCTTGTGCTTCTCCTTAGCGTTAACCTCAGAGACAACAGTACACATGTGTTCAATTCTCCCTCTACCCCAAATATAGTCCATCAGCCAACACAGACTAGTTTGGTGCCCAAACTATGCATCTTCATTTTCACACTTTAGCTATGAAGCTAAAGTAGCTACCCAGCCAACATGCTCATGTGGGGCTCACGCGGGTGAATCATGATCTAGGTGGGTTTCAGGTGGGCTACAGTTCTGAGTGGGTTTGTATATGCAGGTATTGTATCTTACTTCTCCCGTGAGTCACAGGATTCTCATGCATATTGATTTTGTTTTCCTGATGCCCACAAATCATGAACAGTGCCCTGGACTTCTTGTCCTCAGTAGGCCTATCACAGCAGCATTCTATTAGGGTTCTCTGTGGGCGGGGTTTACACTTGTCTGTTCTGTTTGGCAGTGTTAAGTGTTGTTCTGCTGGTCAATGACAGACCGGTGTCATGCAGTGCAGGTTATAAAAAATCCACTACTCATGCCTGTATTACAGTGTTTGCCTGTGCGGTTGTTAAATGACTTTAAAATTTGTTAAGATACATTTGCAGGTTTGATTTTTCACAGGTATAGTTAAGTTATTGTTATTAGGGAAGGGTAAATATATATAGGGAAATTAGTTTTTGCGGAATAGGATGTCTTTATATGTGCTGTTAGTAGTGGTATCAATAAATATAAAAAAAAATAAAATTGTTTAATCACAACAATTATTTATGATTAATTATGATTATTCACACTTTTCCTCCTTTTTAAGACGTCTTAAGAATATTTAAAAGTAAAAAAAATAAAGCTTACCATGGAATTGAATTATATCTGTGTGTGTGTGAGAAAGAGAGGAAGAGAGAAATAGAGAGTGGTAGTAAACGTTAATTCTGAGATTAAATCCATAAAAAGTAATTTAGCTACTTTCTAAACTCTAAATAAAACTGCTAATACTGTATCTCACCAGCCTCAGCAAACTTGTTAACAAAATGAATTAAATTGCGTAAAAGAAGTATTAACACATTTCCAAATTAATAACGTGCTTTATGTTAACAATGTAATGTAAGTACTAATGTTACGACTAATCGGTATGTAAATGTTACAATGTGACAATAAAATCTTCTTAGTTCTTATGAGAATGATTTTAATACTGATATTATTACATGCTTTTATTTACACTTATTTGCACATTAAGACTGTGCAATTTCTTTTATAATGGTGGATTCTATGTTCACTTACATACTGAGACTCACATACAGGCTATGGTTTTTGAATCCTCTGTTTTATTCATCTCATATCACTTCCATAACTCTCAGTGCAGCTGATGCCTCTGTGAGTGACAGCTCTTTAAATGAGACACTATCGATTTTTGCAAAATACATGGGGATCAAAAGTTTTCCAGCCAAATACAAAATATATAAAACTGGACAGCAGACCAAAAGAACAATATGAGTCTGTAATGAAGAATGCATGAAGTCTTGGAAAGAGTTCAAGACTCGAAACTTTCAGTATTAAGAAACAATCAAAGAGGCTGAACATGGAAAAGCCATTTCAGTTAAACGTCTGAAGACTCCGCTGTTTTACATAGACTGGAGACAGGGAACATTTTACATTCAGATTCTGGAAACTTTAGTAAAAGCCTGTGAATACAGATTCTGCTCATTCTGAAAGTCTCTTTAAATCTAATAGCTGACCTGCTTATTGCTGCTGCTGCTGCTGGTCTGGTCCGTCTGGCTCTTTGAGTGCTCAGCGCCAATAATCCTCTGATCTTAGAATCCCCCCGATACTAACTAGTTTTGAGAGTGTAGAATGTTGTATAGATAAAAGTGTGTACTCAAATATCTACATACTAAGATACATACTCTCATTGTTTGAGGTGTGGTTAGTATGGACTAGGCCTGTCACAATAAGATTTTTTTGTGGACGCCATATTGTCCCAGAAATTATTGCAATACGCAATATTTTTGTAATTTTAAGACTATTAAATGCCACTGACATAATGACAACAGAATAGCATAAAAATTAATTATACATGTTTTAAAGACAGCAAAAAATGTTATAATCATTTGTTATAATTAGTTTGGGAATTCTATATTTATTTCTTTACCTACTTTAGTCCACACTGTGTGAGTCACAGTTATTGAAGTATGACCAGAGGTGGAAAAAGTACTGAAAAATTGTAATGAAGTAAAAGTACCTTTACTTTGCTAAAATTCTACTCAAGTAAAAGTAAAAGTACCCATCTAAAAATCTACTCGAGTAAAAGTAATAAAGTACTTAATTTAAAATGTACTTTGAGTAAATGTTACATAGTTACTTTTTTATTTGATGTAAAAAAAAAGTACAAATCATAAATTAAATAATTAATAAATTAAATAATTTGGACCTTTCAGGCAGTATTTGTTCAGACCAGCCCATAAAACATTTTTAAGAACAAGTGGCATAGGTTTCTATGATCCATTATTTTTCTTTACTGATAAAAGGTTATGGTCATATAAGTGACTATAAACTGTATTTTTATAGTTTTACAGTCCAGTATTATTTTTTTACTTTTTGTTTGCTTTAACTGCTATTTACATGTTTCTTTTTAACATTCAAGCAGATTGTTTAATGTTCCCAATAAAAACGTAAGGAATTATCATAAAAAAATGAAATCATACAAAAAATGTTGGTGGGCGCATGCGCAGTGCCGTAAAGAAGCACATATTGATGGGTAGCATAACTTGACAGAACACTGGTTCCCCCGAGCCGCGAGCACAGACCCCAGACTACACAGCTGATCTACACAGCTGATCTACACAGCGTCTCTCCCGCTGACCGTAATAAACACTACTGGAAAAAGTTCAGCTGCGCTGCCATGGAGAACAAAACACATATTTTTTTTTATTCAGACAATTCGTTTTTTTCCCCCCAGCATTTCATTTTTTACTCAGTAACGGGGAGTTTTCCAATGTAGTGAAGTAAATTACTTGTGTCAAAATGTAGTTGAGTAAAAGTAAAATTACCTTACTTTAAAAATTACAAATTACTCATAAAATCTACTCAATTACAGTAATGTGAGTAAATGTAATTAGTTACTTTCCACCTCTGAGTATGACTGGCTAAAATACTAATACTAAACATACAAATAATCACATTAGGCGATATCTCGATTATCAAAAATTATTGAGGTCATGTTTCTTTATTGTACGATAAATTGCTATTGCAATTATTGTGACTACTATGGACATGACTATCCCAAAATACAATGCAAAACAAAAAGGAGCTTGCAGTGATGTATGTTGACATACTCAAAGCTTCTTCACTTCCTGTAGATAAAAATGAGTTAATCTATTAATATTTTGTGTAATAAACTACCCAAACCTGCACTATACCAGCCAGCAATAAAAAATGTGATGCAAACCATTAATATGTCTCATGTTTTCAGAATGTTCCTGCAGCATTTTTTCTCTAATATTACAGTTTTACCTTCCTGGAACCTTTTCAAACATTGGTAACTATTCTTATAGCATCATCTGTTAGTTGGGATAAGGTTTATTATATAGTCTATATAAATTATATTATTAAAGCGATAAGTGTGTAGTACACAATTGGGGTGCAGACTGTGTGTTTTTTATTTCTCATGTCCATATTAATTCCCATGCTATTAAATAACTCAAAGTAAGCTCAACATAATATCATCTGCACAGTGCTGACAAATGAATCTGCATGGGTCTCCAGTACTCCAATATTTCACTTCTACTTGGTTTGAACAAATTGAGATTGATTCAATGTTAGGCTTAACCTCAGAATTCAGGCTTAACTCCCAGATCTCACTCTGGCCTGCATTAATAATTTGAGAAGCTGCTTTGTAAAAGAAACTTCGAAACTGGCCTCTCCTCGCTCCATGTCTTGACACCCTCCTCTTTCCCTCCATCCCCCTGAAACTCCACCACCACCCTTCCCTCCGCACTGACTCGCGACCCTGGGCCAAGATTTCATGGGAAGTGAGGGGCTTGCCGCCAAGCGAGAGGCAGACTTAGGGAGTAATCAGTGTTCGAGTCTGTAGAGACCATAAAGTCATTTCCCTTTTCTCAGTGATGAGATGCAGCAGCTTTCTCCACTCCCAGTCCCATTCCCACAGCGCTCTCCTTATGAAACCCACCAAGCCCAGCAGTTTCTGACCACGCTTTGTACTTGAATAATCAGCTAACTTAATATAAGAAATATAGACAGACGCAGGAGGTAAATAAAGCTAAAACCCAAATTTAATCTCCAAAAATGTGGGTGAATGGGGAGGGGAAGGAGCTTAAAACGAGAAATATACTTCTGATCAAAGCGACGGCAGAAGTGTGATGCGTTTTGGTGGGTTAGCACCTTTAAAAGCTGTTTTATTTATTCCATTTTTAAAAAAACGAAAGTCATAGACTTGCCATTTCTTGCCAGTTCTGACATTAACAGGAAATGTATTAGAAGCAGGATAGTCATAAATATGCATAGAGATATTAGGCTGGTGTTAACTGTAAGCACCTGTCTACTTAACACTGACAGCAGATCATTGAGTGACTTTATGAAGCCCCCCCCCCCCCTTTTCTCTCTGTCTCTCCGCAGCCACGTGTCCTTCCTTAATGTCGCCTCTCCTCTCCTCTTCCCTGACAGCACTGCTGACAATCCACACTTTACAAAAAGAAAGTTTGAATTTTTTTCCCCTCCATGTCAAGTTATAGTAGTGATGGTTCAAGGTTAACATAATAGTGTCTCCCTCATAAAGAATGCTCGACGTTTGGCGAAATTAATAATGCATTTGACTGTATTTGCCAAGTGGAATTTTTGGAACATCCTGATACATCTGCCACGTCAATCTCTAAATCCATGGGAACCATAGTGTCAAAGGATGTGCATTCATTTTATTTTGCCAGTGTGAGCTGTCTCCCAGCATTAACACTGACAGGAAATATTTAAGTGCATTTTTTGTGGACTTAATATCCTCGGCACTTTTAAAAAGCAGGGTTAATCTGGTTTTAAGTTCCGCCTTGAGTGTAATCTTTGGGAATGGGGATTTCTCTAGATTACCATGAGCAACAAAAATATATGCGTTATACCATTTGATAAATAGCTTGCTCCGAGGATATCGGGAGTCTCTCAGGGAAAACTGTATTTCATATATTTTTTTTAAGAAAATATACTGCATTATAGCACCCGTGGTTGTATTATACAGTGCTGTATCATCTTGTTTGGGAGTCTATATCTGTGGAGAACGATTCTTGGCTATCTTTATTGGTAACATTAGTGTTTTTGATTAAAGCACTGCTGAGGACTGTATATATGAGCTGTAGAGCTTAGAATCTCATTGTGGAGATGGCAGTGCCTTTGCCCTGTAGGGCCTGTGAGAGTGCTGAGCTAATCATTTGTACAACAGAAACACGGTTGCCTTTACCCCTTTATTAACCCTGCATTAAAAAACATTGGTTAAAAAATAAATTAATTCCCAGATCAATGGAACATTCCATTTTAAAGTTGTGAAGACATTTAATATTTCTAAATCTATTGTCTTGAATGTGCACTGGGAGTTAATCAGAGAAGGCATTACCACCCACAGTGGACAGCAGCACAGTGGGTGGTAATGACTGTGACTGGCAGCATCTGGCTAGAGCATCTGGCTATTGCCTGTGTGTACAGACATGCAACTCTGGCAGAAATTACATCCACATTCAATGCAGAAGACCCCAAATACACACCCCACAGGTCAGTGCTGCATACATGGTACTACAACCCCTGGCAAAAAGTATGGAATCACCAGTCTTGGATGAGCACTCCTTCAGACATTTCATTCTGTAAAACAAACTCTGATCAAAAACATGATACAATAATAAGGTCATTCCAAAGTGCAACTTGTTGGCTTTCAGGAACACTCAAAGAAATGAAGAAAAAACATTGTGGAAGTCAGTGAATGTTACTTTTATTGACCAACCACAGGGAAAAAAATATGGAATCACTCAATTCTGAGGAAAAAAGTATGGAATCATGAAAAACAGATAAACAAAAGATGATTCAAAATACATCCCTAGTATTTAGTTGCACCACCTTTGGCTTTTATAACGGCTTTCAGTCTCTGAGGCATGGACTTGATGAGTGACAAACAGTATTCTGCATCAATTTGGTGCCAACTCTCTTTGACAGCAGATGCCAGATCAGCTTTGCAGGTCGGAGCCTTCTTGTGGACCATTTTTTTCAATTTCCACCACAGGTTTTCAATTGGGTTGAGATCTGGACTATTTGCAGGCCATGACATCGACTGAATGTGTCTTTCTCCAAGGAATGCCTTCACTGTTTTTGCCCTATGGCACGATGCATTGTCATCTTGGAAAATTATTTCATTATCTCCAAACATCTGTTCAATTGAAGGGATGAGAAAACTGTCCAAAATGTTAATGTAAACTTGTGCATTGATAGAAGAATTAACCACAGTCATCTCCCCAGTGCCTTTGCCTGACATGCAGCCCCATATCATCAAGGACTGTGGAAATTTGGTTGTTTTCTTCAGGCAGGCCTCTTCATAAATCTCACTGGCACCAAACAAAAGTTCCAGCATCATCACCTTGTCCAATGCAGATTCTTGACTCATCACTGAAGATAACTTTCATCCAGTCATCCACAGTCCATGATTGCCTCTCCTTAGCCCACTGCAGTCTTGTTCTTTTATGTTTAGGTGTCAATGATGGTTTTCTTTTAGCTTTCCTGTATTGAAATCCCATTTCCTTTAGGCGATTTCTTACGGTTCAGTCACATACATTGGCTCCAGCTTCTTCCCATTTATGCTTCATCTGTTTAGTTGTACTTTTTCGGTTTTCAAGACAAATGGCCTTAAGTTGCTTGTCTTGACGCTTTGATGTCTTTCTCGGTCTACCAGTACGCTTGGCTTTAACAACCATTCCATGCTGTTTGTATTTGGTCCATATCTTGGATACAGCGGACTGTGAACAACACACATCTTTAGCAACCATGCGTGAAGAGTTACCTTCTTCAAGAAGTTTCACAATCCTCTCTTTTGTTTCAAGAGACATTTCTCTTGTTGGAGCCATGGTTCTTGCCACTCTAATTCGTCCAGCAGCCCTCCAAGGTGTCATGACTGCAGGTGTTTTTAACTGCAGACTAACGAGCAGATCTAATCTGAGGCAGGTGTCCATTTAGGGAAAGGAAATTGACTGGGTGTGTCCTTATTTTCTACCTTCAATTTGAGTGATTCCATACTTTTTTCCTCAGAATTGAGTGATTCCATATTTTTTTCCCTGTGGTTGGTCAATAAAAGTAACATTCACTGACTTCCACAATGTTTTTTCTTCATTTCTTTGAGTGTTCCTGAAAGCCAACAAGTTGCACTTTGGAATGACCTTATTATTGTATCATGTTTTTGATCAGAGTTTGTTTTACAGAATGAAATGTCTAAAGGAGTGCTCATCCAAGACTGGTGATTCCATACTTTTTGCCAGGGGTTGTAGTTGTATGTCCCAAGGCATTTTAGTGTATATCTTACTTTAAATCATTGAAAGAAGTTAATATGTCTGAATTAAAGAATTGACTGTCCTATGCAGCTTTAAACAGATGTGGGTTAGGAGAAACTAAGTTGAGTTACCTCAAAATAAAATATCTCTGCAATCAGTTACTTTATCATTTTTTAAGTTGGCTTGCTTTTAATTTTGTTCTTTATTTTAAGAAGCTATATATCATTGGCCATAAACTAAAAAACATCATAAAACTATGATGTTTTGTTGACCAAATTGATACAAAATTAAAGAATGTCAGTTTATTTTTTTTTTCTATTGAAAACTCTTCTCTTATTCATCACACTCATCTGACGTGAGTTTATGAAAATTGTATATGTTTAATTTTCATTTGCAAATTTAAATACCAACCTAACACTAGGTTGGATGGAATTTTTGCAAGTGTTCTATTCATAAATAGTCCTTTGTAGGCAGAGCATGGAGAGGTCAAATTCATGCTAACTGAAAGAGATCTGTTTAAAAGTTGGAAACAGCTGTCCTTGCACTCGCGAGGGCAACACGGGCGCAGAGTCGTCCTCGTACTCAGCAGATGCCATGACTTTACAGCGGTCTGTCTGTCACACCGCAGGACTCCCAGGCGAGACAGCAGCCCCGGCAAAGGTGCTGTTGTTTACCGTTGTGCTCCCTCTTCTGCTCTGTCTGTGGCTGTTCTGCTCCTGCTGAGCCAGCCCTCCCTCCCCTGCTCCTCAGTCAGCAGTGCCAGTGATCCAGGTGGGGGTGCAGGGGAGCTGGGGGGGCCGGGAGCAGGTCAGAACCCAACAAGCTGTGCCCAGAGAGCGCCTCACGCCCGCTGAGCAGGACGCACATTCAGCCCAGGTGGTACGCCTGCCACCCTGCTCACTGACTCATGTAGATGAGTTACACACACACACACACAAACACACACACACATACACCTACACACACACACAAAGAATACACAGGCAAATAAACTTCACTCAGGACGTGCCTTTAAAATGCCTTTGAATAGTTCTGACATGGTCCTGCAGGTTTATGAATAAACAGCCAAGCAGCCAGCTGTGATGTTCAAATAGCACATCTTTCTCTCTCTCTCTCTCCCACTCTCTCTCTCTTTCTCTCTCTCACACCCCCACACACAGCCTCTCATCTTAAACTATGATCCATGCACATTCTCACCCTCCTGAATAAGATATAATACAATCAGACTGCTACACAATAATCAAAGCCAACCCAACACTCTTTTATATATTTATAACAATTTATTTGTTTTGAGAAATATTAACCAGGATGATCGTTAAAGCACCAGATTGCAGTGCTGAATAGTCCAGAGGCCAAATCATCCCTGACCAGCCCGGGCTCTTTGTCTGCTCTGACTGTGTGTTGTTCTCTTCTTTTGTAGTTTATAATGATAGGCCTGGCCTTTGCCACGTGGGAGTGCCTGGCTCTCACTCCTAAGAGCTTGAGTACTCAGCCTGCTGCCCAACCTTCATGTGCGATCAATAAGCCTTTTCAGAAGCCTCATCTTTATGCTTTATGTTTTTCACTCTTGTAGGACCACTTACAGCTTTCTTCAAATCCCACATTTGATCAGAGAAGATGCAGCAAACAGACAGAAACGGGATGCTTAAAAGAAAATAAAATATATTTTGCATAATAGTCTTATATTCAGTAATTGAATGCAAATACATGATTCTTAATGAAGAGATAATTAACTCTAAACAGATACAGATACAAACAGTGGGATCAGTTTTATTAGGCCTCAACATTCTCCATTTGATCATTAAGCTCTGCTGTCTGCTGGGTCTGTTTGCAGCTTCTTTAATAAAACTCATTCAGTCTGACTTATTCAGTCTCACATGATGTCACTGTCTCATGGTTTCAGTAAGTGTGCATGCAGATATGACTAAACTGAAATTATACTTGGTTACCAGATCTAGGTAAGTACAGCACTTGTCAAAAGTTTGGACACACCTCTTCTCATTTAATGTGTTTTCTTTATAATGTTTTTTATAATGTTTTTCTTAATTCAATATTGCAAATTCAATATTGAAGACATTAAAGCTATACAAGTATTATTTTGTAAACAAAATGTGTTAAAGGAATCAGAATATGTTTTTAATTTTAGATTCTTTTAAGGAACCACATTTAGCTTTGAGGATTGATCTGAACACTCTTGGCATGCAGATCTGTTGGGCTATGAACAGGACTCTGAACTCTTTTTTATGGACTCCAGTTTCCCAGCATGCACTTAAACCAGAACTCTCACACACCTTTGATCACACAATTCTCCAGTGTTCTCGCTATCCGAGCTCCTGATTGCTGTCACCTGCTCACCTGTGTATATATACCTTGCATTCCTGTTTGTTCCTCAATGAGTATTGCACCTAGTTTAACTAGCTCTCATACAACGTGTTTCCCTGTTTTGTTTATTCTGTCACTGACCTGTTTTTCCTCGCCTATTCTGTAGATTGCCTAGTTGCCAAACCTTTTTGCCTTTTTGTACCTCTCTTTTGGTTTTTCCCTGTGTATGAATAAGACCGCCTGACTATTCTTAGTATGTTGTTTATTTTTGCTGCCATTCTGTTATCGACCCTACCTGTCCCTCACTATCCTTTTGTGTTTAACATCTTTAATTAAAAACTGTATTTTTTATTGTGTGTCTGGTCAGCGTGACACACCTGGAATAGAGTCTTGAAGGAGTTCCTGGAGGTGCTGAACAATAGTTGTTGCATTTCTTTCACACTGTGAAGCTCCAGCTCATCTCAAATCACCAAATATTTTTCTAACTTTTATACTTTATATTCAGCCTTTTATTGTTATGTTATTGTGTTGTTTATTGTTGTTGGGTTAATATTTCTTCTATTTTTTATTTTAATCAATGCTTTATTAATTTAGCAAATCTCTCTTTTTAACTTGTTTGTTTTCTTGTCAATTTTCTTAGTGAATGTACAGTGCATTAAGTTGCATTTACATGTGCTGTATAAATAATAATGTGCATAATACTACTGCTTTACTGCTGCTAATGCGCAGTCCAGCCATAATGTATACTGAACTCTGGGTTGGTGAGGAAGACCTTCCTACTTGGCCAAACAGCAGGTATTTTTCTAGCCTTATACAGTATGTGTGTAATTTCCACATGAATGAAATGTCTGTTACCTGAAAAATAAGCCCTTCTACAAAAAACACAAAACAAAACATGCATCTCCTTTACAGATACTGCTCAGTTTAACAGATGACATAGCTAAGTGTTTACCTGTTTAGAATAAAATTAGCCAGCTTACTGTTTACCTACATTTTACTTTGTCTCTGGTCTTTTTAGGCTGGGTTTTAAGCCACTTTTAATCCAGTCAGCAGACTGGGTCTAACACAACACAACATCACTCACTGTCTGCCATTAATATTTTGTTTTTGAGAATCTATGCATTATTGCAGTGTTTCGCTATATCTTGATATTTTCTTACCATACCTATTATGCAATTCCTCATAATCCCACTTTAGTTTTAGGCCAAGCTTAGTTTTGGTTCAAATGCACTAATTATTATTAATAAGCTCTGGGGTGTGGACTTCTATGAGGTTTAAGGAATTAAACGAGACAGTGTAAAGAGAGGTAATGATAAACTATGTACATTGATTCTACAAGACAGAGTATGACGTACTGTACATTAAAAAAAAAAACTTGAAATTAACATCTGCTTCAGTTGTTTCTTCAAGTATTTATTAGTCTGATGTTCATGAACAATTTCTGCATTTTCTTCTGTTGGGATGACATCACTCGTTAAACTGCTACAGTGATTTATTCCAAAGTTCTAATTAGTGGAATATGTATCAGAGGGAGGTTTCCAGGACAAACAGTGACTTGATGCCCTCGAGCTAAAAGACTTCAGCGAGGAAGATGAATGGAGACCCCCCCCCCCCATACTTCAGAGGTCAATGATTTCCCTTCCCATGTCAGAGGAGAAATAAACAGCAGGACATAGGGGGCTGTATTCTGCTCTGTGTCTGTGCTGAGGAGCTCTGCATTCCTTATCCCTGCAGATCCCTATCTTCAAGAATAGCCCCCCTCTTTACCACCACCACCCCCTATCCCCCCCCTCCCCTTCACTTTCATTACGCATTTTTTTGTTTATGCTTGGGCGCAGCCATAGTCGCTCCTGATAGTTTTGGGTCAAGCGTGACTGGCTACGGGTTACTCTAAATAAATACACAGGGACTAGCCAGGAAGGAGCGGGTAGGCTGCACTTGCCGCCGGATCGCCCTTGATTAATCAGCTGGCAGATGCAGGGTGACTGTTTGTGTACACTCTCAGGTCCCTGTTCGGAGGACGGAATGGGGCCGCTGCAGACGGGGTTGATGCCGGGGCACTTTGACTGGCCGCACGGATCGCTGCGACACTTGATAAACTGCCACAGGACGCAAGGGCACGCAGAAACTCAAGACCCGAGTATCCCCTGAAGTAGCTACTGAGTATCGGATTATAACTGCTGTTTACACAATTTACAATATATATATATGAATATGTTTATAATATGTATATTGTCATTGTCAATCAAAAACCTTACATTTCCAAAATTAAAGCTTTATAGGTGAAAAGAAAATACTTTCACAAAAAGTAAAAAGTTTATTTAAAGTTATTTTTAAGCCTTTCTATTGTTGAACAACTGTCATATTCAGATTTAAAGAAAAAAATAAAAATCACTACCAGGTTATTGCATGACAGGTACGATACATAGGTCATAATTTTATAAACAATATCCAGCTCTGGAAAAAATGAAGAGACCACTTCAGTTTCTGTTATTTATAGTTTTTATTTGCAGAAAATGGGAAATGGCTGAAAAAAAAGTTGCAGAGCTTTCAGACCTTAAATAATGCAAAGAAAACAAGTAATATTTATATATTACTATATTTGGTGGAATAACCATGTTTTAATGCATCTTGACATGTTCTCCTCCACCAGTCTTACACACTGCTTTTGGATAAATTTATGCCACAAAATTTAAGCAGTTCAGTTTGGTTTGATGACATTGATCTTCCTCTTGATTATATTCCAGAGGTTTTCAATTAGGTAAAATCAAGAATCAGAAACTCATAATTTTTACGTCGTCTCTTATTTTTTTCCAGAGCTGTATATTTATGTATTATATAAACAAGAAAAACAGAACTTCAATTAAGTTATCTAGTGATAATAGAATATATTTTTTCATTAGTTTTACCACGGTTAATAAAGAAAACTTTATTTTGTTCTAAAGAAATCACTGTTAAACAGTTTGGTGTGTATGATGATGTTACGTGCTTCAGGTAATGAAAGTTCATGTGCAGTAGCGTTAGATTAACACTATCATATTAAAATATTTGTTTCTCATTTTATTTCAAGGGTTAATAATTTTAATGTTTCAAGGGCTTTAATTTTAATGTTCAATAAAAATTTTCAAATTGTAGTTTGTTTGTTTTTTTACCTTTTATTTTATGCAGTGATGAAAATTAGATTTACTGTATTATTTATTCTAAAGTTTCCAAACTTTTTGAGGGTAGTGCTCGTGCACATGTGGGTGTGTGTATATGTGTGTGTATCTGTGCCTATTTTTCCGCAGTAAGGGACCTAGTCAGTCATGCTAAGTGAGGCTGATGGATCTAGAATTTGCAAATTGCAGCACATTATAATGAAACCGATACACATCTCTAGTCAGGGTTCTATTCAGACCTGCCACTGATGAATACAGCCGGGGCGAGAATATCAAACAGCTGAATCTCTGAACACAAAATGACTTTTTGAGCCAAGGTATGTCTAGCATGTTGATAACCCCTCCAGCAGAGCGTGCGTGTTCTTCCTCAGCCCTCAGCCACATGTTCATGCATGATCTGAGACGGTGGAGATGAAGGACGGCTTCCGCGCTTGCTGGACGCTCGGCCTCTTGGCACGTTGCCATGGATTATAGATTCTGTGGTTGTTTGCGTCACTACTCTTTCTCTCTCTTTGTGTCTCTCTGAGTCTCTTTATGTCTCTCTCTCCTTCCCTCTCTCTCTGTGATTCTCTCCATCTCTCTCACTCTCTCTCTCTCTGGTCTCATCTGGTCTGGTCCATCCCCCACCCTGCCCTGCGGCGGCCATCATTAGACGCAGCAGTGGCCTCTCACCTGTCAGCTCCACTCTGGCCGGGGTCACTAAAGCCTCATCTGGAGGCCGCTGGCCCCAGCCATGTGTCTCTCGGCCCAGGGCTACGCTGCCCTTATCCTCAGGCAAGGTGCGGCCCCATGTGGTGCTTCTGTCCAGCGGAAAGCTTATCTGCTCTTATTGCAGCGATAGTTCTTCAGGCCCAAACTGCCGGCCCTGAGGACTAAAGGAGATCTAGAGCCGGAAGAAGGTAGAAAGAGGTGGTGAGTGAAGGGGTAAAGGGAGAGAGTGTTGAGAGGCCCGAGACACAGAAGAGGGGATTTGCCTAAAGCAAGGGCTGAGGCAAAAAAAGAAAAAGCATCCCTCAAAACATCGGTGCAGGAGAGACCACCGCAGGCACGTCTCCCCGCAGGACTCTTCCCACCAGCCTCTTTCATACTGTATGTGCCAGACATACATACTTTCTCCTCTCGCCTCACATCTCCAAAACGTCATCTTTTGACCACCTTTCCGCACCTTTGCTGAGTGCTCCAGTCTGCTGCGGTGCTTGTGTAATAATAATAAGATAGTCTAAAATTTTTATTCTAGTTACATTTATAGCCAGACCTGCCTAGCTCATGTAGTCACTTAGGAAAAAAAATACAAAAAACTGAAAAAATATTCAACAAGTTTCTTTACGTTTCAGTATGGAATGGCCAGCAGGAGGCTGGTAAAAATATTAAGCTCCAGAGATAATTCAGTAATGCTTTGATTTCACAAAGATTTGGCTGGAAAAAAAGAGTTTCATCAGGAGGAACGCACAACACGTTTTCTTTCTCTCAAAAAACTGATGTGATACCATGCTCAAATATATTTTTGTAAGAAATGAGTGATGCACAGAAAAAAGAAAAAACATTATGCTTTCTTGGGTCTTGGGTTCTCAATAATTGGAGCTAATTGGTGCACCAACTTCCACTAATATAACTTTTCATTACAGCAGCAGGTCCAGATATTAAACTTGCTAAATAATTGTTGGGGATGTGTTAGGCATCAGAGATCGCTCTATGAGCTCTCACATCTTTCAATAGGTGTCACATAGCGACAAAGCCAATGCAGAGTAAATGCAGAGTGAACACAGATTTGCCTCCAAACTAAGAATCCTCTAAATCAATGGGCAAATAAAATCACGTAAAGTGAATTTGGCCTATTGGTCATGGCTTTAGGGCAGAACTCCCAATTTAATTAGGAAATGACAATCAGGTTATCACTTTTTTATTTACAGAAAGGGGATGGGTAATTTCATGAGGAAAAAATGTCTCTCTTTGCCTTTGGAAGTCTTAAATATGCCACTGCTCCATAAGATTAAAAGATATAGAATTGAAAAGATCTGGCTACACCTCTCCTGCCTTGCTGTACTTCCTCTTGCCCAGCTGGTTATATATGTTTACTTATGCACCTCATTACCCATGCACATTATTCATTTATGTGTACATTTAATTTGCTGACCTTCGTTCATACAGTGACAGATTTGATCCTTTCTGGCATAACACAGAGT
This sequence comes from Astyanax mexicanus, assembly GCF_023375975.1. Classification (NCBI taxonomy): domain Eukaryota; kingdom Metazoa; phylum Chordata; class Actinopteri; order Characiformes; family Acestrorhamphidae; genus Astyanax; species Astyanax mexicanus. The sequence goes on from NC_064421.1 coordinate 15,067,813, forward strand.
GTAGGACAAGGCCATATGCCACCAATTGTGGCAAATTGCTCCGGATGGATATTATCGATATAAAAAAACGCAGGCATTTGAAGCACCATTAATTTTCCTTGTGTTCTTTTTTTTTCTCTTCTTCTTTAACGATGAAATTGCTTGGCACACCAGACCAGCCTCTTATCATCATTGCAGACACCGCAATCACGCTCCATAATCACAGTTTCCGAGGCGGAATGGACCTGGGGCCGTGGCCAACAGCCACTAATGTGGGCCTCCACGGGCCGCTAGGCTGCAGACTGGGCCCAACAGATGGGCGTCTGCCATGTTCGGCGGCCGACCGCAGCGCGGCTCGCTGGGCACAGGAAACAGAGCTCCAGCAGAATGCACTCCCAGGATTACTGCGCTGCTCCAAATTACCGCACGAACGCCATACACTAATGAGAAGGTATGGAAAACTTGCAAACAAGATTGCAATCGCTGATTGATTGCACCACCGCTGGTCTTTAAAGCATCAGCTGAAACTTCTTAAGAAGAATGCAAACGCTAGATTCAATAATGCTTTCAGTCACTAGCAGTCTTTAATTTGCTCATTTAAAACAGTTCTAGTACTTTAGATTTAGAGTTCTCATCATTGTGCATGAAGCATTGTTCACAATCAGGTTACACTTAAGTTAAGTCTGTAAATAAATAAATCTGTGCTATAGTTTTGTTCATATTGGTTAAATAAATATAACAGGTCTGATTGAGACACCAGTTTTTAGACTATTCTGTGGTAAAAGGAGCATAGTCTCCATGCAGATTTAATATATTTGTGATGGACCACTGTCCAATAGGTATTAGGTAATAGTAATAGTATATGATAGTATATGATGTTTTCTGTCCATCTATCCATCCCTCCCTCTACATATTTTTGGCAAGCTCTGGATCTACTGTAACCCAAACCTAAAATATGTAGAGGGAGGGATGGATAGATGGACAGAAAACATCATATACTATTTTATCCTACACTGACGTAGCATATGTCATGGGATAGCAGTATACAAACTGACCATGTGTACTTATGTACTACAGTGTACTTATCCACTTACATATTACAATCATATTGTTCTGTTTACATATTTCAGCAAAAAAATATTTTAGTAAATCTGCTAATGTCAAAATATAATGAATAAAATCATAAAATTGGCTCTTTCCTGAACTTCATTTTAAAATCAATATTTTCCTGAATACAAATCAAACAGTTCACATCCTCCAAACATTTAGTTTCGTTATGTCTGTCTAGTTTTTACGTCTATTTTCAAACATGCAGAATTTGTGTTGATTCCTGTTACCAATCTGGAATTATTAAGTGGAGTAGAGAGTGAACAGGCAGCTTTTCCAAGTGTCCTGTAGGAGATTTTAAACCCCTCAAATTTACAGACTGTAAATAAGTTATTTTACTGCAGAGAATAAGAGTTTTGTATCACCAACACTTTTAGCCTGTATATGGGTCAAGAAATATCAGGCAAATTCCAAGCATTATTTTAATATTTTAAATTTTTATAAATGCTGATTGTGGAAATTTTCATATCCGGTTTTCATAGAGCAATCCTCCATGCTTTCCCAAAACCCCCTCATCTCCTGTCTGACAAGTGTACGAATGCTTCCTCTCTGTCTTCCTGTCCTGAAACATGCAGCCAAAGAGGACACAAACACATCTGTTGACACATCCACCCTTTACTGTCTGCCTCTGAAATTCCTTAGAATTGGATGAATCCTGTTCTATTGTAGAGTTTACAGAGTCAACACTACATTGTTTTGGCAGCATCAGTGTATATATTCCTATATTATAATTATGTGTTTAATATTTGATAATATTCAATATGTTTAACATGTCAATTGATCATGATGGGCATGAACGCCCACATTTGTATTGTATAAGTTGTGAGGTGTTATCTTGTGAATGAGGTTAAACTCTTGCCAGCATGCTTATGGCAAGATGACATGTCGTATTAAGCAAGGTTTAATAGTGGGAGTCAGATGGTTGGGACATTCAGTTTCTAGCAGGGCCTTTTCAAGACATTTGGGGGCCCCCAAGCAAAATAGACCCCACCATATACTATCAGCCTGGCGGCATTGTGCCTCTGTTTTGGTAAAAAATGTAATAAAGTTATAATAAACAACGTCAGATCAAGCAATGCAATGGTATAAAACACACTATAACCACCGTCTTCATTGAAATGTTATATTGTTGTTAGACTGAGATTAAGGCCAAATATGTAACCATATAAACATCAGTTCAGCTATATAAATTTAAGATGAATAAGGACATGTAAAGTTAATCAAATATTGTCAAATATAAAGAATAGATTAAAGTTTTGGTGTGTTTAAAAGAAAAACTATTCTCAGTTAGTAGCTTTATCCATTGTAGTGTTAAAGACAGTGAACAGCTTGTGTGCAAGGATACTGCTGAACATGTTCCAGTCTGGTTATATGCTACTGTCAGCAACTAGAGGGAGGGGCCTCCTTATGATAACAGTGACGTTGTACTTTCCTGCATTGAATGTCACAGAATTTAAACGGCCTCTCACATAATTTGTCGTTGCATTCAATTCATAACCAGTCAGTGTCTGGGGGCCCCCAGGCCAGCTCGGGGCCCCAGCCAACTGCTTGGTGCCTTGCATCCACAGTGGACAGCGCCACAGGTGGTAATGATAGTGACCAGCAGCATCTGGCTATAATTGTCCATGCAAACACACAAGAAACTCTTACATCTATATTTAATGCAGGAGGCCCACACACATATCCTGCAGGTCAACACAGTGTTTTTTAGCGCATATGGGATGTGGCAAAAGTCATGGAACACAACACTAGGTTCTTCAGGGTGTCCCATTAATTATTTCTGTTAGTTATCACAGTTAGTTATCATCCTGATCTTTAACTATAATAAATTATAGTATTATATAACAATGTATACAATACCTGTCCAGAAAAAGAACAGGCAGTCCACCAGTACACAAACAAAAGGCCAATCAGACAGTGGAACCTGAGCTGACCTAACCCCTAAATGAACCCCTCTTATATTTGGGAAGCATTAAATCAGATTTCCAGATATAGAATAACAGGTCTGATGTGGCTATAAATCTGCCTCTTGCTCTCTTGGCTTTAGTGTGTCCCTCTCGCTAATTGTTCTTTGTCTGTGGATCATAAATCTCTGAGAGAGGAGCCATTAGCTGAAATGACTGGCTGAGACTGTAACACAGGCCGAGATGCACACATACAGCGTGCAAAGGTAGACAACTGTAGCTGAATTATGATATGCTAATGGTGAGTAAAACGGTCTTTATAGGCAGAGATTAATATTCATCTGATGTTTATTATAATCATCATCATCCATATTGCTGTTGTTGTTTGTGTGACATATTAAAAAATCTGCCTTTTAACGCGTTATTTGTAAATTTTGTAAATCAACATTTAATTAATTAAACTTGATTGACAATGTACATTTCCAACTCAAGTAATTTTTGAGCTTGCAGAACTTATTGATTTAACTAAATTTGGTCTAAGCTTGTTAACATGTTATACACAGACATGCCAAAAGTCATGGCCTAGCAGTGTGTATAATTATTCATGAACTGGGGGAAGGGTTAGAAATGACTATACCTGTCTATTTAATGAGGTGTTATCTTGTGAGTAAGAAATCTGGAAAATAATTGTCAGTGCGAAGACACAAGCAACTCTGGCTGTAATCCCAAACACATTCAGTGCAGTGGGCTCATGGGACGTGAACATACTCTAGGTTCCATGAGGCATAGCAGAAGTCATTGTGCATGATACCCAGTGCTATGCTATCCCATAACATGTGGCATGTAAAAGTTAATCTGCTTTGCACGATCATGTGCAAACTGAAGTGGCCAGTCAGTTCAGAAAACAGAACTCAACAGAAGTAAAAGTGGAAATTCATCCTGAGCCACAAGCCAAACCACAAGGCTAAACAATAAATCCAAATATTAAATATACTATAAAACGACTAAATGTCATCAACGTCCAATCAAAAACATTGAGAGATTCTGTCAACAACAAATTGTACTTTTCTTAGGTTCTAAACTGTCTCACTCCTTAACCCCCCTTTTTCCCTATACACTCCTAACCTTTTGCCCCTCACCCTTATCTCTCACATCTCTCCTTTGTTTAACATAAGTTGATAGAGACACCCCCAATGATGACAACCCCCACATACTCCTCCATAAACCCTTACCCTTTCTCCCCCTGCTGTGTTCAAAGCAGTTTCTCCTGTATGTAAAGTCCTGCTAAAATGTCTTAGTAGCTCAGTCTAGTTGAGTCTTGGTCAGAGAGTCTCACACAGACAGTAACAGACAGACAAGTCACATGGACTAGTCAGGCGGACACAGAGGGAGCAACGACCAACTAAGCTGTGCCCGTGTAGATTTTCTGTCTGCACGAGAATAAACTCAAGTCATCTCTCAAGCTGTCTCCTGATTCCTGATTCTGACTCCTGATTCCTGAAAGCCGAATTTCTAACAACATGTATCTCCAAGACAGCAACTTTACAGAAGAGAGATAAAATCTTCTTAACTTTCAATAGGAGTCAATGTAAAAAGAGTTTATTTCAGGTCATTTTTGGAGAATTTCTATTCATCCATTCATGAAGAATTGTTGATAGTTTGTGTTGAAATGATGTAGTTACTAAAAATCTGTAAAAATGGAGATACTTGTTTTACTTATTTCAACTGAAATACTAAGCATTAAGGTTCTTAGTATTTTCTTAGTATTTATTTATCTTAAGTTATGTTATGTGTTGCTATGTGAAATTCAACTTAATATTCAACGTGCCAAATTTAACTTAAAGATCAAATTAAATGTTAATTAACATTAAACAAGTTCCTCTAATTCAAAATGTATAATGTGGGAAATATCCACTTTTAGGTATATCACACAATTAACTATAAAACATAGCTCACCCATTTTTATTTGACTCAATTGGCCTTACTCAATTTAATGCTTCAGATAATTCTGTTTTTTAAACACTAATGTTTTAATTACATAAAAAAATGTTTATGGTAATGTCTATCGGTTTGACGTGTGTTTTAACGGTAAATTACTGTATATAATACTGTTCTACATTTGAGTGTGTCCATTTAAATGATTGTTATTATTTGTCACACATTTCTTCCAGTAAAGGACCTCAGTCCTCACTTCTGTTGAAATGAAACTCACGGTTCTGTAGAAAAAGTGGGCTGGACTAAATGATAATGATGTGGCCGGCATCATGAGCCAGGCAAAAACACACAGCGCCACAAGCCCCTAATGACAAACAGCCCCTCATTTCCTCATTGTTCAACAAAGCTCTGAGTTGTTTGTGTCAGCTGGCAGGCCTGTAACTGACTCTGATGGGCAGCTCTAGAGAAAGCCTGCGTGGAAAAAAAGGCCTCTCTCCATTGAACATCCCATTTCAAGCATTTAAGAGGTTTCTTGTGTAAACAAGCAAGATTGTAAGAGCAGAATGCTCATTTTATTTGACACAGGAAAGGTTTAACTGCCTTAAAGAAAATAAAGAGTACGAAAAAGCTATTTACATTTGGCTCACGTTTATGGATGTCTGGTTTAAAGGGATAGTTTACCCATAATACACATTTACGTGATTTCTTTGTCATCAACTCACGGTTATTTACTTGGATCCTCCACTCAATAATGGAAGGCTTGGCAAGCTGAATTATCATTGGAGGAGGAAAAAAACACTTGAAGTTAATGAGCCATGGTAAGTATGTTCTGAGATGTACGCCAAAGCATCTTAAAACTGAAGCCAAATCAGGTTGAACGGTTTCAGAACACGTTAATGGAAGGAAGGCAGCGTCTGAACGGGAATTTGGCCAGACCTCTCCTTCTCCGGCAGCTCTGGGGTTGTTGTCCACCGCGGACAAGAGGAAGTGAAAATCCTTGTTAGTAGAGGAAACACGTCGTTTATGCAGTCTGGAAATTGGAATTATGGAGCAGAGTTGTAAATGCGTGTACTCGTTGCTTGTGTTTCACTGAGTTATGATGTAAACAGTATGGGTGAGGTCCTGGATGAGGCCGTTCCCTCTCTGAATGTGATTTTCTGATAAAAGCAAAGCTAAAATGTGGAACTGATGAAAGATGAGAAGATTATGTACATTTTTTTTATTTAAACAAAGATGTTTATCGTTGATATGAGGGGATTAAGCAATTCCAGCCAGACTGAGAGTGAAAACACACTGATTACCTTTCAGATTGTATTGGTGGATTTTGGAAGAAGAGGCACATGTACAACATCTGTACTAGATGTTTTTTATTTTTCCCCATAATATAAGAAAACATTATTATTATTTTATCTACATAAAATAAAACAAGGTGCAAACAAGATTTGCATGTTTAAACTGATGCATCAGAGGAACCGCATTTGGTCCCCTGGAGAACCTTTCAGTTCAGTATTTCTAAAGAGCAGTTGAACACACTTAATAGAAAAGGTCTTTCCAGAATCACCTCAGCATCTACTGGTTGCTGACTGACCCTGAGCTCCACTCATCTGCTGTATTACTGCATTATGTTAAATCCAAAACCTCACAACAAATACAGTAAGAGTATGAAATTTACGAGGGTACTCGCAATCCAACCATCGCTGTGAAACTAATAAGTAAAATACAAACGTTTATTCTCCAACAAACATAATCCCACAGGCCAAACTATTTTCATTATCACATATTTTAAATAAGGCCAAGGAATTATCTTTTTACTTGATTCCACACTAACCAAGCCAGCCTGACTTATTTGTCATTTTAGGGAACTTCTTTCTTTCTTTTTGTTGCAAGTGTGTTTCAATGGTGGTTTCTTTTTGCAATGTATGACCCTGTATGTGTTCACAGAAAAAAAAGACTACTAATACTACATAATGACTAAAACATTATCAATAACACGTAACAAACACTCATTAATCATTAAATTGTTATTATGGCAGTAGAAAACATAAATAAAATTATGTTTAAAAAAAATTAGGTTCTAGGATGGTTATGAAAGTTAATCTGAAGCCCTGCCTTAGGTCATCAAGTTTGATGATATCAGAATTCTGGATCTGACGTGACCTTTAACCTTTTCATGATGGCAGAGAAGATGATAGAAGATTATTCTTTATTTTTAACACTGCAGTTACTGTTAACTAATGGTGTAATCTATGGAGATCTTGTATGTGTTTGAGTGCATGCCTCAAATGGATCTGCTATACTGTAACAAGGTGGTCCCACTCAGTGTTAGGCAGATGGTGCTAATGTTATGGCTGACTGGTGTATTTTTAGTCATTTCTCAGCATATTCTAAGCAGGGCCATTTCGAGGCATTTGGGAGCTTAAAACAAAAAAAAGGACCAGACATTTTGAGTGTGTGGAGGTTACATAAAAAAATAAAACGACCAACCAGATACCCGACAGTCCTTAAGGCTCTAGTAAGCCCATTAGCAGCAGGTGGTTAACCTTAATCATCTATGACTAAGTTGCTATAAGATTACATTAGATGTTTTACACCGTGTTAGACATGGTTAACGGTGTAGGCTAACCTACCAGTGCTCTCTCCAGTTTGGCCCTCAAAGTCGTCGTTAATCTCTCATCAAATATTTCAGTCCAGTATGAAAGTGGAGAATGATAACATCATTAATATGATAATTATGATGTAAAGAGCTTCTTTGCACACTGGGTTTTAAAGAGTAATATAAGTATGGTGAATTTATGACTAATCTATATAAAAGCAGCAGTAATGTACCTTATTATGAGCATGAATCATCTAAACGCTGGGACCAGAGGTGCAAATGACCTTAACTGCTTAATTAAATATAACTGAATTGAATTTATTTTAAAGTCATCATTTCTGTGCCTTTTTTTTAACGAGCAGTGATGAGATGGTATCCATGCTGCTTCCTCTCAGTGTTAAGCACATACACAGTACTGTATTACCGAGTTAATGGGACAGATAATTGACAGTGAGCCATAGGAGGTTAATAATAGACATTTAATTGACTTCTATCAATTTGTTACACCCAGAGCATCTCAGCCCGGCCCTGCTCTCGCGTGCCACTCTCAGCTTGGGCTGGATTTCATGGGTTCCTGCCAGTTAAAGAATTAACCTGGCAAAAGGGGAAAAAAATATGAATTTGAATTATGCAAAGTGCAGGAAAGTGTTGTAGATGAGTAAAGTACTTCATATGGTAAAAAGAGTATGGAAAGTTTGTTTGGCTGGCCTTGACAGATACTTAAATAATTATTGTTCAATTATTATTTCAGTTACACACTGGTTACATTCCTTTTTAGCTATTCTTTACTTAGAATTATCTTCAGCTAGAGTCAATGGAGCAAGCCCAGACATAATGAGGAAATGGCTGAACGTAATTAAAGATGTGAAGATTCTTATTTTACTATGATCATTTTCTAGAACTAGACTATGTCTTATGTATATATTGTGTATACGTTTGGTAGTTGGGTGGGGTTGGGATGGTTGTGGGTAAGGTAAACTGGAAGTGGTGGGGTTGGATGTGGGCGGGGTTGGTTGGATGTGGGCAGTGTTGGGTGGGTGTGGATGAGATTTAAAAGGGATGGTAAAACATTGTCTGTTTGTAATGTACTATATTGTTACATCTGTTATCTGCAAACCTTTCAATAAAAAAAACTTGATTACAGTAGATAATTAAGTATTGAGTCAACACAATAACAGTAGAGATGGGCAATAGGGGCCAGATTTCAACATAGTTTTCTGATTTTCCTGTGCAAACCCTATCCTAATAAACCTGGAAATTAACAGGTGAGTAAAGTCAGATATGCTTGAGCAGAAAAAAACGGGAATCTGGCTCTCTAATACCAGAATTTCATCATTCATGTTTCCTCTTTGCACGCCTCCCTTTGGGGCATCCAAATCAAATCTCTGCAGTCTTTTAAATAAATTTTATTACATATGCATTGGTATTAACTAGGGCAAGAGTTGCCTGTTGATCATGTGATTAAATTTTAGGATTGATGGAGACTTCTTCAGACAGACTGAATCTGGACATGTTGGCTTTTTTTTATTATTCTCCATTTGTAAACTATTTTGTTGACATTGTTAAATGGATTATTATTTTTTTTAGTTCTTAGATCTTTTTAAATCCTTTCCCACACTCAACGTCATTTACACCTTTCTTTCTAAAGGTCTTGGATAGCTTGTTGGATCTGGCCATGTTGATCTACTCATTCAAACAATCAAGAATAAACCAAAATAAATGCCTGAGGGTTTTATACTGTGTTCTATTTGAACTCAAATGGGATTTTTGAATGAAATTCTGGACACCCACACCAAACTTGAGAGTTCAGAATCCAGAATGCCCTGCACATCAACCGGAGTAATAGCAATAGTATTATACAGTTTATTGCCACTTATACTTTTTTGTGTCAATAAAACAATCATTGACGTGTTTTATGGTGTTCGGATGCGCAACACAGTATGATGCATGTTATCAAATGGTATCACTAGCTATGCTAAACAAAAATCAGGACTCATTTAGCATAAAACTCTGGTAAATGACTGACAGCACAGTTTTCTATGACTGTATGTACTGAATAAGTTTAATCTACTCTACTGTCTGTTGTGTGCGTGACACTCGTTTCCCTTTGTCATCCACATTTGTCTATCATTGGCCTGGAAGTACGAGTTTATTTTGTCTAAAGCCACCCTCTGCACCCCCACCCCCCCAACTTGCTGAGTAGGACAAGTCAGCTACTGTCCCAGGCTGGCCACTGGCTGCCTCTCCTCCTATTTACAGCACACATCCGCTTCACCTGAACCAGAACAATTCCAGGCCAGGAAGGAGCACTTCCCCTTCTGAGAGGCGAGCTGTGTGGAAAGGACCGGGACACCCAAGACCATGACACTGATAACTGCAATCTATACCCCAAACACACAGAACACACAGCAACAACGAGGACCCGTATCCAGCATGGCCTGAAGTTTCCACTCTCTAAATCTCCACATACCCCACTGTATTGTATTGACAGTAGTCAGAGGGCTTTATTTTATCTGTAGGCTTTATGATCTGTAGGTGACCCGTCAACCATGCACTACGCAGCTTGATTTGGTGTGTCAGTGTTTTGTTACCATCGCAATGAAGTGAAAAAGTGTGTTAATGTAAAATACTCAGAGTGTGTGAGGTATGGGGAACTTTCTAAAATGTTGAGAATTGTTAACAACCATCACCTCAAGCTCCCCCATCACTCAGAATTGTGTAAGATATAGTGAATATCTATTAACTTCAGTAACCTAACAAGATACTTTTTAATCCAGCTCCATTCCTCCAACAGTGTTCTTCTTCAGACATCAGCTGTCCAATGGTGTGGCTTCACATGTCCTGTAAGAAGTGCTAGGCAAGCATCTATGCTTCCATTGATGGCTTCAAGTAAAAGAGGGAGTACTAAATAGTTGGTGGGAACTGGGAAACACATAGAGAAAAAAATCCCTATTAAAATCTTTAGGATATTTTAAAGTTGGTAAGTATAGGGTATGATAAAGCCAAATAATTCCCCGAACATTACAAAACACAACAAAGAGTCAACTCAGAGGCAGAACCAATCAGAATCTCTATTTCAGTTGGATGGGACATTCAAACTCAACCGACAGAATCAAGTTATTAATTCAGCAATAGAACTGACATAATCGTTAATAAAGAGTTTTTACTGAGTTAATAACTAATAATAATACACTTATTTAAAGGTAGTCCAGTTAACAAATGTCAGCATTATCATGTAATTAATGGCAGTTCCAGCATGTTTTTGTTACACTTGAAGATTTGAACACAATCTTTGGCTTGTAATACAAAAAAAAATCTATCAATAACTAAATCACTATTACTTAAAAATAAATAAATAAATTCAATTTAATCATATTTAATAGTTTAGAGGCTTTTATTTTAAGAGCGTACTCGCAGCTCCCCCTCTGGAACAAATGTCTTGCAGGATGCACGCTGACGTCTCTAAAGTAGCATGCATGCTTCATTTTGTACTGCAGTGATCACTTCCATTAGACAGTATTAAGACGCGTGCACTCAAAGCCAATATTTAAAAAATATATATTGACAAATATATTTGTGGCAAATATTTTTTCTCATTAAATTAAAACCATCTTTAACCTCATCATTTAAAACTCTGAGCTGCTTAGCTCATGGGCTTTTTTTTAATTTATGGTAATCTCATGCACAAGGGGCTGGTGGCTCGCTCACTTGATAGAATGTAAATAGTTAGGAGTGGAACACAAGGATGGCAGGGAGCCATACATCACTCGGATCACTTAAAATGTTGTGGCTGAGCTGATAGATGAAGTTTCGGAGGATGGGGGGGCAGACGGTGGACGTGGAAAGGTGTTAGAAGGTTGAGGATATTTCTCATAGCAATTATTGAAAGTGTTTTTCGCTGACATCATAGTCCTCGCTCGTATATCAAGGCCGCAAAGGCAGCAAACATGAATATGAAATAGCGGGCTAGCGCGAGAGGAGGACGCTAAGCAGTAAAATTTAGCGGGTTATTTAGGGTGAAAAACGAGAGCGGTGGAGGGGTTAAGCAGGCTGCATTAGCGTGTGGGACTTGCCGTAGGACTCAATCATACTTTCCTTTAATGCTTTCCTTTGTCTTCTTGCGCTTTTGTGTGTTTAAAGTTGTCATAATCCAGCGTGGGGAACTGTTATCATTACAGACTTTGGCAGCGCTGCAGGCTAGGCCTCTGGAGATGAGTGGAAAGGGAAGGACGGGGTGAGAAGTGCTGATGGGAAACAGAGCATCGGCGGGCTGGACAAACACAAAGGGTGGCATGGCGGGTGAGAGTTTGGCATGCGTGAGCGTGGTGAAAGCTCCTCGGCGGTCTGGATGGTATGAAGGGCACGAGTGAGAAGGTTGCCTGTGCGTGCCGACTCCGTCCTGCTGCAGGATGTGGCGGATACTGAGCTTTTGAATCAGCTATGTCCAGGCCAACAGTTCTTCCCTCAGGAGGGCGGCGTGGAGCACGGCGGACTGTCTGGAGCGCATCTGGCCCGGCCAAGCAGCTCACATCCCCACCTCCCACCTCCACCACCACCGCCGCCGCCGGAGCGGGGGCTTTCTGTAAACCTCTACATTCCCAGCGAGAGCCAGGAGGAAGAGGTCCTTTAAAAGCAATGGAAGCCATTCCTATTATGGATGTGGGATGGAGACCTTCTTAAGAAAACCTACTTTGTCTTTTTCTCTCTTTCTCTCACTCTGTCTCACTCCATTTTACATTTTTCTCTTCAATATCTGCACTGTAAGCCTGGATACATTACATTTACTTAAATCATTTGAGGAAACCGGTTGCATTAAAAATGTTTACTCATAACTTTGTGGTTAAGTAACCACAAAATGAATGTTCAGGAAACAGAGAATGTCACTGAACAAACCATGACTCTAAATGTATTAATCTAGTTTAATGTTTTAATTAAATAATATTAGAAACTAGATTAAAAAAACTGACAGCATAGAGTTATCAACTCAGAAAATGATAACTTGATTTTACTCTACATCCTACAACATGGAGGCCACACAGTTAACCATTATGAATTAATTACAAGTTGAACTATAATAACCTGGGGAGAGTGACTACACACTGACGGCAGTTGTCAGTAACTGGGTGGCACACCCATTATGCAAATAGATGTTGCTAGCAGCTAGTAAAAAAAACAAATAATCTAATTTAAGTTGACTTAAATATCGTTGACTCAAAGATCCTATTTAAATGTCTAACATTACCACAAATGTTCTCTAAACTAAAAGAGGGTGATCAATATTTAATGTTATATATATATACAGTTATATATAAAGTAATTCTGTGTTTACAGTGTATCTTTGCTGTCTGTTATTTTTTCTCTTTCCCTTTTCTTTTCTCTCCTCTCTTCTCCAGCTGTGCTCCTTCTCAGCCTGACCTTTGACCTTCATGTCAGAAATAACAGTGCAGCTCAAACATGGGACATCTGTATCTATGTCTGATTGCACCCCCGCCCCCACTTCTTCCCTCGTAAGTTTGCATAAACAAAAGTCTGGATCCTCCCCCTCTTGGACGCTCTTGAGAACATTAGAGGGCCTTGGTCTCATGCGCTTGTCCCGAGCGCTCTTTTCGGGCACATATCCACTTGGCCTGACCGTGAACTCTGAGTAAGAGAGGGTAGCCAAAGGCTAATGGGGAGGATAGGACAGGGTGTGGTGGTGACGGTGTGAGCATGTGAGAATTTGTGTGTTTGGGTGAGAGAAAGAGAGAGAAGGAAGGCTGTGTGTGTGTGTGTGTGTGTGTGTGTGTGTGTGTGTGTGTGTGTGTGAGAGAGTGTGTGTATGAGTGTGCAGGGGGGGCATTAATAAATACAAGGCAAAGGAAAGTCTACCAGGATATGTCATTTATAGCCGTCCTATACTTAAGATATCAGGCCTGCTTTTAGCAGCCAGATGAATCCTGCTTGACAGGAAATGACAGGGGTCAGGGTTTCAGCAGGTCATGGAGAGGTGACTTACTGGCTAGATCCACCTCTTACACCAACTTTTATATTTATACACACACACACTCACATATACACACAGGAACACAAAAAAATAAACCCACCTCCACCATCCTGGACCCCGGACCTCCCCACAGGTTGCAGTCCTGCTTCTCGTTTCATTTTCATTAGGCCTCTTCTGCCGTGGCCTGAACTTCTTGCCCCGCCCGTACCGGGGTGACAGCTCAGTAAATCACGGCGCTTTAGTGGAGCTGCCTGCTTTTTTATACACTTTAATCACAGAACTCCTGCCACAAGGAAGATTGGGCCTGTGTATGGAATTCACCAATAAAAAAAGCGCAGAGGGAGCGAGGAGGCGCTGATGTGCTGTTCATGGCAGAGCGGCTGATAGAAACTCGTTAGCTTCTTGCTGAGACAGTGCTGAGCCGGGGCCCGGGCTGTTTTCGCTCGCTGACAATCAATCGCTCAGGAGCAACAGGTCCAGGCTGTAAACTTGAGGTCATATCTCCAATCGTATACAGTTTCTCATCTGGAATGGGGAGATGAACGCGTCAACAGGATTCGCACACAAGACCTTGGCTTTTGTTTTTTATTAACAGTTAGTCACAGGTTCAGTGCTGTTCGAAATGATCGGAGGCCATCTTTCACCAAACAATCACCGCTGCTTTAAAACAGCTAACCCTTTCAGTACTGACTCACAGCGGCCATGACTGAAACAGAGCAGCACTGAGAACAGGAACACTCTAGACTCATTTTTTTACCTTTTTAAACATTTGAAAATGACAGACATTGGACGGAGAGTTAAATTAAAAGTTATATAGAAAAAGCAAAGCAAATATTTTTCAATTGATCAAAATTAAGAGCAAAATCTGTGTACCGTAGTAGACAGATGCTAGCTAGCATTAAGAGTAATTAAGGGTTCACCATAATTTTACACCACATACTAAAACTAAAATTAGTTCTTAAACACAAAGTAATATAGTGTAATATAGATAAAAGTGTGAGGTTTAAATATACTTGTCACGGATGACCCAGGCAGGGAGACGAGGAGGCGGACACAGGTGCAGGTAAGGGCGATATAAATAAATTTATTAAATAAATAACAAAGAAAGACAAAGAAACAAGTAAACATGTAACACTAAACAAAGAAACACAAATAACCAAAAACCAAAACAAACGAGCGATAATAATAAACAAACCAAACAGGGCAGGGAAATATAAACAAGGGAATAAACTAATAAACACAAAGCAGGGGTATATACAAGGAACTAGGGAACACGGAAATAAACAGGAAACTAGAAACATAAAACTAGAGATAAACACAGAGACTAAGGCGCGAGGAACAGAGGCAATGAAACACAGAGAAAGATGAACGACAGGGGAAGGTGCAAAGACCGACGGAGGACAAGGTGGCAGAGGAGGGCTATTTAACACACAAGGGAAGTGGAAACACCTGGGGCTAGGGGGCGGAGCTACAAATTGACACAGGTGGAAAAGTACTGGAACAGAAACACAGGGGCACAGGTCACGTGGAAAAGACACACAGAGACACAAGACAGGGCTAAGACCTGACAGAAGCCTCCCCCTAAACGCGCAGCTCCCGAGGCGCGTAAAAACGAACCCCGGGAGCCGGCGTAGGGGAGAGGCCAGGGAAAACAAGAGACGAAACCGGGGACTGAAATGGAGACAGGACAGAGGACAGAGACTGGACGGGAGACTGGACGGGGAACTGGACAGGAGACGGAGCCTGGACGGGGAACTGGACAGGAGACGGAGCCTGGACAGGGAACTGGACAGGAGACGGAGCCTGGACAGGGAACTGGACAGGAGACGGAGCCTGGACGGGGAACTGGACAGCAGACACGGAGGCTTGAGCAGCTTCAGCTGACACGGAGGCTTGAGCAGCTTCAGCAGACACGGAGGCTTGAGCAGCTTCAGCAGAGACGGAGGCTGGAGCAGTTTCTGCAGACACGGAGGCTGGAGCAGCTTCTGCAGACACGGCAGGAGTCCGGGGGCGTGGCTCAGCAGCCGAAGACACCTCGGAGATGGGCGTGGCCGCCGAGAGAATTTTGGAGCTGGGTGTGTGCAGATCCAGCGGAGCAGCAGCAGGGCTTGAGACTGCGGGTGGAACAAACACCCGGACCGGAGCTGCAGCTTCGCCGGCAGAGACTGTACAGGCAGAAAGCGCGGGGCTGCCGGTAAAGTCCGGCGCGGAGAGAGTTCCAGAGCGCGGCTGAGTGGCCGCGGAGATAGTCCCAAAGAGAGGCTGGATTGCAGCGGCGGAATTCAGATCTGCAGCCGCCATGAAAGCCAGCTCCTCAACCTGAGGAGCTAGCGCTGCAGCTGCAGGGCTTGAGAGTGCGGTTGCCGCAAAATCCCGGACCGGATTTTTACTCTCTCCGGCTGAGTCAAGCGCGGGGAAAGTCTCTGCTCGCGGCTGGCTCGCCGGGTTGGAGGTCCTGTAGCGCGGTTCGGCAGCAACCGCGGGGAACACGGAGCGCGGTTCGACTGCCATCGCGGAAGTCTCGGAGCGCGGTTCGGCTGCCACCGCGATAGTCACGGAGCGCAGTTTCACAGCCGCCGCGGAAGTCCCAGAGTGCGCCTTTGCCGCTGGAGAGCAGAGTGTCTTGGCCGCGGGAGGAGCTAGCTTTGGAGGCGCTGGGGAAGCTAACGCCTTAGCCACCGGGGAAGCTAGCACTGGAACCGCCGGTGAGAAGAGAGCCTTGGCCGCAGGGGAACGGACGGGAGTCGGGACGGCCTCTGGAGCTGTGCGGCCGAGAGCTGGGTAGAGCACCGCCCCTGGGGGGAACGGCAACGGAGTGCGGTAGTGCGGTAGTACGGAGTGCAGGGTAGAGCTCCTCTTCATCCTCGGAGCTGCTGGGAGCGCACCCGAGAAAGTCCCACGGATCCCGCTCCTTGAGCCTCGGGTACACGGAGGCACCGAGGCTCATAGCACCAACCCGTATCGCCCCCCCAAGAAAATCCTCCCCGGAAAAGGGGTCTTCTTCCGGCTGACGGGGCCCCTTAGAACGCCTACCCCGAGGCCTGCGGCGTCCTTGAGGCCTCGAGGTGTCCTGCGCCGGGGTCCCGCAAGGAGCACGACGAATCGCCATTCTGGTGCCAGTCCAGGCAGAACCTGCTGTGTCCATGTTCGGTCGGTCTTTCTGTCACGGATGACCCAGGCAGGGAGACGAGGAGGCGGACACAGGTTCAGGTAAGGGCGATATAAATAAATTTATTAAATAAATAACAAAGAAAGACAAAGAAACAAGTAAACATGTAACACTAAACAAAGAAACAAAAACCAAAACAAACGAGCGATAATAATAAACAAACCAAACAGGGCAGGGAAATATAAACAAGGGAATAAACTAATAAACACAAAGCAGGGGTATATACAAGGAACTAGGGAACACGGAAATAAACAGGAAACTAGAAACATAAAACTAGAGATAAACACAGAGACTAAGGCGCGAGGAACAGAGGCAATGAAACACAGAGAAAGACGAACGACAGGGGAAGGTGCAAAGACCAACGGAGGACAAGGTGGCAGAGGAGGGCTATTTAACACACAAGGGAAGTGGAAACACCTGGGGCTAGGGGGCGGAGCTACAAATTGACACAGGTGGAAAAGTACTGGAACAGAACACAGGGGCACAGGTCACGTGGAAAAGACACACAGAGACACGAGACAGGGCTAAGACCTGACAATACTGAAATATCAACTATGCATACTCAGAACTGTTTTTGTGTGATTACAATGCGATGTAAAACAGTAAATTAATATTTTGTGTACTTACAGAATTATTGTGTGCACTGCAATTGGGACACAACCACAGTTAAATTGATTAATAAAAAAAGGATTATGTGAGATTTGGATTTTATGGCTCCTGGACTTCCCCTACTACAGGACACACTTATCACATGCATTTTACAAGCTAAACGCTGAAAAGAAAGAAGCATGTTTTTTACAGGATTAACACAAATATTTAAAATAAGCATTACTCATTAGTTCATTTAAATCAATAAAGATCATAACACATGATGATATCTGTCCTCATGGAAATTCAGCATTAGAAACTTCAACAAATAAAGGGTCAGTAGTTAAAACGGATTATTCTAGCTAAATAGCTAAACGTTGTCAGGATCTCGCTACATATTTGGTACATTTTTTTAAGTGCATCATTTTCCTGATATTTTAATCACTGACAAAAACATGATCAGGGAACACTGCATTACCAGTGGATCAAAAGTTCATGAAGGATGAATCAATAAAAATGGTCCAGCATTTTCGAATATGAAATTGAATTGTGTTACGCTAACTTACATACATACAAAGCTTTAAATTAATAGCTTTTTGTTCCCTTACTATTTTTGAATAACAAGGTTTTGTTCTGACTGTAATTATGTGAAATCTGATCAGCTTAAACTTGAATCAAGTGTAAAAGAAAATTCATATACCGTATTTTTCGGACTATAAGGCGCACTTAAAAACTTTTAATTTTCACAAAAATTGACAGTGCGTCTTATAATACGGTGCGCCTTTTGTATGGATTTTACTCGTCAGGTTGTAAGGAGCAGTAAACACACACTCCGTGCAGCGTTATACAGAGTTTCAGTGCTATACAGAGTCCAGAGCCGTGCAGCTCCGAGGCTGGAGCAGCAAATAGCATTAGCTAGCTTATTCACTGTTCAGAGATCAGTATTATCTAAATTTTACCCGTCAGGTGTAAGGAGCAGTAAACACACACTCCGTGCAGAGCCGTGCCGCTCCGAGGCTGGAGCAGCAATAGCATTAGCTAGATGCTAACCGCTTAGCTAGCTAGCTTTTTCACTGTTCAGAGATCAGTATTTTCTAAATTTAGCACTTTTAATACTGCTGGAGCAGTATTATTAGAGTTAGATGCTAATCGCTAAGCGTTCACCGTTCAGAGGTGAGTTATCGGCCTGTAAGTCTGTGCTGCTTTGCCTGGCTAGCATTAGCTAGATGCTAAGCGCTAACTCTCTCAGAGGTGAGTTTTATCAGCCTGTAATCTGCTTGTTTACCGTGTTAAAACAAGCTACGGGGGACGAATCGCTAGCTAATATCTCACTGTCTTACCAGAACACGCAGGATTACTCAGTGTAACGCTGTCGTTTAAGTTTGGGTTAACTTTACTAGTTTAGGTGACTAGCTAGCGTGCTAGCGGATAGCTATGCTAACGCTGGTGCAGCAAGCCTTAGTGGACATCTGGAAATCTAAGCTTACTGTAAATAAACTGAAGCACGTTACTCACCCAAATAAACAGTTTTCAGGAGAGGAATCTGTGTAGATTAATATCCAGCACTCGTTTGACTTTGAAATAGCTAGATTTGTATACTGAGACGCTCCACCGGCAAGCGACCACCCCCGGTGGGGGAAGGGAAACATGGCGCCACCCCTGTTCACTTTGATATAGGCACCCTTTCTAGTGTCACTTAACGCGCCTTATAATGCGATGCGCCCTATGTATGGAAAAATAGCAGAAAATAGGCGTTCTTTGATAGTGCGTCTTATAATACGGTGCGCCTTATAGTCCGAAAAATACGGTAATATTATATTGAAATTATTTAGATTTTTTCTTTGTTCCTTTTGTTCATTCTTATTTTAACTTACAAGGTCAGTGAAGCCCTTCAGTATCCAGTAAACTATTTACTTTACTCTGTTGGTGAGAGTTTGTTAAAAACACCTCAGTTCTAATGGCTGTGTTTGGGATCTGTTTGAACTGAAATAGACTCTTTGTTGAAAAAGAGAAGCATATGTTGGTGTTTATGAAGAAAGGCCATATTAGAAAAGGGAGACAGCTGTGGTAAGCACATAGCCTGAAATTGCCATTCGGAATGGGACTTGAAGACAACTGGGGAAAGGGGGAAATATAAGTCTGCTTTAACTCTCACATATGGGCCTGGCGAGGTTTTCCAAGGCCAGGACAGTAATGCTGTAATGTTTGGATTTGAGAACATCAAAAGTTAACAAAGCCAAATAGCGTATTTTATGCACTATTATAGCATTCAATATAAAAAAGTAGCTCTGAAGTTTCTATAAAACTTCTTTTTTTGTGATTTGTGCTGGAAGCAACAGTTACATGTAAAAGAGTTTGGTCTATTTTTTTGTGTTTATTGTTCTTGTGTTTATATTTTATGTCCTTTATGGTGCATTTAAAGTTCAAACAAAAATATCTACAAAGACAGAAGCCTCCATAATTCTTTCTCTTCTATTGTACTGCACATTATTATAATGAAATGGTAATATAACAAATCTACAGTAAAGCAGTGAGGTTAGTTAGGGAGCTAGGCCTCAGGTAAGCGCTGTGAGAATAATTTGTAGTAATGGAAAGTATAAGCTTTCCATGATGACAGACCAAAAAATGGTAATTCTACAAGGTCAAGCCCTTATTTTTTTTGTGAAAGTGTATCTGGGCTGGGATGAGCTTTGTAGGACATCTCTTTAAAGCTTTTGTGGTGGTGATTCAGATGGATAATAACTTTGATTGGAGGAAATAATGTTTCCCATGTGACTTTGGTGGTTTCCAAGCCCCCTATAAGTGTGCTGGTCCTCATTTCCACGACGGAGCCCAGATGTGTGGAAGAAGTCAGTCACCAGGCAGATCAAGAGCTAAATCTCTCCCGCTCTCTTTTTCTCTCTTTTTCTCTCCTCCTGTGTCTTCCTTCCACACATTCGCCTGCGCTCGTCCCAGCGGAGGCCCACTTCTGCAGCGTGTGAGATATTTATAGAGCCTGTGTTGACATTGGACGGCGTGAGGAGAAATAGCCGTGGCTCAAAACCACAAGACAAATGGCGCTGCTGCCTAGCTGTATTGTGCTGACGAGCAGGCCTGGCCTGGTGCGGGACGCAGGTGACGTCTCGTTGCCGGCTGGCTGGAGGCGAAGGCGCTCGAGCAGCCGGTCACATTATCGCGGGTGTCGGTGGATCGGCCTAATGCTGAGGTATTGAGTGTTGACAGCTATCACAGGCTTTTCATCAGAGTGCTTTATTTATGTTGGGATCCGGACAAAATGACGTTACGGCACCGTAATCCTTCTCAAGCTCCAGTTTGACTCCATCTCATTGTGATTTTTGGGTGGATCATAGGTCGGACAGTTTTTGGGGAGGTATTGGGGAGGCTTGTCTGGCCGGAGCTGCACTGCATTAGAGCCAGTTGCAGCAGGCCACAGATGGAGTCAGCGGTGGGTGGAAGTGGGCATTAGCTCCTGAATCTCCCCCAGACCAATGCAGAACAGGTGGGGCCGGTGATTAGAGAGCCCGATTACATCATCCTAGGCAACCCAGACACACACAAACACTCATACACACACACACACATACAGAGACCTCATGGACAGGGAGGGGGGCCATTCTGACAACAGACAAGCTTACTTGGCATCAGGCTGGTCGGGGTGCTCCAAGAAAAGCAGAGCAGCCCATGAGAGGGCTGGGGCTTTTGTGTTTGCAGAGTGTCACACTTCATCACGGGGGAAACCCATAACAGGCCCGGGAAGAGCTTTGAAGCTGGGAGAGGGTGTGTGGGGATAGCCGCTGTGGCTACCTTCGATGTCAGATCCAATATTCTGATTGCGAGCCATTTCCCAGATTAAAATTGTGTTTGTCGGGCGAGAGTTAAACCGTCCGTGCTCTGTGTATCACACTGCAGACATCCTAATTACACCACCCTACTTTACTTTATAGACAAAGCAGAGAAATGGAAAGGAGAGATCTGAGCCACTGACTGCTGGAGCGCACTGGGCTCCACGTACTGCTCTGACAGGAAATACCATGAGATAACAGAAAAAAACACAGATACAGATTATAATTCCATTTGCATCAAGTTTCACATTCAGAACAAGTAAGCAGTTACAGACATAGACAGGTCTGCTGTAGAAAAGTCAAAAGTTGTAACACCTTTTCTCATTCAATGTGATTTATTTCTATGTATGATTTTTTACACTGTAAATTTTATATTAAAGCTAAACAGTAACACATGTAAAATTATTTAGAAAACAAAAAATAAACAAACCAGGATATGTTTTATATTTTGATTCTACTAAGTTCTAAATTTAGCTTTAAGGACAGATCTACACGCTCTTGGTATTTTAATCTCAGTGTCTTTTTGAGGTAGAATCACCTGGTATAGTTTTCTCAGCATATTAAAGGAGTTCCTGGAGGTGATGAACAATAGTTGTTGCTTTTCTTTCACGCTGTGAAGCTCCAGCTCATCCCAAATCACCTCAAATCACCATCTCAGTTGGGTTTAGGTCAGGGAATTTTGGAGGACTTTTTATAGTTTACTACATAATTCTATATGTGTCCCGTAATTGATTTCATATCTTCAATATTAATATACAAAAACATAAATAAAGAAAAAAAAACATTGAATGATAAGGTGTGTCCAAATTTTAACTTATATATACATACAGTAGATAGAATATGCAATTAATTTGAATGTTAAATTTGATTGACCTTCACTTGCTTTTGTGTTAATAAGCTCAACAGCATAGTTTTTACAATGGAAACCCATTGTGTCGTAACTTTAACTGAATGTTAAAACAGCATTATGTGAGATTCTGTATTTTTTTTATCTATAGGCCTCCTCTTGTAATTCACTTTCACACCACTGTTCTAAATACAAATCACAATTTGTGCGATCCCTAATAGACTTGACTTCTGCAACATTAAAAAAGTTGAGAGTTTGTATGCAGGTCCACTAAAGATACATAGCGCAGTAGCTGGAGCTTTGAGCCTTGAATGTCAATGACAGAAACACCAGTCTGCTACAAGGCAGAATGACATTAACATGATTTTAAAACTATTATTTTAAGGTACATTTACTACATAGGGTTGGTTTAAGGTTCAGAGTGAGGTGCGTTTTTTTTTTCCTTTTCAAAAAAAATTGAACACGGTACACTTTAAAAAAAACGTGAAAAACTGTCAAACTGTAACAGTTAATACCATATCATCAGACATACCATAGGCTACATATATCAGCAAAAACACCCAATCCCCCTAAATTCTATTTTTTTTGATAATATACACTGTAAAAAAAAAACACAAAAACAATAAAATGTATTCATTTTACTACAAATTTTTACATTACAATACTGTTCTATTGTGTGAACTTTAACTTACATTAACAGAACATTTTTGTTCTCCCCTGTAAACTTGAGGGACAGAAATAAGAAGCTCAGGGTTTAAATGCATCAGATTTCATTACTCTGGCTTCTCTGCTAGTGGGCAAAGGCTTGAGTGCAGTAAGAAATCAGGGCAGCTTGTTTTGCTTTCCAGACTCCCACCAGTGATTAAGATAAGACTTGGATTAAATACAGGAGTGCGTCTCTGTGAAACGTTCAGGCGCTGCGAGTGGAATTGTGTTTGGCAGGCGGGTCAGGTGATGGTAGGACTGGAGCGTGTGTGTTTTTCTCAGGCTGCTTGAGAATTAAGGGATCTTGTACGTTAATGGACCACATCCCTTTGGCTGTGACTTCACAGAGGGGGGGAATAACGCTGTAATTTGATTCTGGGATTTTGAGAGGAAAACAAAACACTTTCAAATCAAGACAATATCTGGCAAATCACATTTAGTCAGAATAGTAATTTGAGAGGCTGCCCATTTTTCCTGAATGATGAAAGCACTGTGGCTTCTTTGAAGCTGTAGCTTATTGTCTGAGGACTTGTTAATTATAAATATGGTGGATTAGGATCCACTAATAAAAATCTTGCACGATCAGTCTGGAGTAAAAGTATAGGACTAATGTGTGATAAACATCAGGAGGAGAACATTTCAAAGAACTACATAATTTCATGCGCAATTTTAAGTAAAAACACCGGGCTTTGTGCGAAGCTCAGAGCGCTGTCAGTCATTAGCAGCTGGCTGAGTACAGTGGCGGCCCTCTGCTGAGATGAAGCGCAATCTGATCCGAAGACATTGTTTCACTGTTTATACGTTTCCTCAAATTTCTAATCAAGGTTCTGTTAGCTTAAGACATTAATGGCCCCACTAATCCATTTAGGCTACTCACCATAGAAGTTAATTGTCTGTAAAAATGTGTGTAAAGATTCCTGCTGGAGCTGTTCACAAAGCTCTTTTGATGTGGTTAGTCATAAAAAGACATAGTTATGGGGGTCCTGGCACAGAACACTGGCCTCTAGGGGAAGGTGGTCGAATTATACGCCCATTTAATCATCACCGTAGACTTTCAGTGTCTTCAGATGTCAACTGGATTAAGAGCCACAATAATAATAACAGATTTTAAATCAAAGCTGTGATAACAGTTCTCAGAATTCTGAAATATACTGTTGAATCTGGCCTTTTCAACCCCTTTTACTGTGGTTCAGAAAAAAATTATTTAGACATTTTTCTTTTTGTAAAATGTACCTTATTTAATCTGATAATCACAAGCTTTTCAGGCATCTAACTACATAATTACATTTCAGGCATCTAACTACATTCATTTAGACGAATGTGATACACTTCGGGTGCCCTTGGTATTCCCAGTCTATAATGACAGATCAGTAGAAATTAATACAGTAAATAACACTATTAGGAGTTTATTAATCTATTAATAGATATTATAAACTAATAAATAATAATAAGTAAATATAATATAAAATGTGATGGACACATACGAATGGAAGTGAATCCATGCTGGAAAAAGGGGAACTTATTCAAGTTGAGACTATTTTAAAGACTCCAGGTTGTTTAGTCTGATTGTAAGGATTATTACCTATTCTATCTTTA
Organism: Astyanax mexicanus; assembly: GCF_023375975.1. Taxonomy (NCBI): domain Eukaryota; kingdom Metazoa; phylum Chordata; class Actinopteri; order Characiformes; family Acestrorhamphidae; genus Astyanax; species Astyanax mexicanus. Next base: position 15,092,061 of record NC_064421.1, read on the forward strand.
TAAAAATAAATGGATGCAAATTTTTGTGGACTACATTTGTGCACAGATGATACAAATACAAATACAAACACAATTTGTTAATTATTAACCAAACACACAGAGCACCACAGACAGCAACTACTTATCAACACCACAGTAACCACCTGACAAACCTTAACAACAACTCAGCAAATCAATAACAGCCATTACTGGCTTCTGGAAATGAGAACCATTTGGTATCATTCTGGTTTGCCGAACTTTTCTAGTAGTTTCTATTGTTCTTTAAAGTATTAAAATGTGAATTATGCAATTGTAATTTTGTACCAATGTCTTTTATTTACTGATAAAATCATAGTAGTCAATTTTGACCAGACAACTTAAAATACAAAATTGTGCCACTACTAAAAAATAAAAACAATTTCAAAGCACATAATCTTGTTAAGATTTGACACGCAGTAGTTTATAATAAATAGCCCAAAATGTTTAATCTGAGTATTTGTTATATTTGAAAATCAGTGAAACTATATGGAATCTAAATTGTTTAAAGTAATAAAGTGATTTCATGAATGAAGAAATGTAGCTCTGAACAAAGCACATTTTATTTTTTTAGTGTAAAAAAACATGTTTAAATAAAATAACTAATTTATTTTGCTCATATATGGTTATTTGTTGAAAGGGCTTATTTTAAAGCAAATAAAGCTATAAATCACAAAATGTATGTTCTTTCATGATCATAGCTTCTAATGTTTACAAGAACTTAGGCTGCTTAATCTTCTTTCACAGCATTATCTGGCTTCTCAAAATAATCTTTTTTTATTATTAATTTAACATTTTGAAAATATTTATTAAAAAGACAGAACAGCCACTGTAAAGCAGTTTAGCTAGCTTTATGGACTTTGTGCTGGTTATTTTGCTGACTAAAAACTCAGTAAAACTTAATAATAAGATTAAACTTAGTTAAACTATGCAATATGTATAGCCTATAGCCTTCATTAATAAGAAGCACACTTTATATTATAGTAAAAATCTCATGAATCATGAAGATTAGTTCACTGAAGGTAGCTCAGTCTTGGATAGCTATGTAGTCACATTCTATTTAGACTTAGTTCAAATAAATAAGCTTAAATAAATCACCATCTTGAACACAACAGGCCTATGGGTGGTTAAGAATAGAGCAGGCCTGGGCCATTCTCCCAACACAGTAAGCCTGTATAACACAGTGCTTTCACTCTAAAGAACTGAAATAAATGTTGACATCAGAAATAAAGCTCTATCCCTGAGCGCAGAGTAAACACACACAGTAAATGTGCGAGGCAGTATGAATCAGTCTCCTCAGTGGACGTTTCCAGCACGGGCAGGCTGCATATCCCATTTACCGTTTGACAGCCAAACATTGTATCCCAGCAACACCATCAACAAAAACACTGCATCCAACAGCAAATCCGATGGTGTCAAAGGTTTCAGATCTGAAAAGTTGCACATCTAGACTGGAAATATTGCAAAATCCATGTGTTGTATGTTTCAAGTATATCAAGCAAAGTTGTAGGACCCATACGCTCCATAACGTTTTATGGACATTACAAAACTTGACTACATCTTGAGTTGGAAATAATTTTCATTACGGGAGGAATGTCGGCTAGCGTTGGATTTTTTTCAAGTTTCCCTTGGCGATGTCCGGTAAACGCCCAATCAAAACACGAGCAATTATTCCGAGCAAATTCTCTAACTTCCTCTAAAGTACTGGCTGTCATTAAGTGGGTTGGGGGGAGATCTGGTATTTAGTGTGCATGGACTGTTGAGCGTAATGTACAGTTAAATCCATCACTGCCTGCTGTATACACACTCTGCTGGTGTTTGTAGAGCAGGAGCCGGGGTCACCGGGTCACCATCAGGCCCAGTAATGCAGCAATAATACGCGTCTCAACAGTGCGCTGATGACCATACGCGTCTGCTTAGCGTTAGCGGCCACATGAAAAATTGGACAGTAAATTGTGCTCTGCAGAAAGTCAGAAGCTGGATTCAAGAGGTTTTGAGGCCCAGCAGAGCTCAGGTTTAAGCAGCCCTTCAAAAGCTGCTCTCTTACTGGAGGGGAAATAGTTGTCAAGTGATGTAAATGTGCTTCCAGGAGTTATGACTAAATCATACTGTAATTTCAGGGGGAAACTGCATTCCTCTGAGAGTTTAGTTGAGCGAAGCAAGTTCAGCATTCTGTGCTCTGTTGCAATGCCAATGTTAATCCATTAATATTTCAGCGGATTCCTAATATGGAAGTAATACTGAGCGCCTATGAGGCTCACAGAGGCCTGAATACTGGCTTTACATAAGACCTTTCAGAGCTTAAATTTAAAAGCCAGTTACAGATACTTCTAAAAGTTTAAAATGTTTACACACACGTCTAACTAAATAAGTAATCCTGCTTACTCACAGCTCATCAAGCATGATCAACTACTCAAATCAACAGGGTCTGGAAAAGCAACTTTAAAAATGACTGAAAAAATGACTGATTACCTGTTTAAAAAAAAAATCTAATTTAACACAATCTAAAGATTAGATTAGATTTGATTATGTATTAGCCTTAACTTTATTTACTAAAGTATTACTTAAAAAAAAAAAACAAATCTGGGAAACATTCATGGTAACCAACATAAATTCCATCTAAAATGGTCTTAATTGATTTTTGCTCTTTTGATTTGCTGCCTTCATGTTGGTCATGTTGGAAATATTTATGAAAGGAGCGCGCATGATGCCACCACAAACAAATATTTACACACTGGTTATGTGTTAGATACAGTTGTATTGAATATTACAAAAATGTTTTTAGCAAGTTTAACATTTACAGCTGAGTAAAATAGCCATCTTGACTAGAGGTTTTGATAAATTACCTTGTTAAGTTTAACTAACTTTAGCGGAATCTGATTATTTATTTAACAAGAAGAAGTTTAGCCAGCTTGGCATCTGTCTTGTAGTGCTTTTGGACTCTAGTCTGTCTCCATCTATCAAACGCATTGCCAGTACAGTATGTACTTGCATTTTATTCCATCTTTGATCACTGAGATTTTTAGAAGAGTATTAAGGATGCAGAATGCCATATTTGCCTGCTATTGTGTTCTATACCTGGCAACACGAGTGGGGACTGGACAGTGGGTGGGATCAGAGGCTAAATTTTCTCTGCAAATGACAATTCAAAAAAGAACACACTGTCTGGAGCACTGCTGCCAAGAGATGCCAGTGCTTAATCTTAGCATGTCCACTATGTTATAAGAGTGATCAAGAAGAGGGATTGATTCTAGTTACGCAAAATGCGATAGTAGTCTAATTACTTACTTTTTCCATGTAACTAAACATTTCTTTTGTATCCTATTTACATAATGCCATTATATGTGTTCCAATTATACCCAAACGTGAGAATTACACATCAGTTAATGTGAAAAACTCAGAAATCTGTAAACCTCTTCAAAAAGAATACAATACACTTTGTCACAGAGTGTCACTTTTAATAGAATCTGTATTGGTTGTCCCCTAAAAAGAAGACAAACAGAAGGCCAGTGTGTGACGACTCTTTCCCATCTCTGTGTTCAGCCTTGACTGGCCTGTCCTGCTGCTCAATACATCTGCACCATGATTTCAGGCCGTACTTCCTCATTAAACCCAAAGTTTTTGTGCCCTTGTGTGACAAAAATTAGTTTGTGTATCTGTGTAAATCAGCTGTCATATGCACATGCTCCTTTAAGGAAAGGCCAAGGGTGTCGTTTGATTTCCTGTGCCTTGCTTCCATATTTATGCCTCTCATATTCACTTCATTGCCTGGGCCTCAGATGCACTATCCATCAAGAATGTTTATTCCCCTACGCGTCCATAAAAGGACGCAACACTCTCTTTTAAATCGCCGGAATAGTGCAGCGAATAAAAACAAACAACAGAATTCTTTATTAGAGGAGCATGATTTATTAAATAATAATGTTAAATGTGGTGATTTGGAGTGTAGTCAGAGTCTCAGAGTTTTAGTGATGAGAATTAATGTGAATAGCCAAAGCAAGAGGAAAAAAAGAACAGAAGGTCAGGCTTCACTGTATGGGACTTAAAGATCAGATGGTTGGGTATTACAAATAAATAAAAGCAGTGCCTTTTATAAGATAAACAGCCTAATATGTCTTGATCATTAGGAATAAATAAATGAACAATAAAAAAAAATATTTACTACTTTATACTGAAGGATTTATACATAGAGCGGACAAAGACTAGAATATTCTTGCTGTTGTGAGGATTCTCTTTATTGATAAACTCTGCTCATCCTCATTGCAGGGTGTTGGTGAATTTTCAAAGGGCACCCAATAAATAAATAAGTACATAAACTACCAAGAGCTAGGAACATTTGAAAAAGCAGAGGGCTGAGAAGATGTCTTTCTCAATTTTGTACACTCAGACAAAATCAGTTGCCTTTGGCCTGCTTAGGGGCACGAGGTGAGGAAAGCACACGAAGGCGATGCAATTATTCTGCTCTGGCACAACAACTGAGAGCAAAAGGAGCATCAAAGGCTTTCCTCTCAGCCACAGCGTTCCTCCGAGGAAAACACTACCTGTGTGAATACCACTGGATAGACATCTGCTGCTCACAGGCTGCACACGCCATACCTGAACGACACTTCATACACTGATTACAGCCGCTTAGCATCTTCCTAAACTCTTCTACAAAGCAGCCGATTACACTGTTTTATCATTCCTAAAAAGAAATAAGAAACATTGCAGTAGGAATATGATCAGGAAAAATTATGCATGCATGTTTAATAAAAGTAAGAACATTTGGAGCACATTATTATTAATAATAACAACGTATTTTTATTTTTTATTATTGTTGTTATTGTTGTCAATTATGTTTTTTTGTTATTGCTGTTTTCTTTCAAATTAGAGTAAAGATACCTCATAATCCACATCAGTCAAAATTTTGAGATAACTGTATAACTTACATTTTATAAGAATGCAAGAGTAATACAGTGAGCAGTTCTAACACATACATTTTGTAGTAACTATAAAAAGGCCCTTATCATCCGTATTCTTCTTAAATATATATGTCCCCTGAAATCCATTTATGATATTTAATTTAGTAGACCAATAACAATTAATCCATATTGTTTTTACATTAGTCTTCCTAACTTGTATATCCTACAATTAAACAGTCTGATTTATAGAAATTAAATATAAAAAATTATTCTTGTTTAGACTGACTGTTCTGTATTATTTCTCATAAACGGTCTCAATAGAACCACCCTCATTATCTTAATGTGAAAAGGGGGGGCTAAACTCAATTGTTCCCCTTTTTATTTTTTACATAATTAAATTGAAAGTTAAATTATTTGTTTTATTTTCACATGACAGCAACAATATGTGACACCAGGGAAGGCAGGGAAGAACAGGTTTCATTAAAATTGCATAATGTCATGCAGTCCACTTTTTGCTGTATGACTATATCAGGCGTTCCATGACAATGACACTAAATATGAATTAATTTGACCAATATTTGTTTTTTATTCTTATAACTATATTTTTTTTATTCTAGGACTATAATTTTAGGACTTTTAGGATTTTTACAGCCATTATGTGTAATTTATTAACATTTACTGTTGATACAGACTGTGTTGTTTTTGCCTTTTAACTGAAATGAAAAAAAAATAAGTCTTTGGGTTTTATAGATTAGTTTCAAGGTTTTAACAAGTTTTTTAAAAAAAGTGCTGTAAATAAAATATATCTGTAATATTTAGCTAATGTTATGAGGCTAGGGGTAGCACAAATAGCATTCCAGTGTGTTGTAGTCAGGTAACTATTGTTGATAAATGATAATTAATCAATAAAAGTGTTTAGAGTCAGTTTTGTCTTGGGGTGGTATTTAATAACTTTAGTTAAGTTCACACAGCAACTTGATTTTTTGACCAAATCCAGTATTTAGTTTAGGCACAAGCTTTTTGATGTGACCATATCTCTCTGAACTGCTTGTGCTTTGTAAGTTACATGCATTTGCATCAGAGCAATGCTTCATGTTAAGTTTCGCATTAATCCTTGTCAGAACCTCAAGAGCTATGAATGTTTGTTTTCTTTCTGTTTGGCATATAAAAATTACATAAATTTTGATCTGGCCAATAAGACAGAGTTACACTGCTGTGATTCGGATATGTATTGGATTTAAATATTACATATTGAAGTAAACCAATCAGAATTGAAACTGTCAGATTCGGTGTGTTTTTTACTGGTCACATATGACTTAAAAATATATATTTTTTACACATTTACCTGCTGTGTTCATGGGCGTGGTAGTGGGGGGAAAAGTGGACCTGACTACCCATTAAAAAACCTGATTTGTTTTGCTCATGTTCCTTGTGTACTGGCATGGATAGGGGCCCACTGATAATGAGAGTGTACAGGGCCCAGAATTTGCTGCTACGCTCCTGCCTGTGTTTCAATGCTTTGCTGACAGTAACTATACCTTAACCCTTTCAGACACTGCATCTATTACAATGGACATCATGTATTTTTTTTTTATGCGCTGATGCACATAACACTAATTGAGACCTGTTGTCCTTCAGAACAGACCATAAACCAGCCAGTGAACAAGTTTACAAGCCAATGAAATGAGAGCCAACAAGAAAAAGCAAGGGCCTATTTTCACTAATCACTAAACATTTTAATTATGTTAATTTTACTGTTATGGATGGTTTGTGAAAAAAGCTGAAATTAAAAATAAATAAATTAATAAATAAACACTGGCTTTCAAAGTAAAATATTTCAGTTAGTTGGATTTAATGTTTATATTTAACATTAGAAGACAGTCTTTTTGTGCAGTAGAGACAGAAAACAGCATTCTTATATACACCAGATCATTTGCTTAGTTAAATTCAGGTGGTGACTGAAATGGTCTCTTAATTTTTTTCCAGATCTGTAATTCTGAAAGGGTGCTTTGGGGTCATTATTCGTAGTAAATACACGTGGCTGAAAACGACTTATTTCATTTTTAATAATATTAGTAATAATAGTAACTTAATAGAATTGGAAAAGTAGTAGTAGTTGTGCATAAATATATTTTACTTCATAAAAGCTTAAACACTTTAAGTAGGTAACGTTACAGCACACAAATAGGATATGTATATATAAAGTAAAAATCAGCAGACATTAAGTCGGCTGCGCTGCGAGAAACGATAAAAAAAGCGGCTCACCGTTTTGTGCTCAGGCAGCTCTGAGGACAGCCCTGCCTGGGGTCCTTGAGTCTCGCGGAGGGGAGAGTCGCGTGCAGCTGCGTGTGTGCTGGTGTTTACAGCGTGAAGAGCAGTGTGTGTGTGGTGTAGTGTTTAGGGGGAGACCGGCTACTGCTGCAGCACAGTTACAGGTTTATTATCGCTGTGTGTGATTTATAAATAAAGAGAATGAGAGTTGTTGCGTTGATAAGGTAACGAGGTGCTGCTTTTGTTGTCTATCTTTTCTCTGTCTGTTTATCTGTGACTGGTTTGATATTTAACAGCACTGGCTAACAGAGTTAGCTAGACTGGTTATACTGGGCTCAGCTTTTCTGAACAGACCTCAGCTTCTAATGCAACTGCTGCTGCTGTATGAGGTTTAATTCTTATTTAATTCCAGGCTTTATTTCATCTTAATAATGCAGCAGACACAGCACTGGAAAAAATAAGTGACCACTTCAGTTTCTGAATCAGTGTATCTGATTTTGCTATTAATAGGTGTATGTTTGAGTAAAATTAACATTGTTGTTTTATTCTATAAACTACGGACATCATTTCTCCCAAATTACACATAAAATATTGTCATTCAGAGCATTTATTTGGAGAAAATTAGAAATGGCTGAAGTAACAAAAAAAGATGCAGAGCTTTCAGACCTCAAATAATGCAAAGAAACAAGTTCCTATTAATAACGTTTTAAGAGTTCAGCAATTAATATTTGGTGGAATAACCCTGTTTTTAACGGGTTATCACAAGTTCTCACACAAACATCAAGCAGTTCAGCTTGGTTTGATGGCTTGTGATCATCCTCCTTTCTCTTGATTATATTCCAGATGTTTGTAGTTTCGTAAAATCAAATAAGTAAAATTTTAAGTGGTCTTTTATTTTTTTTCCACAGCTGTACATTGTGGCGTTTGTTCAGAGTGAGGTAAACTAGTAAGCTTAGCTTAGTTAGGTTAGCTAGGTTAGTTTTCATTTAATCTGGTAGGAAAAGTTGTAGTCAGTTTAAGAAGACAGACCTTTACTGGAAATAAAAATATCTGATTTACATCTGTGTTCTACAGAGCCCCTAAATGTGAAAATAATGACTTATTAAAGCATGGGAAAGAGATCCTAATTTGTGGCCGTGTCTTATTAAAGTGCCACTAAAACCTAAATATTTTTTTATGAAAGTATGAAAGTAATGAAACATACCAGTCCTGCTTAAAATTTTATAACTTTTTAAAAAACGCTTTTTTTGTTGTAATTTCTGCCTCTGCTGAGCCCTCTCAGGTTCAACTGTGCTATAGGCGAGGATGATGTTTCTGTGTATTTTGGTACGCAAATACATCACAATATGTATATTAGTCAATCAAGTATACAGCCCCCATACTGCTGACGTCCAACTGTCTGCGGCTCTCCGCTATCAGAGGCACACTGCTGCAGCTCAGCCAGTCAGCTCTCCATTCTGCCCCGCCTCTAAACCCATACATCACCCAGTGCCCCTCCCAAACTACCCTTCTCTTTTTTTTTTCTTTTTTTTTTTTAGCCAAAATTTTCAATTTTCAAATTTGAGCTGAGGGTGGAGTCAGCAAAAATCAGGGGGTTTAGTTCCTCATAAAGCTGTGAGAATAAAATCCTTATGTATGGCCACTTCTTATTAAGGTGTGAGAACAAAATTCTAATGTGTGGCCATATAAGCCATGCCAATAAATTAAATGAGTTGGTATGTCGACAAAAAACACTGGTTTTGTTTGGTTCAGTTTTATTTATGTAGGTTATAGGCTGATATAATTTTATGCTATCATTATAATAGTGGCAAAAAATGATCTTAAAATTTCAATAGTATAATTTATTGCAGTTATTTATGGTACAATGTATCATCCACCCAGAAATGATTGTGATAGGCCTATCCCCATGACCCACTTATCTCCTTCCCATGCTTTAATAAATTGTGGCCATGTATTATTATTATTTTTTTTTTTTCTAGTGCCCCCCATCCCCTTGTGTCCCTTTTGACTGCCTCATGTTCAGTGTACATCTGCTTACTTGATACTTGTGGCATCCCTGCTTAGAATCCCAGCTCAATACCAGCAGATTTTAGCTCAACATCACCTATTTTCTTTTTGATGGTCATGCAAGAAAAAACAAACCCTGTTCTTATAAACAAACACTGTGGTTAACCTGGTTGATCTGCATAATGTATGTTTTTTTATTTATTTAATAGTTCTTGAGTTGTATTTAGCAGCTATTTACTAACTACCTGCAATTAGAGCTGGTATGTCAATATTTTATTGTAATGTGATAAATGTTTGTATCGTCAATATGCTTTCTTAAGGAATACAGATGATACCCTTTGTGTTTAAAGAACACTATAAAAAATAGAGTGTACATTTTTTATTTAATTACATGATGTGCATGGAGTCTACTTAGCTGACATAACGTAGCCAGCTGTTAAACCTAATGTAAAAAAAAACACTATTGAGAATTACTTGGAAATCAGCACAGGGTTCAATGCAGGATCAATGAAACTTAATAGTTAATAAAAGTTAATAATTATAGAACTGTGCATATGAGAATGTAGTGAATTGAAGTGTTGGCTTACATTCAGGGTATAACGGGCTCAAATTTATGTATTGTCATGAAAATGACAAATGTAACAATTTTATCTTATATTTTAATTTTGAATATTTTAGTGCATGTAGCTGATTTTATATGCTGTACCACTTTGGGATGCTTTGTGTACCACCAGTAGTATACATACCACCATCTGAGAACCACTGTGCTAAACCATACATAAACATACCCTATGCTAATCAAAAGCTAAGATGGTCACACAGCTTGATCTGGTCAGGCTGGATTTTTCAGCAAGCCTGTTAAAGTAAAAAGGAAAGAAAATGTACATTACATTTCACCACTCAATATGCCAACGTTACCTATTTTTCATTTATTTATTTTTTCACCTCTTCCTGTCCCCTGTACTGCAGTGGTGGTAAGGACAGCTGTTACAACATGATGCAGTGTGTTGCTGCAGGACATACAATAGTAGCACTTGCCAACCTTCGGCCCGCTAAAGCTGGTAAGTGCAGATTCCTTAAATTGTCCTTTAGTAATGGCCTAATCCTAGTTCCAGATTTCTGCAGAAGTTGTCTAATTTGTTTTCTTCCATTTAATCCCTTTAGATGAAATTGATAGTTATATGTACCAAACTGTGGGCCATCAGGCCATTGACCTGTACGCAGAGGCCATGGGTCTCCCACTGTACAGGAGGACCATAGAAGGCTCCAGTCTGGACACAGGCAGAGAATACAGCCAGAAAGAAGGGGATGAGGTAGAAGACCTGTACCATCTACTGAAGCTTGTGAAGGTAACTCTAATCCAGATTCAAAAGTTTTCATTTTTCATGCCTAGAGAAAATTACACACACTACACAGTGAAATTCCTCCTCCGCTCTGCTGTCTGGGTTTCTGAGGTACTTTGTAATACTGTGGGTTCACAATAAACAAAAACGCCATTTTCAAAATCTGCTCATTTTCATTCCTAAGAATCACTTGATGTTTGTGGCAAATTTCTTTTGTGGTTGATGTTATTTTAAGTGTATTTCCTTTTTGATTTCATGTTATTTCTATAGAAAATGTCAGTCTGGCCTCCTTAAAAAGCAGAAAATATCATTTATATATTTTTTTATTTTTATATGTACTTTATTTTATATTTCAGGATAAGTGAAGTTCATTTGAATTAGACAATGTATTTCTGCATATATAAGTAAATAAAGTAATAACATTTAAAAGTACAATAAATTAATTTTAACTTTCTGGTTAGAAAAAAGTCAAAATACATTTACTTCCTTTACACAAGACGTCACTGTGTTCTTTTCTCAATAATAGCATTACGTATCATGTAAAATGTTAAGTGCGGAGAAGTATCAGCACATTAAAGCATGTTTTTATTTTTGTAATATATTACATTCTGAAAATAAATAGAAATTGTGCTGCAACATGTGCAGTGTAAAAATTTAATTTTGTTTTCTGTACAATATATATATTTTTTTAGTTTTCATCAAATATGAATGACAAAACAAACCAATATATAGCATTTAGATACATAACATACTGATACAGAAGATCACAATAAATTATTAATGTAATTTTTTTTGGTTTCCATAGTGCAGTCATAATTATAATTGCAAACCAAATCTTTTACCAACTGTTTAAAAATATATTTTTCATGTTAAATGCTTTCAATAAATCTCACATTTCAAATTATAAGACTGAAGCTGTCTAAATTATACAGCAATGCAAAAAGACTGATACAATGGTAAACAGGTAAACAATTTTATATAAGTTGAATACATGCACTGCTGGTTACTCTGACAGACTGTAATAATCTAACTCCAGGCCTGTGTGGTTATTTTAGAAGGGTGTATCCAGAAAAGCGTATCCCTGAAGAAAAAAAATCATATTATTTTTATTGTTTGGCTTCAGGAAATGTATTGTTTTGAGGAGATGTTGGAATGATATTATTCTGGCTTTAAAAGAGGTAGAGGTAAAAACAGTCTCAAGCACTTGCCACATGCTGTCAGGAGGGCGTGTCCCATATGTCTGGTGTATGTGATGTAGTGGAAAGGCGTTCTGACGTGGATGTATAAATTATTCAATATGTTTTTTCCAGGTTTAGTTGGGAAGTATTAATTGTGTGGGCACAGAATAAGTGATAAGAGGGTATGGTGTGGTTCAGGAGGTGGTATCTGTCAGGCCTCTTTTTCGTAGTTTGCCTGTGTTTAACACACCTGACACCGCTCACTGTACTTCCTGCTGCCAGGAGAGCGTGAACCAGCTCGCGCTTCAAGAGAAAGCGCTCTCTCCCTGACAGAGCGAACAGCATCCCCCACCTGCACTGCATGCCACGGAGTATCCTTCTCCTTTATTTTCAACCTGCGTAGCATCAAATTTTTAGGGCTTGTTATTTCGGAGGGCTTGGTTTGTGGGGTGAGGGGAGAGCTGGCCTGACATGCTGTAAACAGGAAGGGGGGAAAGTGCTCTCCCTGTAGGTCTGTGTGCAAACATGTTCATTCAGCGCCGGGCCCTCTCTGGACATGGCCAGAATGAGGCAGGCAGGGCTGATGAGGAGGGCCCGTGAAGCCGCCTCAGGGCCTCTCTTTCCTCCTATTCTCTCTTTCCCTTTCTCTGCCGTTTTACCTTTAACTATCTCCAAAAAGCCCATCCTCTCCTACATCTGCATCGGCCCACACTCCTCCTCCAAATAAAGGTGCCAGAGAGGCTTCTTCAGGCCACTTCTATAAAAAAAAAGACTTCCAGTTGAGACCAATGTCTTGAAATGTACTAAAATATTTATTTTTTCTGAAATATAGGTATTGAATAATTTTACAGAAGGTTGAATACCAGACGTGATCTTTTGCAGGTTTTTATTCGTATTGCTTTTTCACAATTTAATACGTTTAGTAGAATAAATGTATTTTTATTTCTTTAAATAAAATGAAAATCTGTCAAATAAAAGTACTTTTTAAAAATATTAACTGAACATTTTTAATATCGCTCAGATGCACAAACAGCACAATGCATTTACCTCAGCAGTGCTATTCTAATCATGAATTTACTTCATTAGTGCTATTCTATTTTAATCATATTCTTATCTTATACGCAGGGCCTCCAGGGGCTACAGGAGGATGGGGGAAGGACAGTGGGCCTGCAGTCACTACTTAAAAAATCCTAATGTTAGAGGAAACACTGTAAATATCGTAAAATATTTGTCTTAAAATAGACCAGTCATTGTTAAATCACCTAAAATCATTTTTTTTCCCACTGTCCGTATATTTGGTGCATCCCTACCAGTATAATTTATTTAACTTCAGTCTTTGATACACAGAGTGTGTTTGATACGCAGAGTGTGACTTCTGGTGATATCTGGTGGAAATGCATGTATTTTTTAACATCCCAATATACAGCTCTGGAAAAAAGGAAAAGACCACTTTGGTTTCTGATTTTGCTATTTATAGGTTTGTGTTTGAATGAAACAAACACTGTTTTTTTTTTAACCTATAAACAGCAGACATCATTTTCCAAATTTCAAATAAAAATATTGTCATAAAGAACATTTATTTGCAGAAAAGGAGAAATGGCTGAAATAACAAAAAAGATGCAGAGCTTTCAGACTTCAAATAATACAAATAAAACAAGTTCACATTCATAAAGAGTTCAGAAATCAATATTTGGTGGAATAATCCTGTTTTTTATTCACAGTGCATGCATCTTGGCATGTCTTCCTCCACCAGTCTTAAACACTGCTTTTGGATAACTTTATGTCTTTACTTCTGGTGCAAAAATTCAAGCAGTTCAGCTTGGTTTGATGGCTTGTGATCATCCATCTTCCTCTTGATTATATTCCAGAGGTTTTTAATTTAGTAAAATCAAAGAAACTCATAATTTTTAAGTCGTCTCTTATTTTTTTTCCAGAGCTGTATATTGCAGAAAAAATATATAAGTATTGCCCAGCCCTGTTATTAGTGCTGTTTATTTGGATAAAGTGCAGCAAATTTGGAATAAAAGGCAGAGTATTTGGACAGCGGAATTTTTAGGTTCTATTTCATTATTCCTCTTTGTAAAAATATTGCAATAAATATTGTGTATCATATAAATATTGTGATATTATAATTTTACCATTGTTCGCCCCTGCCATTCAGTAGATGTATTTGTTCAGTAGGTTATTTAAAGCTCTGATTTTGTAAATGAAATGTGTGAGTGTGAGGGACCCTTTTTAATGGTTAAAGAATGGAATGGTCTCTAAACCTGTTTTTTCAATTATTTTTTTTCCACAAAAACCCAGACATCCAAGTCCACAGAGGAACCATAATTTTCACAGTAGTGCAGTAATACCGCAGCAATACTGCAGCAATAGAGACTTCTTCTAATTTCACTCTTTCAGCCCAGCAGTAAGCAGTCTGCCTCTTTATAACCATGCTCATTGTTGGGCGTCCCATGGGGTGCGCTGCTGTGGCCACTGGGGGCCATCAGATACGCCGTCTTCGTATTGTTTACCACTCTTAGAATGATCTGTGGACTCGCGCTAGTGAACGATAAACACTCGCTTCCTCTCGGCATTCAGAGGAGCAACAGATAGCTCTGCTTCACTGTCTGCATTCAGGTCTTCTCTCCAGGCACATGTAAAGAAACATGGTGTAGTTGATTGTGAAAATAAGAAGAAATATTTATAATAAATAATAATAAATATTTAATCACTTATTTAGGATTTCTTATCCGCAGAATTGATTGAAGTCATTGTATTTTGTACATCACTTTTGATACAATATACATCATGATACGTGGGTTAAAGCTTAATAAATTGCGATATATTGCGTTTTTTAGGAAAACTGTTATTATCATTATATCATGCGCATAAACTGTGAGTTTTTTTATCACTAATAAAAAATATTACACCCCTGTTTAAGACATATTATTTCTGTCTAGATGTCTTTGCTATTACACCATATTTTTCAAATATTAGGATGAAAAAACACATAGAAATACTCTTAGAAATTAATTACTTGCCTTGTAAAATATTTTTACATTGATTTCCATAGAAAATGTAATATTTTTTATTTTTGCCATTTTTTTGCATTACTGTGACTGCTTTGGGCAATATATTCAACTGACATGCCAAAAGTCATGGGAAAGCAGTGCAAAAATTGATTACGAAGTGTTACCTCAGGGAACTGCTGTGGAACACTTATGCCTGTATAAGTTGTGAGATGTTATCTTGTGAAAGACACTGGCCAGTGTGCTCAAATATTTAATAATTGAAATCGGAATATATATTAAAAATAGCAAATAAATAATAAACAAAAAAATAAAAATGCAGTTAAAAAAATTACATTCATTTGATGGGCTCTCGTGGTTTAAAAAAAGAAAACAAACACAATGGGTAATATTAAGGTCAGAAATAAAATTATTGGGGTCAAGTTCATTTATACAAAATCATGTGTAAACTGCATGAATTGTCCATGTGAACAGACAAGCACCTCTGTCAGAAATTACATCCACATTCAGTGGAGAACTCACACACATATCCTGCAGCTCAGTGCAGTGTTCTGGCAAAAGTCATGGCACGCGATACTACTCCCATGTACCTTTGCATGTATGTGTACATTGCCTTCCCTACAAACTTTTGTAAAGTTGTCTTTTTTTTGTATACAGGATTTTGGCATGATAGGGAAGATATGTTTAAGATATTATTGTGCAAGTTTGCTTTAGTTTTATTAAGCAATAATTCTGATTTATGTTTGCGTCTTCGGGTCGTCGTATGTGTTTTGCTAGCTTGGCTTATCAGAAATGAAGTCAAAATGCCCTGTTATATTTTCAAGTTGATAATTCTTTTTTTATAGCACACAAATTACCCTTTTTTATGGTTGATTTAGTCTTATGTATGCTTTGCCAACAATATCAGTAAGTTAGCGTTTCTCTGTTTTGCTCTGCAGGGTGTGTGTTTCAAGACTTCTGATGTATTCCGCTCAGCGCTGGTTGGGTTGAGCTTGATTCGTGGTGGAGGGAATGAAAAAACGATAATTAGCTGTTGAATCAGCCTCGCAGGAAAGGAGCAGTTTTAGCATCAAAAATGTGTTCTGTTTGAGAAGTGTGATATTTTGAAAGATTCATCCTAGCAGTTTGAATTAATTAGATGTTATTAAAATCTTTTTGGGAAATGACACTTGAACGTAGATGAAAGAATATTTTTAGGTGCCGTGCTGAAACGCCCCTCTGCTCTCTTTGTAATCTGGGAAGTATGTTGAAAGAGACCTTGTGTGCGTACTGTGATGCAACAGTGCCACCTATAGCTCGCTCTGAGTCAGAGCTCTGATACTCTTGTGAACCGCGTTTTCTCTTTCCTGAAGAATCTAGATTGTCCGGCTCTTCAGAAATCAAAAGAAGGTATCATTTTCTTTGGCAGTGTTGTCAGTGGAAAATGTACAATTATCTATATATTTTTTTGCTTTTCTTTTAGAGGTGGTGTTAATCGTGCAGTGAGAGTGTAGCCGTGCAGTGATCCCCCTCCCTCCTTTCGGTCACTGTCTGTGTGGCTCGCAGCCTTTGATGTGTGTAATCTGAGAGACAGAAGGCATGGCACAGCCCGGTCGTCCAGTGATGAGACTGATCTTTGAACCTGGCTTTCAGAGGGAGAAATAACAGTTTTGTCAGTGGCGGAGGGATCTTTCATTTCTTTATGTGTGTGCTGATTGCAGGGATATGCCAGTGATTGATGTGCTCTTTTCTTTGAGCACATGTCTCATAAATCAGTGGTCAGATTGAATGTCGGCTTTGCCTCCGCAATGTAAAAGGATTAGGCATTCTCCACTGGAGGAAATAAGAGAAAGGGATGAAAAAGGGCATATTTTGCACATGGCAAACTTCAAGATACCTCTCTCAGTTACTGTACTCAATGAATCCAGTGTGCTTACCAATGTTTTTTGACTGAAAAAAATAATTATATCAGTAATGTCATATCAAATTAAGTTTAGAAAATTTGTACTCATTGCTTTCACTGCCATGCTGTTGTAAGAATGTGTTTTGTTGAAAAATGCGCAGACATCACTGGAGGAAATAGGCTGCTTTAAAATGAAAGAGTTTTCTGCATTAATGCTGCAACATGGAAGTGTACTAACACAACCTCATACCATGACACCTTCTGGCTTTTAGACTTCTTGAGCAAAAAACATCCTTTTCCAGCAAAAAAAAAAAAAACTGGTTTGGCAGATCACTGCACATCTTTATTGTGTGTGATGCCTTTAAGCCCAGAGACATCAGCACCACTTCTGGACATGGTTAACATAAGGTTCTGTTTTGCACAGTTATGTTTTAGGCAGAATTTGTGAATGTAACTCTGTATTGTAATGCTTAACAAAGGTTTGCCAATGTAATCCTTTGCCAAGGGACAGTTCTTGATGCAGCGCTGTCTTACAAATCTTGAATGAATTCAGCGTGTTTACCGATGTTGCTTGATGGAAAAAAGGAATGATATCCATAATGTCATATCAAATGAAGTTGATTTTGTTTTCTGCTCTCATTGAACTCTTGGCCTCTTCCTGGTTTGCGAACGAATGCACAGTGATTAAAATCAGCTGTGTCAGTCACCTCTGGCTGCTGCGCCAGTTCCCCTGCAGGACCCTCAAAAGGTTACTATTAGTCATCTCAAATCTTCCTTGCTCCTCATCATCTCTTTTACCAACATATGAAAGAAATGGGAATCAGTTGTGTATGCATATCTGTGTGTGTGTGTGTGTGTGTGTGTGTGTGTCAGAATGAGCAGGCATGTCTGCGCTGGTACCTTAAAGGTCAGGTCATATGCGCTCTGTCATATTATAAGTTACTGTAGCGTCCATCTTTCATCTTACTGAAAACATAAGCCTTTATAAATCATATATTAATTAAATAGGCCTTCATTTGTAAAACCCCAAATCAGAAACAGTTGGAGCAGTACGAAACATGTAAAAAGAATCATGAAATAAGAAAAAGTTAGGACAGCAAATTATTTACCACTTTGTACTAATGCAATTTACACATCTTGAAGGCAACATTTCTTGCATTATCTGTGTATTTTTTCATTAATGTTGTCCTGGCTTTTGGACAGTCTGGATGTCATCCATTTCTTCCAAAAAATCTGGGATACTGATTCATCTGACCACAATACACATTTCCAGTGTTTGATGGTCCATCCCAGATGCCTCAGAACCCAGAGAAGTCATAAGGCTTCTGGTTTAAATGTGAAGTTTTAGGTAGCATTAATTGTTTGCCAGTGGTGGTTCTATCAGCTATTGTTAAACAGTGGTTCTTTATACTGTGCTGTCTGAGGGATCAGAGATCACAGGTTTTCAGCTTAGGCAAACTGGAGATCCTCTGTCCATCATTGCTACTCAAAAACCCAGCCAATCATGAGTCATGATTACAATCATCTGTTGACATCTAAATTGGCCTATCTTAGCTTTTTTGTAATGTTGCCTGAAATTTAGGAATGGTTGTATATTAATGAATTAAAATTGACCATTTTCATTCTTTTGTGTTTTTTTTTATTATATATATACAATACATCCATACAGTCATGTATGTAAATGTACAAAATCATAAAAGAAGGAAAGAAGAGTTGTTCCTAAGCTTTTAACTGGTACTGTACATCTTATTTAGAAAAAAATGTACTTAAAAGACGTGGTCTAAAAGACATCTGTTGTGATCTAATACCGTAGACTGTGTTGTGTTTTATTGAAAACAGTACAGTTTTACTCCACACATCAGTGCCATCAGTTCAGGTTTGATATGGAAAAATAAAAGAAAAAGCGGCACGTTGTTGCTCTTTTTGTTTTCCGTTATTTCTTGGATTCTTTGTACTGTAATGATGATATGAGCTGTCTCTGAGGACACATGTTGGACCATTAGCCTGATGGAATTAATAATTTGGCATCTGCTTTGTGTTCTGTGGGTTATTTACTGGAAACATGTTCATATTTTTGTCAAAAGTATTTCCTGAGAGAATGTTCTCAGAAATTCTGACCCCCTTCCTCAGATTCAGCTGGCGTTTTTCAGGAACCGCTGAAAGGAGGTGATTATTTTGGTGGGTGATTTCCAGGGGCATGGTATACCTGTGCCTTTTTTCTTCCCCTTTTCCCCTCATCTGACATGTCATGGAAATCCACAGAAGAGCAGCGCTCCGTCGCCTTTGTAGATGAACACTTCCTTCCGTTGGCGTGTATTAAAAACACAGGAGTTGGGGCTGAGCTAATCCTGGTGTTTAAGTGCACTCCTGGGCCAGAGTGGGCTCCATTATCGACATCATCAGACGAGCCCACGGTCCTCCTGAGAGCAGGGTCCATCAGGCCAGTCCAAACACACGTTTGTTTTCTCTTTTTCCTCCTCTGTTCGTCTCCAGGCCTCGGTGCGAGGGGCTAACTTTTATCCGGAGCCTTCAGAAGAGCGGGGCGGCGGCGGGGTGCCCTGGTGGAGCTCCCTCCTGCTGTGAGAAGTGTGAGGTGGTGCGAGAGGGGCCACGGGCTCAGGAGCTGCCCAGCCACGCTAATCGATTGCTCTCCAACACCAAGGTGTCAGGAGTGTGCTGCACAGGAAACACAAAAAAAAAATCAAACCCCTCTCTGATTACTGCCACATTAGTGCAGTGAAGAGGAACAGAAGTTAAAAAGAAATGGATACTACCTCTAAACCTGCTTAATACATTAATGATGACCTCTTAGGTCCTTCCCAAGATGCTCTGAATCAAATAAAATGAGGGAAAAAAAGAAAAACCCCAAAAGTGAGAGAAGTTTACCTGTTATAAGTGGTGCAGAAGAAGAAAGGTGTAGATCACTCTGTAAAACACTATGCTCAGTTCATCTGGATTTATTTGGACATTAAAGCAGCAATGTCAAATTTTCTTATATATTAAAAGGAAGAGTCTTTCTCTGTTTAGATGGAGCAAAATATTCCAGGCCACAAGTGACCGTGCAGTGTCTACTGTATTTGTTTTAATACATTCTAGAGTGGTCTGGTAGGTTTTTTGGGAGTTTTCTACTCTCTATATTTTTACAGATTTTCATAAATTAACAAAGTTAACAAAAGTTAATTCAAAAGCAGAATGAGGAATTTATTTATTTTTACCTACATTAAAAGTCTCCATTTAAAAAAGCTGTGTTAAAGTTCCATTATTTACACAGGCAGGCACACCGTTGTAAAGTTTTCAAGGTTCACTAGAGTCGGCGCCCGACCACATTCTAAACTCAGCATGCTTTTATACCCATTTACTCCTTTGTGTGTCCTCGTTTTCGTTTTATCTAAGTACGCCATGTTTATGTGAACAGGAATACTGTTAGGAATGGGTGAGGTTTCATTCTGCTTGTTTTCCACTTGAGGAAGGATAGTTGGAGCAGCTCAGATAAAGTCCGCTCACATTGTTTCGTGGCTGTGGTGTGGTGTTGTGTGGAAGTGGTGGGACGGGACCTATTAGACACACAGAGCTCTAGCCATTTCCCCACCCATGCTGAAACTCCCCCCAAACAGCAGATAAAGAGCTGTGCCTAAAGCCTTTGTAATTTGTTTGTATTTTTCTGCCTAATGTACTTTGCTCAATCTTGTTTAGCGATGATGGAGAAAGATAGGCCTTATCTTTGCTTGCCAAGGGCATGAGCAGCTAACGCTGACTCAACGTTGTCGTAATCGCAATCGAGTCTGCTTTTTTCTTTTTTTTTTTTCTGTTTCGTTGCCTTTTTTTTTTTTCGTCATTCATAGAGTTTGGCCATTAAGATGAGCTGTAGACATAGCTGGGAGGAGTTATTTGCTTCAGATCCCCAAGTTCAGATACTAATTCTCTTTGCAGATTCTTGTGAATGTAATTGACCCACTGCAGGTCCTGATGCAGTCTGATACAGCTTTGACCCACTGTTGAGCTGAACTCAGTCTGATACTCTGCGTGTGTAAAATATTCAGTGATCAATGTGAGGAAAAATGTGTAAGTCAGGATAAGGAACCTAAGATGTTAAAAAAAAAATCTATCTATAAGCTATCTGATTTTTTGCTGTTTTTCCACTGGAGGTTCTAAGCATGGATGGTAACTGCTCTGGTGGCTTTTTCACATGGACAGAGTTCTGTAGGAGGGTGGGATCCGTTGATTGGCTAGCTGGTAGCAATCATGCTTATGTAGTGTTAGTGATGTTGGACGAGACCAGTAATGACATTGGATGTTGGATGATGCCAGTAATGATTTAGGATGAGGCTGGAAGCCATCATGCTAACACTACAGTAGCAATTCTGGACAAGGCAAGAAGCAATGTGGTATTCAGCGTATTCATTCTGTGGAATTAGTAGCAATATTGGACGAGGCCTATAGCTGCCATAAAAGCTCAGTTCTCCATTTCACATTTAGTTAGCATGCACTGTTTCATAATCCTGCTAGCTTGCTAACTTTGTGAAATGAGGGCAGTAACCTGAGACCAGACACATTCGTCAAATACTTTAGCAACACAGTAAATGGAAAAAGAAACTGTACCTGATATATCAAGTCCGCTTGCAACTGTAAGACACAGCCTTAGTAACCTTTTGGTCCTGCTGTGGAAAAGAGGCCATTGACTCGCAGTGTAAGTTAATGGAAGTTGCGCTTGGAGACCTCACTGGCACTGGCATCAGGAAAGCATGTAGAGTTCTATGTCTATATGTAATTATTTTGCACGGACAAACAAGGCTCAAAGGCTCGCCGCAATCATGCTCCTCAGAGTAACGGCGGTCCGAGGGAACGCGGGCCTGCCAATAAAACACGGGCCTGCTTTGAACTGGAGCTTATCCAACAACAGCACAGTTTTACTAAGGCCGAAATAAAGCGGCTGTGCTTCTTTCAGTGCTGGAGAACCGTGAACTGTGCTCCCCTCTGAGCAGGAGCCATTCAGTTCTTTTATGAGCGCCTGTCGTCAGAATGGCTCGATGTTGTCTGCCCTTCCCCTTTCCTCTCTTTCCTCTCTTTCCTCTCTAATCTCTATATTCCTTCTTCTTTCCTTCTCATGCAGACGAAGCCAGGGCTGAAGGATAGCTCTCAATCAGTTTCCACCGCCAAAAAAAAAAAATATCCAGAGACAGAAAGACTCTTGATGGCTTTTAATGTTTTGTTTTGGAGAACATTCCCGAGGAGGAATATTTGCGGCAGACCCTCCTGCACCTCCTGCCGCTGAAGCCATAAGCAGCCTTAGAAAAACAGAGTCTGGAGTCTGGACAGTGTGTCAAACTTACAGCCCAGCCTTTTTAAAATCCTGTCTGCCTGAGAGGAGAAGCCTCCGGAGTTGTTGACAGTGATTCTAAAGATGGATCTTCTTCTTTGCTTTGTGTGGGTCTTTTCTGTCTCGTTAGATTTTTTTTGTTATAATAGGTTCCACTTTGATGAGTCTTAAGCAGAAAAGCATAAGCATTTTCTCACACAAGAAAGTAAGTGGCATTGTTGTGGTTAGCCTTGAGACACATATGGGACATGGATTGGTTTTCCTACACTTTCCTACCAGAGGTAGCATAAACGCGTCAGGCAGGCTCAGAAAAGTTAGAGGTCCATGTGCCAATTTCTTTTTTTTGTCTTCTTTGTAGCTTAAGTCATGTCAGGACACCTCTTGTCTCTTGAAGCCTCCGTGATTCACACTGATTTTTTTTTCCATCCCAGCATACATGTCAACAAAGCACAATACATTTACTTTAGTAGGGCAATTTTATTTATGAATGAACTTCAGCAGTGCAATTCTAATCATGAATTTACCACATCAATGCAATTCATATCATACCTTAGATTTGGTATTTAAGTCGCATGTGGCTAAAATGTACACAGAGAAAGGAAGGCGGTATTTTGTTAAACAACTAAATGGTTTAGCAGACATTACTATGCTAGCCCTCTACAGCTTGTATCTTTCATCTAGTAAACAGCTATTTTGTGAATATAGTAAGGTGTGAAATGGTAAGAAATGGATATAAATATTTGGTAAAGTGATGCTGAATGCCATGTTTCATTTCATTTGTTTGAGAATAGCGTGCAACCTGCCATTTGCAAGTACTCTCACACAGAAAAACACAGCAACGTGAGGACTGGAGGAGGAAGGGTGGAGTGTAAACCTGCTGCCACTGCTGAAAAAAAAATCTTAACATTAGTGAAAACACTGCAGTATGACTTTCAAAAAGTCTTTTTCACTTATTGTGTGCTTTTTTTTGCCATTGTCAGACAAATAATTTAGGTTGCCAAATATTCAGTGCGTCCCTAGACAGAAAGTCAGAGGTTTAACCTCGTCCTGCGAGACTGGGAACTGGGGAATGACCCTACAAGCGAAGTGTCAAATCTGTGAGAATGGATTGGTTCTGTATAACCCAATTCCCTGCACCACCTCCAGTTCCAGCGTGCACTTTTCCATACATGTTGATATGGAAAAGCTTTTCTCCTTCTACTTTTCAGCTGTTAGAGTGCACTGAAACCCGTGCCTTGTGCTTGCTTTGGCCCGCCGCAGGTTCGGCTCGACTCACGTCTGGCCCCGTGTTTACGTAACCATATATATTTAAGAGGAAACTTGTGAAACGTTAATCTCCCCACTTTTTAACCTTGATGAATTTCTACATTTCCCAGCTGTGCGGCATGGCATATTTATGTATGAGCCTATCTGTGAAAACAGCTCTGTCAGTGTAAATGAATCACAGCTAGCCTCATGTGTGCACTGCAGGCTAGAGGACTTCATAGCACTCAGCCCACATGCCTTCATTCTGGAATAAAAACAGAAAAAAAATGATTGTACTACGTAAGGTGTTGAAAGTTTCCCTCTTTCTTCCGATAGGCCTCAGCGCAAGTGAAGTTCTTGGAAGGGTCATCTTTGTTTTGTGGCTTGTGTCACCATAGAGTAAACTGTTACAACTAGAAGACAATGGTCAGTGTAAGCTCAGCTACTGGTATTTATCGCAGTGCCATAACACAAGGACCTCTTGTGGGTTGTGTATTGTAATGGTAGTGCAATGACGTTAGTGCTGCAGTCTGCACTTTACTGTGTGCCTCATTGAACACACAAACTTGTTTATTTCTGCAAAAAGAGGGATGCCTTAGATGTTTTATTATTAGAAGCTATATTATTGATTGCTCTCTTAAAAGTAAAGGTAGCAAAATGGCCATGTGGAGTTACGCCAGATAAAATTTCACAAAGTATCACGTAGTACTGGACGTTATGAATTCAAATGAATGATTAATGATTAATTGAAGATTTTCCCATGTTTATGATTAATATTAATGAGCAATTATTTTAATGAATGATTGGCACAAGCTGCTTGAGCTGCTTAGTTGGGGGTTTGAGTTCCTTTCTATGTAGTTTTCAGATCTCAGACTGGATGGAGTGGAGTCACGTGATTACACATGCAGTATTGGGAAAGTATTAACAGTAGACCTGTCTCAATGGTTACAATATCAACTTATTGCACAATGTGTGGAAATAACCTCAATCATTTTTGACGACTGTTGCTCAGTATTCCTTGGTGAACACCTCATATATGTAAAGAAACCGGTTGTTTTATTCTGATATCAAAGTTTGATATCAGAATAATGTGCTGCAAAACACAGTTCTAACAGCTTTATCAAGTTCGCCGATGATACAACCGTGCTGGGTCTCATCACCAAAGGCGACAAGTCAGCATACAGAGAGGAGGTGCAGCGGCTGACAGACTGGTGTACAGTCAACAACCTTCACCTGAATGTGGACAAGACAAAGGAAATGGTTGTTGACTTCAGGAGAGCACAACACACCCACTCTCCACTCAACATTGACGGGTCCTCTGTGGAGATTGTTAAGAGCACCAAGTTCCTTGGTGTCCACTTAGCAGATAACCTCACCTGGACCCTGAACACCAGCTCTACAGCCAAGAAAGCCCAGCAGCGTCTCTACTTCCTCCGGAAACTGAGAAAGGCCCATCTCCCTCCACCCATCCTCACACTCTTCTATAGAGGGACCATTGAGAGCATCCTGAGCAGCTGCATCACTGCCTGGTTTGGGACCTGCACCGTCTCTGACCGCAAGACCCTCCAGCGTATTGTGAGGACAGCTGAGAGGATCATCGGCGTCTCTCTCCCCTCCATCACAGACATTTACACCACCCGCAGCATCCGCAAAGCAACCAGCATTGTGAATGACCCCACCCATCCTTCACACGAACTGTTCTCCCTCCTGCCTTCGGGAAGAAGGTACCGCAGCATCCGGTCCAGCACGACCAGATTCTGCAACAGCTTCTACCCCCAAGCCATCAGACTCCTCAACTGCAGAGACTGAACTGATGGTTTTTCTGTACATGCACACACACTCTTACCCCACTTACCCCAGAAAATGGAAAGCACTAAAAACCCTACTACCTCACTGGACTCTATTGCACACTGTGTAATAGAGGTAATTACTACCTCACTGGTCTTTTTTGCACACTGCATAATTTGCACACTATCTTGATATTTATTTATTATTCTTTGTCTGTATTGTGTTGTATTGTTTGTCTGCACTTTTGTACCGTTGCACTATTGTTCTGTCTACACTGTGTTTATATGCACCATGGTCCCTGGAGGAACGTTGTTTCGTTTCACTGTGTACTCTGTATATAGCTGAAATGACAATAAAAAACACTTTGACTTTGACTTTGAATATTCCTAATAAATAAAAATTATTTGCTGTTTAAAAATTTTGTTTAAATGCATTATTACATTAATGTATTTTTGCTTAAAATATTAAAATCATAGTTATTTCTGGGACTATATATATATATATATATATATATAAATAATTACCTGAAAAACAAACCAAAAAGTTAAATAACAGATATTATCTAAATTTCATGTACAATTCATTCAAATATTCAGAATGTTATGTTTATAAAGAATGTTATGTTGATAAAAACTGACAAAGAATAAAAATTCTGTTTATGAAGCTGCGTTTCAATTAGTCTATTAAGCATTGTAATACTATGCTTTGGATATTGTATTATTACTGTGATAAATTGTATTACAATAGGCTATTCCCATCTTCACTTTACCATGCCTGCCACAGTGATTTGCACACAGAAATGATGCATTTGCTCTGTGCATCCCATAAAATACAACGTGTTTGAAAGAGAAGTGGCATATTTTTTATATTCAGTATCAAAGCAGCTTGTAATAAAAGTATAAGTGGGGAAAAATAGTATAATTTAAATTAAAAGCTAAGCCATATTATATATTACATATTATAAGTCAAACTATACACTTTATAGACACATAATAGAAATACAAAAATATAAAGATTGCAGAAGTGAGGCCAAAGGAAAGGTCATTAATTACAGAAATAATAAAACAATAATATTTAGAAAAAACAGACATAAATTGAATATCTGTGATTATCTTATTACTATGGAAGCCCATTTCTGCCACCTGAAGAAAAAAAAACGTCCTCAACTAAGTCATAATTATGAGATAGAAAAGTCATAATTATGAGATAAAAAGTCATAAGTATGAGATACTAAGTCATAATTATGAGACAGAAAGTCATAATTATGAGATAGAAAGTCATAATTATGAGATAGAAAGTCATAATTATGAGATAGAAAGTCATAATTATGAGATGACTTTTTATCTCATAAACATGACTTACTATCTCATAATTATGACTTTTTTATCTCATACTTATGACTTACTATCTCATAATTATGACTTACTATCTCATAATTATGACTTACTATCCCATTATTATGACTTTTCTATCTTATAATTATGACTTAGTTGAGGAAGTTTTTTTTTCTTCAGGTGGCGGAAATGGGCTTCCATATATTACAGTCACACCTGTCAAGTGGGTTGTAATGATAGTGATTGGCAGTATCACACAAACAGGCAACCTCCCACATCCCACATGTCAAAATCCAATGGTACATGTACTATTTCCTGTAGCATGCATTTGAGCATGCCAGTGTTACAGTATGCAATGGTTTGTACCTACAAAAAGTGCCCCAATTAAAGACTACTGGTGGACCAGGGCACGTTGATGTGCAGGGGGGTTAAAGGCTGTGCAGGGGGGTCAGTCTGGTCTGATTCCTCAGGAAAGTTACTGTAGCACAAATGTCTGAAAATGCTTTGCTGGCTAATTCTTGTTCAGTCCATGCTTTGATAAACCAGAGCCTTTTTGCAGCACAGGTGGTTTTAATGTTATGGCTGAATCTGTTATTTTAGTTATTTATAGGACTCTCTGGAAACTTCATTGCTTTGACCTCAACTGTGATTCAGCGGTTGAAATGCTGGCTGCTGCGAGTGAACCAGAAAAAGGTCAGACCTTTTCATCTGAAGGATCTTGTTAAGGATCATACTTGGTGCATGACCTTGAACAGTGACCCAGAATTCCCAGCTTCTGTTGCCAAGTGCTGTGGTGTTACCAATTTCAGTTAAGTAAAGGGCAATGGGGAAAAATGGCTATGGTCACGATCACACTGTCAGAACACTCTGCTGTCCATCTCTGAGAGTACAGGTGTCTAAATGTGTGTATGTGTGTGTGTGTGTGTGTGTGTGTGTGTGTGTGTGTCACTAGCCCTGAAGGTGTTTGGAAATTTTATTAAACACAAATGGTTTGACCCTACACGTGTTGTCACAACAGGGTCTTCCATCTGCCTAGTGGCCTTTCTGCAGGACCAATCCCATTACAAGCTGAGGGGGAGCTGATATAATGGAGGGACCCATTAAAACCATGTCTGATTCGTTCATTCATTGATGGATCCGGGAGAGGGCGGGGTCAAAATTTGTGTGTATAGTATGTGTGTGTGAGAGAGAGAGAACGAGAGAGAGAGTGAGAGAACGAGAGAGAGAGAGAACGAGAGGGCATGCCACAGAGTGTGATGGTCTTGCGTGCCCTTGAGCAAACTGTCATTCAAAGCACTTTAATTAATTTTCTCCTTCCTCCTGCCTAGTCATGCTCTGGGAGAGGGGTAATGCTTTGCTGCATTGAACTCAAACCTTCAGACTTCAGACCGGATATGATCTGCACTACAGTGTGCATCAAATCAGAGCTGTGGATATAATAATTCATTATTTAGATTCAGAATCTGTAACATTGTGTAATATTGTGATTTGCATATTACATTACTTATGGAGTAGCGTGAAATTTGGGGTTACACATTAAACCTGTATTTTCTTTAGTTTTTGTTATGTTTTTTACATTATCTCTTCACATTGTAGTACTGTCGCCCCATCCATTATAGTATGCTCATGCAAGCGCTTTTTCTTAAAAATTAAGGGAGGGAAGGTGGAGATTTTTTAAACCATTTTCCTGTCCTGTTGTGTGGAAGGGGAAAACCGAACTGTGTGAGAACACTTACTTCACAATGCACAATTGAACTACATGTGTTGTAAAAATACTATATCTACACGCAGATAGCAAAGGCAAGGTTGTCATTCATATTGACATATGGATAAATGTACTGTTCTACAGTAAGACAAAAATATAAATAAAAAAAATTGTACACTATACAGGGAATTGTGTTTTATTTGGAATTAAACCTTTGTTTTCTTCTCTTTTTTTTGGTGTTATGTATATACTGTCACCTCATACAGGGATAACATGCTCATGATTTTTTTTTTTTTTTTTATGAAAGAAGGGACATTTTTGTTTGTAAAAGTATTAGTTTTATATAAAAAATACGGTAGGTAATCAGGGTATAATGTTTTAGTCCAGGAGCGTGTATAAAGGTGTGTGTATCGAAAAGACTGTGTGCGTCTAAAAATTCCCAAGTTAACGCCTATGTGATATTCATCTTTACCAACAAGTAGGCCAATGTGTAAATTGTCGCTTTCCCCTCATTGCTTTGGGTAATTATTTCTCTTTCTGGAACACGTGCAAGCTTTAATCACTTAACATCTTTATCATCCAGCCCAGTGCATTCATTTTTATGAAAGACATCGGGGGCTTTCGTTTAATGAATTTGACAATTAGCAAATCATGTTAATGAGTGTTAGGGGCTAAGTAGCTTCATTGACAGGGCTGCGGGCCTCAGAGCTCTGCTGCCTGCTCGCAGCTGCGGTGCTTCATTTCTGCTTCTCCTGCCCAAAGCTTGAAAAATGAGGGAGAGAGAGGGAGAGGAGAGAGGAAGAAAGATTGAGAAATGAGACGTGGTGGTTTGCTTTTGAGAAATGCTTCATGCCTCTCCATCATACAGTAGTAGTTGGGTGCTTTGGTAATGCAGAGATGGTGGAAAACAGATGCAAAAGAAAGGATTCATTGACCAGAACTAATTTTTTTCTGTGGTGGAGAGACTGTGGTTGAGGGCAGTTTTTGAAATTAATAGCTCGTTCTGTTTGACGTCATTCCTACTGCATTTTTTTTCCCTTGGTGTTACTTTGCTAAACTGTAAAAAATGAAGCTGTAAAATAGGTGGATAGAGATTTCAAGCAGCGTGAAATCAAAGTTTATGTTTTTACAGAGCCGTGAATACATGGAGCACTTCTGCAATATCAATATCTGAAGATTTATGCTCGAGCGAGATTATTCCTCCCCCTCGTCCACAAAGGATGAGAAAATATGTGTAGAATTTGTGAAATTTAAGAGGCTGATTTTGCCTGGTAAGAGAGCGAGACTAGCCTCCCTCATTCCTGTCAGTCTCCCGGCGATGACTCGAACGGGACGAAAACAAAGCGTCCTCCAAAAATAACCTCCTGCTCGAGCCCCGTCGTACTCTGGTTTGTTTATAAACGGTCTAGGGATCCAAAGGCAGAGTGGAAAGAAATGGGTGTGAGAACGTTTCAACGGTTCTCTCAGCTCCAGTCTGTTGGTAGTGGATGGAGAAGTGCTATTATTATAGACCGATATCAGGTTTCCAGAATTGTTTGGAAAGTTCGCCTGAGAGCCTGTAGAAAACTCACAGTTGAATTGTTTTTGGATGATGCTCGTCATAAAGTTCTCTCATTTACAGTCCAACCTCCAGCAACCCTCACGCCTGCCCTGTTGTTTCAGTGGGGGGGGGAAAACAGCGCTCTACTGTTCGGTCAGGCCAAAGCTTTGTTGTCTGTGTTCCAGTATACAGTATGGCTTCATCATCATCAGACTTCACAGAAAGCGGGCATTGAACCATGTTTCTGTTGGTTGGGTTTATTGGGCTGTTTTTGGGAAAAATATTCCCTGTGCATCCATCCTGAGGCTTCGTTAGAACTAATAATTGCTACCTTGCCTTTTGGAAATATCAGTGTGACTCAGACGTTGTTGCTGTAGTGTCTAGCTGTGTGGTGGAGCCGTTGGAGAATGTGCTGTGCTCAAAATGTGCTGCCTAACCCAGCAGTGTGCTAACATAATGAGTATTTGTTTAGCATAAGGGATGTGTCATAGCATGCTTCACTGCAGCTCAGGTCAGACACTCCTGGCCTCTAGATACACTCTGCACTAATCTGTAAGAATTCAAAATGGGAATTCTTTGAGGGAAAAGTGAGTTTTTCTCTGAATGAGACTTAATAATTAATAATGAGAGAAATTTAACTTTACACTTTTTAAGTATGTTTAGTGCAGCATACCTCTGTTTCTCGGTTGCCAGATCTAGGCTCAATTTCCCAACTGCTTTATTCACAGTCATTACTTAACAATTGTTTTCGGTATAAAGGTCAGTAATGGAAAAACAAATTTATGAACATCACAAATTTTGTCTAGACAAAATAGATTTTCCGTTAGGGATAGTTTACATGCCAAGTAAAACCGGTCCAGTCCACTTTGGCACTTTTTCCCTTCCACTCGTCAGCTGTTCTCACATTTTAGTGCCCACCAAGGTCAGCTCCATCTGAGAGTTGTCTTAACATAAGCTTTAGTGGAACATATGACTTTGTCATTTTTTCATTTTTGCTACCTGGCTTTTCATACAGTGCCTGTGTGTAATTCACTTTAAATCCACTGCTGTTAATGCGTTACATTTTTAGCTGAAAGGATATATTTTTATTACATGATTTTAAACAAATATGACTCTGATTCTTGCTAGTAGTCTTGTGCAGGTCAACAAAAGTTATAAAAGTCGATATGCCTTTGATATGACCACAAATCAATATCCAGATTAATTGAACATTTTATCTTGAATTATAATTATAAAGAATAAACAATTAGTTTGATGAATAAATACTGCATCTTTCTTTGGTATAAGCTGCTTGATTGCTTAAGTAGGTTTGGTGTTTCAGTTCTTCTCCATGTTGTTTCCTCCATTGTAGTTAAGGGTACTTTAAGGGAACAGTCCATGAACACAGTAAAAAAAAAAAAAGGGTCACAATATTAACAGAAAATATGTATTGGACTAATATGAGCAAGATTAAGAAGATGTTTGATTAATTATCCAGCCCTAAATGTTTTAAGGTAAAAATTGTTACATAATGTTACAATAACATGGTTAGTGTCACACATGTGATTAAAAATTGTATCTTGAAACTGTGATTAATTTGTAATATTTCATCTTCATTTTACTTGTCAAAAGTAACTTTTAATTCTTTATTTCCAAGTTTAAATGAAAACATTGTTTTTTTGATCTTTAAAAAAAATCATCATATTTTGTTTTCTTCAGTGTGTGTTTATTTATGTGCGTGTCTGTGTGGATGGTCTCCCTCTCTCTCTCTCACTCTCTGTCTCACTCTCTCCCCTGTTGCAGCCATGCCTGGGGCTGCGGTGTCTCCGTGTCCCTGATACACACAGACACACACCCATGCATATATATTCTTTATCTGATTAGCTGACACGTTTGTGCGGAAAGCAGCGTCAGCCCCAGGCAGGGCATGGATTTCATTTAAAAAAGTATCAAAGGTTTACATGCTGCTCTTTTTAATCAGCATGTTTATCAGGCAGAGAAAAATTGCAGGAAGGACCACAGGGAGAGAGACGGGGTTATCTTAAGCACCAGTAGCCTGGGAAATTGATAATGGCTACAAGGTAATTTACTGCCAACTTGTGCATCCCTGCGTGTAGGGCTGGCCTCCCATTCTAATTACAGCACATGTAATGTCCTAATGAAGCTGCGGGGTGGTGTGGATGTGTTTGTGTGTGTGTGTGTGTGTGAGAGTGTGTGTGGGTGTGTGAGTGTACCTCTGTGCCTGTGTTCCTGTAAACTGTCCTCTTTTTGCAGATGAAAATGAACTTGCCTCAGCACTCAATGCAAATATCACTGTCCCTGTGGAGTGTGGGTGTCTGTGTATTTATGTTACTGCTGGAATAAAACACTTCATCATTTTGTTAATATTAATCACTTACAAGAATAAAAGTGGAATGTACACCTGTATTAAAGTGGATACTGGTGTAATATTGTGCAGTAATTTGTTTAGATGCTGTGATTGGCCCAAAACGACCCAATCCAAAAAAGCCCTGCATTCAGGATAGCTTGAAATTGAGTTTAAACTTCTTTAATACTTCCCAAACTCAACAAAAACATCACTTAGTTTATACGTTTACATGGTAATATGCAGAATAATCAAAATACATAACTTTGTTATGGAGATTGGGCTTCTTTTCTCACTCTTCTCTTCTGCAAATTTCAGTAAAAGGCATAAAGTAGTATACTGCATATTTTTAAAGTGGCATAAGCATTACATCATAGTACTTAACAAAATTATATATATTTTACCCTTTGAAATCTCTGTTGTCACTGCCGTGTCATATTGAGTAGAACAGTATGTGTGTAATATGAACATACAGTATATCAACATACAGAATATGAACACATAATATTGGTCAATTTCATTCACATATACATTATACTAAATAAACTCAACAGGAAAACTGGGTTAAACACATTTTAACATTTCACAGTGCATTTAACATATTTAAAAATAAAGACAGGATTTTAGAATGTGTGAAAAAATACAACAAATATTTTATTAAAACTACTTAATTTACTACTGATTTACTTCACTACCTCAAACAAAAGGAGACTTTGAATGTTCTACATAACAAAATTTACAGCTGGATATCCATATAATGCAGATTACCACAATAATGATACGTTCTATCTGTATTTAAATATGTATATTTGTCTTCATGCCTTCCTGTCTTTGCAAAAACCTCATGTCTTCCTTCTTGGATTTTTTTTTTTTTTTGGATTTGACCGTTGTTTTTTATGTCAAAATTGTCACAATTTGTAATAAATGAATCAATAGAAATGATTTTACATATTTTACATCCACTGAATATTTTAAGTTATGTGTTAAGAATGTTTTTGTGTGAAGATGATGATACACTATATGATGCACTATAAGGGACAAATCCTCCTGTGTATCCTGTTTATCCTGTCAGAATTAATTAGCCAAAATAACTTTATAATATGAAATATTTTATATTTACTTTTATTGTCTGTAAAGGTAATATTTTAAAGAAAAGAGTTTTTTGCGTGACAATATACATACAGTATATACCAGTAATCATGAATCTGAAATATTTTAAATGTGCTGCCTCTATAATGGCACATGTATAAGAGGCACAAAATTAAGGGGGGGTGTCATATGTCATATGTATTTGTGTGTTTTAATTTTAATGGGTTAATGATGCTGGAATCAGAACTGACTGGTGAACTGCTTGTGTGTGTGAGATGATCATTGTTAGGAGTGTTTATGTTTTTGTTTGGCGGAACACTAAAGAAAGCCTGTGCTGTGAGGGTCAGTGCTGGGTTCACTGGATTCTGTTGATATAAATACAGTGGGCTGAGCAGACGTCAGGGTACGGCTCTGAGAAGACAGGACACGGTCCCAGACTCCCCACCCTGCAAGGGATGTCCAGAGAGTCAGGAAAAGCCCACTAGCCTTCCATATGTAAACATCCCCTCTGCCTGTCTGAGGAAGACATAAAAACCTTTTTAAAACTGTGTGTGTGTAAATATGGCTGTGCATGAAAGAGATCTGTTACTCCTTTAAATATCATGTTCACTGTTGTTCAATATTCTAATATGTAAAATGAATGAATATTACAGAATCAGGGTCAAACATTCAATTCAAACATACATACACGCATACTGTCCAATGTCCAAGTATTTATGCTACTTTACGTTGCATCCATTGCTGTCACAGATGTACAAAAATGCTCAAACACAGCCCATCTAATCCCTGTTGAAAAGTTACACGTTTTCTATTTACTATTTAATTAATTCACATTAAAGAAAATGTAAAAGTTTAAATTTAAATGCGCCCATATATGGAAAAGTGATTCCAGATATTGTATAGCAATATGGAGCCATTTTCATAATATTGCTTAGAATATTCTATATAACCTTAGGGTGAAAACTGATAACACAGAAGCTTTGCCACTTGTCTGCTGTTTATTAACCACTATAGGCCAGTGTAGTGGCAGTACTAATGAAACCCACAATAAACAGCTTATCATGAAGTAGTAAATTGTTATAATAATACAGTATCAGTGTATTGCTTTCCCCTGCATATTGACATGCCTTTACAGCATTTACAGTGTGAATTTGTTTAATAACCCGGCCATGTTGTGTATGTCTCTGTTGCTCAGGAGAAGGAGGGTGTTGAAGCTGTATCAGTTGGGGCCATTCTGTCTGATTATCAGAGAGTTCGAGTGGAAAATGTGTAAGTTGTTTCTTTGTAGCTACAGTTCTTCTCTCCTGTACCTAAACCATTTAAACCTACACTTTTAGTGAGTTAAACTATTCGATGATTATAACAAACATGCATATGTATCTTGTCTCACTGTAAAATGTTTAACAGACACATAAGAACGTAGACAGGCACCCATTTTTTGTAATTTTGCCTTTGAACACACTACTTTCACAAATTTAAAATGAAGCAGTCACAAATGTAAATAAAGTGTAAATAAAATATAAATAAAGTTCCAGATTTAATCCAAGTGGCTTAACAAGAAATTGATGTTACTGTTTGCAAATTGTTTTTTTTTTTAATATACATATTTCCTCCATTTTCACAAGCTTACACCTTAAGCTAACATGCATGAATACGAGGAGTATCTTTAACAGTAGAAATTGCCTGGAACCCATAAACATCACCAAATTTTTCGCCAGGCACCTTCAGTTGCTTGTGTGCTAATCTTTATGCTTTTTAGTGTTTTCTTGTCTGGTAGGAAATCATAAAAAACATTTTTTTTATCCCACTTTTCACCCCAATTTTGTCAATTATCTCACATTATCTCAACATCTGTCAGTCTGGTGGGAATGCAGACCACTACTGTATAATTAAACTGTGTATAAGTCAGTTTTTTTATTGCTTTTTAGTTGCTTAAAGTAGAGGGACTATTTAAAAATGGCTGCCATTTCTTAAACTTATTAATACAATATTTTGGTTGAATTTAAGATAAAAGTCTGCGTTTCAGTAACGTTATATTTTCTCAATTTTAGATATATTGAGTTAGCGTTTAGGGACAAAACTGTAAAAATTGCGTCATTGTTTGAATACCTATAGACCTGACTGTATATTTCCCATAGCTTTACATTAGACTTTCTCTTATGCTGGGAGCAAGACCTGTCAGCATGTTTAACTCAGCCTGCTTCTGTCTTGTTGAAGCATGATTCTCTCTCTCTCTCTCTCTCTCTCTCTCTCTCTCTCTCTCTCACTCTTCTCTAGTCTTCCCCTCAGCAGTGCTCAGGTCTCTTTGTGTCAGTTCATACCGCTGTCAGTCACTCATTGTTTCTGGGCTTGGTTCCTGAGGGTAAACAGGCTGTTCTATGGCTGTGAGCTCAGGTTACCTGGCCTGTCTCCATCCCTCAGACAGAGACGCCAGGGGGGCGGGGCCAGCTAGTGCTAATCGCACTTTTAACTCTAGCTCTGCCCTCGGCCTAAGCCGCTGCCATTGAAGGGGCGTCCTTGCGTGTGCCACATGAGTATGGTGGTGGCACAATGCCCAAACACAGAGAAAGTGCTAATCGCCTTTGAAGTGTTTAAGCTTGTGACAGGTGCCTACCTGAGTACCTCTTCTTTCTCGCTCTCTCTCTCTGTCTCTCTGTCTCTGACATTCTGTCTCATCTGATTTTAGTCTCTATACACTTTAATCTCTCTCTCTCATTTTTTGCTGATTTGAGAACGTTTAAAGGAGATTATTATATGTAATTATAACTTAATAAGATGAATAACATTTACATATTTTTAAATAAAATAAACATATATTTGATGTCATTTCTGCTGTCCTCTTTATTATAAAATGCTCAGATGATAAAAGAAGCAGTTTGCATCAAAATAGAGTAAAACAAAATATTAAAGTTTACTATGTGACACTAATGAAAAAAAATATACATTCAAAGGTTTGTGAATATCCCTCTTTATGAATGCATTCTTCTTAAATACTTTAAATTGTGCAAACTGCTGACTCAGATGTGCAAATGCACGTACACACAGCTCATCTAATCACTGCATAGAATTATTGCAGTGCCAAAAGAATAAGACCCTCTGGAGGAGGTAAACATTAACCTATTGGCATTATCCTGAATGCCATGTATTGGGTAGATTGGTGTAGAGCCCCCTGCATTGAGCTGCGGAGCAATGAAACAAACTATGGGATAAATAAATAGTTTGTATTATTATTATTATTATTATTATTTAATTGATCCTTAAAATTTAAATTTATCTTTTTTTACAATAAAAAAACAATTAGCTTACTTTATTAGGTCAATTATACATGTAAATGCTAATATTTTTAATAATGGTACATTGAGTGGTCTTTGAACAAATACAAAATCTGAAAATCTCATTTCATATCTAAACAAAACCTGTTATTATGCCTGAAAAATCCTTTAAATAATCAATAAAATAATAAATTCAGGAGGTCACTGATAAGGGCCTGTGGCCTCTGGAATGATGGTGCTCCATCCAACAGTTTTGAGATGGTTGAGATTGTAGAGTTGGAGATATGATGGGGTTTTCAGTAACACTCTTCTCACTAAATACAATCAAATTCCTGGACAGTAAAGACAGGATATATTCTGAGCAGGTGTTGAAATATGTTTGTTCATATGTATATTTGTGTACGTGTGCATGTGGGTGTATTTAGCACTGTTGGTACACATTACACATTCCTACAGTTGTATTGGCAACAATTGTGATTTCTGATTATAATGGCAATAATCTGAAACTAAATCTGAGTCTCTGTATTTGTCTCTTATTACAGGTGCTCCAGGTTGCAGCTCCAGCCTCTTGCGTATTTGTGGTGGCGAGATCAGGCGGCTCTGTTGAAGGAGATGATATCTAGTGGCGTCCACGCCCTCCTCATCAAAGTGGCGGCGTTCGGTGGGTGAGAGGCGACAGAAGGCTGTGACAGAGCAGTCCAGCCGCCACGCCCTGCCATTCATGGCTTAGAGGAGCAGGCCCTTTGGCTCTGGCCTGCCTGGGGGGTGGGAGTGATGGGGAAAAAACTAGAAAAAAAAAGAGAAAGAAATTCAGACTCAAGCATAAATCATCAAACGGAAATGCTCAGCAGAAGTGTTTTTTTTTTTTTTTTTTAAATATGTGAGCCAGAAACAAAAAGTGTGAAGCATAGGTCAATATGACAAAATATATTAAGATATGAGAAGATTTAATAAGATAAAAGTAACATGCTCCTGTCCAGCCATTAACCGCTTGAATCCTAGGTTTGTTACTGTTTTATTAATCCTAATGCAGAAACTATTCTGAATTATTCCAAAAACCAGTTAGGTTAGCATGTTTAATAGACAAGTCTCTCATACATACAGGGTTTACGGGGTTAATGGAAGCCCTCTAATTGCATGCCGCCTCATTGTTTGGAGGCCGAGGTGTGTTTTGGGTTCTTGCATACCTCAGAACACATGGGGCGTGTAGTTCAGATTAAAATCTTGTATGTCTCTCATTTAAGCCGTTAAATGGCAGGGTGACCGAGGAAAGGTTAGTGTCTTGTCACCTACCTGTTTGGAATTGCTTGCTCCGTGCTCTGCCTGAGGCCAGATACCTATCAGGTTACTCACTGAGAAGAAGCTCGGGGAGGTGAAGAAGAGAAGACACTTTTGCGGCTAGTTCCTTATGCTGAGGTTGCTACGTGTGTCTGCTTGACACCAGAGTTGCCTGACAGGAGAAATGATGAATGATAATTAGGTTGCAAATGGTTCCTTTTTTATTTTCGAGCTTCTTGTAGCAATAAATCACCTTCAGAACTGTTTATATGCATTTAAGAGCTTGTTGTCATCTTCTGTTAGAGCCTTAGAGGTGCACTGTTGATCTATTTCCCTTCAAACCTGTATTTACGTAGGCTTGTTTTCTGGAATGACATGTCATATGGTACATGTCTTAATTAAAATATATGATGAATAGGATATTACCAAGAACCACAGGCGCTGGAAGTGCCAAAATTCACTAGAAATCCACGCTTTTGTGGACCTTGAGTGGCTCAGCAGACTAATGCTGTGCTAGAGTAGGTGTCGGAAACTGGAAAATACTGTTTTTATCACTTGTAAATTGCACTAAATTAGCAGACAAAGTGGTATTTTCAACCTGCGATTCAAGACTTTACGTTTTAAACCACATGCCGCACTTGATCAAACTTAAATTTCCAAGTATCACCTACTGGGGCTACTGAGTTGGCCTAGGCTGCTTTTGCAATCTACCAATAATAAACTATAGTTTATTTATAGTTTATTTAACTATCAGTGCTAATGCAGAAACATGAAATAGTGTGGAATTCCAGAGGGTTCTGTTGTAGGGCCTATGAAATTAATATTGATAATTATAGTAGTATAATTTTGACTGTGCATGCATAGTCTTTTAAATTAAAAACACAAACAAATGTACCACAGTTTGAGAACCAGTGTTCTAGATGTACTCGTTTACGGGATGTTTGCGATTTTTTATGGATCTCTGTGTTTAGTGGGGCAGATTTTCGACAAGCACCTGAACGAGTGCTTCATTTAAATGAGTAAAGTTGCATTTTTTCTAGTTGAACATCTGGTATAAACAACCTTCTGCTGTGGACCTGAATACAACATTAGTTGGTAAAAGTTTAAATCACAGGTCATGCTGCTTTACCAGCAGCTTACAGATCCCAGGATAACACAGTTGGCTCTGCTGTCTTTATCTGAGTCAGTAGATGATGCTCTCTTATCTTATCACTCCTGATGGGCTGCTGGACAGTGTTGGCATCTGTTGGCTGATGTATCAGAGCTGTGGATCTGGCGCTTTCCTTAGAATACGTTGGCTGTGGGGTGGTTTGCAGTGAAGCTTGGGCTTGTCCATACCCTCCTAGTATATTCTAGTATTGAGTGTGTTGCTTGTAATGGCGGAATCCCAGTAAGTGTGTGGATTTATTGGATTAGCTAAATTGGAAAGAGAATTGGCTAAAATTATAAATAAATAAATTAATAAATAAATAAAATGAAGCAGAAATATATATCCATGCTTTTTTTTTTACTTGTGTAAACCTGTGTGTCGTATGTAGGTCTGTGTTTAAAGCTCTTAAGCATGAATGATTGCAGATCTGATGTGCGTTTACTTTTAGAAGAATAAGATGGGATTACCTGTCTTTGATTTTTCTTTTATTCCCTCTCCCCAGCTTCACAGCTTTTCTGTTTTAGAGCTTGGAGGGTCTTCTTTAAGTCTATAAAAGCTGATAATTCTGTGCTTTGACATGAGTGATGGCACTGTCCTGCGTTTCAACCTTCCGGGGTGAACTCGAAGTAGACGCAGAAGGGAGGTAATTATGCTGATGAGATTTTTTTTTTTTTGGTTTTCTCCTGAGCACAAAGACCCTTTGTGTGTGTTGCAGGAATGTCGAAATCACCCAACACTAAGAGCCTTTCCAATTCAGCCCCTAGCCATCCGCCACCGCTGAACACACACACACATGCACACACACACCTCACCTCACTCTGTGTCTGATAAACAAGCCTTCTGAAAGCAGATTCCCCACATTTCTGGAAGCTCATAATTAGAAAGGAAAACTAGCATATGTGAGTTTGTGTGTGTGTGTTTTCTCCTTGGCTTCAGGTAGAGCAGAGAGTGAGATGTTATCGGCGCTGACTCCTCACCTGGCCCCGGGCGTCAGTAATTAGAAATGAGAGAATGGAATGGTCTTGCAGTGCCGCGGGGCCAT
Source organism: Astyanax mexicanus (assembly GCF_023375975.1). Classification (NCBI taxonomy): domain Eukaryota; kingdom Metazoa; phylum Chordata; class Actinopteri; order Characiformes; family Acestrorhamphidae; genus Astyanax; species Astyanax mexicanus. The sequence continues at coordinate 15,131,776 of NC_064421.1, forward strand.
TAGGCCCTGCTGCTATAATTGCAGCTTTCATCAGAGCAAGCTGAAGCAGCTGGGCGTGTTGTGTGCAGGTATTGGGTGACATAGAGGCGTTCGACGGGGGGAGAGCTTTACCCACTCAGACCACAGGAACAGATAAAGAATCCTCCCCGCCCACGTCAGGGGTCAGGGCGGGATCCGACTTTGTTTTTGGTAGAGAGTGGTTTGCTCGTCTGGTTGAGGCTGTGGCTTTGTAGATCAGGGGTAGGGGTGGGTCAATACAGAAAGAATATTACGTCACGATATTTAAAAACATTTTCTCAGTACGCAGTGTTTACATTAATACACATGATTGCAGATATGCCCTAGTCAATGCACATAAATTTCCATCTGGGATCAATCTATCGATCTCAATGATTATTCAAATGCTTTCCCATACTAAATACACTTTTAAAAATAGGGGACTTTTAGGAGTTCTTTAATTTAAAACTGTGGAGGAAAACCTTAAGGGGCTTTGAGGAACCTTCAAAAAAGATGGTTCAAGGGGGCTCTGAGTGGTCCAGCGGTCTAAAGCCCTGCCACTAGGTTTGAGAGAGCACCATTGGAAATGATTCTAGCGTGATGTTGGGAAAACGTCGGGACACGACTTGGGACACAAGGTTTCTGTGAGCTCATGTATTAAAACTGAGTTGCTGTGCTTTCCTCCAAGCTCACTGGCTACTCGGCAATGCTGCTAGTCTTTGCATGTTCTAGTCTTCACCCTCCTTGTGTTGTGGCAACACCTGTAATGGGGGCTATATTGAAAGAAAATGGGAAAAAAAATTATAAGATGGTTCAAGGAACCTTTTCTTCTAAAAATATTTCTTGAAGGTTCCTCAAAGCAACTCATGGGGCTCCTTCCCTTCAATTTGTAGAATCGCTAAAAGTTTCTCAAAGAAGATTGTTTGACAGTGTACAGTGTTTTTTATAAAAAATCTGCTGCACTTTTTCCATTACACAACACTGATTACACTTTGTAATGAAACATACCGTTGGGTCAGTGTCCCTAAAGCACTGGCAATATCCTTGATATGCTTTAAAAAAAAAAATTGTCGATAAGATAAGAAAATGTATCGTGATGCTATACATTCGTACATTCACCCAGTTCTAATGGGAGTTATACTATAAGACAGTCCTGTGAAGTACACCTCACACTCAGATCCTTTGGGTGGAGCAGTTTTAGAGTTTCGGGTTACTCCCAGACAGCTGCCCACACACAGTGTGACCGCATGTACGCAAACTCGTTGACATGTTGAAACCCTGTCAGTGCATTTTTATCCTCAAATGGCCTTCAAATTTTTTTCACTCACCATGCTCACAAACAGTGGTAATTGGCTATGGAAAATGGCAGCATCAGGCCCTCTTATGATTAGTTAATTGCATGGCTTGTGAAGGTGAAGATGCCCAGAAGATGCTGTGTCTTCTCTGCTAGTTGCTAATTGGACTTTGTTTCCAGTAGTGTGTGAAGTTTAGAGGTTGCACTTCATTGTTGTGTTATTTTTCCAGTGTGCCATGCCCTTCACATCTGGCTTTCAGAATGATCTTCATTAGCAAATGAAGTCTTGCTTGTGTAATGTTGTTATTAGAATATTTTTCTGAACTAAAAATGTATTAGAGAGCTTTATACTTTTTTAGAGACTGCTGCAATGTGTGTTTTGCTACTAATATGTCAGTTATGTGGTTATGAAAGTGAGCCTCTAAATATTGAGCCTGTCTGCAAGCCCTTGCAATTTAATTATTTTCTGTTCATTATTTATTTTATGAAATATGCTGTCTTAAAAGTGCCCTACAATAGAAAATGATTGCTTTTTGGTATAGTAAAATAATGAGAGCTTGGCACATAAAAGCGACATGCTACAAATACTGTTGTTTCTTTATTTATATAAAATAAAATAAAATAATAAATTAGCAAAGCTGTTACATTACAGCCTTGACTTATATTTATACCCCCAAGGTCTACCTAAAGCCGACCTAATAGCAACTGCAGAAAGCCTTTCAAGAGTAAACGCAATGTCAACTTCTATCGAATATAAAAGCCAGAATGAAAAAAGGCTAAAAGCTAATAGTAGGCTTGCTGAAAGAAGGAAGCACAGCTTCAAGTGTAGCTAGGGGAAATGGATTAAAAAGGCTAAAAGCTGGAGTTTGTCCTGTCTTCACTCTTGATTATATTTAAAGATATAAAATTAGAATGTCAGAAGAAAAAGGGACAGAGACGGGACAAAGGCCAACTTGAGAAAGCTTCAGGACCACCATGACCCACAGCAACTTGAGCAGGCGCTACAAGCTAACACTAAGCCTAGTGTGATTCAGACTTTGTTGTAAATAGATGTATAAAATATATCTGTGCATTTCACACCCTGGATTCACCCTGAACACAGTTTGCAACAAAGTAAGTCAACCAAATCCTTAGTTCAAATGTCAAGAAGTTCAAGAGTTTTACACATAGGATGCACAAATTCACTGATTACAGATTAAAATTAAGATTAATTACAAATATATTAATTATTCCGTTAGACATGGTGAGAGGTGGTAGACAATATTTCTCAAGTGTGCTTTAAAAAATACTAAACAAGTGCATTCTGCAGCACCTTTATTTTCAGTATTTCAAGCATAACAAAGTGCATTTTTTAATTTGTCAGCAGTGTGGAACATTAGTCTTCAGAGATTCGAAACAGAATTTATAGAGTACCTGAAATTGCTCAGAAGCAGTGCTGCCACGCTGCCATCAAATCAACAGCAGGAGGATGTGCTTTCAGGGCTGTCTTAGTGGCCAAATTACTCTGGAGAACAGAATCATAATTTACTGTTGACGTTTGTGTGGAACAACCAGCAGTAAAAATGGTGATGGGTACAATTAAAGGAGCATTAGGTGAACAAACTGACAGTAAATGGAGAAGTGTGCCCTCAGGTTCCTCCGGTTAACCTTGACCTGGGTCACCCGTCCTTAGGTGATTCTGACTAAGATTCTAAGCTCCCTGTGACAAAACTGAAGGCTTGCTTAATCACTGGCTAGACGTGCCCGGTAATCTTTTAAAAGTCGTCCTGCTGCCTCTTGAGCTGAGCCAATCTGCATTGAGTCAGATTTTTGGATTTGGATTTGAGCTGTAATTTTAAAGTGTAATGGCTTTTATTATGCCTATTTGCTATATGTTTTCAGATGCTTCAGTGCTTCATATTATTAGATTTTCACAGAAGGGATTTAGACCTTTTAGTTCTGTAAGATAAAGATCGGATGAGGTTATAATTGCATGTGTTTTCTTTATTTCATTCATTGGATAAAAAGATTATATCCTTGATCTGCCTGAATTGTATTCACCGCATGTCTATTATTCCATGCGCCGCCTTTGAATTTCAGATAAGGGTTTGAGCAAATTTTCAGATATACCTTAATCTCACCATCTCCTGTCTCTACCTGCCCTCGTCCCTTTTACTTTCTCTCTCTCCCTCGCTCGCTCCACTCTCTGTCTCTGTCTTCCTCTCTCGCTCTCTCTCGCTGAGATGGGGCGATAATGAAGAGTTATTGTTTTCGGTAAGGTCTTTGAGAGCATTGTTCAAAGGATGAACCAGCTCACCTTCCAGCAGGAGATGCTTTTTTCATGCGTTTAAAAGCTAAAATGTTACACATCATGAATCCAATTTTCCCTGCTTTTCTCTCTGAAGGCAGGGATTAAAGCCAAGCTGTCAGTCGGCACGCCAGCTCTTCAACAACCTGCGCTAGGCTGATACTCCCAGTGCCGACGCTATCTGCAATCTCGCAGGCTTTCATTTAGCTTTCTGCTCAATAGCGCTAGAGCAGATTCTTCCCAGATTTAGATTCAATTAAAAATGGAGCTGAAGAAGGGGTGCTTTAGATGGGTGCTTAATTATAGCTGCTGGAAGAGTTGGTTGTGGAAACGGGAGAAAAATGGGCCCAAGGATAAATTTTAAGTGTATAATATTAAAATGAATAGAACTGCCATGAGGCCGGATTGTCTAATTTGGCATGAATACTATTCTATCGGCTTTACAGTATTGTTTTACAGGGACTAGGCTAACTGAGTTTGTGCATTTGCACATCTGTTTCAACAATGGGTGCACCTCATAGTACCGTAGAGAAAGGCATTTATTAGAAGGGGTGTTAACTAACAAAATAGTCTTATGTATAATGTGTATCATGTTAGCAAAATATATTATGATGTGATAAAATTTTGTTTTACTGCCCACTTCTAGTATCTTCAAGCGCTTGGACACATACTGTAGAATATCTTATATTTTAAAGTTTGTTTTTTTTTTAATCACAGTGTCACAAATCTTTCTATAAAGTAACTCATATTTGACACTGAGATCCTTGTAAAATCTTTTTCTAAGCTACCTTTAATATGAAGGTGAACTGGGAGATCTCTCAGTGCAGTTCAGCAAACAGCAATGCTTTAGAATCCATTTCAGTGTGGCTCAATATGCTAGTTTGAAAGTTCACTGACTTTAATTGCTGTTTTATAGGGTACTGGCTGAAAGCCTTTTAGAGTCAGGCCGTTTCTTTTGGGTTTCACTGGAGTCCTGTCTGTCTAAAGTGCACTGAGGCTGTGGTGCTGGCAGAGGAATTGAAGTGGGCTTATTTGCGTTTAATGTGGCATAATGGGGTGAGGTAATTGGCTTCGGGTCAGGTAATAACGGGTGCAGAGGAGAGCGAGAGAATGAGCGAACGAGCTGTGTGAACCTCATGTGAATGAATCAAGAGGCTGGAGATTTGTGGATCACAAAGGACATTAGCCTGTCTGTGCCTGAATGGCAGACATTGTAAATTTACAGAACTTTAAAGTGCTGTACAGCATTTGCATGCCTTTTGTTGGCCAGGGTGTGTGGAGGGTTATCAGCTCAGTATGTATTCCTATCAGCTGATCTAACTCCCCTAGTCAAGTGGTATTTTAATCACATTACTACTAAAGCAGTAAATATCGGATCATGCATCATTTCTCGTTTAAGAGAAGGATCTTAATGAACATCCCCCCCACATCGCAAAATGAAGCCAATCATCAAAATTTGTTAAAAGGGCATGTCTAATTAAAAAAGGATATTGAATTTTAATGGCGTACTCCCTATTGCCTTTGTGCAGGGTTAAGATGAGAGAGGAAGAGGCGATTAGATATTCTCACACTAATTATGAGCTGAGTTCCCCAGGGGTGGGTACGAGGACCTACTCCCTTTCCCCCTGTCTGGCCTCTGCTGTTCTCCTGCAGCTCTGCAGCGTCTGAAGGCGCTACAGCGTGACACTGGAAATACTCTTGTCTAACGCATGCCTTTCCCCCAGGGCCTGCGCTCAGCACTTTGACCTCTGAGGTTGTGGGATATAAGGAGAGAAAGGGAGCGAGAACAGAGCAGAGAAGTGTCATCATCATCAACTTCTCCTTAACACACTTCAGTTGTAATGTAATGGCCACCATTGTGAGACCGTAATTGAAATCTGAATTGGTTGAGAGTGGGTTGTAAAGTGTACATACAATCTGATCTTCTCAAGAGTTTGGAGTGTGTGAATAGTAGTCCTCATTATGCCCATATTTGGCACTTTGGGGCTTATCTCGATAAAGGAATAAAGGAATCATGTTCTGACGATAAATAAATATGTCCAGAACCCTGTAAGTTTTGTCCTGTGTACAGTGTTCTCCTGTACATCACTGGATCCTCTGAATTATAAGGTTTAATATTTGCTACTGTGCACTGAATTCACATTATTAAACAGCAGTATCTTAAAAAAAACACACACACACACAGTACTCAGTGTTAGTTGATTTAATGTTCTCAATTTGTCAAGTTTTATCAGTTTAGTTGAGTGCCAAGTATTAAGAAGTTCAGTTTCAGAAGAAGTTGTTTATCTTTGGTGGCTGGCTAGTCCATTAATATGACCAGCTTAAACAAACTGGCCAGCCACCTTGGTCACACTGATAGATCATCTGATAAATCATAAGATACAGAAAACGTATAATAATTAAATCATATTCTGTGCTGGTAAAGAGTCACAATAAGCTACTCAACCCGCTTGCACAACAATGTTTGGTATGTTTTTACCTGGATGAAGCAGCTTTTTAAGTATCTTGGCCATCAAGGAACCGTGTTAATTCCAACAGAGCCTGGTGTTAAACTGGACTTTTCAGTTATCTGTTCTTTAAATTTTCACTGAAGCACAGAGGATAAAATAGATCATTTCTGTGATAGTTTTACATAGTTAAATATATTTTATGTTTTCATGCTCCACTGTAAAATAGTTCAGCACTGCAGACTCCAACTTAACTTGTATTTAACTTCTGAGAACTCTCCTCAATGCAGCCAATATTGTCTGATCCATTAAAATAATTAAAACAATTTTCAGTTCTGTCTTAAAAATTGAACTTAGACCCAAAGTTACAAGTATGGAGCAGAATACAAAAGGACAACAGAACTTTAATGGTCTCAATTGGGTTCAGTAATTACCAACTTCTGTATTAAAAAAAAAAGCTTAAGACTTCTCCCAAATATGGTGTTATGGAAGTAGAGAGATCAGGAGGTTGCTTTGGAGCAAAGGATGGAATTGAAACTATTATATTTTACAGCTTAAATGAAGCCTTTGTAAAATTGTCCTGCTGCTCTAGTTGTTGGCTTATCCCACATGCTTAATGATGTCAGTGTGGTCTCACATTGCCAGAGGCTTTAGCGAAGGAGATTTAACTATCTGTGCAGGAAATCTGTCCTCCAGACTCAGGTATCTTTGTACTTCTTATAGACGCAGCACTGTAGAGTGTGTATTTGCATTATTTACACACTCACATTATGTAGCTGCGTCTGTTTTAAGCTCAGTTCTTTGGTTCTCTGGAGTAAAGGCGTATGTGATTGTTTATCAGACAGGAGGACCAAAGGTGTGTTTACAAGAAGAAGATCAGAACCAGATTAGAGGTATGGGTAATGATTACATAAACACAGGTACATGAACAGAGGAGTCAGTACTGATGCTGAACGATATGACCTCAAATCAGTATCACGATTATTTTAACATTTTACCTTGATTACAATTAATTACAATTAATGAATATATATTTTAATGAATTATGAAAACAGCATGTTTCTTTGTAAGTGGCACATTGGCGAGGTGGTGAATGGCATGTTTGCCTCCTAGTGCTAGGGTCCTGGGTTCAGGTTCCTATCTGGGAAGAGTTTCCGTGTTATCCATGTGTTTGCGGCTGTAAGTATGTATGTGGAATGTAAGTATGTAAGTATGTATGTGTGTGAATGTGTGTATGGCTGTATGCCCAGGTATGCATTGGCATTAGTGCCCAATCCAGTCCTCCAGGTGGTTGGTTGTTTCCGTTTGAGAGTGTGCCAAATTTGTCATTGATTTTTACCAAACTACTTTCTTTAAGCCTTTAAAACCGGCATACAGATTCACACTTTATTACTATTATAATTTACATTACTTTCATAGGCCTTGAAATAGAACAGGCATACTAAATTGCTTAGCAGTAGTTCAATTAAAGGGTTAACCTAGGGTTTTAGGGGTGGCTCAGGCATTAAATGCTCATAATCAGGTTTATGTGCCTGTGGAGCCAAGAGATGGGAACCAAGAAGAAAATGCTATATGTTATGTGGTTTATCATTTTATTTGTTATTTTATCTTTTTCTTGCTCTCTCTCTCTTTCCCCCGCATGTTGTACATTCAGCACGTGGGATCCCTGACTCACTTCCCGGTGCTGTATTTAGGAGGGAAATACAAATAAACAGGATCTCTCCCACTTATATCCACAAAGGAACCAGGCAAGGGTTCACTTTTCAGCGAGACTGAAAACTGTTAACCTTACCCGGAGAGATCTGTGTACATAATTTGCAAAGTCAAATAAATAGGAGCTGGAGCCAAAGTTGTGTGTTTTGTTGTTGTTGCATGTGTACGAGAAAGGCCGGGCGAGCGAGAGACAGACGCAGTCTGCTCAGGCCTTCTCTCGCTGTCGTTCTCAATCACTGTGCTGTGTGGATGATCAGGGCTCTCCTATGGTGTGTGTCTGGCAGGCCTGGATCCTGGAAAACATTTAGGAAAAACTCTGGCTGAGATGGAGCTCTGTCTGCAACAGGTCAGGGCCTACAAACACACACATTATGTGCACATTCTTATACCTGTGCGTAAACTGTTTATTGTTCTCTTGTTTTACCCAGCATTACCACACATTTGTTAGACATTTTTGTGTGACTCCTACTAGTTCTGGATGATACTGATAAAATTTACTGCCACAATATTTTCCAGATTTACATTAAGTATTATTATATCAGACTACATTGTCTTTCAGTTGTCATTATTGACAGTTAACATTAATGGACATTGGCACTATTTACTACATTTACTTTTGACCTGTATTTCCTTTTAAACAAGTATGAACCCAAGATATTTTGTCTTTTGTCTGGCCAACTTCATTTAAATTTGCGTCATTTATTCCATGCTTTATTCAAATGTCTTAATGTGGGCTACATTACACAGTTATTGCAAAATGAAAAACTCACATTTTCTATTGGGGACAGGTCAGGACTGTACCATCTTCTTCCACAGTCATGCCTTTGTAATGTGTGCAGTATGTGGTTTTGCATTGTCTTTTTAAAAAAATACACAGACATCACTGTTGAAGATATCCTTTGTAGGCAGTATACTTTGCTCTAAGATCTAATGTACTGTGTAGCATTTATGTTGCATCACAGAACTGTACTGACAGTTACCATGACAGCACTGGCCTTTGAACTTGTTACTGATATCAGTCTGGATGGTCCTTTTTTTAATGGTTCAGAGAGCTCTGTTACCATTTCTTCCAAACAAGATCTGGAACACTGATTATTCTGACCATAATACATGTTTCTATCCCAGATCAAAGAATTCCAGATGCTGCTTCTGGAAATTTGCTGGTCGTTTCTGTTTCACACAAGTTTGAAGTGGCATATTATATTCATATTGTATTTTTCATTTTGATATCACCTTTTTGAAATCTCGTCATAAGTAGTTTTTTTTTACCTCATTAAAAACCCTAAATTGCCATCATCCCCACTACATGGGGACCTAAAATTCAAGATTGAATGTAAATTAACAAATTAAATGAAGTTGACCATGCAAAACATTAAATATCTTTTGTATTTAATTTATCTTTTTTTGTTTTCACCACTGAAATTCTGAGTATAGCAGATAATTAAGCTTTCACAGTATTCACGATATAGATAGCATCATGAATTTCAGATTTTACCAGATCATAGACAAATATCTTAAGATTAGTGGTGTACCATATCATATTGTTCACAATATATTGTGACAGTAATTTTGTGATAAAAAATCCATATTGTGGTAGTAGCACTATTGAAAGCAGTCTTGAAAGCAGTCCAATAGTTTCTGTTAAGCTTTAAAGCTATTTTTGTGTAATTGTTTACAGTTTATATGCATACACTATTTATACTGCCCCTTATTGTTTTAGTAGTTTTTTTTACTACGTTATACTATATTTGTTACACCATTTCTTTCTATTACATTACTCTTATTTTATGGTAAGTTATATAAAAATAGTAAATGATTGAAACTGTTATACTAAAATTTTAGCATAATTGTTTTGCAGTAGTATATTAAAATATTTTCCAAGTTTTTGTTCATATTGCCAAGATTATCATTATCACAAAAATGATCTGAAATATTGCCCACCCCTACTTGAGATTTAAAGTTGTTGTGTTTTATTCTCTTTCTGGCAGCTTTCACAGAAGTATGGAGTCCATATCTGTGGGGAGGGAGGCGAGTATGAGACCTTCACCACTGACTGCCCTCTCTTCAAGAAAAAAATAGTCATGTTAGTTACACAAACTGTGCATTATTTTTATTATTACCTCTAAAATGATCATTTTACACACAGGAATGCTTTATTTGTTTAATGTTATTACAGTGACGAGATGGAAACGGTGATCCACTCAGCAGATGCCTTCGCTCCTGTGGGATACTTGAGATTCACACAGATGCACACAGAAGACAAAGATATTGTGGGTTTATGCTTTTTAACAAGAATCTGTGCAATTTCATGTTTGTGAAAGATTTCTTTTCAGATTTGCTTGGCAGTGTAACAACAGTTCAGAAAATTGCCATTATTGATTTGATTATTTTGCTTCACTTCAGGCAGTGTTTAAGGCTGATAGTGTTTTTTTTAGCTGTTATTCAGTTAGATGCTCATTAAATCACAGATGATAGATGACAGTTCCTGGACAGATCTTTGCGAAAGCTATCATTTATTAAAATATAAATATGATTACCAGCTCTTACATTAAAAAGATACAGCCTCTTAAAGCTTCTCATTGAAATGTTTTTCACAGGCTGTGCTTATTTTTAAACAGCTAGCAAACCATGAAAAGCCTGCAACTGTTGCCTTTCTCTGTGCGTGAGAAGTTTGTAAAAAAGCCCTCCACTGGTTTGACACAGAAAAGAGGGAAGCACTTTGAGGCATTAATGAGAACTAGGTCCAGAGGCGCCCACATCCCCCCCTCCACCTCCCCCCTCCACTCGTACCCTCTTCTCCATGCCCCAACGCTGCCTACTTTGACGTCTGCAATATTCACTCCCGCCTGAAACTAGGCCTGGCTTAACAAACATGTCTGCTTAAATTAAGGCACTTTGCATTCAGGTAGGCCTGGGAAAGCACAATGGCTGCATCCAGCTTGCTGTCGACAGGGACCTATAGATTGGGGGAGAGACAGAGAGAGAGGGAAAATAGAATGCAGAAAGAGAGAGAGAGACAGAATGTGGAAAGGTTATTCTAGCCCCAGAGACTCTACAGCGACTCCCTGGGCAGTCCGGGTGGATTTGAGGCCAGACGTTGCTGGTTGAGTTTGTTTTGAAGGGTTTGTGTCAGTTTGGGTTTTTTTGGAGGGTATTGAGGGTTTAGCCTGAGCATGCTGTGCTTCGATCAGCTTATTTATTCATGTTGGCCCGCTGTCCTTCACCTGTCACTGATGTGGACTCATTTCTTGTTTTCATGCACTCAAAAATCTGATTTTTACAGTTATCTGATTATTTCACTTATGTAAAAATCATAGTCTGATTTCTTAGATTGCATTAAGATCTCAAAATCTGATTATGAAACCTAATAAATAAATAAAGGTCAGTAATAGTATTTCTGAGTGCATGTATACTTCTAACCAGGGTGTTCTTTGATTTCTCAGGCTGTGCATGCATTAAAACAGACTGTGATATTGGCAAAAAGTTAGCAGGTTATAACATAGCTCCCACAAGACCCCAACAGACTCTAAAATGACATTTTCATAAATTATTTTCATCTTCTAGCTGATATATGTTCATATTGCAGCTCAATGTGTTAAAAAAAGCAGCAGCATTAGGTTTGGGTTTCACATGGTGTTTACATTACTTCTTAATCTGTGAGTTTTTTTTATTGCCTGGCTCATGTGAACTTAGAGTTTCCCATTATCTGATTAAGCAAGGTTATGTAAACCTGTGGATCAGATTACTGACAAACTCAGATGTTCTGTAGTAATCAGATTATGAAGTGCCTGTGTAAACACACTCAGTGACAGGTTGTATGCATTGATGTTGATGAAAGGCCTAATTTAACTATATTACAAAACAAAATATCACTAGAGCTCTGACTAGAGCTTTTCTGCTTATTTTTTATATATTTGAAAGCCAACTTTCAACAAAGTTTAACTAGGTTACTTCGTGCATCTTAAGTAAAATGAAGGAAACTGTATTGTGTCCCATGACTTTTGCCATCTCCCATGCAATTCAAGCCATATGTTGCCGGTCACAATCTTTACCACCAACTGCGCTCTGCATTGTGGGTGATAATGCCTTCTGTGAGATATTTCTAGAGCACATGTGAAACTCTGAATGGAGGAATTGATAAATGCCTGCACATCTTCTAAAATGGAATGCCCCTCTCTTCTATTACCCACTATAAGTCCTCACTCAAACTTTAATAATTCACATTGCCTTGCCCTGAGCTTGCTGGCAAGTGTTCAGACTCACAAGATAACACCTCCCAACTTATAGAGTTGTGAGAATTCCTAAGCCATACTCTTGGAAGTTTACATACTGCTATTCCATGAATTATGCATGTTAGTGTATGTGAAAAGATGTGAAAAATACCTGAGATGGACATCAACCCACCGTATTCATTTTGGATTGTGTTTTAAATTACATTACGTTTGAAAACACCAACAAACTTTTCTTTTAATTAACCGGAAACATAGAGCTTTATTTGCCTTCGTACATACAGATAGTATTTGGAAAACTGGAAAATATAAATAGTTTTCATGACTGATGCTATTTGAGGTAATGTGTGTGGGATGAGAGCACTACTACTTTGGTAATTGGAGCATAGGTTGAAGCATGGCTTCTGCAGAGTGTATACCGGGTCACAGTGTGACAGAGGGCTTCCCTCCTGGCTTTTCAGGGAGCCGTTTGTGTGTTTGTGTGTGAGGCTGGAGTTTGTTTAGTGGGCGTATGCAGTGCAGGGATAGAGCAGGGGTATGTTTGAGGGCTAGAGAAAAAGAGGAGAGAGGAAAAGGGAAAAAAAAAACTCTAGCCTGTGAGGGCGGCTGGTGCAGCGGCGGGGCCGAGAGCGCATGAGTGTGGCGCACCCCCCTCCCGGCCCGCAGGTCGGCGAGCAGAGCCGGGAGATTCCAGGCCTGGTGCAGGGGAGAAGCTCCCTCACTCATCCAGCAGTCCAAAGCACTCTCCATCAGCCTGACAGATCCACACTGACACCAGCTCTGGAGGAAAGAGCACCGGGCAGAGGAGGAAGGGGGGGGGGGTGGTGGTGTTTGAGGGAGGGGGGGTGATGCGTTGGGGGTGGGGAGGCAGCGTTTGCCCTCAGTTAATGCTAGTCAAGCTCCACTCTCTGCAGCCTGAGAGTGGATGGAGTATAATTAATTTGATTATCATATGGCCAACTGCAGTTGACAGCAGGGGATTAAAGAGATATGAAATATTTATTAAAACATGCAACGCTCAGTGGACTTTTGTCAGGTAATATCTGTGCACCTTTGGGAGGGCCGAGCGTTTTTAAAAAGCCATGAAAAGAATGCCAAAGATTAAATGCAAATATCTAAAAACAACAGTGTAGCGCTCTTAAGGAACCGCAGCCATGTCAAGGCCTTTGAGTGACAGCTGAAATGATTGCATTTACAGTATCAAAAAAAAAAAACACCCCCCGCACATGTAATTCATGAATACGTTAGCATGTTTTTCATATTCATTCACCTTCCAGTTATTTGTGTCGAGGCATGTCAAAAAAGAGTGAGACAAACACACGCAGGGTTATTGAAAAACTAATTACACTGACTTTGGCTGCTTTCTGCGTCTCTTTGCCTGATTTATTCCTGTTTGGACTCCATTGCAGGGCTCCACGGAGAGCGCTCTGCCCCTTGGTAGTTGTCCTTGCCAGAGTGCCATTGACAAGATGACTGAGGAGGCGGTATATGCTGATAAAACCCAAGACATCCAGGAAGAATTTACATCAAATGGTGACCTTAGTTGTCAGTGAGGCCATGCTGAGATGTGTGCATGTTGTGTGTGAGGATGCTGTCGTATGCTTCAGGGTACAGAGATGTGTCATTGGCCCATCAGCATCACGGTTATGTAGTTTTTTTTTTTTTTTGCATGCTAGTTATGCCCGTTTAAGTGTTTTATGGATGTTAATGGTATATTGTACGTGCTTATATAATGTTTTTAATAATTTTTCATTGTTATTACAAGGTTGTAGTTTCTCAGATCATGGCTTTCTTGAGTGATTAACAGTTTAAAAAGGTTTTTACGACTTTACAATACGATTATAATATTTAATGAAATTATTATTTAATAAATAGCCAGAAAATGTTTTTATTGTTTGGATTATAAATATAATCATGGGAATTGGCACTTCTAAATATGCAATCCACGTAAAGCAACTTTCATTTTCGCTGTTTTTTCATCTCATTGTTTTTCTTCTCAGTTACTTTATTTTTTGTTATTGTTGATATTTAAATACTGATTTTTGAGAACAAAATGAAGGCTACGTTAACATTTTAAACCTTTTTCTTTTTTAATTTTTTTTTGTGTTCATGTGTAAATGTTGTTAACAACCGTAAGCACAATAAGCCCATTTATACAGGCAAAAAGACATGAAATTAATTTCATGCCTATGAATTGCATATGATCTGATCTAGGGCCACATTTAGATTAATTAAACATTTAACTTAAACATCAGCTTGGTAATGTGAGCATAGTCTAAATTATAATTATTTGTATAAGCCTTTACCTTTACTAGATCATGCAGTGAATAAGAGTTTGATGACTGTGTTTCTGTGTTAATAGAAATTGTATATCTTTTTCTTTCTTGGCATATTTATTTTATTCGTTTTATTTTTGCAATTACATATCCATTTATACAGCATCCTTATTATAAATAACTTACTATAAACACCTGCAGTATGTTGACTGTAGCAGTGTGTCTTGTTTATACACTGCATCACCACATAGATGCTGAGGGCTTTCGGTAACCCTCTGATACTGATGTTCGTGTTTTTTCATTGAAGCTTGCCGGCCCTGGTGCTCAGCCAGAAGCTCTGTGGGCTATCAGTGGATCACTGGCATCGGTGGCCTTCCCTCTGAACACACAGATGTCCGGGGCCAAACCCAGCACGCTCTCACTCAGCTGCAAGGTAAGTGGCTACAAAGCAGCGGATCACAGGGCTAAAATACATTAAAGATTGCTCTGTGCTGGGGAACAAAATGTAGCTTTGGATCGCTCCCTGTTTCTTTTTTCTTCTCTTTTTTATTTTTTATGTATTGCCGCAGCAGTAGCAGCAGCGGTAGAAGCAGCAGTAGGCCCAGGCACGTGCGCCCTGTCTACAGTAAATCTGTACTGGCACAGATCAGGCCAGCTTTAAGTATTCCTCCAACATCTGGAGGAGAGGGTTTGGGATTTGTCTTACCAGAGGTGGAGTGGAGGCTGGATGAAGGCGAAAAAGATACAGAGCGGTTTCCGCTGCTGGGCAAGTTCGTGAAGTTTTAGCTCTTTTTCAAGCCCAACCCCACTAGCAGCCCAATCTGTAGTGCACAGAGAGCAAATCGGCCTTTGTTCCAGAGCCGCTTTCATTTTTTTCCCTGTGTTGTGTTAGCAAAATGCACTTTTAAGAGGTATGGCAGGCTGTAAGTGGCTGCTCTTTATTCACTCAGGCCTTTAAAGCGCCATGTGTCAGGGACCCCGTCCATCACTGCGCAGGGATCGCGAGCTGCACCAAACGAGGACAGACACTTCAAATTAAACTGGGAGAACGAACCACCGCTTCAAAACACACACATGCGCGCTCACATATGCACGCACACACACACGCGCGTTCTGTACGCTTGGCTTTTTTCGCCCGCAGAACTTTTAAAATGCAGGCTTTTTCAAGAAAAAAAGAAAAAGAGAAAAAAGAAAGGCGAAAAAAGAATGTTTTTTTTACCCTAAGAAAGAGAGGCATAAGATGAAAAGCATATTTAATGTTTATCGTCTTACATTGCCGAACGGCCTTCACAGTACTGAGACAATATTAAACAAGTTAATATTTAATGAACAACTTCTTTGTATGAGCTAAGTCTGTGAAGTACACTGAAATGCCAGTGTCTGCAAAGGGAAAACAAACTGGATGTTGTATGAAATTATTATGGGGATCTAGGCCTTGCCTCAAGACCCAGTTTTTTTCCAGCCTTCCTCGTTGATCTATTGTGCGTGTGTGTGACAAAAATCCATATTTCACATCTCAATATTTCTTTTTTTTCCCCTCATAATTTATGAGTATTTTCATATGCACTGGATTATATTCTAGTCATATTTACTATGATTCTATTTCAAAAGCTGAGTTTAAAAGCTTCTATACAGATTTGTAAGATGATTTTTGTTGTGGTGAATTTGTTTGCAGGTGAATTAAAGGAGAGAGGATTCCAGTTAAAGCACATTGTGCTCGTTCACCTGTATGTAAAAAACATGGAGGACTTTGCCGAAGTCAATTCAGTGTACTGCACTTTCTTCAGCCATAATCCACCAGCAAGGTAAAGCACAAGCATTACAACCAATATGTCTCAATTACAGCACAGCACAGGAAATACAGAACCCATCAAATGTTTGGACTCACCTTCTCATTCATTGTTTTTCATTATATCTTTTTTATGTATTTTCTACATTGTAAATTATATTTAAGACATAAAAACCATTAAGGGACACAATCAGGATTACGTAATAAATAGTAAAAAACAAAAAACAAAACATTATTCAGCACCTTCGGGAACTTCTTTAAGATGCTGAGAAAACTGTTCCAGGTGACTGCACCTCATGAAGACACTGAGATTAAAATACCAAAAGTGTAGTGCAGATCTGTCCTCAAAGATAAATGTGATAAAATATATTCTGGTTTTATTATACTTATATCACTTTTTGTTAAGTAAAGAATACCACACATGTATTAAATTCACAGTGGAAAAATCATTCAAAGAAAGAAAACACACTGAATGAGAAGAAGTGTGTTCAAAGTGTACTGTTTACACTGATATGCCATAAGTATGTTTATTGATGTTAATTGTGATTTGTATGAATACCTGAATAATTTGTGAGGTTTTCACTTGTGAGTGAGGTTGAACACATCATAACAGGCATTATCACCCAGAGTGGACAGCACAGTGGGTGGTAATGATTGTAATCGTAGGAATCTGGCCAGAACTGAACATGCAAAACAAACAAACAAACACATACACATTCAAAGCCCCACTTCATATAATGCAGGTTAGTGCAACATTCTTTAGTTGTCATTGGACATAGCAAAAGTCATGGGACAAAAACCTGTATTTTGGCTATAATAATATATAAATATGAAAATAGAAGTACCCTTTTAAACTGTTGTCCCTTCAGTTTGAGTGATTACTGTGTTAATGTGTGCTCGTGTCTCTGTTTCTTCAGGGTGTGTGTGCAGACATGTCTGTCTGCGGGTCAGCTCCTGCAGATGGACGTTTTGCTCCATGACTGGACTCTGCCTCCTCAGGACGGCTGCTTTCACCAGAGGGACACCCTTCATGTCCAGAGCCTGTCTCACTGGGCCCCGGCCAACATCGGGCCCTACAGCCAGGCTGTGAGGGTGAGTCAGTGATGGCTGCTCATTCTCAGTATGAGTGCATTACACTCGTAATGACCCCTCACTCCAGAGACACACAAAATCATACATAGAATTCTCAGAATGGTTGAGTGCACTCGCAGCACATACACAGAATTATTGTGCATGGTCATCTTTAAAATTTAAAAAGTTGAAGTATCTGGTTTTGGTGTTTAGCAAATATGCATATATGGTATTCCAAGTGGTTGATGTGGAGTTAGTTAGAAGGTGATAGATAAGTGCAGGGTGTTTGCTATTGTATTGCGCTTAGTGGTTGCTAAGGAATAACAGTGGTATCCCTGTTAATTTTTGGGTGTATTCATCATTACATTTAAAGCTCCACGAGGTAGGATTGAGATTTTGTGTTTGCGGGCTCCCCCTACAGTTGTAGAGTGTAATAAATGTTTCAGGCGGATTAGTTTCTCTTTCTCGTTTTCTGGCTTTCACAGACATATTCGGTCTCTTTCCAGCTTCTGCCAGAGTGTGTGTATGTTAGTTTGTAAAGAATAAACCAGTAGTCCTTGTAGAACTGTTTGAACTAAAGTTCGGAAAGCAGGTCGCAGTTCTCGCGAGCATTGGTCGCGGCCGCCTCAGAAAACATACAGAGTCTGGTTCGAGCTCAGAGGAGCTCCGGCACAGACACAAGAGCACCGCTATTCCTCCTATTACACCTCAGTGAGTTTCAAGCTGTAATTTTACTTCTTTAAAAAGATCAAAAATCAAGGAAATCCTACATAGTGCTGCTTCAAAGGGTGTCAACAGTTTTGCACCCTTTAAATTCCTATGAAGAAAAACTTACAAAATACATTGCTACATAGACATGTTAAAAACTGTACACATCACATCAGATCAAACAATTTGGAGTTAGATCTCAAAAACTGCTACAAAAATATGGCAAAAAGAAGAAAATGGGAGAATAGGAAGAAGAATATTACTTGGATGGAGAGGTGGAGTGGTAAAAAAGGTAATTGATAGACATTGATAAGCTGGTAAAATAAGAAAAGCAGGCTTGCTGGGATATGCTACACACTAAGAAAAGTAAGTACAGATTTGTACCTAAAAGAGTACAAAGCTTGTCGCTGGGGCTGTACCTTGTATTGAGGTACAAAAAAGTACCTTTCAGGGAAAGTCCTTTTTTGTACCCATATTTTTGTGCCAGTAAAGATTATAAAGATTATAAACATTATCATCAACTGAATATGTGTCAAGAACTTGATGATCCACAATTGTCTGGCTTTCAAATAAAAAATGTGCAATTAAAATATAGATTGTTTATTAGTGCAGTGATACAGAATACTGAATGTACCCTTTGGCTGGTTAAATGGTACAAATTTGTACTTATTGCTGTTAGAAAACACTTTGTACTTCAAAGGGAACAAATCTGACCCTGTAAAGCCCAGTATTGTACCATTGAGGGTACAATTATAAAGAATGTACCTTTGAGTACAAAAAAGTACTCATATCGTACCTCTGTTTTTTAGAGTGTACTACTGCTAAAATAACTAGAGGAAATAACTAGTGCAAACCACTGTACTACTGCAAACAAAATAAATGTTAAAAAAATAGTAGAAAATAAAACATCTGTAAACGTTTGTATATTTTGTTAATAACAGACAGTTTTGGGTAAAATAATAATATAATATAAAATAATAATAAAAAAGTAACATAAAAATAAGGTGATTAAGCAAAAACATAAATAACTATACAAAAATACCCATAAAGCTTTACAGAATATGGTAAAACAAACAGAATAGATTGCTTTCTAGAAAGAATTCTACTATAATCACTGTATTTAATTTTTTAGTGTTTAAAACATGACGATGATGTGATAATGTACAGTATGTGCAATGGTTACATGACTCTCCAAAGCTCCAACCTACTTCCATACTACAGCATGGCATGTGTGCTGACAGAGTGCACTCTGTGGATGCAGGACATGGCCATCCATCGTCACTGTGTTTGGAGGTCTCCACACGTACGCTGGCTTTGTGGGTAAATGCAGGCTTTGTCGTAAAGTCTGTTAGGTTTTAGGTGACCTTGCCCTCGCTGTAAAACCAAATGTAACTCTAAAGACAGGCTCAGGAAGTATAAGTGTGGTTCCACGCATGGCCGGCACTACTGTTTACCCAGCCAGGGATGGAGATTATACTTGTCAAGTTACTGTCAACAACACAAGTGTCCGTCTCATCCCTACAGCCTTCATCTCTCCTCCCTGATCCCCCTATGAGTAGGAACATGTGTGCTGTACTTTCTCTCCCTCTGAACCAGATCTGCTTTCTCACACACACTGATTACATGGCCAATATTAGGTGGACGGTAAACCACACAAACAGTTAGAACAATGCAATGAAAAAAATGCATTGAAGTGTGCTGTAAACTTAAAAAAATATATAAAAAATACAGTGATTTGCCCTGTTGTGTGGAGTTCGCACTGTACACTGTTGTGTGGAGCTGCAAAACTCATCATGCAGCTATGTCTCAGGATAATATGATAGAATGATTACAGGTGTGGTCTACTTAAGCAATAGCATAATTGAACATTTGAAAGCAAAATTGGGAATAAGCGAAGATGGTAACGTTAGGACCGTGAAATAACAATAATACTCTCCTCTCCTGCTCTGCGGAGTTGTCTTCAGGTGAAAGCTGCGCATTTTTGGAGCATTTCTGCTTGTTTTGCTGGGTGCTGTTGGTTTTAGCTAGCTGGCTGGACTGTGGTTAGGTTAGCATAGCTTGCTTTAGCCCAGCATTAACTTAGTTTAGCCTAGCCCGGCTGGTTAACTTACCGTTCTGGCTGTCAGACGGCAGTAGCCGAGCGATTTTCTTTCCCTTTTTTCCACAAAAGACGGGCCAGCGCTGAGGGCTGCGGGCAAGCATGCCGTGGCTGAGCGCTAGCCTGTGCTAAGCTAACGCTGCTGCTGGTGCTGGTGATTCAAAACTGTACTGTGTATATACTCCGTTACTTGGCAACGCATCAGCGGAGTTTAGTGTGAGAAGGCTGTGATGTTAGCACATATATAAGCTCTTCTCAACCAATCAGATTGTGAGGTCGGAACTAACTGTTGTATAATTTTGGGTAGTGTACCTCTTAGTGTGAGATTGTTGACTGCTGGACATGCCTTTAAGAGTTCTTAAGGGTCATTTTGCCATATTGACAAGCCCCAATTAAGAGGGGCATGTAATTGGACTGAGAAACCAAAATTAATTGTTTTGTTTCGATAAATTGCCCTCCATCTAAGCCATGTATTGGCCAGCCACTAGTCACCTTCGTTTGCAGTGGTGTCATGAACGTGAAACCTTTGAGTGCTATATACTGGAACCATATCATATGTTCGGTCTTAAGTGATGAGTTGAAGTTGACAGTCTGGTTTGAGTATGAAGGTGGTGTTGTAACAACTTTAATCTGCTTTTGCTGTTGTGTCGGTCACCCTACTAGTGTACTAATGAAGGACACAAACAGCTCAAAGATATATGAAGGACTTCCTGTAGCCACATGTCTTGTCTTGTCATTACAGGACTTTCTGCTCGCTTTTTTCAGCAGGATAATGCTCGCCCACATACACACCAAAGTTTAACTAGGAGTGTTTTTTTTGTATTGCTAGTTAAGCATTAATGGGACCAGCTGGGATGCCAGCTTCGACAGCTTATGCATATGCAGTGTCTTTTGACACAAATGAAACATCTGTGGGCAAATGTTATGCAGAATACCATACTGAATCTGTATGCCTCCTTGGGTGACCTTATCTCATCTTGTATCCAGGCTCAAGGAGGCCCAACATTCATTCATTCACTTCCATATATCATCATTAGTACATTCACACATACAGTATAAAGTTTCTCATGTGATTCCAGCAACTCCTTCTTGTATCAATAAGTGTACTTTATTATCACATTGCATTCAAGAACAACTGGAGAGACGAGAGGAGGGGCGCAGGGCATCGCAGACTGTAAAATACAATGTCTGGCTGTCTTATCTTTTAATTTCTGTTGAAATTGCAGACAGCTAAGCGCAATTTCATAAATTCAACAGCTCAATCATGGATAAATGCGTGCTCTACACCCCATTGTGCATAACATCCAATGCTCTGTGTTACATTTGCGAAATTGGAAAAGTATATTAACAATGTCCTAATGCTGTAGACAGCTTCCCATATTGATACAATTACCCCCTTGCTGTGCCCATGCAGATGCGTTGCCCCCCACGTCTCGGCCTTAATGAGAAAGAGTGTTTTGGTGCTGATGGTGCAGGCACGGTTTTTACAGACAGCCTTTATGCCACAGAGCCGCTGAGGGAATTGCACTCCCGGCCCTCCTCCCCTTTCCCAGAAATAATTAGTGATTAATTGTTAAATCCCATTTAAAGGAGAGAGGAGAATAGCTTAGCTTAGCTTGAGTGCTTTTTCTGCATCTTAATTATTTCCCTGAAACTGTCATATTTCCTCCATTGTTCTGGCATTTCAAGATCTTTTGTGAGCTAAAAGAGAAATTGCTTTGTATTTAATTGCATAATTTAATAGCTAAGAGGTTATAAAAAGATTTTCCACTTAATGGCTGGAATATGAATGTACATGCAGGCTATGTCCTTTATTCTGTGGAGTATTGTTTTGTTGAGTGATAGACCTCATCGTGTAGCATTTGGGACAGCAGACAGCTTTCGCGAGATGTACTGTGCATGCGGTCACCTCTGGGCTAGAAAAAAGAAGAGCTCGCCACACACTGCCATGAGCTGAATGTGTCGCCTGCTCAACCTTTATTCTAATTGCCAGGAGTGTGATGATGATGTTTGGCTGTTTGACAGATTCTTATCAGCCTTGATTTACAGAATTAGTTAACCTTTATATTGTTGGTTCGTGTTGCTCTAGGCTCTCAATATGTTTTGTGATCATTTAGGTGACATCAACCGGGAGGCAGAAAAAATAAAATAAAATAAAAAGACGTAATTTAATTTGCTGTTTGTTTATGTCTGTTTTTTTCTATTAGTTATACCCTTGATTGGGTTGTAGTTTTAGGTCATGTTTAGCATAATATTAATCTGATATCATTAATGAGAAATTTGGGGTGCATGACAGATTTCATTGTCCCCACTGCCCTGCCTTGAAATATGAGTCAGAGGTCTGTTCTTCCAGCCAATTTGGGCTTGTTTTGTTATTTTGGCATTTATTGCAGAGGCGATATGCTCTGTATAATTTGTTGATCTTACAGAGTGATCCTAGATGACTGCTTCATTATACTTCTGTAAAACAAACAAAAAAGCAGAAATTACCAGCTGTAGATAATGTTGGACGATGAATGTCCAGCACATGTTGGTGATTTCTCTGATCCAAAAAAAAAAACCTGATAATCGAAACCTAATCAGAACAAAAACAAAATCAGCTGTTCAGTGTGAAGAACAATGTGAACGTCTAGTACTATATACAATTTGTGAAATACATTGTACACTATATAGACAACAGCATTAGAATGAACACATGTTCATTTAATTTTTTGTCTAAAAGTTCATCCTGCTTTTGTAGAAATACATTTCTCTACTATTCAGGAAAGACTTTTTACTAGAATTTGGAGCATTGCTGTCCGGATTTGGGTGCATTCAGCGACAGCAATTTACCCATTAACCCCCTAGTTCATCCCTAAAGTATTGAAATGGAGCACCATCATTCCAGAGAACAGTTCCACTGCCTCACAACTCAATGCTGAGGGTGTTTATACCCCTCTAATTCATGCCTAGCATTAGGCATGAACTCCAAAGAACTTCATGAACTCCAGAGAACTGTAGAGAGTTCTCTTGCTATATTGACAGTACTTTTTTACAAGGACTAGACAAGCTGGATGTGTTTGTATGTGTTTGTATGGTGGTTGCTATGATGGTGAAAGGTTTTAACATTCTAAATAATAAGCCATTAATAAAGTAATACCACTGATTGCAAACAAAGTAAACACAGTGGACAATAAGTCATCAAAAATGAGCATGTCCTTGTATGATTTAACAAATTTATATATAAACAGTGCACTGCAAATATGTTAGGTACCTATTTAATTAAAAGACTGATGTTAGAATACATACAAATAACCTACAAAATAGTTTTACATGTCTGTGATCATTAAAGCATCCTCAAAGCTCTCCTCCTGGGAGTCTAGGATTATTTGCAGTTCTTAATAAACACCTGTTTTTTCACAATACATCATTTTATACCTGATTAAATATCAAAAATACAATAATACATCATGTGAACTAGTGATGCATTGGACTGGGGGTTACAGAAGAAATCTGAAACCAAGCTTTATTCTTCAAAATCAAAAATCCTTTTTCATTTATTTATGTTTATCTGTATCTGATGTGATTTTACAAGCAAAAGCACTTGAATTGCTGATAAATATAGATCAAAAACATCTACACACTTCTGCACTTCTTATATTAGCTAAATCTCCCATTTCATCAAAGCCACCAATATTGTGTGAATCAGTATGTTTTCCAGCAGTGCAGCAGTTATGTTGGACGTGGCAACGTTTTTCTTTGAAGGAGAGAAAAAAAATCTATTTTCTCTCATAACAGACGATTAAGCTTGCGTGTTGGCAGATGGTTAGAGTTGACCCTTCATTAACCAAAGTCTTAGTTAACAGCATGAGTCCCAAATTGCCCATTTCAGCACACCTTCCACATTTAATGTTTCTTCTTCTCCAGAATCCCATCAGTAGAACAGTTATGAGCTGAGATATCTCCATCATTGAATCAATTTAAAAACAAACAACAGAGGAATTGTATGAGAGGTGCTGCTGCTGCTAAAACAGGCCCCAGCGAAATCATGATGAATGCCCTACCAAAGATACGGGACCCTCGGAATTCTATTTGCTAATCCAATTTAAAGGCTAGAAGGAGATGTATGGGTAGTAGTCCCTGTTTGGGGAGTACACCTGTTCTCCTTCTCCATTGGGAGTGACAGCTTATTCTACAGTAGCCTCATGTGGACCAGCAATTGGATTAGCATTGGATTTTGGAAATTGTCAAAGTGGACCACTGCACAGTTGGGAAAAGTGGTTCTGACGCCAACAATTAGTGTCAAAGGGAGGAGCTGGCTACCGCTGTGGTTTAATTTGAATAATCTTCTTACGAGGGCTAAACATATTAAAACAATGAGCTAGACTGGCTGACCCTCTTGTTAGGAGGTCCAGGGGGGTCAAGTTTATCTGCCACAAGTTTAGGCCAACAAATATGTGGTATATACACAGATCAAGCATAAGATTATGACCTTGTCCTTGTTTCTGCTCCTATTATCCACCAATTATATTTTAGCATCACTGAGTATATAGAAACATTTTATAGTTCTATAATTACAGACTTCAGTTTCTCTGCATACTTTATTATCCTCCTTTCATCCTGTTCTTCAGTGGTCAGGAACCCACAGGAGAGACCAACACAGAGCAGCTATTATAATTATTATTATTATTTGGGTGGGGAATCATTCTCAGCTCTGCAGTGACACTGACACTGGGGTGTTGTGTTGGTATGTATTGTTTTGTTATGAGTGGATCAGACACAGCAGTGCTGTTGGAGTTCTTAAACACCTGAGTGGGCAGTCATAATGTTTTGCTTGAACAGTGTATGCTAATTAGCTGTGCTAATTAATTGCTGGGGAATTGCCTTGGATTAATGAATGCTGTCCAAAAATTGCGTTCAGTAGAAACAAACATATGTATATACTATACAATATGGCACACACCTAACACCTTATTTTGTATTATTAATTAATTTGTATTATTAACATTAATTTGTATTATATTCTGAAATCAGTGGTATTAAAAATTGTTTATCCTGCTTTTGTACAGTACCTATCTCACATTATGGGTTTAATTGCATTCAGTGACAGTAACCCATCCCTAGCTCCCCCAACTCATCCCAAAGTTATTAGATGAAGGGCCATCATGCCAAAGAATTCCAGGGCCCTCTTTATTTCCCTCTAGCCATACCTAGCCACACCTGGCATTAAGCAAAAGAGTCTTATTCTATTGGCAATACTAATGCCAAGCTGGCCTATGCTGTGGGTTAATTTGAATAATCTTCTTACGAGGGTTAAACATACTAAAACAATGAGCTAAACTGGCTAACCCTCTTGTTAGTAGATCCAGAGGGTCAAGTTTTTTATCTACCACAATAATGTACGGTATTCTATATGTTATATGGTATGCATGAGTATTCTCAGTAGATGGTATGTTTTTATACCCCTGCTGAAATACATCTCTGGGACTTTGGTGACTGAGAGTGTGTGTTAACTTTTAAGTGGCCTTGATTTAAAGCTGTGCTAATTACTTGCCGGGGAATTGCCTTGGATTAATGGGTGTTGTTGTCCAAAAAATTAAACAAACCTCTGAGACTAGGAGAGCATTATCTGCTGATGGTTTTCTCTCTTTCTCTCTCTCTCTTGATTTTAGCAGCACTCTCTTATGTAAAATCTCCTAAACATACAACACTCTGCACGTGTAGCCTTGGAGTCTTCATCCACATATATAAATATTAGGCATATTTTGATCCAAATTAATGACTCAAGATCGGCGTTTATTTTAACCGATTATGTTTCAGGAACAGTTCTAAATCTGAGCCACAGAACAACCCGTCTTTATTATTAAACCACTCACGAACAGCACATAGAAACTTATGGTAATGCCAATACACACTGTAGAAACCTAAATAATTGCAGACAGTGTAACTTGTTTTCAGTGTTAATTGAACTGGGAGCTGAATGATCAGGTAGTGACCATTAGTAGTATATTATTAGTTGAATTAGTATTAGTAGTTAGACTGGATTATATGATATTAAAAACACTCTGTAATACAGTAATTTTAAGAGCAGTCACTAATAAACTAGACATGTCAGTCTATAATACTTCAGTTTATGAACTGTTATTTAAAAATAAACTATTAATTAGGAGCATAACTTACTTTAACTGCATGATTGCATTATTTGTGGCCTCCCACAAATAATCGAATGTCGGATATTTTTTCCTCCTTAATGAGTGAAGAAATAGTCTAAATAAAGCACGTTTTAGTTTTTAATGTAAAAACGCTTAATATAAAAAACTAAGAAGAACAACTGATTCATACCAAAAGAGATTTGGTTGATATAAAGTTATTTGTTTAAAGCATTTAAATCATTTAAATCTGATTGGATCAGTTTAAGCAGATACTTCAGAGAGACTTGAATTGGATTGGGGCCAAACTAACCTGATCTGGACAGCTCTCATAAGTATCAAATATCAGACGAGACTAATTAGCTAAACAACAAGGCATCTAAAGCTCCACTGAGGCTGGAAGGGGTTCTACCACAGAAGGTGGAAGGATATGTGGTGTGTACGGATTAATTAGGATGTTAAACTTCATTTTTAATACAACAAAACTAATCCCATAAAAGTGAGTGATCTCTGAGGAGGTGCTTGTCAGTCCCTGACGAACTCCCTTCGCCATAATCTATTAAAAGCCAGCTTTTATCTCACCTCGCCTCTGTCATATTTTATGGATTTTTTCATAAACACTGCCTATACTTCATAAATGTCTCAATTTTCTAGTCTATTAACATTACTTCAAAAGCAGTTGATAAAAGAGGCGGGCATGCGTGAAATAATGCACCAATAATACGAACTGCTGGAGGCTAGAACAGTGGGATGGCTCTTCAGCGATGGAGCCGAAACAATGCAAGGATGCTATCAGCTCTAATAAAAGAACAAACCATCACTCGAGGAGGAGGAGGGGAGGAGGGGCAGAGAAACAGTGTTGCAGTGCAATTGGGTTGAAGAAAAATGAGTGGTTTGTTTTTACGGGCCTCGCTACAATGTCTACAAAAGCTGCAGCTTCTGGACTGGAGTTCCGTCTCTCTCCGCTGCATTGATTAGCCACACTGATGTGAAGACTGATTGCCTCTCTGGAGTTTTCCTGCAATTACGCTGCTGCTCTTAAACTCCTCTGCTTTTGTGAAGACTGAGGGGGAGCTCTTGTGTTTTGACAGTCGAGTAAAGGATTCAGTCAGAAACATCCCCTTACTCATAGCCTGTGCGGGCAATGTTTCAAAGTGTCTTTTCTGAAAGCATCTCATCTACAGACCTTACTCATACCTGTCTCTACTCACCTCCCCCGCCTCCAAAGTTTGGGGTCAGCTCTTCACTCCAAACTGACAAACTCACCACCCAGCTTTCAGAGCTTATCCAGTTGTGGCTGAGTGGAATGCAGAGGGAGGGCACCCTGAGGGCGTGGAAACGCACACCTGTTTTCTCCCCCTGCTCGCAACCTCCTGCGCGTGAACCCCAGCTCTATTACACGGACCACCGGGGTCAAACTCACTCCAACTGATTCACCCTCGCCCGGCTCTGGCTCTGATATACTCCTGACTCCTGACAGAGAGTCTGTGTGTTATAGTAAAGAGGACTCGCTGAGAGGGCACTGTGAAGCTCAGAGTGGAAACACTTTAGAAAAAGGCTATTTATGTAGTGCTAAACTTCGTCACATTGTACGTAACTCTTTTAGCATTATTTAGCGTACTTTGGCTCATGGTTAAATGTGTTCTACATTGTTTGTTTTGTGTGGTTAGCGTGGTTCGAGTTTTTTTTCTGCTGTGATTTGATACTCACTGTACTGGACTGACTGTAGTACTCTCAAGAGGGGTTTCTGGTTAATGGATGTAATATTTTTATCATGATTAATTGAACATTTATGTCAGTTATAATTATTATTATTATTATTATTTTAATGAACAACAGACTCAGCATTTTTCTTTGGTGAAAATTAAAAAAAAAATGAGATGGAATACAGGCTGTTTTATCATTTAAACAGTTGGGAATCAGCAGGACATCATAATGCAGCCAGCAAGCAGAGTTGTTAGACATGTGGTGGCTTTACATCTGAGAGACATACAGTACTAGTCAAAGGTTTGGGCACATCTCTTCTCATTGAATGTGTTTTAATTATTTTAGTGAAGTTTTACATTGTAAATGTAATATTGACATTAAAGCTACACAGAAAGACATGCCGAATTATTTTGTAAACAAAACCTGAATATGTCTTAAAATAGCCACAATTATCTTTGAGGACAGATCTGCACACTCTTGGTATTTTAATCTCAGTTTCTTCATGAGGTAGAGTCACCTGGAATAGTTTTATCATTGCCTTGAAGGAGTTTTTGGTGCTGAGCAATAGTTGCTGCCTTTCCTTCTTATTTAATCTACAACAAATTAAATAAAGAATACATAAACATTTGGACTAGTAATGTAGCTAATTTTGTTCTGTCTAATTTTTACTGATTCTGGCTATTTGAATATTAAGTTAGAAACCTAAGGGACAATTAAGTAAACAATTTACTGTACCTATTGTACTTTTTTCATAATCACAACTAGTCAACGTTGTTCATCAGTGGTTCCCACTCTAGCTGGCGTGTTTCCTGATGCACTTCCGGGTGTGGCAGGCAGCACAGGGGTGTGAAGCTTTGGGCAGTCTTCTTGGGGGTCAGCGTGCTGCAGGGTGAAAGGGGAATAATTATTTGTACCCCCTCTCCTGCTGCGAGCCGGTGGAGGCTGAGCTGCTGTGGCAGCAGTCATTTTGTGGAATCATAGCCCATGTTAGGCGCATTATCCGCTGCCACGCGACATCGTTAAGGCTGGTATTAGCTTGTACCAGGCGAGGACACAGGAAGGACTGGATGTGTCAGAGCGGATCGCCTTCCTGCGGCCCCGCGCCGCCACGCTCCCCGGCCACCGCGACACACTCCTTCATTAATGGCCCTGCCTTGACAATTGATCCTAATTGCCTCTGAACAGCTCTTCATGTATTATTGGTGCCTGACTGCCTTGGTGCGTGTCAGCAAGCCACAGGCAGGCGCACAGGATCGGCCCCGCTCCTTTCGCCCTATAGTACTCGCACAAACACACACACTCATATACACATCTACACCAGAGTGTGTCAGAGCACTGACCGTCACCTACCTAGCCAGTGAACCTCACGGAGAGCTACTGCGCCTCGCCCTCCCCCCTCTCACTCTACAGGGGACAGCCAGCTTCCGCTTCTGCACTGTCTGTCTGTACTAAACTCTCTAAACAGTGTGTTTTCCTCAGTTGAAAGCAGTGAAGGTGGAGGGGAGGGGGGGGGGCTTTGGCAGCAAATGTATTAGGCGTTGTCATCTGAATATAAAAGGACAGATTGATTTGTGCTTTAAAATTCCGCGGCAGTAAATGGAGGCTTTAATGTGGATGAGTGTGTTTACACTTCCTCTCTGCCGACAACAGTCTCCGAGGACTGTCAGACAGCTGTAATACACAGCTTAAAAAAAGACTTGTGTAGCAATGCCACTGCTCAATATGTCTGCAAAACAGCAGGTCCCACCCATCACGGGACGGACCCGTGACAAACACTCATCGTTCCAATCTTCAGGGTTTCGGAAGATGAGTCGTACCACATTTCATCGGTACAAAGCAGCGATGCCTGTCCAACTGCATTGTATTTAGTTAAAGAAAAAAACTAAAATGCATAAAATAATGGGAAAAATGTGCACTACCTCACATATGTACTTATTCATAATTAAACATTAGTTAATTGCCCATACTTTTAAATTGAAATCACCAGTATTCCTCAGTTAGAAAGGAAGAGGCAAAATAGTCTTATTAATAGTGTCAATGTTCTGGCATGGCCATCTCTGCAACATCTAATATTTTTACTGTAATAATAACAGTGTGGTCTGGATGCAATTGTTCTCTACAATGTGGCAGTATTTCATAAATTAATAACATTAATAAAAAGCAGTACACTTAAAAACACAGATTTTCATTTTATTATCATTGTATTTACATGCTCCTGCATTAAAAATACTCTTTCCATATGCTCTGTGCAATTACACATTCTCACCAGAGGGGTCACTAAAACTCTGAATCCCCCAAATGTACAGATTGTCGCTTTAAAGTGACCATATGACTTTAAATACCATATGGTGTGACCCATAATAGCAGTAACTGTGATGAATTTTAAACAAAGACAATATAATTTCTGTGGCTGAATATTATATATTAATTGCTGATATGGCCGGCTTAAGTTGATGGATTGTTTTCTATTGTTTTTACGTAATTTACAGGAAAAATAAGTCTGTAAAGTAGAGTTTAGAAGGTGATTATAACATTATAAAATAAATGAGGAGTTTATGTATGAAAACTCTACATAATGCAAACACTTTATTTAAACATATGTTATATTACTGAGAACTTTTGGGGATTTGGGGATTTAGTAACTTTTCTGGTGAGAATGTATAATTGCACAGAGCATGCAGAAAATTATTTTTAATGGCGGTTAGTGTGAATAAATCACTGTGTGAAGTTCTGTGTTTTGAGTCTATTGTTTTGTTTATTTTGTTCATTTATGAAATACTGTTTAAATGCAGATATCCGTTAGAATATTTGATTACTTAGAATATGAATTTCAGAATATAAGAATATTTTAATATTTCAGAATATTAGAATATTTTGTATAAAAATATATATTTTTTTGTCACCTCTCAATGTAGAAATATGACTACTACTGTTTCTACTGCTGCTTTAAGCTTATTAAGGAAATAAATGAATTATGAGAAAAATCAAGCACCATGCTATTTAAAAGGCCAAAGAGAGTTTGTTGCAGGATCTGGATTTTATCTTTGTCATTTACCCGTAAATCAACCTTTTACCTCTAAGGAAAAGCACGTTTGGGTGAGATGAGTGCGTTTCAGCGCTAGAATATGTAACCGAATATCAAATACGTACATGAAAAGAAAAGCAGAGAAAAGCGGCAAGCACTGTCCGGTTTGATCACCGTCTAAAAGAGGAGCTGTATGACCATCTTATTACTATGGTAACGAGGGCTTCTATTCCTGTATGCCACTATGTTTGTGTGCTCAGTGATGAGAGGCCAGAACTGACAGGACAGGCAGGCGGGGGCACCCGCGCTCTCACACACACACACACGCACAGGCAGGGAAAGACTCGCCACACAGAAACACACACATAGAGAGAGCGAGCAACTCGAGTTTAACTGTAGACAAATAGGGTTAGACTTAAAAGGTTACTGCAGTGAACGGTCAAAACACAGGTAGATTGGCCTAAGAAGTGGCTTCTGAATGAGAAAACCTTCCAAAAAAAGCATCTCTCTAACCCGTTAACATCCCCCTCATTAAACAAGCAATGCACAGTTTTTTTCTAGTTTTATGTATTTCTGTTTGTTTGAATCAAATTATAAAAATGATTGTTTTTTTTTTTCTTTTTAAATCCCCAGGTTTTGTTAGCCCTGCTGTCCAATGAAAAACATGTACCTTCAGTTTTATCTGTTTTCAGGTTGCATGTTCTCTATAATAATTTGGTTGAATAAATTGATAGATTTTTTTTCTTAAATGCTTGTAAAAAGAAACTCGTATTTTACATTGACTTCCTTTAATTGACAAAGTTAAAAACATTTTGGCCTTCTCCTGTAACCATTTTTAACCATTTTGGAAATGGACTACACACATTTTTGTTAAATATTTGAGATGACACATTGTGATAAAATCTAAACATAAAACACAATAAAAAAATAATACATAAATAAAGTGTATTATGTACACAGTTACAGATATAATACACATTATACATTGCTGATAATATTATAATTTCCAGAATTTCCCTCTGGCATCAATAAAGTATATATCTATCTATCTTTTATGCTCCAAGAATCCACCAACATCAGATGACAAATCTGGTTATTTCATGGAAATATATATATATATATATATATATATATATATATATATATATATATATATATATATATATATATATATTTTTTTTTTTTTTTTTTTCCTCTCTCTACCTTATTGGTAGAGATGGCACAATCAGGCTGACCAGTTCAGTTCAGTTCAGTTCAGTTCTTCTTTAGTAAGATATAGTGACTCAAGATGTGCTCTAGCAGAAAGTGGAACTTTAAAGGGTTAAGCTGCTGTTTGATTTTTTTTTATGTGTTTTTTTTGTGCTCACTCTATTTATAGTCCATTCTCTCTGCTCTCCTCCACACTGTAATCTGGCTATTCTTTTATGTGGCGGCTGACAGTAAGTGCCCTCCGTGAAACATGATTATTGGGTCTTCATGCAACAGTGGCCGAGCATTGCAGTTTTGTCTTAATTTATTAAGGAGATGTTAGTTTTTAATGGCAGTAGCTAAAACTGATGGCTCAATGATATTAACATTTATGTTCCATTTACTTTTGGCCACTCGTGTTGTCATTAATTTCTCATTGAGGGCTTCGTTTGAGTTGTAACTTTTAACCTTGGCCATTCATTTTTCATTAGCCATTGTCATTTTAGCCCATTCTACAGATATAAAAGTGTTGTGGATGAATAATAGACAATGTCCTGTTTTAAGCAGGCTTGTGCCTTTTCCAGAGCACCATGTTCGGTTCTGCACAGAGATTTATTATTTATATCTAGCGTGCTCGGCGATATGAATATCGGGGTTGACACTTTGCTTAGTTAGGAAAGTTAAAATGTGCTGGACTGAGTACTGAACTGTGGGTATTTGTGAAATAATGGATTGGTTGTCTAACAATGCATTAAAACGTGATTTAAGCATTTTTACAAGAGAAATAAAAATATGGAAATGTGCATAGAAAAATATATGCATGTATAAATTTATGAGACAGATTTGCTTTTCTTCCTTTTGAAAAGACTGTACATACAAGCGAGCTGTGAGGATTTAAAGCATTGCCTATGAATTTTACATTTAAATAGAGTGTGATAATGCTATTCAGAATTATTGAACAGGGAAAAAAAGTTGCTGATTTACAGAGTAAAAGCTTTGCAAAATATCAGCAATAACGAGAGATGATTGGTGTTGCTGGTTGATATGAAACCAGTAGCATGAATTACAAAGATCATCACCCAAGTGACCAGATGGCTTTTGTTTTTTTATTTATTATTATTTTTTCATTTTTTTCATTTTAATAAATACTAATTCAAGCTGTAACACTTTTATGCAGGCAAAACATTTTGTAAAGGTCCTGAATATATGAAATCTGCTGCCAAGAAATAGAAGATGCCTGCAATGGCTGCTGCAGCTGCTGATTATTCTTTCTTTCATGCAGTCATACTGCCATCTTTTGAAATGATGCTGAACTGCAACCTGTTCCATGAGGATATATCTGTGTTTTGATGGGGTGTGTATTTTTTTTCCCTCTTCTCGCCTTTCTCTCGTTTATAGATGTCTTGTGCAGGTTGTCCCGGTGCTGTGAGCAGTGTGTTCTGGCTAACCTTGATGTGTCCAGAGGCTGACTCCTCTGTGCTAAATGATTTCTTCATAGTTCCGTCTGGCCCACTGTCCTGTCTGCTGTCCTCCTCTCCGCTTTTCCAGCGTGTGTCAGGCTGATGTGCTGTTTGGAAGGCGAGGCAGGGCAAGGCGAGGGGAGGCGAGGCAAAGACAAAGTGGACACCACTCACGCTATGACCATCCCGTGTGGACGTGCCTCTTTGAAACCCTGTCAACAAAACCGCAACATGCCTGAAGAAGACTACTTAGACCCTTTGCGATTGTATTTTTTATTCATTTATTATTTCTTTAACCTGTCTTTCAGAGAGTGTTTTTGCATATTTTTTTTTTTTATTATTTTATTTATCTACACAAAAAAATTAAATTAAAAAGATGCAGTGAAGATGAGCTAGATGAGGTGGGCGCAGCTGGGAGTGGATTCTGAACAGGGTCTGAGCTCTGCTGCTTCAGCATCATTCAGTCAGACAACATGCCCCTCAGCTGAAACTGCAGAACCCTCCCCATTCTCTCGAATTAGGGAGATTAGCGGCAAAGCGCATAATGCAGGATGATGGAATTTGTCATAATTTGCATTGTCCTGGAAAGATCCGGTTTGATAGAGCGATGCATCGAGGAGCTTGTCATGTCCTACGGGCAGGTCATAGAGGAATCTTGGCAGAAATGATTTTTGTGATATGTGCATCAGTCGTAAAAGCCTCACAACCAATTTGTCAAAAAAGCAGAGGTCGAGATGGCAGCGGGGCATTTCGCCCCAACACAAAGAGGAAACATGCCCCCATTCTCGCTTCTCCCTATTAGACACTCCAGCACACCACAAGCGTTCTGTATAATCCGGCTTTATCAATACGTTCGAACACTTTTGTAGATATGGTGCCAGAAAATAGAATAATGTGCTCTCTTAGTTTTTATTTTTATTTTTTAAGATAAAACAAGAAACTATTAATATTCCCAAATCATAAAAAAAATCCTTAATTCCAATATTAAATACCAATATTGATGGCTTAATCTAAGTATTTGTATCAATGAAAGTGTACACTTCTTTCATGTCTTGCAAATCAGACATGTCTTCTAAGCCTCCCTGTCTGACCTTGCTTCTTGCTTCTACTCCAAACAGCCGATAGATAGAGGAGAGTAATCAGCATAAAGTTGACAAAAGCTGACATGACAGTGTTACTTATCCACGCAGGCGTCTCTGGAAGTGGGCATGTCGAGGTCAGACAGCCGGGGAAGCTGGGTATTTACAGCTGCATGAAGAGAGCAGAGAAAAGAGGCCAGTGTCATAGCAAATGACCCTACTTTATCTGGCTACCAGCTCCAATACATTCATACCTCATATCATCTTCCCAAATTTCACTTAGATTATTTTTATCCATGCACCGCATGTGTAATTCTTTCATCCTGATAGGCTGTATCAGACTCAGGAAATCTCAGAGCGATACTGCCCCCCCTCCTCCCCACACTGGCCATCCTTTGTGCATTTCATACTGCTATTTATGTCGCCGTTTAAGTAACACTGATTTTGTGTGACAGTTGAGCATATATTGGTTAGGCTTGAAGGAGAGCGCAGACAACAACAACACAACACAAAAAAAATACAGAAAAAGATAAGAGAACAACAAGCGAAGACTTTTATTTTATTTTATTTTTTTAAATGTTCTGTTCTGTTGGAAGCACTTGCGTTGGAAAAGAGTTTTAGGCTCTCCTGAACGTTTTGTATTTGTTAGATTTAGGTGTCGGAGGATGAGTGTTTCCTTAGGGCGTAGAGCTCACCGCGAGCCCATCTCTCATCATCACTCGCTTCCAGACGTGATTCGCTTTGAACACACTAATGCTGAAAGATCCCAAAGACTGGAAGCCTGTTCGAGATGGAGTAAGAGACAAACTGACAAACTGTCTTCCATTGCAAAAAAAAAGAAGAAAAAACGGATTAAATGGAATCACCAATCGCATCTCGTTTATGTCTTCACGTCTTATTTATTTCTATGCTGTGCTTAAGTAATGCACAAAGTCTGAGATGACTGCGACTTGTGTAAATGGCTTAGCCACGACTTAAGGGGATACAGGAGAGCTGAATTAAAAAAGATTATTTCACTATCCTTAGTAAAACACGCATAGGCAGAGGACAGATGTAGTGCCCAGCTCTGGTCTGCCCAGTTTTAGCCTCAGAAAATTGTGATTTTTTTTAAAGGTTTCTATGCCTGCAGAAAAATATGTATTTATGGACATTTTTGAGGTGTTTTACCACAAAACTCCTGAAAAATGAGAAAACTGCTAAAATGTATTGGAAATATTAGTTAGGTCTTGAAAAGGTTAAACTAATGAGCCACTGGTGCCCTGTTTATTAAACATTACAGTTTATTTGGAGAGATTTATATTTTACAGAAAAAAATGCATTGTTACTATCATGCAAAAAAATCTTGTATCAGAATTTGTCTGTTTTGTTTCCATAAAACTATTGAATAGTAAGAAAACTGCCTATTAAATTGTCATCAAAGTTTTTGTGAGACCTTAGAAAAATCTAAAAAAAAAAAAAAAGATGGTAAATCTGAAAATTGTTTTTACTTTTTTTCCACAAACCTTTTGAAAAACTTCTGAGAAAATTGCTAAATATGTCCTGGAAATATTAGTTGATTTGAAGCTGTTAAGCTCCTCATGTCTTGTTTATTGAACAACAAAGGATTTAGATAGAGATATTAATTTTACAGTAATATTTTTTCAGATCATTTCTATCACACAACAATTTAAAAATTGAAAGTTGTAGTTGTTCTTTGCATTGTGTCTAGATTCCATAATGATTGACTTTTATTTGAAAGTTAAGAAGGCTTTTACCTTCTCCTGTAAAGTTGTTATTTGTACTGTTTTTGCACAACAGTTACGATGTACATACTATTTTGGGTTGATTAGTAGTGTATATCCAGTAACCATTTGTTTAAAGTTGTTTTTTTCAGTAATAACACTGTGTATATGCATAATATTATCATGTATGGAAGTCATGGGACGGAAATTACCCTGTAAAAATTGTGGAATACTTTATCCTGAAACAACTGGAAACTTGTTTTCTAAAAAAATGCCTCTTTCACAGCTCTGCCCTTGTTCAGCCCCCACGCTGTAGCATCATATTGGTATTGGTTTAGTGTGGTCAGTCCTTGTACACACAGAATATGCTCCTCTGTTCCCTGGGTTCAATTATGCATGAGGATTCAATGGGGAAATGAGACCATTAGCATATCTTATGGTGCGACGATGTGTTTTTCCCCACTGTGTCCTTGGCCTGAGAGAGAGAGAGCTGACTGTTCATCAATAGCGGGTCACTTTAGCCAGTATGGTCCAGACTGTGGTAGCTACTACCTCTTTCCTCTTCCAAAAATAACACTCTCAGCAAAACCTTTTAAGGTCACCTCCAGCGCCTCGCTGTACAGCACAAACACACACATACAGTATATGTAAAGAAGCTGAGCAGCCGGTGCCTTGGAGATTTCAGTAGCCGACAATTAAAATGCTCCCTGTGTGTGTTGGAGTGTTGTGAGATGTCATGCGAGGCCTGGGTGCTGCTGTGGAGAGAGCATTTACATATAGGTTACTGCCTGCATCCCGACAGAGACCTTGGGGCTGGCTGTCCTTTTGACATGAAATTGGTGCTATGAAAAGTGATGGTGTTTAAGCCACAGAATAAAGGTCGTTTAAGCATGAAGCCAAACACGCATTTGATTAATGCTAAGAAGGCAGAAAGGGCTGGGATAGGGTGTTACTCTGAAGCAGAGCGATTGATGTTGGATAGCAGTTTGTGGTTGGATGTCTTAGTGTACTTTTAAACCTACTGTTTTGGTGTGGATTTGTGCTATACGAATAAATATATTTTAACCCTTATCATGATACGAGTCACAATAAATTAAACCTCTAAAAGAGGATCCGGCTCAGTTTTATTGAACACAAGCGACTGGTGGAGCAATGGAGACTTCAGAAGGGGATACTTAGAGCTCAGTAGCTCATTCGCTCATAGTAAAACAAAGTCTGTAGTTGAAGTGAAGTTTCTGACTGAGCACACTCTCTCTCTTTCTCTCTCTCTGACTGAACATAACCTGGAATCGGATTCATCCGCTCTAAAAGGAGACCGCATCACACCCGCCCAGTTTCAAATGATTCTTCCACATGCTCTGTGCAATTACCTATTCTTACCAGAGAGGGCCCTAAATCCCAAAACTTATGCACATCAGCTTTAAATTAAGATCTTTAACTATCATGTTTACATCAATAAAGCATGATGTTTTTGTACATTACGTGCATCCATTGTCTAAATCTTTGGACTTTTTTTTTCAGTTTATGCCAAACCAAATTGCAGGTGTTAAAAAGGTACCACAGTTTCATTTTGTATTAGGTGAACTATTGTATGAAAGCAGTTTTTGGATGGTTTAGACTTCAAGGCCATTTACAGGGAGTTTAGGCAGGCTGTCGTCACTCATTAAACAACACAAGAAATTCACACAAGCTAAGAAGTAGTTGCGTTGAGTGTGTCCACTGTGGACATCTACCTCGCTCTGCCTCCAGCCTACTTCATGTGCAGCATGATAAGCACAAATGTACCTATTCAGTCTAACAACCACATGGACCCTGGTTCAGACTTTGTTCCAGACTTTTATGTGTGAAATTCCTTTAGTCTTAACTACAAATACAGCCAGATACCTTTAATAATGTGTAGAAACGTTCAAAAGTAGAACAGTTCTATCCAAGAACGCACAACTGTCAGGGGTATTAGCCCAAGACATTAGCGCTCAGTGCCTCAACAGTTACCAACTTATGTTCCAAAACTGAATATGATGTGAAAGGTTCTGAGATCCACAGTCTGGACCAAAGACGAAAAACAAAATTTGTTCTGTCCAAAAAAGGTGGCCATGGTCTGGATCAGCTAACCCATAGTTTGGTTTGTTTGCATGGGTAATAGATAAGTCCTCAGGGCTCTAAAAGTCACAAACTTTTGGTCTGAAACAAAATATCAGGTGCCGTGGACCACAGCCGAGACTAAAGTATCAAAATTCGATCAGATGAAAAGAGGTGGTCTCAATCCGCACCAACTGAACCATGGTGCTGTTCATTTTCAGTGGTATTAGCTAAAGACGTAGCGCTCAATTTCTTGATAGTTTTGGTCTGAACTGAAATAGCAGGTGAGAAAGGTGCTTTAAACCACAGTACAGAACAATATTTGGTCCAACCAAAAGAGGTGGCCTTAGTCCAGATCAACTTAACAATTTTTTGGGATGTTTAGTCTTAGTTAAAGTTACAACTAGTAAAGGGATGGTATTGTTATGTATTAAACAATAATAAATAAATAAATTTTGTATTAGGTGAACTATTGTATGAAAGCAGTTTTTGGATGGTTTAGACTTCAAGGCCATTTACAGGGAGTTTAGGCAGGCTGTCGTCACTCATTAAACAACACAAGAAATTCAGATCAACTTAACAATTTTTTGGGATGTTTAGTCTTAGTTAAAGTTACAACTAGTAAAGGGATGGTATTGTTATGTATTAAACAATAATAAATAAATAAAAAACTTAGTTTTAAATGTATGAAAATGCCCTTTGTTTTAACCACAAATTTATGCAGTCACCTTTAATAAAGTAGAAATAGCAAACTTTCCAAAGTAGTACAGGTCTACACCAGAACACTGGTGTAGTGTTTAGGACATTAGCTGAGTATTCGGCTCTTGATGCTTCAACAGTTACCAACTAACTGCTTAAATCAAATCCTCTTCATTCTGTCTGTATCATGTGGTTAAAAGTTGATCTTTTGAAAACCACTGGTGGTTATAGGAAGTTAAATGTTTGACCTCTATGAATATTAATAGCCTCTCCGTGCGCTCTATTAAAAATGCATGGTGCATTGTGGCTGCTGATCAGGTTTTGGACGCCAATGCAAATTGGACTGTCTTTCTTGTCAACGGGGAAGATGAATAATGTAGTTGTATATTCAGGGACACACCATTGACAGTCAATTAACAAGTTTGATTGGTGTGTGAACTCATTCTTTTGAACTGTTAATTTTATGTAAATAGTATTCCCCCTTGTTCTCTCACTCGCTCTCTCG
The DNA here is from genome assembly GCF_023375975.1 of Astyanax mexicanus. Taxonomy (NCBI): domain Eukaryota; kingdom Metazoa; phylum Chordata; class Actinopteri; order Characiformes; family Acestrorhamphidae; genus Astyanax; species Astyanax mexicanus. The sequence continues at coordinate 15,171,276 of NC_064421.1, forward strand.
CAAGTTCACCGTGAAAAGCCATGCCCCGCCCCCTCAGCCAGGAGTAACCTGAACTAGGTCCTTAATAATTGATCATTACACACCTGCTTGCTGAAGCTTTGGGAGTTTTTTTTTCTTTTTTTTGATGACAACAGTCAAAGAGCTTCGTGGTGGCATCTTTTGATATTTAAATAATTCTCAAATAATGATCCTTTTTAAAATTAAATAAATAAAAAGGTGAAATTCTATTTTAAACGCTGGCTTGCTGAGAAATCCTCAGTCCTGCACGCCTGACCTGATCTCGGAGATTCGGTGGCGAAGATCCGATTCCACTTGATGGCTCATAAATGGAATGCCAATGACGATTTGTTGTTGACGTCTGGGTGACATGCATGTAGGTTACGGCGGCGTAGATGTATTGCTCTCACGCTTTGCCAAATAATGCTTGCAGGTAAATGATCCGATGATTGATCCGGCCGCTTAAAAGCGACGGTGCTCCCCCCATCTCCAGCACAGCCCTGGTAATTTGGAGCAGCAGAGGCAGATGCTGAAGATTCATCAAAGTTGACAAGTGAACCCAGGAGCTAGGAATCATGGGTAACCCATATGACTATGGAAATTGATGTGACTATTTCCCCCCTCCGGCACAAGGGTTTTTTTTTGTTGATCTGTTGTTTTCAAATTACATTTCAACCTCTTGGATTTTATTACACTGAGAACAAGTAAGGAAAGAAGCAAAAAAGTAACATTTTCAAAAGTTAACTTACATATGAGATCATGTCCTATTTTGAGTTTACATAACTTTGCCCAGAACTGAATTTACTAGGGATGCACAGAATATTTTTTAGACAAAATTATTCACCTAAAAATGGCAAAGAAATGACTTTAGCTGTATTGGGAACTCCCAAATGACTCAATACATTTATTCTAAAATTTATGCAAAATTAATTTAAATCTACATTAGTGTTGAGTTTCAGGTAGACCTGGGTGATATTTAAAAAAAAGAAAACCTTGATATTTTTCAAATATAAGAGCAATTAAAAAATTGCACATGCACACATCGCAATGACGATGCTTAAACGATATATCGTGCAGCCCTAATTTAGAGCTATCAAATATGCAAAATAATGTTTCTTTACATTTATTTTCTGGAGAGACAAAACAGTGCCACAGTCAAGTACAATAAAACTATAAACATAATATAAAACAAACGTTTAATCTAGCTATTTTTTAATGATTGACTGCAGCTCTGTTAAGGATATACTATCAGCTTTTATACTAAACAACGTAAAAAAAAAAAAAAAAAAACCTTAAAATTGCAAAATATGATGGACAATGTTGATTATCCCATTTTGAAAATCACAATAAAACATTAATTCTATTAATCGAGTTTCGGGAATCGATTTCGTCAAATGTTTAGTTTTGTTTTTAACTAAAAATGTTATTCTGATGCATCTCTAGACTTCTATATAAAGTGTTCAGTAGCAGAACACTTTTTTCCTCATTAGCTAAGACACAGTTCCAGCAGACAGAGCTGGGGGTGGTGGGGCTAAGCCTCCACTAACGCTGGGCCTCTGGACTTAGCCTGGTAATCTGGTTTGGAAATGCGATACCCATGTATGTATGCTAATCGGCTAAAGACCTTGTTTCACGAGATGTATCAATTGATTTGGTCTGCTATGATCCCTGCAGAGGTCACCATGCTACTCACACCCCCCCACTCTGCTAAATACTTTCCCAGAGCTCCAATTAACACCGTGTCACCTACAGCTATTTACCCTGGCCACTGTGCTCTGGCCGGAGTTTCATTTGTTCAGTGCAGCAGTCACCCTGTACGTCTCTCAGGGCTTGACCTTTTCAGTGCTCTTGCATATCTGATACCATTGATTGCATGGATTTTTAGCTGGAGGATAAGCAGGCCAAGGAACTTCCTCAGAAGAAGCTTTTCTTGGATTCTCAGCTAATTATGATGGTGCTAATTGTGTTTATGAAGTATGCACACGTTCAAGCCCACGTTTCTGTTTATAGTGTGAAACGTGAGATATTGGTGATAAACTAACTCAAGGTGTAACTTGTTAATTGCTGTGTCTTTATCCTGACGCTTTGATGCGCACCAGTACCATCTCATTATCCATTTCATTGGATTTGTAACATGTAATGTGGTTTAAGAGAATTGGTTAGGGGCCAAATGTGTGCATTAATAAAGCTTACTTGGCTTCATAAATGGTTCTTGGCTTGGATGTATAGTTCTAGAGAAAACCTTTGGTATGTCTAAAAGCTTTACGATATTTAGACGTTCTTTAAAGGTGGCATAGTATGTATGCTATTTATTTTAGCATAGTTGAATAATGCACATTCTACAAACAAATTAAATAATATAATAAAATAAATTAATATAAATTTCATATAAACAAATCAACTGTGAATGGCCAATTTTCAAAAAACCACAAACTGTTACATAACAGCCATAATAATATATCTTGCCCCAAATTTTACACGCACCAGTATTCATGCCTCAAAATGTTCAAACGTTCATGTTCAAAAATGGTGGCATGGTAACAACATGCTGGCCTCTTTCTGACAATATGTTACTTTTCTAAATAAAATATATTTAGCTTTCTAATAATAATAATCTTTCTCTGTATATGCATCACTTACCACCACACTCTGCTCCATTTTGGAAAATATGGCCTAATATTGTGTAGCATTCATATAAAATATATGGCAGTCTGTAGATGGCAGTGAAGGCAGGGGAAGTGAAGTGAGTGCTTGTTCAGGCTAGGCTAAAAGCTAATCCTAGCCCAGGCATTTTACATTAGAATATCAGCTTCAAGAGTGTTACGATGCTCTACTGACGTGTAATAAGGATAAAATGATCTGTATCGTGTTCTCTTTGGCTTTGCATTCGGCTAACTGTGCTATTTAACATTTTGTATTATACATTCTATAATATTACTCTACTTCATATCTACATGCTTCTTTCAGTTTCACATGTTGGTTCTGTATTTTTCAGCTTGTCCAGAAATTCACTTATGTCCTTATGACATGCAATTATAGCCAATTCTAACATAATACTGCTGTGACATTTCTAATAATACATAAAAACAGCGGTTGTTCTGTATTTATTCTAAATCATCACATAAAATTATAAAATTAAGCTTAATTTAACCAAGCATGTAAATTTATTTTTGTAGCACTAGTATATTTTGCTTATGGTGTGCTTGTGTTTGTCACAGGTGGATGAAGCTGTGTTCTGTGCAGGGCAGATAGCTCTGGTCCCCTGCACCATGAAGCTGCTGAATAGGGGTCCAGCCTCGCAGGCCCAGATGTCCTACAGCCATGTGGAGAAAGTCCTGAGTGCCATGGGCCAGAATCTTACCCTGAGCCATGTGCTGCAGGCTCACTGCTACGTCTCCCACCACTCATACATACCATCAGCCAAAGAGGTCTGGAGCAGCAAGCTACAGGAGAAGCAGGATCAGGTGAGCATCATCTAAATATTAAATAAAATTGTTATCATAGAGCTTTTTATGTGTGCTGTTTCTCCATTCTAAAAATAATTAGCAAGTGATTACACAAGAGAGCATCCCCCCATTTCCCCCCGGGTAATTAACGCATAATATTTTATTTTATTCTAGCATTTTTGTCAATTTTATCAATTAAACAACAAGTCAAACCTTTCCCCTGGAAAAGGTAAAGTATCTTACTGATGGAATTCACTGTCCTCTCTGCCACCCTCGGATAAAAACGGCAGGAATAGCTCATATTTACCAGAATGAGCGCTCATGAAAAGTTGATGTTGTGGGAAACGCTGGTGTCTTTGATAATATGGTGCCTGGCACAGAGGCAGATGTCTTCCTTAGAGCCTCCTTAATCCCACCCCAGCAACCCCCCCTTTTCTGAGCTTTGCGGAAACCTCAGAGCAGCTTATCTCCTCCCTGTTCCCTCTGCGATCCCAACTCCACATGGCTAATAAGGGCAGCAGGCTCCCCATCCTGCCTGCTCCTCCTCCAGTAATCTGTGGACCTGAGGGAGCAGGGACAGTAACAGCCCCTTACCCCCTCAGCGTAGTGAGCTCTAAATAGGGAAAACTACTGGTGCTGCTCCTGGCCTTTACTCTGACCTCCACACACAGGTCTGAAATGATGACAGGTTGGAGAACTGAGGGAGGAGAGTCCAGTCCCTACAGGTGGCCGGCTAGCCTTTATGTTTGTCAATGAGGGGCAAGAGTAAACAGTTCATGCTGGAGTTAGAGGGGAGGCTATTGCACCATCCAAGAAGTCGAGTCAGCCACCTGTTCACTGTTTAGCTATTCTGATGTGTCACACCCTCTTGGGCTGGAAATTATCTGTAGTTACCGAAATAAGTAAATAAATTAATAAATAATGAAAACACCATATGACAGTTTATAAAGACTTCCTTGAATTAGAAAGACTGATTATGAGTCTCATTGCCAGTCCCTAGGGTTGTGGGTGAAATGTGTCTTGGGCCACCAATTAGGCCCTCAAGGTGAGTCTAGGAACACGTCATTAAACTCTGTATCATAGTTAAGTTATACAAAATAAAAATGAATGACTTTAGTTGAGTTCTATGGTTTAATGTATTTTTCAGTTATATTTATATCTGCATATTATTATCTGGTAACATTCCTAAAACTATATAGCTTTTCCTATATTGTTTAATAGTTTATCGTATTGTGATACATTTGTTACAGTAATAAATGAAACACATCTCTGAGTACATCTTGGACTCATTAAAACAGTTTTAAAAAATTAGTCTTGTTAATTTGGATAAACTACAGGACATTTTTTATTTTAAAATTTACTGTATTCAAATAACTATAGTAATTAATAAGCGTTTTTTGTGATGATAAATATTGTATATCGTGAACATTTATTTCAGTATTTGGTTGCAATATTTTGCCCATATCTACCAGCCTTACTGTTTCGTGCTAACATGCTAATTTCTTTTACAACTATGGATCTAATGAAACTAGAATCATTAGATGTGGAAATACTCAACATACCCTTTGTAGTGCCTTTTTTTTTTTAGAAGCACTTGACTCCTTAATTAACACTGGATATAAGCCCACACCTTGTTTCATAACTGCTGGCATAATTAACATCTATTTCATAGGCCCTAAGGTAGAGCCTTGTGGAGCGCCATAAGATATTATAAACCAAACTATTATCAATTAACAAATAATTCACAATAGTTCTGCACTGCGGTTATTGACAAAATGCAGTTTGGGTTGACTCTGTGTATCTTTTGTGTTTTTAATTTAATAAAAATGTAGATCATGTGACTTTAAAAATTGTGAACAAAAGTATTTAGACACCTGTTCCTGCATTGTTTCATCCCATCAATCAAAAGTATTTTAAAAAAAAGTTTATCTTGCCTTTGTTGAAATAATTGTCTCTACTATCAAGGGAACGCTTTCTACTAGACTGTGGAACATTGACAAGAGCGTAAGTAAGTTCAGAATGTTGAATGTTCACCAACCCTACTATCCTTAACTCCCCATATCATCCCCAAAAGCATTGGATGGATTACCATCATCCAGAGAACACAGTTTTAGCCCATACCTGCTAATAGATTAACGTTTATCTATTTCAGAGAGGCAAGGTCTTTTGGCAGTACTTCTCTACAGTGTCTGACTTAGTTATAATAGCTGATTGCATTCATTTATAAGTGTGTCCACAGATATTTGGACATATATAGTATTCTGTAGGCCTTAAATTAAGAACATTGTTTCTTTAATATCACTTTAAGCAGTACTTCAGAAATGACAGTGTTAGGATACTGAAATCGACCCGCTGTGATTCTCACACTGACTGGTTTAGTCAGTAACACCATTACTTAGCTGTAGCTGTTTTATATTGATTGCTAATGACTGTTTGCATACCATATGTCCAGTCCTATTTGCTTGGATGGGTAAGCATAAAGGAGTTGTTTGCCCTGCGCTACTAAATTCGATGAAATCAAATGACACCATCTAGTCTGTTTCTTCTCTGCTTTTTAAAAGATTAATGACAAAACATTTATCACATTCACCTCCTGTGCTGTTGACCATGCTCTGAGCAATCCAAGCGGAAGAGTCTTTAATAGAAACATGACAATGTGCTCCTCTACACACCACAGCCAGCCATGCAGTTGCTGTGCGTGCATAATTTCTCTAATCAGGTGGATGAAAAAACTCACAGGGTTAATTGGGAGGGTAGTGCAATTGCTGTTGGTGTGAAATAGTATTTATGGAGAGCAGGGCAGAGAGATTTGTGAGTGGTTAGGTGTCTTCACACGTTTGTGTGTACACAGGTTAATGTTTTACGTGAGATACACTCACAGAGAACTTTAATAGAAATAATATATTAATGCTAGATAGGTAGGTACTCAGTTTTTATCATGGGAGTACTGGAAACATTCCTTTAAAATTCTGTTTCATACTGACATAATTGCATAGGTTTCATGAGCACTTTCAGGCTGTGGATGTTTCTCTTTACCACATCCCAAAAGTTAACTATTGAAATTAGATATGGTCATTGGGAATGCTGGTGAAGAAAACTAAACTATTGTCATTTTGCTTTGTGAAATGGTGTGTTGATATCCTGGGAGTAGTGAATTATGGAAATATGGTAGCAGGACCAAGATTCAGACAAAACATGAAACATGTCAGGTCTCGAAATCTCCCACAGAGCTGGAGGAAGAAACCTTGGGAATAACCAAGGCTCATAATTAAGGGGGGGATATGTCCTTCTCTGGTCAGACAACTTGTAAATAAATGATAAAAAGTCATTATACATCCACTTAGTTCTGATATATTCAGGCAAATAGCTACAACAGCAATAAAAGCAATTTGTATTACTAGTATTACTAGTTAGAATAAATGTGAAGTTTAATATAGTTGGTAGTAGAGAGTGAGCAACTAGTCTGGGCAGGTGGCACCTTTTGGTCATTTTTTAATGTGTCCCTTGTTTTATTCTGGTGCACAGGTTCTATTGCAGAAGACTGTATTCAGTTTAGACACTGCTGAGGCAGTGTGGCTGTGTTGTATCCAAGTGGCCAGCTCTGAACATGAGATGGAAGTGGCAGTGGTGGTGGTGGAGGGGTGTTGAGAGTAGTGGAAGCCCACCGCACAGCCACCGAGCCTACTCGATCAGGGCCTCCCGCTGGGCAGGAAATGTAGGGGAACTGCCTAAGCATCCAGGCCCCATCAGCTCCCCGCTGCTCACCGGCTTTAAACCAATTCCTTATTATGGTGTTTACTGTTCGCCTCGCACGCCTTGCCTACCCCACACCCCCACAATCAGGCACACTTCTTACACTGGCAGAAAGAGAGAGAGAGAGAGAGGGAGCACAGAAGAGAAGAAAGGGAGGAGACTAGGAAAAACAAACACACAGAAAAGGGACACACTAGTGGTGCTGGTTGTTATTGGAGTTATTCTATTCTGTTCTCAAGCAGGCACTCTGCAGAGAACGAGAGAGAGGAAGAAAGAGAGAAAGACAGAGAGAGAGAGAAAGAGAGTGGAGCAAATGAGTGCGAGAGGGCAGACTGTAATGAACTAATAGATGGATTGCATTAAAGGGTCCCCCGCGCTATCAGACCCATGCCGTCCCTGAGCTCTCACAAGCACCATATATCAACATTTGTCACCTTTTTATTTTATTAGATTAATCTAATAAATGATTTCTTGTCAGGCACTGTGTCAGGCAGCCAAGTGCTTTCACATCTGGCTTGGGGAGTTAATGAAGTTGTGCTACCGTTGTATGGAGAGCTAGTGGGGGAGTGGGACAATGGGGGTGGGGGGTGCTGTTGGGACACTGTCCCTACAAAAACCCTATAGGTCATTATTAAATTATTAAATTATATATTATTTTCCTTGCCCCGAGTGACTTTTAACTATTTATCATATGTAAAAGGCTTTAAACTCCGAGACCACAGAAATCACATTTTCCAACTCATTGTTAATTATTTTTTATTTCTTTTCTTGCATGGTAAGCTAGACAACAGGGTGGACAACCTCAGGATAGACAATCCTAGTGACAATTATCATTTAATAAAACTGTGGTTGACCTAAAATTGTTGAATTTTTCATGATTTCCAAAAAAAAAAAAAAAAAAGGAATCACTGTTAGATTTTGCCACTACATGGTGGACACCTTAAGATAAAGACAAAATAATATTTTTTAAGTTAAATTAATATTATTTTTTGCTGAACATGCCAAAAAAAAAAAAAAACATGAAAGGCTGTGAAGGCTGTAATGTCACTGATCTCTAAGGTAACTTTCTTAATCCCAAGATGACAGGGTGTATAGGGTATAGGGTATATCAATTAACAGTATATATGACAGTTACAAACATTGTTAAATACTTAAGTAATGTCTTAATTTAATATTAATTGACACATTATTAAATTTCAGTGCTTAAGAATGCTACAAACATAAAAACAATGAATGATTAATAATGTCAAATAATTATGACACAGTGACACAATGAGTAATGTTCTGTTGTTGTAAAGTGTTACAATTTAACTACTTAAAAGAAAGTACATTGAAAGTAAAAAATCCTCTATATTTGTAATAATGTGTTTATTCAGAGTAAATATTGAAAATGTATTGTTACCCAGTGTTTGTATGAACTATGCTGTGAACACAAAAGGCACATTATATTGCTATTGACCCATATATAAAATAATGAAATAAAGGTGTAGAGCTGATCTAACAGCCTAAGACAAGTCAGGGTAGAAAGAGTCTCCAGTCACAGAAAGTTTGGGGTGTTTTGAAGGTAGTGACCTCCAAGGGTGTGTGTGCTGGTGCTCTGCAGCTGAATGCTAGGAGACTGCCCAGCCAGGGCCTGAGGGCTGGCCTTTAAGCCTGGGTGAGCAAGACCCCGCAGCCTGCCTCAGTCCACCCTCATCCCACCCACTCCAGTCTCAGCATTCAATGACTATTGACAAGCGCTCGGCTCGGCCCGGCTCGACCCCTCTGGCGCAGTACCTTGGTCACGTAAAGTGCTAAGCCAACATTTATCAACACAGAAAGAATACACGTACCCTGTCATAGTGTTAAGAGCTCACTCGTCTTCGGGAATTAAACCGGTGTATTGGCAAAAACTTTGCAATATGATACATATTACAAAACAGGGCTGTACGATTCAGTATATCACAATATATTGCAATACTATAAGCAAGGTGACATATTGTGAGTGTGGTGACAACACTGCTATCTATTGGTCAGGGTTTATACACAGCACAAAATAAACCACTGTCTGACATCAATCTTTACTAACTTATTTTTAGACAATATTATATTCTATTAATTTATTTGAATTTTATTCATTTTATTATTCATTTTGACAACATATTATAAGATATAATACGCTCATTGACAGGCACATTAATTGGCTTTCTTTTTGTGACAGGCCTAAAAAAAAAAAAACTAATGCACACAATCGATACTGTGTTTTTGAAAATCGATACGCATTGCACAACTAATTTTAGAGATATGACACAATATCAATATTTTTTCACACTTCTATCTCTTGCTCCTTCCCTTACTGCTCTCACATGTATGCACATGGCACATGCTCAGATGCGTCTGTTGTGTAATTGTTGCCACACACTCTGCTCTTGATTGACCGTCAATACATACTTAGGCCATTGCTCAAGTTTAATCTCAAATTTAATGAGGTGAAGATGGTCATTATCATCTAACATTCACTTTTGGGGCTGAATGCAATCAAATCCTCACAGCAATGGTCCAGAATCTAGTGGGAAACCTTCCCTGGACCATGACAACCCCTTGGCTCATCTCGGCTTGGCTCCTCTGGCACAGTACCTTGGTCACATAAAGTGCTAGCCCAACATTATTTATCAAAACAGAAAGAATGCACACACATACACACACTGCCACAGTGCTAAGAGTGCACTCATCTTTAAGATTAACCTTCAGCACCTCTTTCACTCACTACCTCTATCACTTACTCCCTCACATTCTCTCTCTCTCGCACACATTCACATTGCACATGCTCGGTTGCTTCTATTGTTTATTTGTTGCTATACACTCAAAGAGATCTGTACTGTTGATTTGCCGCCGATACGCAATTAGGCCTTTGCTCAAGTTTAATCTTGAGGTAAGTGCTGCATTCATGTAAACGCTCGGATTGGGTCACATTGGGGTGCGCCAGAAACAGGCTCCTGCTCCTGTCAATGACTTTTTCTGGCGGGTTTTTGAGTGAATTTCAAAATAAAGTGTATGTAACCTGTCATTATTCTGCACTCACGAAGTGGGGTGTAAGTGGATGAAAATTGATCCAGCAAATTGAAAAGGGGGTTAAGTGTTTTTGCCCTATCGACTCCAGACAAAATGACTGTTTTATAAAATGCTCATTTCTCCCCCATTAGCAGATGAGGCCGCTGCACTGTTATTTGAGGGGGCTACATTGTGCGTATTGCAGCCAGAAGACGTTTCAGAGGTGATAATGGCTCGGGCCCAGACAAGAGAAAGGAGATTTTAACTCTGCAGATTACATCATTTAAAGCCATCACGGCAGGTTTCTAATAGAGGTGTGTGGTGAAATGGTGTAAAATGGGCCATGTGCATCTATCTAGATGTCCTGATGAAAGTGGCCTTTCTGGATCAAAGATTTTTCAGTCTTGATGCCTGATCTGTGCAGCTGGAGTTTGGTAACTTCACTATACAGTATGTCCAAATGTTTGTGGACACCACTTCTAATGAATGCATTTAGTTACTTTAAGGCAGCGATCACTAAGATGTTTTCATTAAAACTAAAAGCAGTAGTATTCCTGAGCTGGAAGGAGACTTATTAGGGGAATTATTATTAATAATATCAGTGTCGTAATGGCATGACCATTCTTGCAAAGTCTAATATATTTATTCTCAAAACAGAGTGGTCTAGTAGGTTTGTTGGATGTAATTGTTCTTAACCTTTATCAGTATTTCGTAAATGAACACATTGAACAAACCAGTATACTGAAAAAACATTGAATTACACACACAGTAATGTATTTACATTTACCTGCATTGAAATACTCTCCCACATACTCTGTGCAATAACACATACTCATCAGAGAGGTCTGTAAATCCCCATATCTCAAAAACCTATGTACTTTCACTTTAATTTGCACCCACTGCTGAAACGGATAGGCAAGTTGACAAGCACATTTTGTCTAGACCTTCTGTAGAAGTTTTGCAACTAGAATAGGACTCTCTAAAGCAAATACATGTATATGCTTTGAGCCTGTTGGCACAGTGCTAAATGTGTGCCTCAGGCATGGGCTAGAGGGGTATGAAGCCCTCAAAAATTGAGCTGTAGAGCAGTGGAACTTTGTTCTCTGGAATGAAGGTGTAGATAAATGATAGATAGATAAATGATAGATAATGATAGATGATAGATAATCCAGTACTTTTGGGATGAGTATGGGAGATGGGGATAAGGTGGGATGATAATTATCCAACATCTTGACTTTAGCCATGCACTTGAGGCAGAATGTGATCAGATCCTCACATAAATACTACAAAATATGTGTTAGAAAATTGATGGTAGAAACCATTACTTAAACTAATGCAGGATAATCTCTTTTTTTAATGTCTCTGATTTCGGAAGAAACAATGAATGAGCAGGTGTCTCAATAGTCTTGTCTTTATAATGTATCAGGTTAGAGTTTTACTTTTACCTTGAATGTTTGTTTGTCCTACAGGTGGCCTGTTTCGGGGCAGAGGAAATTCAGGGCACTCCTCTGGTGGTTGCAGTGGTGCCCTCTTTACCCAGAGGAGCAGCTGTGGAGTTGCACGTCATCGCTGTACAGGACGATCCTGCAGAGAGGACATTTAGTCACCAGGCCTTGGATGTCCCAGGTGGAACCATCCAGTGGGACCTGCTACAGTCCAGCACTGGGCAGTATGCCACGCTCTCTCTGAGTGTGTCCCTCACTGGATCATGCACATCGCCAGGGCTTGCGGAGACCGAGACCATTCTACAGGCTCTAGGGTCCTCCATGCAGCAGGCTGTAGCACAAATGAAGAAGACTCTCTCCCCTTTATGTGCCAGAGTCTTCTACAGGAGCAGCAGCAGGATTGCCAGAGAGCTCTCTGCAGGTAAATCAATATAGATGCTGGAGCATGAATGTCATGTGGAAATATGTGTATTTCCATTTATTACAATCATATATATCAAATATAAAGGCTGTACAAGGGATTTCTTTAGTGGTGCCATAAAAGAAACATTTTGAAGCACACAGTATTTATTACATTACTTTGACTTAATTTTATTTTTGGCCTACAACACACTATAAAAAGTTAAAACAGTTCCAGTTTAAGAATAGTAATGATTTAAAGCACTGCGATACAGAGCTACACTAACAATTACCACTTAAAACATTACTGTGCAAAACACAAGGCATATGTTAACCACGTCCAGAAGTGGCATCAGGTCCTTTTGGCTCAGAGGCATCTAGAATTAAACATCACACAATGCAGCAGAAGGAGTGGCAACATGGCGAAGTGATAAATGCTTCATCATTACAGATTTTTTGCATGCCTGGTATGCAGATATGTGTGCATATTTACAGCTGCAATTAAGTTGGAGTAGACAAAACAAGAAATATCTAGAATTAAATAAAAATAAACTGCATTTCTGTTTTATTTTTCATACTGTTCCAATACTAATTTGGGGACGTACCTGTACAGAATGCTTTTTGTGATTTGATCAAAAATGTCTCATCTATTGTAACACTCAAAGAATCTTAGTATCTTCTTTATTTTTAAGAATGTGATGAAGATTGTCTCTTGTAAAATGAGTCTGCACTTTGTTCAGACCGCCTATGTTCCACTTCAAGAGAAACCCACGATGTTTCCTCAGAATAAAAGTTTTATCACATCCCAAGAGAGCGCTCGCCTCCCTGGAAAAGGACGAGGCATTCATCAACTTGACACGGTTGTTGTCTCCTCTTTGAAACAATCAATTAGTGTTTTGAACACAAGCCAAAGCTGAGATTTCACTGTCATTTTTAGGCCTCGCTGTAACTTGTTATTGTGGGAAATGAAATTATGGTCACAGATGATGAATAGAAATGGGGACAGACTTGTCTGGGCGTCTAGACCACACAATAATTATTTGTTTTTTTTGCAGAAGTATGTGATGGTGGTGATGGTACATAACAAGATGCGTACAGTTGGGAGACACATGTCACGTTATACAAGAACAGGGATTTTACCAAACACTTGTCCTGTCTTCCTGCAAACAATTCAGTAGAAGTGCAAAATAGCATGTAAACACTGACTACACTAGAATTATAGCAAGAGAGCGGTGTTATCACACCACCACCATTATCACCAGCACCACGGCTACTGACTGCTCATTTAAACCACTTTAAAAAAACATTCATTGTGGGCATGATATCACGATACTGTTCTATAGCCTAGATTTAAATGGATCTGCTTAAACAACTTGATACTGAATTGGATTTTGATGCCTGGCTGTGTAGACACTCATGCCCTACAAGGGTGCCACAGGCCAGCTTCACGGGTCAGAGCTCCCATTCAGTGACTGATGCCACCCAAAAAAAATCCTGTGAGGGTAAATAAATTTAGCTTTTGGCCATCACTGTGGGACAGGAGCTACAGGGCACTGTCTGCTAAAAAAAAAACGCAGCACATGTTTCTGCTAACAATGTTTCAGCTAATGCCTATGCTAGATGTCATCTGCAGTTGGCACTTGCAAATTTATATTCATCATTTCATACCCATATCCACTTCAGTCAAAACCAGTTTTATACCTTATTTTTGTCTAAAGCTGTGGTAACCAGTTTTTTTTTGGGAAGATTTTAAAAGCTTTCCTATTAAAAAAAATCCCAGTCGTGTCCCTGCCTTTTTAAATGGAGATTATAGCCTGGGCTTAATTTCTGTCTGTAAAAAATTACCCTTTAAAGTTCAGCTGTTCTGATGAAGACATTTCTTCTAAAAGTGATTTACTTAAATTTTGACATTCTGAAATGTTTTCTTTGGGATTAGTTCATTAGTTTATGAGGGGGATGGGATCCATTATTATGAGAGCTTAGTTGAAAACAGTTCTGGGCTTTAAAACACATCATGAATCTGACATAAACATTTTATTTAGCCTTTTTTGTCAAAGCAAAGTCATAAAAAATGTTAAGAAGTTAGTGATAAATGAGGCATAATGGTTGTGCAAATGCATTTCTTTTAAAAGTTAGATAAATTCTTTTAATCTTTTAATTCTTTTAATTCTTTTCATAATATTCTTTTGGAATCTTATTTTTTAATCATTTTTTTTTACATATTATGCAATATTTCGTAGTTTTCGTTATTCAGTTTAATGTATGCAAAATGGAGAAACATATTAATTTAACCTTAGAATTTATTTTTAGCAAATAAATTAGCCATAACATTAGCACCACTTACCTAATATGGAATAGGCCCCCGGCGTGCTACCACAACAGATCTGATAATTTGAGGCATAGATGCCACAAGACCTCTGAAGGTGTCCTGTGGTATTTGGTGTATCTCTTGTTATTTATCCATTGTCCACACTGTCCATTGTTCATTATTTGGCGATTTTTTTGGTAGAGACAGACCACTGCATGCCTTAAAAAAAGAGCTACCTGTTGTTTCGGAGATATTCTGATCCTGTTGTCCAGCCATCATAATTGGGCCTTATCATAGTGGCTCAGATATACTGTTCATTTGCTGCCTAATATATTCACCTCTTGATGGATGCTGCTGTAGATGAAGATATAAATGTTACGGCTGATCAGCCATAAAAGCTCACACATAAAAAAAAAACATAGATGTGTCCACTGTAAAGTAGCACAGTGCTCCAGCCTCCGCTTCAGAGCCATAGCTTCTCTGCTGCTTGTTTGGCCGCAATGCTCACTCACCTCAGCATAAATAAACAATTTTCATGAGCCGATGCCTGCTAATTGCGCAGCCGTTTACCGGTTAATTTGAACCAGTTTGAGGTGCACTGTAGCACAGCTAAAAGCCACTGGCCCAGGGCTTTCTCCTCACTCGTTAAAAGCCCTGTAGACTCACCAGAGCCTGCATTCCCACACTAATAAAACCTTCCAGTGCTGTTCTGTGGGATTTTACTGCAGAAAAACAGACAGGTTTAGCTTATTGTCATCACAGCTGCTTTTATTTTTAATGCTACCAAACATTTCATGATATTTGGACTGACCTGATGCAGCTGTAGGTCTGTAGGTCTAAACCTCTGCTAATGTGTGACAAGTAAAAATGTCCCAATTAGGTCATTTTGCCCCCTGCTCCAATACAAGTCTTTTAATGCTGAGTATCAGCCAACACTGATCTACTATTGATCCAATTAAATGTTGTGTATGTATAAATTATAAAGTCCTACATTTTAGATAAGATGTGGTGATGAATACTGAATTAAAGAGACATTTTGGACTGGTTTATTTAGTTTAGTAGTGATTCTTTTTTTAAATCAGTGGTTTTAAAATATTGAAAAAATCTCTTTGTCCATGTAGTATTACACATTCAGAAATAGTATCTGTTGTTGTCTGCCAACTATTGGTGTTAAGTAACTGATTTATAGTGAAGTGAATGTGCTATGATTTGGGTGCCAATAGACTGTGTGTATTAGCATTAGCGTTAGCCCTCACTCTGTTCTGAATGGTCTGTTTAGAGGAGGTTAAAAAGGCCTTGTGGTTTTTCCATCAGTTACACAAGATTAAAGTGAGCATTCTCACCATAGGTCTATACAGATATTATGTTATTAAGTTATGTAAGTATGTAAAGACTCAATAAACTCTTATTATTATTTACTTTATTTACCAGAGAACTCTCCTCAGTGCTGCAGTGCAGGGCAATAGTGTCATTTAATAGTGTATTGAAGACATCAGATATGTGGCTCTCTCTCCACTGTTGATCTCACAAGGATTCGACTTCCCACAGTGTTTCATCAATCTTAAATGAATACGATTCGGATAATTATCCATGATTAGCGTATTTTAAAAAAGGTCATAGTCTACTATTAGTGCTGGTGATAATTCATTATATTATTTTTTATAAAAAAAAAAACTCAATAAACCCACTCTGCTTGTTTTAGAATTTATGTATATAAACTTCACTGCTCATTTTTGATGAAGGGTACATATATATGTATATATTCCTAAGGACAAAAAGGCAAAAAAGAAGAGTACAAATGAATCAGCTTTGTTTGAAGGATTGAATGAGTGCATGAAGTGGCTAGTTCAGAGTGCTGTCTACTGTTGATCTCATGAGGGCTTTACTTCCCACAGTGTACATTATAATGAGTCTGGTAATCATGCATGATTAGCATCTTTTTAAAACATGTTATTAACTACTGCTATTGCTGGTGATACGTGTATTATATTATTTTTAGAGACAAACTCAGTGTGTGTTTCCGTGTCTTTGTATATCACCTTCAGCACTTGAAAGGTAAATGTATATATATTTTGAGGACAAAAAGGCAAAAAAGAAAGAATAGTAGAAATTAAGTATTCATTTGCAAAAACAGATAAGTGCTATCCTTTAAACGTACCTTTATCTGTTATTGCAAATGAACTCTTCAAATAGTCCTCTAATGAATCAGCTCTGTTTGAGAGATTGAATTAGTGTGTGAAGTGGCTAGTTCAGGGTGCTGTCCACTGTTGATCTCCTGAGGACTCGACTTCCCACGGTGTGCCGCATGCGTAGATAAGAAAGCACTTTCCTGCTTATAAATGAAAGAAAAATCCTCTGTTCATCAGTGGTGTTTTAAATCACTGAGCTAATTACCCAGCATGAGCTTTTTGACTCTTTGGTTGACATGCTGCTTCTGTTCTTAATGAAAGAGCACAATGCGCATCAAGTGCTGTTGAAAAGAGCTTTCACCTTCCTGTCCCGATTTCCCTTCAGAAGTGCCCATTTGTCATTGGACCTCATTGTAGCGCTGCGTCTGTACGCTCTTTAGCTCTTAGCAACTTTGCTTCATAAATATGCATTGCCATTTTCTTCCCTTCATGCTATGAGGTCATTTTCGATTTATGTAATCAAATTGGAGTTAAAAATATCCACTGTGTGTGGATAAGACTGTATGTCTTAGTGTGTGGCTGTGGGCATGTGGAGCATCGTATCAGAAGGGAAGGATCGCACCAATGGAAAGGCTTGCTGACACAACCCTGCTAAACAAGCCTAACGGCCAGTGACATACGGACAACCAATGAGAGGGCTTGTCACCAATTAGTGGGGTCTTAGCAGCTCTATGAGGAGTTAGTTGTAGGTCTGAAGTGAGCCAGTGGACCGATGTCACAGGGGACAAGTCCAGCTGGACAGCGAGATCTCAAAAGTCCACTGTTTATCTGCTGACTCAGGCGGCCTGCAGAGTAACTCTGTCCCAAAGCTGAGTGGCCTCCTCGAAGAGGCCTGTTAGAAGGACTGCAGCTCAGATGGGACCAGTATCAGTAATCTGCTGTGCTACATCACTGAAATCACACTGTTTTAAATGACAATGATTCTAACAATCATTATCATTATTTTCTTTAAAAAAAAAGGAAATTGACTTCCCATTAACTCCTATCTGAGCCATTTATATTTGTATTATCATTATTATTTTCTATTTTGTTTCTATTTTTTTTATTTCTAGATAATTGTTTTCTATTTCCTTTAGGTGTGTAAAAGTTTGTATACCTTTCGTCTGTTGCAATGATGCAATTGCCTAACCACTTAACTAAATAGTCAGTTTCTTATTCTATTCTATAATCTTTTGTCTAATCTGTGCTATTTCTGTATTTTAGTATACATGTGGGTATGTACTGTTTTTAAAATATTTGATATACTATAACTATAGAAAAATACATTTACCAATAATGTTGTTTTAATTTTCCCCAAACATTTTATTACACGCTTTAATATAAAAGCTTAAAGATGGCCATAACTGAACTTAAAGATGAGAGTGTATAGAATTAAAGAAGCGCAGTTATTATGGCTTTAGTTAAGGAAAGTTTGGAGGAGGAGGAATCATAAGTGTAACTAGGAAAAGCTGTTGTGGCCACAAAAACAGAAGCACATTGATAACATTATACATTATATTTTGTCCCTTTCCCACTCAGGAATACTACTTATTTTAATTTAAAAGAAAAAAATCCTAAAGACTGCTGCTTTAAATAGATGTATATTGCAAGCTGTCACAATTACATAAAAACATTATAAATCATTATAGAGATCTAAGGCTTTTTTGCATCATCTTTTTTTTATGTTTGTTGACTGTAGGAAGAAGTCCATTAAGTAGAGTCCTGCAGTTCAGTGTCCAGATCTGTGACTGACCTTATGTCTACACATGGAGCTTAGCTACATTTGGCCAGAACGTGAGGACATCAATAATTCTCAAATGGTAATGCGTTCCCTGGTTTAAGGGTTAAGTGCAGCCTCTCTTTGCAGGGCAGCTCCTTCGGGAAGTCCATCCTTTACCCTGACCTGCCCCAGAGGTGGGAGCTGATCTCAAGTGCAGGAGAGCTGACTTTTAAGAAGAGTGCTTTGGATTCATGAGCTGTAATCTGTGTGTGTGTGTGTGTTTCAGGGCTGGAGGGCTGCTTGGAAAGCATGCTGGGTCAGAGCAGGCCTGCACTGGTGCTGGTGCCTGTTCTGGAACTGCCGGACTGTGCTGCCCTCCACCTCTCCTGCTGGCTCAGCATATAGCAGGACGAGAGGTCCAGGCACACTGACCTCAGGTCTGACCAGAAAGAGTATACTCACCGACACAAACCCACATTCATACACACTGACAGCAGAGGACCAAGACAGCAAAGTGCCTCTCTACAGCCCATCTGTAATTGGAGCATCCAACTAAATAAGAGCCACAGAACCTTAAAAGAAAGGTTTGTATTCTATATAAGGAAAAAGAAGCTGATCTGTTTTTGATAAATAAATGAAGGAAATGTTGAATAAAACATAAAAAATATCTCTAATTTGTGTATTTTTTTATTTAAGTATACATGTGTGCATTTTATTAAACACTTTATAAATATATAAAATACATTTAGCAATAGTGTTGTTTTAATTTTGCCCAAACATTTTATTACATTCTTTAACATAAAAGCATAAAGATGGCCTTATATGGAACTTACATGGTATATAATTAAAGTAGTGCACATATAGTGGGTGTAGTTTGAGAAAATGTGGTGGAGGGGGGATAAGTATGTGTTTAGTACGTATGTGGTGTGTGTGTTTGGTATGTGATGTACAGCTCTGGAAAAAAATTAAGAGACAGTTCAATTTCTGAATCAGTTTCTCTGATTTCTCTATGTATAGGTATATGTTTGAGAAAAATGAACAGTGTTGTTTTATTCTATAAACTATGGACAACATTTCTCCCAAATCCCAAATACAAATATTGCCATTTAGAGCATTTATTTGCAGAAAATGAGAAATAACAAAAAAGATGCAGAGCTTTCAGACCTCAAATAATGCAAAGAAAACAAGTTCATATTCATAAAGTTTTAAAGAGATCAGAAATCAATATTTGGTGGAATAACAGTTTTCATGCATCTTGGGATGTTCTCCTCCACCAGTCTTACACACTGCTTTTGAATAACTTTATGCCACTCCTGGTGCAAACATTCAAGCAGTTCAGCTTGGTTTGTTGGCTTGTGATCGTCCACCTTCCTCCTGATTATATTCCAGAGGTTTTTAATTTGTTAAAATCAAAGAAACTCATCATTTTAAAGTAATCAGTTATTTTTTCCAGCGCTGTATGTGTAAAGTGTGTGTTTAGTATGTGTAGAATGGGCTGAGTGTGTGTTTAGTATGTGTGTGTGTGTGTGTGTGTAGACTGGGCTGCTGCTGTAATCCTCTGTGTCCTGTGCTGAGGCCCTGCAGCATCAGCAGCTGTCACTGCCATGAGAGAGTCCATTGTGAAGACTGCAGTTTTACATGCCTGCAGAAAGCTCCCAAACCCTACCGTGCAGAGTGTCCTGACTCCTGACCAAGACCTTCTGCATCTCTCCCTCTCTTTCTCTCTCTCTCTCTTTCTCTCTCTCTCTCTCTCTCTCTCTCTCAGAATTCCATCATGGTTGTGTTGTTTATCCTGTTTGTGAATAAGAGGCTTGTTTGTTTCTTCGGCCTCGCGAGTGAGAAATGTGTTATTATTGCGTAATGGGCAATCAGAGACAAGCGTCTGAAGAGATTAAATCTCTTTTTGCCCCCTATTGATTGTAAGGGAGCCGTTAATAGGAGAGGGCTGCAGGGTAAACTCCCATATACCGAGCTCTGAGTGTGTGTGTGTTTTTGTGAGTGTGTTTTAAGACGAGGGCCAGCGAGTGCAGAACTATTATCCATTTCTCCTGGAACATTTCTTTCTTAAAGATCATGAACCATATTGATGTCCTGAATTGAACAAGCATTTATCTCTACTCAATCTGCTCGCATTTAGCTTTGGGTGACTACGTGTTAGTATCTATTGATCTGCTCTCTTTTCCATAGGTTGTGAAAATATAAAGGCAGATGAATTTATTGGGCAGAAATAAAACAAGCCATTTTCCACAAGAATAAGCAGAATTCTGCACTTATATGTGGAGTTGTTTTGGTGTTATTTGCCGCTCAGGTGGAATCTGATGTGCAAAAACTGAATTTACAAAGCTGCCTGTGTGCTTGTTTACATGATTGTGTTTACTAGAGACCAATTAATTCTTAGTATCTACAATAACTTTGTAATAATAAATACAATAAATATTTTATAATAAACAGTATGTACTAAAATTCTCTTTGTATTAGCAATCAGTTTAGTTAAAAGTGGGTGGATTCATATTTTTGCTCTATACTTTTTTCATATCCAGTTTGTGGTAATATGATGTGACAGTGGTGTGAGGAACTGTGAAAATGGATGACAGCATTGAGGGAGGTTTTCAGTAGTGGGATAGTGAGGTAACAGACCTCTGTTATATGTATGTTTGTGTTCATTTGTCTGTTCAAATCACCTAAAGAAATTACAGAATGCAGCTAGAAGAGGGGGTTGATGCAGCATCAAAGAAAAATTTAAAGACTAAAAGCGAAGTTTTAAGTAACCAGGAAACAAAACCTAAGAAAAGGTGTCTAAATAGCCTGTCCTTTTAACAGCAAGCTCAAACTTATTTTTGGTAAGAAGAGCAGTTGTCTCCCACTGAAACTGACTGATATTTTTTGATGCTAGTGAAGATAAAACCGAAACTTCATGTGCTGCTTTGCTCTTTTTTGTCCATGTTTGTTAGTTTACTATCAGATCAGGTGTGTGATATACAACTCTGAAAAAATAAGACACCACTGAAAAATGATGAGTTTCTTTAATTTTACCAAATTGAAAACCTCTGGAATGTAATGGTGAATTTTTGCACCAGGAGTGGCATAAAGTTATCCAAAAGCAGTGTGTAAGACTGGTGGAGGAGAACATGCCAATATGAATAAAAACTGTGATTAAAAACCAGGGTTACTCCACCAAATATTAATTACGGGGGGTGTACAGTGTGTGTTTATCGAAAATGTGTTTTGATATATGTTTTTCACAAAAAATGAGCCAATGTCAATGAGTTTGAGTTAGAAAAAATATTTTTTTAGTATCATTTGATGAAAAATGAAAACGGGTCCCACAGACCCGAACACCACACAAGGGTTAAATAGTTCTTTGTCTCAGTTTTTGTACATCGTTCTATATGGCAACAAAAAGTGGTTCACTTTGGTTACCATTTTTGATGGTTTGGGAACGCCCACACCTGTAGTTGTTGTGAGGTGTTATCTTGTGAGTGCTTTTTGTAGGCACTCTGACCAGTGCTGTGCTTATGGCAAGTGCACTAGGAACAAATCATAGAAGACTGATATTTCCACCCAGAGTGGGCAGCAGAGCAGTGTGTGGAATGATGTGACTGGCTAGAAGTGTCTGTGCAAGCTGATAAGCGACTCTGGCAGAAATCACATCCAACCAACAGGTGAGTACATTTATTTATTCTAAATACTATTCTTTATGTATTGTAATAGTATACAGTGTATTCATTGTTACGCATTCTGAACATAATCATAATTTATAATTTCAGATAAACAGAAAAGACAAGCTCGGTCTAGACCCTGAGTTGAGCATTCATGTCCTCGTATTCTTAGCCGCACACACAGTGCAGTGCAGCTGTGAGAAGGGCAGGGAGTACATCGCCTCTTCAGTGTCAACAACATCTCACATACTCTGCATAGTCCAGTGCCACCCAGAACCAGACAGCCATCGCTGCCACCACAATAAGCGGCTGTGTCACTCACACAGACACGGGCAGGGACAGCGTGTCTACAACCCCGTTCCCATCACTCTGTCAGCACGTAGGCCTAGACAGAGGATCATGTTTTTGTGTCTTTAACTGATTCATCTTTTACAAATGGAAATGAAAGCTTGTGTTGGTTTTAATAAAGATATTATTTTGTTTTGCTCTGTAGGAAATGAACAACCACTACACAGGGTAACAGATGCAGCAATTCAGATCCTCATTCATGTGGTCAGAAAGCTCAGAGGGCTCTTATTATGGAAATGGAAGCATACTAGGATTTGGTGACATGAATGCTTGTGAATTTTTTGAGTGAATATAAAACTGTGTTGATCTCTGTAGCTACTAGACTGCTTTGATAGTATATGGCTGTTAAAACAAATCATGCATTGTATTTATCATGTTACAGTACAGTAATCATAAAAAAGACTAGAGAGATTAGGACTATAGAAGTACAACTATATAGCCTATTTTATATTGTTTTAATCTGATCTAATACTTAAGAAGAAAAAAATCAATGCAGAAATATTCAGAGATAGACTATATGTGAGTGTATTAAGTGGAGTGTGGCGCCCTCGTGTGGCAATAGTTCAAAACTGCTTTATCACAAGACGTTTGTGATCAAGCGTCTTGTTGCTCCTTTCATCAGTTAAAAGGACTTGCACAAATGATCTGTGCTTTAATTATACTTTTTAGTCATTTTTAATAGGATCAGAATCTCAGAACTTACTTTAAAAAAGCTACTGGAAACCACAAAATGCATTTAAAAATGTATTTAATATAGCTAGTATCTTTGTTTTATAAAGTAAAACAACATTTTTACCAAGAAACCATAGAAATATTTTTAAGGTGGCTGTTGGTTATGTAAAATAACTGCTTGTCTGCCAGAAAAGTAAAACAAATCCTTGTTTGACTTCAAGGTCTTTATTTTAAGCCCAGCGCAAAGCATGTCACAATGCTCATTTCTATCCCAAGAAACAGTTTTTTCCTCGCCTTGTGCCTGCATTATTTAAATAGTAAAGGTGCTTGTGAATATACAGCTCTGGAACTAAAAACTATGAGTTTCTTTGATTTTACCAAATTGAAAACCTCTGGAATATAACAAGAGAAAGATGGAACTTGAATTTTTGCACCAGGAGTAAAGGCATAAAGTTTTCCAAAAGCAGTGCGTAAGACTGGTGGAGGAGAACATGCCAAGATTCATCTAAACTGTGATTAAGAAACAGGGTTATTCCACCAAATATTGATTTCTGAACTCTTAACTTTATAAATATTAACTTGTTTTCTTTACATCATTTGAGGGCTCTGCGTCTTTTATTTTCAGCCATTTCTCATTTTCTGCAAATAAATGCTCTAAATATTTTTATTTGTAATTTGGGAGAATTGTTGTCTGTAGTTTATAGAATAAAACAACAATGTTCATTTTACTCAAACATATACCTATAAATAGCAACATTAGCAAACTGATTCAGAAACTGAAGTGGTCTCTTAATTTTTTCCAGAGCTATATCTATGCCGATGGGTGTGGTGGTCTGGAAATGATGTGTGTTCAGGAAAATTGTGCCATGCTCCTTCCATTTTTTAGATGATGGGTTAAACAGTGTAAAAACGAATTCATGAATTATATATACATGAATTCAGGTAATTACCAGAAGATCTTTTTTATTCCAAGTACAAAATGGCTATAAAATGCAAAAATAAAACTTTTTTTTTTCAGGTTTCCTGTATTTCTAATTGTGAGGGGCTAAAATAGAACACTTGAACATTGGAAAATAATTGAAAACACATTTCTTCTTTAATATATTAAATGGAAAATATAAAATAATTTCATTTTATATTTTTATTTTATTTAATTACAATTAAGCCTTAAACGGTCAGAAAATTTAACAGATGAACATTATACTGACCCCTGGTGACCCCTAAACCACAAACCATAAACATTTGCTTTTGGACTAATGGAGGAGTTCTTCTTAAAACCACAAAGATAGCTCACAGGGTTAATTATTTACTTTGTTTTAAGAATAAACTTAAGATGCAACATGACATTTGATCAACAATTTGTAAAAAAGTAACTTGTTTTTTACAAAAATTAGGAAACAGACTTTCTTTTCATTTTATTTTTTTTTCTGTTTTTTTTTGTAAGATTTTAAAAGATTTCTAATCGATCATTAAATCCTTTTTTAAACCTTAAAAATTTTGAAAAATTATTTTGTTCTTAATTTACAATAGGCTTGAAAAGGTGAAATTAGCGTGACGTTGAGAAATCACTTATATTGTTATAATTACTTACATATTTATTGATTAATTACATTTTTCACTATTTTTTTATTTATTTTGCTTTCTTGTGACTTTTATTTTGGCATTAATGTACACCAGTTACTAGCTTCACTGTGTTCTACCAGAGATTTTTTATGGAGGAGAATATCCACTTTTGGGTTCATCGGACCACAAGAGGGCGCTTTTGAGTAAATTCTAAACGAATGGGTTTATAAATGTTCATTTTTATACTGAAATGTATGCTAATTTTCTCAACACAGAGCAATATTAAATGTTTCAATGTACCAAATGCATAATTAAAAAATAAAAAAGCTTTTATAGCTTAAACTCCAGTTATAAACCTTTTAAACTCAGAGCACCAACCAGTCAGCTTACAGTAGCAGTAATGCCTAGCTTCTTCACTTCATAAAACTTGTTTACTGTAGAATTATTGAAACTTACAGGTATGTCGTATTTGCATTTTAACGAAATACTTCTATTTAGAAATAATCTATTTTCTAAAATTGATTTAAATATTTAACTCAGTTAATTACTATTTTTATTTTTATTTTCGTTTTTAACCGTTTAGCTTCATTCACCGCCATTCATTGAGGGCTCACTCGCGGGCTCCCTCTAGCGTTTTGCAGTAATTTTATAAAATAACTGGGGAGATGTGGAGACAGAGTTGCCAGGTTCGCAGCTTTCCTGCATAACTAGACTTGTTTGAAAATGTAGGGGTGGCGGGGTGCTGGATCAAAAACTTTTTTTAAAAAAGCCCCTGGTGGTGTCTGTGTAATTTGTGTAATGTGTAATCAGTTCAAATTTCTGTTTAAGGCTAAATTAGAAAATAGGGTGTAAACATATATATATATATATATATATATATATATATATATATATATATATATATATATATATATATATATATATATATATATATATATATTTTTTTTTTTTTTTTTCATTTGGCGTTGTCAAGAAAAAAACTAGTTTTACAATTTTCTTCTTTTTCATTTCTGCCCCACAAATTTCAGAATTTGTTTTCTTAAAAAATGAACAAAATTGCTACAAAATGCAAAAAAAAAAAAAAAAACTGTTTCCTGTATTTCTGATTGTAAGGGGCTAAAATAGAAAAAAATTACAACATTAAGAACCAGCATAACATAACACATTAAGGACAGCATTAAAAGGAGAGTGTAACCGGGAGAAATCAAAATGTAACCAGAAATTACCAGGCGATGAAAAAAGTTACTTTTACATGTTATTGACTGGGATATAAACCGGTTATAAAAGTAAAGTCAAGCCAAGAGGCTTTAAGAACTAATAAAACACTAATGTTACAATATTATTGATGACTTTAAGATAAATAACAATACTGATAAACCCTTACGAACAAAATACTAAGTCGTACACTCATGGTTGTCTTGCCATTTGCTTCAAATGTGTGAGAGGCATATATTTTGGGCTAGTTTAAGCTTCCAAAGGGCGGGTTTTAGATTTACTTTGGGCTGGATATTTTTTATTGGACCTGGCAACCCTGTGTGGAGAGGAAGTGCGCAGGCTCGCTGTAAACCAGCTCTGGTTGTAGTGCGCGCACACATGTTAGCTAGCAACACGAGCTAACAACGTATTAATGACGTTTTAGCGGGTAAACAAGGTATTTATGAATTATTCGCTTTTATATTCAATTAAAGAACATATTAACTAACAACAGGCTGGTAGATAGTTTGTTTGGGGTAACTGGTTTAAATAGTAGCGTTTTGTTTAGGTCTGCTGGTGCTGAGTTTGTTTGTTAGCTTGGTTAGCTAACTACTGTTTGTACTGAAGTGTAACTTATTGATACGGAATTTAATTAGTTATTTTACAAGAGTTTAAAATCCCAGTAAATAACATTAAATAATAACAAAATTAGCAAAAAATGACTTTACTCATTTTTGTTCTGTTTTTGCCTCTTCTGAACTCTTTTCTAACTAATTTAACGTTACTGTTTGAATGAATTAAAATTGAATGGGATAAGTTACAGCATAGTCATGTATACTAGCTGACTAATTAGCCCTATGGCAGCAGTTTAGACCTTTTTTGTGGGTATTTCTGCCAGTTCTGTCTGTTTTCGGTTAAGTAGCTGAGTGTTTTGTTTGTGACTATGTTTGATAAATGTTAAATGGACCTCCACAGGTTGTGTGGCGTTAGCTAGTGAAGACGTTATGGAGAAGGACGCTCGGGTGAAGAAGACTGCAGCTCCGTCTGTGTCTCAGATTAACGCAGAATATGTGACTCAGGTAAGAACTTTAGCTGTGAAATATGAAGGTGAAAGACTGTGGTTTAAGTCCAGTTGGCTAAAATATTTTATTTCCATTGCATTGGAAGTATGTGTGTAAAATGTTTATATTTCATAAATCACCCCTAAACAGTAAAAACAGTGCTCTAAATCACATTAATTTACTACAAATGAGCTGTTACTTTGCCTCAATAGCTCTGTTACTAACCTACTGTTTTCCCAGTTTAGTAAACGGGGCCAAGTTACTGTTTCATTGGTTTATAAACTTGTTCATTGACTGGTTCATAGTCTATTCTGATGGACAACAGCTCTCACATGGTGTTATGTGCAATAAAACATTTAAAAAATAATTGTAATGTATGCAGGGCCTAAAAGAGTTAACAAATAGCTAATTTCTATAGCTAAGTTATTGTGAGGACTGCTAGGCTTAGCAAACCTATTAAAATTAAGTGTGTTTCCAGGAAGTTGATTGCAAGTAGACATGTTTTTTTATATATATATGTGTTTTTGTCTGTGTATTGGAACAACAACAAAATAAAAAACAGAAGGAAAAAAAAAAATTAATATAAGCTAATTTCATCCAAAAGAAAAAATGAGCCATACAAAGTGATTGGTACCCTCAACTTGAAGTTGAATTCCGGTGTGAAATGGACATTGGGATGTAGTGAAACATGATAATGAGTTAAAACTTTATTTGAATAGCCCACCTCTGTTCTCCTCCAGCATTCTGAAATACAGTGCTTTTAGCTAATGCTCCCAACAGTCTTACAGTGCAAATGATGGGGTCATAGCATTGCCCATGCAAAGAAATCACTGTTTTTACACCATTAACAAACTCGAAGTAGCTCCACACTTCATTGGTAGAATTCTGAGGGCCCTGACGTTTAAAACAAGGCACTGAGAACTTCGAAAATGCACAGGTACAACATTACATTAGCTATATTTACCGTACACAGAGGGATTTTTTTTCACCGTTCTCTTCAGTGGTCATGGTCCAGCAGGACCACCACAGAGCAGTTATTATACATAGGGTGATTCTAAGCACTGCAGTGACACTTAGATGGTTGTAGTCATTGCATAAGGGTGTTGTACTGGTATAAGTGAAACAGCACAGCAGTGCTGCTGGAGTTTTTAAACACTGTTCACTCACTGTCCACTGACACTCCTACTTTGGAGATAAAGTAAAGGGAAAGACAGAAGCTCTGTCTGTAATCTGTTGCTGTACACTTTGGTGGTCGCAGAACACTTTCAACAAGATGCTGTTGGCTGGAGATTTCTGGATGGTGGACAATTCTCAGTCCAGCAGTGACACTGAGGTTAAAAATTGAGGTGTCATCCACTTGTACCAGCGCTACACTCACTGACACCATCCCCATGTCAGTGACACAGCAGTGGTAAAAATAAACCACCACATCATCATCATACCTGCTTTGTGGTGGATCCTCTGGTGTTCCTGGTCATTGAAGGAGGTTAAATAAAAGAGTACAAAGAATCGGATGGACTGCAGTCCAATGAGAGTAGAAGCAAGCAGGTGGTCATAATATTCTGATATGAAGGTGTGTTTGAGACTGTTTGAGACAGATTCTTAAAGTGGCAGTAACTGTACACAAAATGGAAAGAATAAAACCACTTAAAACTTACAGACAAATTACTTATAAGGAATCACATATAGTAAATAATTGTAAAAGAAATGTTTACATAGTTGTTGTTTTAAGCATGTAGCTAGTTCATGAGCGTTAAATGTATCTTTCATAAACTCAAAGTTACTCAACTGTTTAAATAGTGATATAATCCACCACATATAGACATTGTTGGCTACATCTTTTCTTAAGGCTGTCCTCTCATGTTCTGTTTTCTTTTTTAGCTCTCAGTTAAATATTGGGCTCCTCATGCCAAGAATAAGCTGCCGTTTGACTGTAAGGTAAGGAATACATTTATGTATGTGGTCATGTTTTATCGTACTGCAGTTGATTGTCTCTGAAAACTGCATTAGCCTGATATGTGCATTCTTAATTGTCACTTTACTTTACTGGCATTGTTAACACAATGCAGTTCAGATCTCAGTGTTATGTGAATCAGGGATTTTACGAGGGTTTTTCTGACATAATGTGAATATTATACAAAAAAATGCTTCATCTAGTCAAAAATCCCCCTTAAACATTGTGCCTATTTTATTTTTTTAACAGGTCATTGAAGATGTCTATCAGAATGAAATTTTCAAATCAAAGTAAGTATGCTAGCATTATTATGTTAACTATTGCCCTAACATCGTACCACCAACCCTGGGAAGATAAAAATCGCACACTCGCTGGAATTAAAGCTTTTTTTGGACAGATAAATTGTGTGCGAAAAAAATAATTGATCATAAACTGGTTCATCACGTTGGTGTATACTAGTGCTGTTGCCTCTATGGCAAGGTTAAGAAACATTTCTTTACTCTCCTTATGTATGTAGGTATGTATGAAGTATTGAGAATTTGTTGTTGGTGAGGTCAAAATGTTGGATGATCACTACCACACCTTGTCCCAAAAGTATTAAACATAGTATTATCAATTCATAGAACACAGTTCTCTATGCTATTGGCAATATTTCTCTACATAGACTATACATGCCATGTATATGCATTTGTATATCTGTGTTCAGTAAGTGTAAAGGGTGGCTGAGTGTGTTAATAGGACATTTAGTCATATTTCCTTGTGTTTCACTGCATTTAGAACACATTTTATCATTATTGCATTGTTTTAATAAATAATTGCTGTTTTATTGATTATGCAAATCCTTTTTGGTTACAGATTTGCAATCCGAAAAATCATGTTGTTGGAATTTAGGTATGTGATTTTGGTCTTATTGTTTTGTTTAAAGAGTATAATTGATGTTTTACTATTAGTTTATTTATTGTAGTTCCATGTTTGATTATTTTTTAATTTTTTTATTTTGCCTTCTAGCCAGTACCTTGAGAATTACTTGTGGGTTAACTACAGCCCTGAGGTGTCCAGTAACGGCTATCTGATGTCCATTTGCTGTATGGTTAATGAGAAGTTCAGAGAGAATGTTCCAGCTTGGGAGGTGAGTACCAAAACCAATAGTGCAGTGTTTTTATATACTTTTTTTTATATGTAATTTATATATAATATATTTTTTGGGTTGGCTTGTTTTGTATGTGAGGTATAATTAAACTTTCTCTCTGATCAGGTCTTTAAGAAAAATCCCAGTCACTTCCCTTACTTCTTTAAGTGCGTAATGGACGCCTGTCTAACCGGAGAGGAGCTTGGACTGTCGCTGCGGGAACAGACAGTTCTGCTTGTCTTCCTGGATCACTGTTTCAACAGCCTGGTGGGTTTCAGTAGCTTTAGACATTTGTATTATGGGTATCATTGTAATGTTTTAAGACCTCCACTTGATGGCACTGCTGTACCATAATTTAGTTTAGCAGGTCAGGCAGACAGGTTAACATGTATATCATGTTATGCATGTAATACTGGCAGTAACCACAGGAGCTTTTAACTCCTGGGATCTTTTTTTAAATAAATGATGTAGTGCTGATGTAGTCTTTTTGTTGTGCCATTAGTATCCTGTATGTAACTGATTCTGCATGGGGAGATGGGGAGTGTGTTTCCTATCTGATGTTGATGGTGTGGGTGTGGGGTTTTTTTGTCGCAGGAGGTGGATCTTATCCGAGAGCAGGTCCAGCAGCTGATCTCTTTGCCGATGTGGATGTGCCTCCTGCCGGTGAGAACTGCAGCAGCACACACATACAAACCTGCTCCATTTTACACACCTGAGCTGCACAATATTGTATTATTATTTTGTTCCCAGTATTTAGAAATATAGATTTGTTGGGAATTGGCTAATCCTGATGTATTTTTCTTAAATATATATAAAATAAAAAAGCCATAAAGTAATACTGTGAAGAATAAAAGTACACCTGAAGAATAAAAATACACTGTGAGAAAATAAACGTATTGCTTTTGTTTTTAGAAATGTTCATTTTGCCCCTGATCTGATCCAAGGTTCCTAATAAATGTCAGACACTGAAGTAAAATCGCTTTAATTTTAGTTTTAGTGTGAGTCTGGTTCAGACTCTAAACTTATTAGTGTAGTTAAACTGAGCATTAGCCTCAGTTCTAAACATGCTGTATATTTCTGGTTTAAAAACAAAGAATGGCTGTTTCTGTGCTGCATACTCCAACTAAATACTTATTTACCTTGAGAATTGTCTTAATGCTGCTGTCTGGACAGAGACGTCCCGTAATGGTCTCTTAAGGACATTAGATGACGCTATGGTGACCAATACAAATGACCAATTTGTGATCAATTAACAAAGGCCTTGGCCTGTAAAGAGCTACAAGTATATTTCTCAGCAGTAAAACAAGTTCTAAAAACTTATAAGGAGTATTTGTGGAGAATCCTACAGGACACTTGGAGAAGCTGCCTGTCCACTCTCTGCTGCACTTAATAATTTCTGATCAGTAAAATTTGTCATGTTTAAAAATATAATTTAGAAACTAAAGGTTTGGCAGTGAAATGTTTTATTTATATTCAGTAAAACATTTATTTTAAAATGAAGATTATGAAGTTGCCATTTTTATGTTTTGTGTTCTTTATATTTTGACAGTTGCCGATTTTACAATTTGTATTACAAATGCATTTAGTAACATTTCTTATCAAACATGAAATCTTTTTAGCTAATGTTTGAACAGAATTCCTTAAGATTTGTAAGCTGGCCTGTTAAAGGGGTTAAATGTACCTGCTATGACCCAGGGCTGGGGTAAATGTATCTCGTTGTGACATCTGTAGTTTGTAGTGTGACAGTGTCTGCTCTTGTTTCAGCAGTGTCTGTTATTTTTAAACTGAGGTTTTTGGGATTTTTACTTTACAGTCCAGACTCCAACATGAGCTGAAAAAAGTCCCCAAGTTGCAGAAGTTCTGGAACCTCATAAAAAAGAATTATGAGAAGATGGAGCCAAAGAGTGCTGAGCAGTAAGGAGGCACTTCTTTGCTAAGTGTTTACTTAAAGAAATCCGTTACTGGCATAATGTGTATCTCATCAAAACTTGTCTTTGACAGAGCCAAAATGGAAAGAACATTCCTCTGTGCACTCATTAAGAAGTTCCTCGTTGTTTTGATGTCCATCCCACCATCGGGTAAGCTTTCTGATGCATGCTGGCTTTTAACAGATTACTTTAAGGTGCAGTTTTGGCTGTAATACCCGCAGTTTGCTTTACTTTTCTTTCCTCCTCTTTTTATGGACCAGTCTTAAAATGTATCTTGATTTATTTCTCTTATACACAAACATGCCAAAAGTCATAGGACAACAACTAGCTATTGTGTTTCATGATTTTTGACATGTTCCATAAGAGCAAAAGAATCCACTGGCTTGTAGGATATGTGTGCGAGTTTCATGGTGTAGAACTCATTGAATGAGTGGATGTTATCCATACCAAAGTCACTTGTCTGTTTACATGTACAATTCTAGCTATATGTCACTGGTCACAGTCATTACCACACACGGCTCTGTGCATTGTGGTCCATATATGTATATGTCCCGTCCATCTTGCACCCACTGTCTTCACTATCAGGCCTTACTCAAACTCTGATAATTCATGTCGCCTTGCCTTGTGCTCACAAGATAACGGCTCACAAAATTATAAGCCCTCCTCTGAGGTAACAGTTCATGTTCAGTAATACCTTACATACTGGTATCCCATGTCACTTGGCATGGCAATGTAGTGTAACAGTATAAGTGAAAAATGAGTGTGTGATCAGTGGTGCCTAAAATGTAGCATAGCGTGTAGCTCTGGACTCGTCTGGTCCCTCAGCTTATCAGGCCTCTTTCTCAGAGAAGGGAACTTCGTCTTTACTCTCTGCTTCTCTTTTCTCTGCTCCTCCTTCCTCTGATTTGACCCACCTTTTGAAAGAGCAGCTAGTGCAGCTGGCCCTCGCCCACGGCACCCGTTCCATTCAGCTAATTCAGGCCGACGCGGCCTCCCCCTTCTGCCTACCTGCGCGAGGGTATGGGCAGTGTGACATGCGAGGGGCTGGCTGGCTGAGGGCTCCTGCTGCTAATCTTTCGTGTCACTTGCTGTCGTCCTGCAGTGCATGGTAATGGCTAGCTGTGGCCAGTGCATTGTTATGGCTGCACACTCTTCTGTCTCCAGTGCTCTCCCTCCAGCTTGCTGTGGCTGCCCAGCCATGTCTTGTGTTGGGGGCTTGTGTCTGCCGTCTGACTGATGTTGTCCCTTTACTGTTTCAGGCTCTGTTGACATGGAAAAGGTGCACTACTGCGAGAGATTCATAGAGCTCATGATTGACCTGGAGGTAAGATGCCAGTTATTTGGACAAAACTGATTATTACGAAGGTCTAATCGTGGAAAAGCTGTGATAGTTTAATTGATGTGTTGATTCATTTAAAAGTGAGAATCGATGAATTTGTCTGATTTGGTGAATCATTAGTTTCATGATGCAAGTCTAAAGAGGAGATATTAAATTGAAACGAAGTTAAAATTAATTCAGTATTTCTAGACATGCACAATATGTTTAAAATAAATAAAAATGTAAATATGTTTACATTTTAAATTAGATTAAGTTACATTTGGCACTATTGCTTTGTTTTATGTGTATTAGTGTCATGATATTAGCAAAATAAGTCAATTAGTTGTTCCGAATGTCTTGTTTGATCATTTTTTTAGTAGTTGTAAGATAAATAATCACAATAATCTTTACAGTCATAAATACTTTATATACTTTATTGATCCCAGAGGGAAATTCTGGGGGTATTTATAGAATCTTAACTACCTTATCATTAACATGTCAGCACTGAAAATGGAAATTCATGGTGCCCAGTGGCCTGTTACCATCACTGCCATGTATGTTCGAAGGGTGGCGGCTGCAGTTCTTTCTGCTGTGTAGTAATAAGATTCACAATGCATTCTGGTCCACATGGAGCTCTTTTAGTGAGCTAAGCTATGCTTTACTATAAATTACAAATGGTTAAAGTCACGTTTGCCTTCCACTTTATGTTTTGGACCCTTAGAGAAAAATGGCCAATCTACTCAGTAAGTCCATTAAACATAAATAGAGATTTCTGTTCCAGTCTTTTTTAATAATTACTAGAAGGTTCAGGGAAGCACCAGCACTGGAAATATTGGCAGATATGTACTGATTTTGTAGAATACAATGCATACCACATCAGATACTGGTTTAAAACATCATTGTAAAATCTTTCTGATTCCTGGCAATCTACCGTGACTAATTTGATGCCAATATTTTTCCTCAATTGAATATGTATTGGATAGAGAAAAAAAAAAAAACTTTTTTGGCTTAATAAACATCCACTTCATTGTATTATTATTTTTAATAGCTTTTATAAACATTGAGCCAATCAAAAACCTCTGGAAACATATAGCTTTTATTATTATTATTATAACATTAACAATATTTGTATGTGATCACATTAGATAATAGTTTGCAAATAATTTCTTTATTGCATTGTATTACATGGTGAAGCTGCATCCCAGTAGAATGCTATACTGGGAATAGGAAGCCATTGAAATTCAGCTTTTATCTTTCCCATTTGTTTTAAATGTGTGCTCAGTCTGTGAACATGCCCAGGGACCAGTGGTTCTCTTTGGGATGCCAGGTTTTTTCTCTCTGAAGTTCACACACACACACATCCACACACACACACACACATATCCACACAGTTATTTGGAAGTGTGTATATTATATCCAAACATTTGGTAATTCTGACTGCAGCTGTACCACGGTAGCAGTCTGAAAGTTGGGCCAGTGACCTTCACTGCTATTGGTTGTTTACTCTCCTCAGCTTCAGGCCTGGAGATTGAAAAGTCGGCTCTAAAGAATGAGAAGACGTGTCAGATTGATACTTCAGCTGTGTGCTAACTTGATTTGAGTTGTGTTACCTAAAGATTGCAAACTTATGGCAGATTTGATCGTGTGTGAGGAAATGTAAACTGTCATTTCAAAACTAGTTTGGCAGGGATTGTTTTCACCATTCCATTTGTGTTGGTTATTTTATATAATGTTGCATAGTACAATCTATAATGCAGAGTCTGATGTAAGTGTTGCATGATGTCCTTTTCTCACATTTTCCTGACCGCTGTTGTTTTTGGCAGGCTCTTCTCCCAACCCGCCGCTGGTTCAACACTGTGCTGGATGACGCTCACCTGGTGGTCAACTGCCACCTGTCCAGTCTCACACAGAGAGAGAAGGAGGGTCACCTCTTCTGCCAGGTTGAAACACACAAAAAGTTTACATTGCTGTATAGTTTGGGGATCTATTATTATTGTCTTTGCAACTTGCCGTTTATTGCTCGTGGAGAATGTTTGTGCTTTATCAGTTTTTTTTTTCTGTAGCTGCTGGACATGTTGAAGTTCTACACTGGCTTTGAGATCAATGATCAAACTGGAAATGCCCTTACAGAAAAAGAGATGACCAATATCCATTATGATAGGATTACTTCTCTACAGGTAATTATCCTCTATTCGGGGTGGGAACATACTTTTTTATTTACTGAGTTTAGCAGCATATTGCAAAAAAAAAAATCACTATTTTAATTAAAACCCAGATGAAACTGACCAATAGGCTCAGGCAGCGAGAGAGTTAGTTTCCACAGCAGAACCAATCTAAATATTTTTTTGCAATTCACTAATCTGGTAAATATATTTGCTTCCTGAAAAAGTATGGTTACCTAAAATAATAATACTATTAAAATTAACACACTGTGGAGTGAAAAAATTCTGTCCAATTATTGAAAAATACTTTTTTAATTGAATTACTCTTTCACTTTCTTATTAAAATTTCTATAGTTATTTAAAGGAAACAGTAAAACTTTTTCTATGAAATATTTTCTTTCACTCAAACTAAGCCTTTACTTTTTGCTTTTTTTTTGGCTGTTTTTCACTGAATATTTCATTAAGTTTAAGACCCTGTGAATTTGAGAAAACATGTGAAGTCATCATAAATAATTTCTTTCATTCATTCATAAGTGGCTCCTCATTTCTGCACAGCTTGCAGCTTTACCCATGATGTTACAGACCTTCTATGTCCTGCATTTTAAAAAATGTATTCATTTTGGTCTTCCATCTGTCCTGCAGTCCTTAATCAGGTATAGAGAGAGCAGTGCAGCAGCCCTAATAAACCTCAGCACTGCACCGAGAGGCCAGATAGGATGTGTTGACAGCTGCTGTGTTTATGAATTCAGCTAGCAGTATCAAAAAGACTACATTCTGAACTGTGATAATTTATGCTGCTTTCACCTGCTTCAGACCACATCGAGCTCAGGGATAACCACACATGCAGGGCTCTGTTCGAAACTAGGCCTGTCCATCACTGTGTCCTGTGTGGATTGTTCACGTCAGCATCAGCCTACACTTTTTGGGTGTTATGTAGATGTTTAGAATGTCACCTCTGATGATTTTGTGTGATTTGTTTTTCAGAGAGCAGCGTTTGCACACTTTCCTGAACTCCAGGACTTTGCTCTTTCTAATGTAGCAGCAGTGGATACTCGACAGTCCCTCACCAAACATTTTGGTCATCTCAGGTAAGAGAAACAGACCGTCAGGTTTGCTCTGCTATTGGTAGATGTTTTGATGAGCACACTTATTGAATTATATGATCACTAAAGGGCTTGTATCCCTTTCTTTAATTAACACTTTGATATAACACCTAGTAATGTAACCACTGATGCAGGAAAGTCTTTCATGCTGAGAGGATGCTAAATTGCAAAATATATGGCAATTTATAATCTGACTTACCAGGTTTACAGAATTAGCCAACATTTCCTTGCTTATTTGCTCACTGAACCTTGATGAACTTCCATAAGAAAACCCAATGCTAAAACTATTACTGGGAAGTTGCTCAACTTAACTATTAACCAACGACTTCTGTACAGGAAAATGTTAGATTTTGCTGGCAGTTAGAGTCAAGGTATAGTCTGTGTCCAGAACATAAGTTTTAGACTCATAACTGCCCCTGTATTTGTGCAAAAATGCATTTTAAAAAACAAAGAGGACAAATATATAACCTAAAGATTTATAGATAAATATAGATATATAGATGTCGTTATAGATATATTGATTCTATATTCATTCCAAAGAAAATTAAGGAAACACAATCCCACCATATTAATATTAACCTCTTTGATCCTGTATGTAAACCCACACTTTATCACTCGAATAACTAAAAACTATTAAAATGCACATCAGTTTTACATACACTCCAAAAAAAGCCTGTGGGATTCCATAAGATGCGCTAATCAAAACTGGGGCATTAACTTGCTGGTTGGTTGGCTGGTAAGTTAGAGTAATTTTAGCTTTTTGCTGTGATTCATGTTTCGGGGTGGAAATCACAGGGCATCTCAAACTATATTATTTGATTTGATAACCATGCATTTTCATACCATGATATACTGTGAAACCTTATCTGGAACTGCCCGACATCCATCATGTACCATTAAATCAGTGGGTCAGTCGAGCATGCAGTACAGAGAATTACAGCTGTTTGCTGACATGCTATGTGACAGAACTCAAGTCCTTGAACCTGGACTCATTGTTGCTAGATGGAAAGATGTGCCTCATTAATTTAATTGATGCTTGACAATAAACTCTTTGAGCAGCTGTGTTTGTCAGTTCCTGTTAACAGGGCCACACTAAAAAGCCGGCCATGCGTATTAGAGAATGAGACGGATCAGGGAAGGGTAGATTTTTCTCTGTAAAGTGGTCTTTGCTTTTGTTCACATTGCTGAGGGTGGCACAAATGACACTCTGCATGGTTGCTGATTCTTTAGTTCTTCTGTAGAGAGTGTCTAAAAGAGAATACAGATGATTTTGTGCAAAAAAAACTGCCAGTGTTTGTTGTGGGAGTTAAGAGTTGATCAGAACTCTTGAGCTGTCTTTATAGATAAACTAAGTGGCTTGTTTTTTTTTCTTTTCTCTCTTTGCTATGCAGTTGTGTTTCAGTGGATAAATTGTCGCAAAGCTGTCACCCAGTACTCTTTAGCTCTGTCACATGGCAGGCTTAGATAACTCCAAATATGCTGATCATATGTAGCAAGCCACTTTTTCATCACAATTTCTTTAAAGCTCAGTTTTTTTTTTCCTTGGGCAAGAGAGAACCAGTTAAGCTGCTCAAAATACAAAATTATCTCTCAGACATAAGTCCAGCTGTCTCCCTTTCTTGCTGTTCAAATGTTTCTCAGAGGCCTGCACTTACAGCTACCAAGACATTTGTGTAAGCAGTGCTGTGAGTAGAGCTTCAGATCTGATCCAATGCTGAAAAACACTGTTGGTAATTTGTAGTAAACACAGTGTCATCCTGTAAATTAGCTTAGCGTTCAACCATTGGCTCGTCATTGTATTGTGTTAAAGCCATCATGTGATTTAGTCTATATATATATATATATATATATATGTATATATATATATATATATATATATATATATATATATATATACATATATACATA
Source organism: Astyanax mexicanus (assembly GCF_023375975.1). NCBI lineage: Eukaryota > Metazoa > Chordata > Actinopteri > Characiformes > Acestrorhamphidae > Astyanax > Astyanax mexicanus. Next base: position 15,209,541 of record NC_064421.1, read on the forward strand.
TTTTTTTGTTATACCCGTAACCAAAACAGGACATTTTAACATGCTTTTATTTAGGTTTGGAATAATTACAGTTTTAATATGCATTATATGACTGCACAATATATCAGATCACATTTCACAACCTCAACAGAAATCCTACAACAGAAATCCGGTTGTAGTATAAAGAATCAGACAAAACATATCACAAAGAACATAGAACCCCCAGTGAGTGATGGCGGCAAAATCTCCCTCAGAGCTGGTGGAAGAAAGCCTTACACATAATGGGGGACTGATCCTTCTCTGGCCGGGCTAAAAGTCATTATACATTCACATACGTTTAATACACGTAGATGAAATTGTCATTGCAGTGTGAGCCATATGCAGTACTACGTTTCATTTAATACACAAAAAATCCAGAATCCTCATTTTGTACCCTGGTTCTATCTTCCCAAATTCATTTATTTTACTCTTATTTGTAATACACAAATTACATTATTATCAGTATATGTTAGATTGTGGCGTTATGGAAAAAAAAATTGTTGTTGTTGTTGTTTTCCAGAGGTTTGTAGAGACCACACGTCCATTGTGGACATTCTTGGCAGTTTTTCTGTGGGTTTAATTTATTTTTATATCAATATCAGAATAAGTTAAGTAATATATGGTGATATAAATGCTTGGACACATCGTCCAGCCCTACTTTTATTTAACTTCATAGAATAGGCGAAAATCTTCCCTGGACAGTGGAGACAGTTACTCCAACAAAAGCCAGACAACATTTTTTTAAATACTCTTGATTGAAGAAGAATCAAAGAAAGTGCAGGATAAAGATATGTTGTTACTCTGTGGTTACTTTAATATATGGTTACTCAGTGGTTGCCTATAATTGAATGCAGTTTTTTGTATGATTTTTTTTTTTTATATATATATATATATATATATATATATAGCTCAAGAAAGACAAATTATTTAGTATTGTCTGCATTAGCTGATGTAGCATTCCTCACAGTTAATGTCACTAATGACCTTACACGACAGCCAAGAGTCCTGGAACACCCTTCAGGATTTTTCTAATTCACGTTTATTGATGCTGATCTGTTTCTTTGCTGATTTTGCAGAATTTTAAAACAGCATGCATACTTTCATACATACTTGCATACATACATGGTGCTTCAAGTGTTCTTAAACCAATATGGGTTTTGTCTTTATCTTCCTGCAGTCCCAATACCCTCCACAGAGTGGCATCATACCTGTGCCTTTTGCCGGAGCTTCCAGAAGAACAGGATACCTCCTACGACAAAGAGTTACTACTGGAGCTTCTGGTAGGTTTCAAAGCAAAGCCATTCATCATTTTGTCTAACAGTCAGGAATTGTCCATCTTGCTAACAGTAGCTTCTCAGCTAAAACCCCACTGCTTTAATAATGCTGCTTTTTTTCTGGCATTCTAAAAAGCCATTAATTTATGATGTTGACCTTGAAATGCAGATTAAGCTCTCTTTGTTGCCTCCTCATTTTTGAAATCCAATTAGGGTTTCTCGTTGACTGAATTGTCCAGTAAGTGCACTATGTGGTACATGGCCGGAGGTTCCTGGCAGGCCTCTTCTGATTGCCCCATTAACTTCCTCATGGCATATCCTCTCCAGCGCCTCACACAGCCACATAAGATGCCCTCTCATTGTGGTCTTCAGCAGAGCACCTCTGTCTTGCTTTGCCTGTAATTACGCTCTCCAGATCTCCTCCGAAGGTTCAGGAGAGACTCCACCATAATTAACTAGCAACATTGTTGGAGCCAATGTCAGTCCACTAATTTAAGTGGCCTGGGTTGCCCACAGCAACTGAAATCTCAAAAGATTAGGCCTTCGTTATATGCATGTGCTGCAGGCTACAGTGGAGCCAGAGCAGGTCACACATGAGATAAAGCACTTAATTAAGCTTTGAAAGGATAAGCTTCCCCACCGTACTCCCTGATTAATTCATTGTATTTTATAAAAGCAATGAACCAGTGGTTCAGCTACCATGCAGTGCTTTGTTGTATTGGTTAAGTTATACAATATTTCTATTCATCTTTCGAATATGTACACAATAGATTTACACTCAGTACCCCTTTAATTATAAATGCTTACCTTTTAGGAAGGTGATTCTGGTGTAAAGTTAGACTGTAACTGTTTGTTGTAGTCACTCTCTAGGCCTTTGTCAGTTATGTTAATTAAACTGAATTTAAAGATTCAATTTAATCTGGCAATCAGAAAATGTCTTGGGTTTCAGTGATAGTTTTGACTACATTGACATTCAGTTGCAAAATAAGAGAAAAACTTTGTTTTTGAATTGCAGCTTATTTAAAATTTTTCTTATTTTAACAAGATATTTGACACTATATGGATTTTTAAAAAATAATTATTTCTTCCTATTCGTTTTTTTAAATCAAGCTTGTAAAGCACAATTTTCATATTTAATTTTAATCCTGTGGACCATTTAACATCTACAGACTATTTTGGTATAGTGTCTGTAGTAGTTTTATCTGTGAAAATCTCAGAGCTCAGTGTTAGCGTTTGAATACATTAACAGTGGGTTGATATTCATAACTTGGAATGTTCTTACTCTGTGCTGCTGCTGCTGCTGTTTTTATTTTAGCAGTGTGTTCAGCTTAAGGCTGAGTGTGAGAGAGATAGAATTTGAAGTGGAAGAGTGTTACCTGGGATTCTGTACTCAGTGCTCAGCAGGCACAGCTTCACACTTCCTCGTTTCTCACTTTTTCGTTTCATCTTTCAGACTGCAGGAGCACACACACCACACCCACTTTTTCACTGCAATGTCTTTTCTTTAACAGTCACTGACAGAGACAGAATGTACTTTTTTAAAAATTCCATAGAAATGACTGGACATCTAGTGAATGTGGTCAGTGTTTATTAAAAGGGCCTAAAAGTCAATATTAAACTCAGCCCTCTACAATTTTATCATAACATACAAATAACATTGTATTAATGGATAGAGGATCAGCTGTTTAAGCTTCAAATAGCAAAATTGGCCTTGTTTTCTCTGAGTGACTAGATGATGCCCACTCTTTTTTTAATCACTCTTGTGTGTTTTTAAACAGAAAGGCATCTGTTAGCTGATGTATTAGAGCTGGACATCTAGTCATTTTCATTCAACTGTGTTTGCTGACTAGAGTGGCTGCACTGGAAGCAATTTGAAAGGATGTGGTGGCTGACTTCATATGTATCAGAGGTGGCCTAATTAATAAAAGTAAATAAATAGTAAATACATTAAATGTAAACAAAAAAAAATAATTAAAGTATCACTGATAAGCCCCAGAGCTGTTCATTCTCCCCTGCTGTCTGTGACTGTCACAGACCTGTGTTGTGTAGAGTGAGAGGGAGGGGGATCAGCGCAGGACGGACCTTCTGGGAGCAGGTCTTTCATTAACCCAATTTTTCTCTCTCCCGCACACTCGCACTGTCTCTCACTCTCTCGATCTCTCGCTGTATGCACAGGTGTCTCGCCATGAGCGGAGAATCTCCCAGATTGAGCAACTTAACCAGATGCCTCTTTATCCAACTGAGAAGATTATCTGGGATGAGAACATCGTCCCCACTGAGTACTACTCAGGCGAAGGTCAGCCTCCCACCTTTCAACTGCGTTTCCTGTTACCAAAGTTAAATCAGTTTTATTTACTTTGTAAAGTTATACTTGCATCTATAATCCTTTAGACTTTGGTGTGCATCACTGCATGCATAAATAGTTTACCAGTCTAAACAAGGCACATTTGAATTCATTAAGAATTGACCATTTAAAGACTAATCCAAAATAAATTAAAATAATTTAGTTTATTTTTGCTGCTGTGTTCTTGCACCTTCTGGGATACACTAGGCACAATTCATTTTTATTGTTGAAAGCTTCGAGTCTGAAGCGTGGAAATATTTTACAGTGGAACATAAAAACACACCATAATATATGTGGTTCTAGTGCTTTGACTGGGTATGAGCTGGTTACCTCCAGACATTTGTTTGGTTTCAATTGTTTTAGCCCATGACACCAAACCATGTTGTGGGCATTACACTCCCACTAAGTTTTCACTCTGTATTTATTTCTGGTTAGAAATAGCTTTTGGATCAATTATGTTATATTTAATAATATTTTTTTGTTTGGTATTCCAGGACTGAACCAGATGTGCAATATGAGAGAAGTAGACTAATGAACACATGCTACTGAAGGCACTGAGTTCTTATCAATAGAGTTTGTGTAGATGAGGACCTCAGTCAGACCCTGCTGGTGTCTAATTGCAGTTTGATTTCCAGTTGTGATATTACGATTTTATTTTAGGTCAAAGAAATGTCCAGAATAAAGATGTGCACCAGATGTGCAATTTGAGAGTAGTCGACTAATGAACATATGCTACAGAGTCTCAGTTGAGTTGTAGCACCTTTTCAATACAGGAACTGTTTATGAATTTAGGTTAGAATGATTATTTTTGATAAGCCAAGTCTCAACTTGAATGTACTGAAAATGTTTGTTTGATTGAACGAAATAAAATATGATTATCTTTATATGCAGGTTGTTTAGCACTCCCAAAGCTGAATCTGCAGTTCCTGACCCTTCACGATTACCTGTTGAGAAACTTCAATCTTTTTCGCCTGGAGTCTACTTATGAGATCAGACAGGACATAGAAGATATAGTGTTCCGAATGAAGCCATGGTAAGTGATCACATATGCCATTAACCCATTTGCTCTTATAATGCCACCACTATGTTTAACAGTTTAACACTTATATGCATGTATACCAAAAAGTGCATTATTTTACCTATTATAGATGTGTGTTGTGCATTCATTCTACCTAAAAAAAAAAGTTTCAGAGAACTTATTGAAACCTATAACTGTAGTAAACTGTGTGATTACCCAGTTCCACACAATATCCAGAGATTCCAGAAGGTTGCATAAGAAATGTATTTAATATAAAACAGAAAAGCATCTTCCTCCCTGTGTGTTGTGACATTAGTGATGTTGACAAGTGATCTGATGCATTCTTTTTGGCATAGCCTGCCTGGCTGATCTTGACAAGGTCATTGCTGATGACAGTAACAGTAGTTCAGTTTGGTCTGTTTGAGAAGAGTGAAAGGCACTGGGTTATTATCAATAGGTAGGCAGTGTGTGATGGAACTTCAGAGTTTGTGAAGAAGGGGAGACAGAGGACCTCAGTCACACCCTGCTGTTGTCTGATTGCAGTTTGATTTCCAGTGGTGTGATTACGATTTGATTTTAGGTTGGAGAAATGTCCGGACTAAAGCTGCTTCTGGTCTCTTGCAGGCAATCAGAGTATGGCGGGGCCGTGTTCGGTGGATGGGCCAGGATGGCACAGACTATTGTGTCCTTTTCCATTGTGGAAGTGGCCAAGCCTAACATTGGGGAAAACTGGCCTGCTCGAGTCCGTGCTGATGTTACTGTGAACCTCAATGTACAAGAACACATCAAAAATGAGTGGGAAGGTGAGTGTGTCTGTGAGTCATGGAATGACGGAGACAAAAAAACACACACACTTCTCTTGAAGTGGTTGACTGATCAAACTGGTAAATCATTTGTGTTCCATTTTACCCCCCTAGCCTGTTTTGCTCAGTAAACCACATCTATGACCTTGGTTTCTTTAGTGTCCTTTGTAGCATTAATTATTGGTTGTTGACTTCATAGTGTTACTCATGCGCTTGTCATCATGTGTCAGAGCTTCTTGTCCAGTCATTCACATTAGTTGGGTCATTACATGAGTGTATTGGTACAGTGAAGTAGGTCTGTAAAAATAAATATCACACAGTATTGTGAGGTAGTTTGCGATACTGTATGGATTCTCACAAATCCAGTATCCGATTTTTATTTCACACTTTCAACCCATTGTTCGCATTTTGCGGTTTCTGAGCTAACAATAGTTGCTGTATTCTAAGGTCGCTTTTCTACTGCAGGGGATACTGATTTCATACACATGTAACTGTGTCATTCCTTGTGCAAAACAGTAAAAATTGTTATAATAAAAAAATACTTACTAATTTTGTTTTTATAGTTTGTACAAGGAAAACATTTTTTTATTCAGGTGTTAGGTGCATTTTTCCACAATCCTTTTTAAATATAAAGAATCCCTTGTAAGTAACATCTGGAAATATGTTTGTGACAGTGTTTTCTATAAATACATTGTAAATATCAAAACATTAGCAAAACTGTGCTTAAATTATCACAATATATTACAATATTTTGAGTCACCGTCTTGTCGTATGGCCAGATTCTTGCTGATGCACAGCCTTACAGTAAATGCAAAATGTGTGGGGGCACATACAAGGATTGTTGAGTACAGTGTTCTGTTGTAAATTAGTATGCAACTGATCCAGTCCTATGGGACTACCTACTAAAGGATGTCTTGCTCTGCATTAATGAATAAATTTACTATTAAATTTAGTATTAATCAGGCTCCCATCTCTCATTACATTAAACAATATTGCTCCGAGTCATGTGATACTGTGAGTTCCCAGGTGCACTATATCAGTACAATGTAATATCTCCTCTACGCCCAGCTCTTCGATGCCTTTTCTTTATAGCCATGCTCTCTATCCTCCTCTTTGCCTAAGAGGTGAGATTTGCAGTGTGAGAGAGTGGGAGCCCACCTCCCTCCTTCTTTCTGGCTGCATAATTAGAGCCTTCATGTTTAAAAGATCAGCATGTGCTGACGGGGTGCTTTCTGTTTTCTGCTTCTCTTTCTGTCTCTCTCTCTCTCTCTCTCTCTCTCTCTCTCTCTCTCTCTCCATCTCTCTCTCTCAATCTCTCTCCTCCCTCTCTACAGGTCTGCGGAAGCACGACGTTTGCTTTCTAATCACTGTGCGGCCCAACCTGCCCTACGGCACACGCTTTGACCGAAGGCAGCCCTTTGTGGAGCAAACAGGCCTGGTGTATGTGAGGGGCTGCGAGGTGCAAGGCATGCTGGATGATAAGGGCCGGGTCATTGAGGAAGGTAGGTCTTTCCCTGCCCCATACTGTGTAACTACCCGACTTGAAACAAATATATCAAAGTTCTCAAAAAATACACCAGTTCACTGTGTGTTCACATTTCATCAGCTCCACTGAGCATATAGGAACACTTTGTAGCTTTATAATTACAGGCTGTGGTCCATCTGTTTCTCCTAGGGATGCACTAAAATGAGAATTTGTGGGCAAAACCAAACAGTGTTTTATGATTTAAATAACCTAAATGCATTTTATCCTGCTTTTCATGCAATTTCGAAATATTTATCGGACAGCTAACATTTTTTTAACATACCACTCTAGTTACAATTTGATCACATTCTACTATACTTACTTGACTGAACAATATCCTATTCAACATCCTATACGCTTCAGTGGAGAGAGCCGCTGCATGCCACAGTGCACGCTGGGTTGCGTTGCATTGAATGCAGCCCCGCCCTGGCGAAAAAGTTCAGCAGAGCTCAACTTTATTCAAATGAATCCGGCCGCCGCGCTGCGTCCAGTCGTTCAGACACAACAGGCTGCAACTTCACATGCATACGAGCCTCACACACAGAACAGCTGCCTTTCAACCACAGAAGAGAAGCTAAAAATACATATATACACTACCGTTCAAAAGTTTGGGGTCACATTGAAACGTCCTTATTTTTTAAGGAAAAGCACTGTACTTTTTTCAATGAAGATAACTTTAAACTAGTCCTAACTTTAAACAAATACACTCTGTACATTGCTAATGTGGTAAATGACTATTCTAGCTGCAAATGTCTTTTCACTGGTTTTCACTCCAGTGTTCTAATGGTACAATGTGTTTGCTCATTGGCTCAGAAGGCTAATTGATGATTAGAAAACCCTTGTGTAATCATGTTCACACACCTGAAAACAGTCTAGCTCATTACAGAAGCTACAAAGCTGACCTTCCTTTGAGCAGATTGAGTTTCTGGAGCATCACATTTGTGGGGTCAATTAAACGCTCAAAATGGCCAGAAAAAGAGAACTTTCATCTGAAACTCGACAGTCTATTCTTGTTCTTAGAAATGAAGGCTATTCCATGCGAGAAATTGCTAAGAAATTGAAGATTTCCTACAACGGTGTGTACTACTCCCTTCAGAGGACAGCACAAACAGGCTCTAACCAGAGTAGAAAAAGAAGTGGGAGGCCGCGTTGCACAACTAAGCAAGAAGATAAGTACATTAGAGTCTCTAGTTTGAGAAACAGACGCCTCACAGGTCCCCAACTGGCATCTTCATTAAATAGTACCCGCAAAACTCCAGTGTCAACATCTACAGTGAAGAGGCGGCTGCGGGATTTTGGGCTTCAGGGCAGAGTGGCAAAGAAAAAGCCATATCTGAGACTGGCTAATAAAAGAAAAAGATTAAGATGGGCAAAAGAACACAGACATTGGACAGAGGAAGACTGGGGAAAAAAGTGTTGTGGACGGATGAATCCAAGTTTGAGGTGTTTGGATCACAAAGAAGAACGTTTGTGAGACGCAGAACAAATGAAAAGATGCTGGAAGAATGCCTGACGCCATCTGTTAAGCATGGTGGAGGTAATGTGATGGTCTGGGGTTGCTTTGGTGCTGGTAAGGTGGGATATTTGTAGAGGGTAAAAGGGATTCTGAATAAGGAAGGCTATCACTCCATTTTGCAACGCCATGCCATACCCAGTGGACAGCGCCTGATCGGAGCCAATTTTGTCCTACAACAGGACAATGACCCTAAACACACCTCCAAATTGTGCAAGAACTATTTACAGCAGAAGCAGGCAGCTGGTATTCTATTGGTAATGGAGTGGCCAGCGCAGTCACCAGATCTGAACCCCATTGAGCTGTTGCGGGAGCAGCTTGACCGTATGGTACGCCAGAAGTGCCCATCCAACCAATCCAACTTGTGGGAGCTGCTTCTAGAAGTGTGGGGTGCAATTTCTCCAGCTTACCTCAACAAATTAACAGCTTGAATGCCAAAGGTGTGCAATGCTGTAATTGCTGCAAATGGAGGATTCTTTGATGAAAGCTACCACCACAACCCTACACACACCACCACCATGTCAGCGTCACTGCAGTGATGAAAATAACAGACCAACCAAATCATATCTGCTCTGTGGTGGTCCTGTGGAGTCCCGACTGTTGAAGAGCAAGGTGAAATAAGGTTAAACCGCTGTCTGTCACTATAGAATTATAGGCTCAGTGGAGCTAAAAAATATAAATATATAAATAAATAAAAAATGGACCGTGAGTAAAGAAACAAAGGTAACGTTAATACTATGTATTTTTTTTTTTAAATCCACGTATTATAAAAACAACTTATTTAAAATTAAAATAAAATTAAAATAGTTTGTCCAATTACATTTGAGCCTGTGAAATAAAGGGATTATGTAAGAGGGCTTATGGTTAATTCAATATATTGTTTTTATCTAAATCCCATTTAAATCCATTGACATTGTACAGAGGCAAAACTACAAAATATTTCCTGATTGTATAGGTCTTTTCTGCAGCACACTGTGATCAAAACATCTAGCTTCTACTTCTAAAATACTACATGCTAGAGTCAGTTGTGTCTCAGTCTCAGATGAAATGCTCCATGACTGTGCCTTGCTGTTGAAGTGTTGTTTGTTTTTTGTTTTTTTTTTTCTTCAGATTTTATTGAATTATTTAGTAGTTGTTTATGCCTTTGAGTGGGAAGGGGATTCTTCCATTGTAAAATAATGTTTTTCAATGAGACAATATGTTTAAACCCCCTTGGGGAGTAGCACGCTTGGTATCCGAGAATATCCTGTATTCTGTAAATCCCCAGCAGCGAGGGTTTTAGACTTACAGTTGTGGTCAAAAGTTTACATACACTTGTAAAAAAACATAATGTTATGGCTGTCTTGAGTTTTCAATAAGTTCTACAACTCTTATTTTTCTGTGATAGAGTGATCGGAACACATACATGTTTGTCACAAAAAACAGTCATAAAATTTGGTTCTTTCATAAATTTATTATGGGTCTGCTGAAAATGTCACCAAATCTGCTGGGACAAAAATATACATACAGCAACAAAATTTGTCAATTTTGGTGATGTAGCGAGTTGTGTCAATCAAATTATCTTCATGTCATGGCCTCTTCACTTCTTGTAAGTGATTCTGATTGACTACAGCTGTTGACTTCTCATGAGCCCATTTAAATAGGGCTCATTTGACCCAGTGATTAGACTCAGCTACAAAAGCTACAATGGGAAAGTCAAAGGAACTCAGTGTGGATCTGAAAAAGCGAATTATTGACTTGAACAAGTCAGGGAAGTCACTTGGAGCCATTTCAAAGCAGCTACAGGTCCCAAGAGCAACTGTGCAGACAATTATACGCAAGTATAAAGTGCATGGAACAGTTGTGTCACTGCCACGATCAGGAAGAAAACGCAAGCTATCACATGCTGCCGAGAGGAGATTGGTCAGGATGGTCAAGAGTCAACCAAGAATCACCAAGAAGCAGGTCTGCAAGGATTTGGAAGCTGATGGAACACAGGTGTCAGTCTCCACAGTCAAGCGTGTTTTACATCGCCATGGACTGAGAGGCTGCCGTGCAAGAAAGAAGCCCTTGCTCCAGAAAAGGCACCTTAAGACTCGGCTGAAGTTTGCTGCTGATCACATGGACAAAGATAAAACCTTCTGGAGGAAAGTTCTCTGGTCAGACGAAACAAAAATTGAGCTGTTTGGCCACAACACCCAGCAATATGTTTGGAGGAGAAAAGGTGAGGCCTTTAATCCCAGGAACACCATGCCTACTGTCAAGCATGGTGGTGGTAGTATTATGCTCTGGGGATGTTTTGCTGCCAGTGGAACTGGTTCTTTGCAGAAAGTAAATGGGATAATGAAGAAGGAGGATTACCTCCAAATTCTGCAGGAAAACTTAAAACCATCAGCCCGAAGGTTGGGTCTTGGGCGCAGTTGGGTGTTCCAACAAGACAATGACCCAAAACACACATCAAAAGTGGTAAAGGAATGGCTAAACCAGGCTAGAATTAAGGTTTTAGAATGGCCTTCCCAAAGTCCTGACTTAAACCCCATTGAGAACATGTGGACAGTGCTAAAGAAACGGGTTCATGCAAGAAAACCATCACATTTAGCTGAACTGCACCAATTCTGTCAAGAAGAGTGGTCAAACATTCGACCTGAAGCTTGCCAGGAGCTTGTGGATGGCTACCAAAAGCGCCTAGTTGCCGTGAAAATGGCCAAGGGACATGTAACCAAATACTAATGTTGCTGTATGTATATTTTTGACCCAGCAGATTTGGTGACATTTTCAGCAGACCCATAATAAATTTATGAAAGAACCAAATTTTATGACTGTTTTTTGTGACAAACATGTATGTGTTCCGATCACTCTATCACAGAAAAATAAGAGTTGTAGAACTTATTGAAAACTCAAGACAGCCATAACATTATGTTTTTTTACAAGTGTATGTAAACTTTTGACCACAACTGTACTTGCTCACTCAGGGATTTTTTGTTGTTAATAGGGATTTGCTGCAGTGATGCCTAAATACTGATGACATGTTGAAGCAATCACCCTCATTCTGTCACACTGCTTTTGCCAGTTTCTGTCCAATTAAGACTGTTCAGTGAAAAACAGGGACATTTCTGGCACATTTCCGTAGGTGTGTGCCTACAGTAGGGATATGCTGCATGATTGAGTGGTCAGCGGAGAAAATATGACAGTAAACTGCAATGGTATTGTTTGTTTATTAGGAATGCTTTTTGCACATTCAGTCAGGGTTTCCAAGCTGTTTTTTGTGTAAATAGCTCTCAATTTGTTGCATAGTGCCCTATACGGATGGTGATAGTTGTACTTAATACAAATTTATCACCCATTCACACAGAATAAGAATGATGAGACTGGCTGTCATACCAATTATATACTTATACATTTAAAAATACTTGTTTCCTATTTATAGTAAAAATAAAATGTATGTAGGTTTTGCAGCTATATGTTCATAACACACAGACAGGTTATAGGCTACACTATACAATGACTTATTTAAAGTTGCCTGGTGAGACTCCTCTTTTGGATTTGAACCTTGTAAGTTGTTTAACATCTGAGGTTCGTTGCAGATTTAAACAATCTGAAATATCTGTGCCATGAATGCCACCGCAATGGCCTCTGTACCTCATAAATCCACAACAGCTCCCTCTGAATATTTACCCATATTACTTGCTTGGGTTTAATATAACCTGAGGTCATTTTTATCGCTTGAATTACAGAAGGTCCAAAAGGTGCCAGACGTACTGACAGGCAGTGTGTGGTTCCTAAAAGTGATTGACATCACTGAGATGTCTGACATTAATTATATGTGTAAGCTCACCTCCATAGGTGAAATTAATAAAGCCCAGAATAAGACTCAAGTCACAATGTAAAGCAGCTTTTTTGCTCCCTTTTCCTTTCAGCGCAGGCAGTTTTATGATCGTAATGTCAGGCTCACCTGCACTTATCTCAGTTTAAGCGTTTAGTCCTGTCGTCAGAACATGTGTCTTTACCCATAGCAGCTCTCTGCCCTCTCTTGCTGATCTTATCCTATTAAAATTGCAGGCTCAGTCTCTGTAAGAGGCAGCTACTGCAACAAACAGACACCTATTAATGTTTCAGATGCCTAGAGGGGTTGGCCACGCTTGAGCAAAACTCTTCCCAAATTGCACGCAGCATACAGCATGTGAAAATATCTGGATCCTGCTACTGATGGCTGCTGAATGTAGACATGTATTAGTGCCCCATAATGAGGGAAATTCAGCACCAGATTCAGCTCCCTGTCCAGGCATCCGTTGTACTGTAATTCTTCTTTAGTGGTTCCTCACCACTGATCAGTGTACCAAACATAAGCTTCTCTTATATGACTGTGGGTTGTCAGTAGGTGGGCACATTAATCCAACTTCAAAAATAAAGTAGTTTTGTAGCTCAGGAGACTCCTTTAGAACACAAACATTGCCAGTTCACAATCAGCAGCCGGAGTCTGAGAGAACACAGAGGAGAAGATGAAACTCTCTTCCACCATCCAGCTGTGATGCTGGCTGGCATAGTCATCTGTTGGCTGGCATAGTCATCTGTTGGCTGATGGATCAGAGCTTAGAGTCTGGTGCTTTTCTCGAGCGCGTTGGCTACCTATTGATGCTGCATTTGCACCTTCGAAAAAAGTTTAAAAGAGGCAGTGGCTCGCTTCACATCTGTCGAAATAATAGTGCAATTGTCCTTTCCTTCCTAGTATCAGTAGAATCACAAGTAATGGAGAGTTCTAGTGTGCATTAAATGACTAATCTCAACTGGTCTGCTAACAAAACCAGTAATACTCATTTGGTCATCACCGTTCCTTTGTTCTGGTATGCTTCAAATAATGTTTTGTGGTTAACTCTAGGTCCTGATCCAAAGCCAAAGCTGAGAGGGGACACAAGAACTTTCCGGGTGTGGCTGGACCCCAATCAGTACCAGCAGGACATGACCAGCTTGATCCAGACTGGTGCAGAAGACCCCTATGAAACCTTCAACGTCATAATGAGACGCAAGCCCAAAGAGAACAACTTCAAGGTCAGTCTAAACATCTTGCTTATGGAACATTACCAGTTTAGCAGGGCTTTTATGATATTGCCCATTCATTAGGAGCAACTATGATTCAGTTATAAAATCATTTGGACAGTTAATCATTTTATTTTCTGCTGTTGCTATATTTCTAACTACATGAGATGAGAGATGAGCATGGCATGCACACTAATGGAAATGCAATAAAATAGAGTAAATCAATTTTGCACTGTCTTGATATGCAGAACAGACTTTACAAATGTGAGTTAAAAAGGATGCTAAAATGGAAATGCATGGCTCATTAGATTATCACAACCATAAGAGTGCTGTTAGCTTTACGGTTATTTCTGATAAGTACAGGCACATCTCAAGGGTGGTCATTGAAGCCTGTTTTGCCCACTCATGCTATAAGGGTTTTCTCTTTTACTTTCATTTTGTCCATCTTTATGTTTTTTTTTGTTTGTTTGTTTTTTTTGTTTTTAATGTGTTTTGTCTAAAGTTAAAACTATTTGACTCTGTGTATTCTTTCTCTCACAGGCTGTTCTGGAGACCATTCGTAATTTGATGAACACTGAGTGTGTTGTCCCCGATTGGCTGCATGACATCATTCTGGGATATGGTGATCCGGGGAGTGCCCATTACTCCAAGATGCCCAATCAGATCTCATCTCTGGACTTCAATGATACCTTCCTGTCCATTGATCACCTTAAGTCCTGTTTTCCAGGTTGCACAGTGAAGGTCACTGAGGAAGACCCAGCTCGACAGGTCCCTCCATTCAGGTCAGAAATACAGTACCCTCTGTTGCACATTGGCAACTGCTTTCCTGCGATTTGTCCTTCAAATCTTTTTTTTAAAGTGCAGCTTCAAATATGTAGAACCATCTTGTAGTGAAATTAAAATAGGTTATATCCATTAGTTCTGAGTTTTGAATGGTATTTAATGTTCACCTCCCTAATTATACAACTGTCACAATACAAGGGTGATGGTGCATAGAGAATACATGGTAGAAGCTGTTAGGGTAAATATATTAATTTCACAAGCACACGTCACCCATAAACCTAGATCTGTAAACCTGCCTGGTATTTGCTTACATGGTATTTTGGAACTGAATTGGATTAGGATTACTTCTGTGGTAAATGTAGTCTTTCAAAATGTTATTCTGTGGTGTGAACCAGAACCAAGTAGATCTAATAAATTTAAAATGCTTCAGTAAAATAACTTATTGTTTTCAATAAAGTAGACTATAAATATAATCGAACAGTCTTGCATAAAAGTCAGAGTAATATTCCAGTTGGTTTTAGTGGTATGGACAAAAGCAGAGGTTTAGGAAGAGGCTCAGGCACAAAGTGTTCTTAAAAAAGCCAATAACTGATCCAGTGGATTAGATCAGGATGTCCAAAGTTTCATTGTTTCAGTGCCATTGATTTAATTCTGCTTGTTTTGTTTCTTTACAGAATAAATTTTCCTGTCAGGAATACCAAAGGGAAGAAACGAAAAGCAGATGAAGAAGAGGAGCCAAAAGAGGAAGATCTTACACTTATGGTGGAGCCTCATGTGATTCCTAACAGAGGACCCTACCCCTACAACCAGCCCAAACGGTAAGGAGAATTCATGAGCCCTGACCCTTTAGAGCAGGAATCAGGCTTTGTCTGATGTGCCTGGTGCTGTACTGAAATAAACCTAGCTTGGAGCTGATGCTTGGATGCATCCTCCTGATCACCAGTCAGGTTTTATCACTCGCCAGAGTGCCTATAGCTACCTACCTAAAACACCTGCTCCCAGATTAAATCCCAGATTAAGCCACAGTGTTCTGGACTTGACACTAGTTTGGACTTTTTCAACATTGAGGGCTCACAGGGTTTGGAACTCAGGTGTTTATTTAAAGTTTACATAAAGGATTTAAGCTCAAGTTTGAGTATACAATTGCCTTAAAATTACTTGTTCTACTTTGATCTACTTCAGTAACAAGCGAAATGTCAAGCTTTATTGGTACAAGACTTTATATCATCAAACGAATTTAAATAGTCAAAAAATTATGGTAATATTGATATTACTCTGCTTCTCCCAGCTTTTCTTTGATATTGAAATTAATGAATGCTAGAAAGCATTAGCTTCACAGGCACTTTGTGTTCCTAATGTTTTTTTTGTTGTGCATTTAAATAGGAACACCATTGAGTTTACCCCGACCCAGATTGAGGCTATTCGAGCGGGCATGCAGCCTGGTCTCACCATGGTAAGAGTTCTGTTTTTTATATTATGTCGTTTTATCAGATCATTATTTTATTTTTTTAAATTGTGGTGAAATTTGTATTTAAACACACATCCATTTAGGATGCTTAATAAAGTATCCACTAAGATAATCAATTACTTGAAAATAAATAATCATTATGTGCAGCCCTCTATGCAAACATATCTGACATAGTTATTAAAACCTTTAACTTGTGCTCATCCATTACTCAGAGCATATTTGTGTCCCTATATTTTACTGAAGAAGTTGCTGAACTATACTCAATCTCTACCAATCCGGAGTCTTTCAATAGACTTTTCAAGTCTGGTTCAGTTTTAAAGTGTTGCTGTGAGTAGTGCTGCTCTTCAACTTCTATCGCTCTCTATCCAGGTTGATTTGGTCACTGGAAATCCAGGCTATTTCTCATAGACCATCACCATCTTTCATGTAAATGTGGGTGAAATTAGAGTGAAATACGGCTGTGAGAGGCTTCCAGCAAAGGATCTGAGGTGTCCTTGCTTTACACTTCCTCCACCGGTTGCTGATTGAGGATCATCTTCACGCTGCTGATTGGTTACTGGCAGGGGCTGCTGGCTGTTATTTATGGTGTGGCTGCCTGAGAGTGAATAAGACAGGATGGATATCGATAGAGTTGTAAAACAAGTGAGCCTACGTGCCTGTCATTCTCCACCTCTACTAATGGCTGGCATGTGTGGACTGGGTTCACAGCCAAACCATGGGGTTTCCATTCCTTCAGCATTAGTCTTTTTGTGTTTACTACGAGGTTGTTTTGGGTGATTTCTCATTTTTTCTGATATGCAAGCTGCTTCTTAGATGAAAACCTTTGTGAGAGATACTGGCTATGAATATGTCTGCTTCACAGACACACAAGTGCTCTGGTTAATATATTTAAGTCACTATTCTATACAGTTTAATTGTTCAATGCCATATTACCGGTTACTAGTAGGACAGGGATTTTTGTTTTTGTAACAAGTGCAGTTCAGAAGAACATTCCCACTTTTATTGATAGCAATTATAAATAGACCTTTCTTTTGTAAAATATTTTTCTTATTAAAAAAATATATTGACTAAAACATGACTAGAAAGGTATTGCAAACAATGTATTTACACCAAGGCTGTCAATCAATTAATTCATAAGTTTAACCCTGCATTCTTATTT
Organism: Astyanax mexicanus; assembly: GCF_023375975.1. Taxonomy (NCBI): domain Eukaryota; kingdom Metazoa; phylum Chordata; class Actinopteri; order Characiformes; family Acestrorhamphidae; genus Astyanax; species Astyanax mexicanus. The sequence continues at coordinate 15,226,459 of NC_064421.1, forward strand.
TGTAATGAATGACTTTAACGCCTTTCTGGCAGAGGGACTAGACTTGTGTTGACTTCACTTTTAAGACAGTGCAGTGACCATGGTTTTCTACACACTCTGGACTGTCACAACACTCCTGCTGTTCTGTTTACTCAGGTTTCAGTCCTTTCTGTATTTGTACAAGGAAGGCCTCATTATTCCCAATTAGACATGCGTTGCTGCAGACCAATTCCAGTTAAATGTCCAGACTGAATTTATCCAGACTACCCTATTTTACAGCTTTTCACACTTAAGTCTTTTTAGGCTTTGTGTCTTTAGATTCCAAGCATTGCAGCTTTGCAAAAGATTCAATCCATCTAACTAAGAGAAGAGAAGAAAAGAAGTAAACAGGCCAGACTTTGAGCAAACACTAATTTTGTGAGCGGTCAAGCAACTTTTCACAAGAACTGTATCCTGTGGAGCAGAGTCTTTTTGTATTAGTTATCTAACCTCCTGCATTTCTGCTTTTCTTCTTTTGTTTCAACCCTGTCTTTAGGTCGTGGGCCCCCCAGGTACAGGCAAGACTGACGTCGCTGTGCAGATCATCTCCAACCTGTACCACAACTTCCCAGAGCAGAGGACTCTCATTGTGACTCATTCCAATCAGGTAGAGCCTGCCACTGCCTGGAGCAGCTTAGCATCTCGTTACAGCCGTACGCTCTCACGCCCCCCTCTAAACTCCCTTAGTCATAATCACCACACGATTGGATTTAAAATGGCATTCGGAGAAATGTGATCACTTCATGGCCTGAAATGTTCGGCTTAGCCTGTGTTGCTGGGGGAATTCTTAAATCTGGGCCACGGTGGCCATCAATCAGACTGAACATTTTCCAGCAAACTCCAGCAGTGAAAATTATTAACTACTCTTCCTTCTGCAGCTTTTTTTTTAAGCTGTCAAATCGTAGATTACTGTTTTTGCCTTAGCTGTTTCGTGTTTATATCCACATGCTGTGATGATGCATATTATTTTCATGTTCCTTGATGGTGGTCAAATGACACCTTTATAGTTATTGTGTCTAAACTCAGCTTGCGTATGTGTTTTTTTTTTTATCCAGGCTCTGAACCAACTGTTTGAAAAGATTATGGCTCTAGACATTGATGAGCGGCACCTGCTGCGTCTGGGGCATGGTGAGGAGGAGCTAGAGACTGAGAAGGACTTCAGCAGGTAAGCCTGAAGACCCTGTTACACATGCATGTTTTGAAAACCCAGAGCTTTTCACGGCCCACCTGGAGGAGCTGTCCTGTATGTCTGAACGCAAATGTCAGAATCAGTTGTACCCAGATTTTGTAGTGTCATTGAAGGCTGTGTGAGCCATTGTGTGAATAGGGCTCTTAAATTTCTGGAGAATTCACAGTGGGCCGTGCTGAGGTTCCTGTAGGTGCTAAACCACACTGAACATATCCTAAAGTGTGTCGCATTGAGTGCAGCATCTTTAAAAGAACAGTCTGGAAAATGAAAACCGACAAACCTATGGCTCACTTATTGCATGCCTCTCATGCTATTCACACTAACAGGCAACAAGTTGCTTATAAAGCTCCAAGTTTGTCTCTTAAGGCCACTGATGTTGTTGCATAGTGGCTCTTTGCTAGTTCAGGCTTCTGACAAGAGCATGGAAAAAAAAAAGCAAATACTTTGTTGTTGTTTTTTTTTTTTTTTTAAACTTAAGTGCTGTAATGTTTTGCATGTGTACCCCTTTTTAACAATTCAGTAGAACAGTGTCTGCAAACAACCATTCCTGATTCAGTGTCTGACATTTTAAGACGCTTTCAAACAACCTCCTTGTCTGCTGCATTTATAAAGAGTGCACAACTCCACACTGGTTTCAGTTTGATCATGCTCTCGAAAATGCCATTGTGTGCTATAAATTTAGTATTCACTTATTTATTACATTTTTTTTGTTGCCAAATTTTGTGTGTATCCAAGCTGTGACTGGATTTGATTCTGGCGCAGTGCTGCTTTCCACTGTTTACAAAATATTCCCTACAAATCACATGCTCTCATAGGAAATGACTGGTCACATGCTTGATCACCACATGATCTTGGTCTTTTGGTCCAGCCCCCTGTGTTAAGGCAGTAAGTCTGTAGTCAGTGGGTGTTTTCATTTGAATAAAAATATTCAGTCAAACTGTCTGTTGTGTGGATACATGTTCTTTCCACTGATCCCAGCATTACTTGTGCAGGACAGCATGTGTACCCAAGTAGGCCAATAAATGGAAGGCTGTGGGGTCTGACAGCGCACGATCAGTGGTGATGAATGTGTGTGACTGCATCTGCTCTAGAGGGGCATGATTGCATTATGCAGATAGCAGGAGGCCCAGGCAGGCGCCGAGAACAAGAGCTAACAATATTCAAATTCCACTGGGTTTCCAGCCCAATGGCAAGAGGGCGGAGAAGGCAGAGAATTTAATTAACGCCGCAGAAGCTGAAAAATGAAAAGCCCCCTCTAAAGCACAGCGAGGCAAGTTTACAGCACCATCAAAACACTCACCCTTCGCTCCGTAAATGACTGCTTTAATTAGTTATGAAAAATAAGTGAAACTGTGAAAAAAGAAAAAAAATATCTAAAGTTCAGCGCTCTTAATTGCGTGAGCTCCAATTTGTTTTCAGGGGTTTAACAAGAAACCAAAGTAGCATGAAACAAGGTCTCCTCTTTCCTGCTCATTATGTATGTGCGAAACACTGTGACATTATTAATCATGCGCTCAGAAGCTTTAGTTGGGGCTGTGGTTAAATCCACACCTGCACTATTCCTTTCACCTGGCTTTAGGTGATATGGCTTGTCCTGATGCCACCTACTAATCACCTCCTCACTGTCGTCGTGTTCAGAGGTGCAGATGGGTGCAGCTTTTAATTCAGCTTCAGCTCTTAATCACACCGACATTTTAGGTACTATATACTTACAGATTAAATGTATTGGGTTTATTTATTTATTTATTTGTGACTAATCAAGTGCTGTCAACTTTTACGCATTGGCCGTTGCATAATCATAAGTTTTCCCATCTGTAATTTTCTCCCTAACTTTAGATATGAGTACATGCCTGGTGCTTGTCATGCCCTGAGCTGTTTTGAGGGTGCTGAATGATTAATAAAGCAGCCAGTGTGTCTACGGGCTGTGAGATCACACATTTGGCTTCACTTTTGTCGTGCTGCTGAGCAATGACATTCCCTCGCGGTGCTGTGTAGCTGCTGATTAACCCTCCCGTCAGGCTCTCTTTGGGGGCCCTCATGGGCTGAAAGTCTGATATGAGAGCACATGAGAACACAAGCACATGAGCTCAGCTGTGTTTCCTAACTTCCTGACAGTCTAAACATTATGCATAAGAGTTGTGACTGAAAGTTTTTGAGATTTTTTTGGACCCTTTTTATTTTAATGTTATTGGAATTATTAATTAATATGAATGAAAAATGTAATATTAAAATATGGTGAGTGTTTTATTGTGATGGAACACTGCCTTCCCCAAGGTTTGTGGAAGGAAATGAGAAATTTTCACACCAGCAAAGTCATGCATTCACAAATGTGTATTATCTATAAATAAATTGATGTTTCTGAATTTGAACATTTCTACATGTTCAAATCTATTTTAGGTTGCTGAAAAAGATTGAAATGTTGTTAAATTTTCCTACAGTGGTGTTTTAAATTGACATTGCATAAAAATGAGATTTTAAAAGAACATCTGTAAAATCAATGGGGTGGTACATGGAGTTGTATATGGAGGATAATGTATTTCTGTAACCACACCTCCTTAGCTCGGACTGATGCATCTGCACCGTTTTACTTTGATTAAGACCTCTACCAAGAACTGCAAAAGACTATAAAGTCAAATTTGTGTCAAATCCTAAAATATGTCTAGTGTTTTCACTTCCACAAGACCATAGTGTTACCTAAAGTGTAATTGGTGTTTACACCAGTGGGTGAATGTAAATTACACTCTATTTGAGAACTGTATCGAACGCATTAGAGCAAATAAATCAGTTCTTACATACTGCTGTTTTATATTTAAGATTTACATTTTCCCAGACCTTGTCTTTAGGAGCCGTGTATGTAAATGTCTGCACAGTATGTGTGAATAGAGCTGGTCATAGAGTTGGTCATTTTCACAGTGGGTCATGCCATGCCTCCTGCACACACCACACAGGTGCCATTCCTTACTTACACCTTACAGAACATTTAGTTCCTGTGTGAAAAATCTTTCAATCTCGAATTTCTAACATTTATAACTTTGACTTCATTCAGTCTTACTGAGATGTACATTTGAGGTAAATGGACAAATCCAAAACATGGATTAAAATCTTAAATTCAATTTGCATTGATTTTTATTGAATGATAAAAAATGCCCTTTTGGAGATAAGGTTTTTTTGTGTAACAGCAATCATTTACTTTCATGCAAAGCCTGGACAAAAACCCTAAGGCAACAAAATGAGTACATAACACAGCTTATTCTCACCTGTGCATTAACTGTATAGACAGTCGTTCATAAATATTTGTTTATACATTTTCAAATTTGACCAACAAATGATTAATTATGCTTATTAATATAATATACTAATGACAAATACCATTTTGAACAGTACTTTCATGATGGCATTAATTGTGTGTTCCTGTGTCAGCTTTTTCATTTCTAAGTGCTTGTCATGTTGTAACTCAGGTACGGGAGAGTGAACTATGTCCTGGCCCGAAGGCTGGAGCTGCTCAGAGAGGTGGCTCGCCTGCAAGAGAGCCTGGACGTCCCAGGAGACGTGTCCTACACTTGTGAAACCGCTGGCCACTTCTATCTCTATCAGGTACCGCTGCAGCAGATCACACTTACCTCCACAGCTCTGCCTTTTTGGATCTCAGCCCCTCGCTAAGTCCTAACAAAATCCCCAAAGTATTATACCTTCTGTTTACTTGAGCTGTGTAATTACTGTACACACGCACGCATGAGGGAAAATGCCAGATCAGACAGAAACCCTTTTTTCTGATTGCATCAGCCGAGCTGCCCAAAATAGAGCGAATCCTTGCAGGGCTTAAACAAAGACGGCAAGCTGTCATGCTGAGAGGCAGGAGAGGAGCGTAGCCCAGCTTGGATGAATACACGAGAAGAATGAGCGGATTTGGAGGGGAGTCTTGTCTGTGCACAGAGCCTTAAAGATGAGCAGTGAACAGGGGCGCAGTGCTGAGCGGATGAGAATAGCACACACACTGTCAGACACAGGAACTGTCATTCTTTTGGGGCCCAGTGGCTCTGCCAGCTCAGGTTTCAGACACCTAAGTCGGTGCACTCATGTAGTTTGTTTTATTTTTTTATTAAATGTCATCTTCTCCTCGTTTTTCATAGCGTCTGTAGTAGGGTTGCAGCTAAAACTGATTTTACAGTATATCATGGTATAAAAATGGACTGTTAGATTTTCCCTACTACCCGTTATTGGTGTAAAAAGCAAGCATGTGATCATCTCGCCCACGCATGTTAATCAGTATCTCCTTTCCATCTCTGCCACCCCTTAGACTCAGCAACTGGCATCACACTTAGATGTAAACAAAGTGGAGAAAAACACAAAGAAAAAGGCAGAGAGAAGTGAAACCGTTATTAACTCCACTGCCCCTTCCCAACAAAAACTTAGATTACGCTGGATCCCACTAAATGAACACTGACAAGTACACGCTTGTCAGTCTGCCAAAGCTGCAGTTAGCTTTGTGGCTAACCCATTCCAACACTGACCTGATTGGCTACTCTGTGTTAGCATTGCGGCTTTAGCTGGGATGTTAGCATTGTGGTTAACCCTCGATTCTAAGCTTCATATTTAGGTTCAGAATTGCCTACAGACATGATAAGCATGTACTAGCAAAGAGCAACACCTTGCACTATATATCCAGCTCACAGCCAGTTGGTAACTATCATTTAGAAATCAAGCTTGGAAAAAACCCTATTTCCAGCAAGTTAATTCCATTAACTTCTATTAGCAGTTTAGCATCACGTACAATACCCAAAGCATTTTAATCCAAAAACATTTTAATCCCCTTGCAACCATCCAGTGCATGTGTATTAGTATGTGATCCATCGTACTTATTATTCTGTTTATTCATATTATTATTCTGTTAATGCTTTTGGGTAATTGTGAAATACCTCCTTTATACTGTACAAATATCCCACCATTGCACACAGAGTCTTTAGTCTCCTTTCATTTCCTTATTATGGTTTAAATCAGCCAGGCTGTGTATGTTTGAGGTATTGGTGCTGTTAGTCAAATGCAGTAGTACAGCTAGCAGTGAAAAATGCACAGTACCCCAGTATTTATGCTGTTTATCTGTCCAGAGAGGTGTGTTGTCATGTGATTTATATATTTTGTGGTTTAACAGATATAAATTAAGCAATGATTTAATTCTCTGTGTTTTTCTCTCTTTTCTGTAGGTGATTTCTCGCTGGGAGGAGTATATGAGTAAGGTCAAGCCCAAACCTGGCCGGGAGGTGAACCCACAGGATGTGGCCACACACTTTCCTTTCCATAAGTACTTTTCCAACGCTCCCCAGCCTGTTTTTAAAGGCCAGACCTATGAGGAGGACATGGATATTGCAGAGGGTTGCTTCCGCCACATCCGTAAGATCTTCACCCAGCTGGAAGTAAGTGTGCATGATCTCTGACCTGAACATGTAGCACAGTGTTAGAGGAACCTTTGAAACTGATTTGGAGAAACTTTTTGCCTTCTATGCTCTGTAAATGTGGTCAGATATGCTTTTTGTTCTATTCTTTACCTGATCTTATTAATTTCCCTACTCCACACAATTGCTCATTAGTGAGGGAAGCTATTGTTTGTGATTCTTTGTGGACATAAACCTCTGCGTTTTTATAGTCCATGTTTTACTCATCATATAAGCTGTTCTGCTCTGCTCAGAACAAGCTCAACTGTTTTGCTGCTGTCTTGGGGCTTATTTGATTGGTCTGCAACCAGAGGTTTGTCAGCCTGATTTAAGCACAGTTAGCACCATCAGTTTTAATAGAGAACATTTTTTTTTTTCATAAATTAACTATGTGAAAGGGACTAAGAAACCTAAGAAATCTAAGAAACATGATTCAGCAACATTAACTTGATGCAAAAAAATGTAGTTATTCATATGGGCTGAAACAATGTAAGGTTTAAGGTTAAAAGGCCCTCTATTTTTATATTATTATTATTATTTATTTTATTTATTTATTTATTTTTTTTTTTATTTATTATAATTTTTTTTTACTTATTTTGTTAATTAAAATCTGATTCTGGTGACTACACAACAGCCATCTCCAGTTTTATACTAAAGATAAAGACAGTAGATACCAAATGTACTTGCCAATCGAACGTGTCTGTGATTTGTTAAATCATGTTAATCAGTTGTTTCAGCAAGCTAGTTCTCATGAGGTTAGGATTAGATTCGCGTTTTATTATAAGATATTGTAGTTGGTTTTAGCGGCACTTAATAGCTATTTTAATGAATTTGATTCAAGATAAGCTGGCCATCTTTAAATTATAGAAACTACACAAATTCACATGCATATGTTTACCAACCTTTCCATGCTAAAGGTCATGATGATTCATATTGGCTGTTTTAAAACATCGTATTTTTCTGACCCTCCACCCCTACCCTAATTCCCCATGGCCAAGGCCAGGCTTCCTTTTATACAGAGATAGCACTGCCATTATCCATGTATGCAATCACTGGCCTCAGAAGCAATAACAGAGTTATTGGAGTTTGGGGTAATATCTTCGCGCGCATGTTTGCCTTGATTTCCTAGAGATTCTGAGCTCATATCTGAGCTTTCTGACTGGCTTGCCACACTTCTTCATTCAAGCTGAAGCAGCCGTCTTATCTTTGCTTTAGATATGCTTTTCCTTCAAAGCAATATGAAAGAGAGCCCCACACTGCCAGTTCCATTTTTCTTCCTTTGATAAGGTGGAGGCCGACAGCGAGACATGGCTGTAATAGAGGCGAGGCTCTTGTATTTCAAAGATCTGCTGCAGCAGCACTGTCTTGTTTTGTTCTTATAGAGCTCTACCTTCAGCACAAGAAGCAGCTCAGCTGCTGTTCACCCTACAGGAATGAAGCAGAGTTTAAAAATATGCTCATCAATATTTCATGTTTTGATTGGTTTAATATTAATGTTAAAATAGTAACACATAAAATATTTAGAACCCAGTAGCCTTTGAGCTGCCTTTGCCCTAACCACCAATGTAGCATCTGGATATAGCCCACTGGTTAGCCCCTTACCTCCAGCTCCCTTTCTTAACAAAATCTTCCAGCCTTATTTATATTATTCTCTGCTTCACCCACAGTAAGGAATGCTGCTGTATGCTGCGACCAGTCTTATGCCACTAATATGCCCCTATTAATAAATAAAGAGGGGCAACTTTCAGGTGTTACTTTCTGAACAGCGAGCCCATGTTCATTCATATTGTTAAAGCTCAGTTCTTTGTCAGATTTAGCAGATTTCTGTGCATTCACTTCACCTGAACCAAAACTGGAGCTTTATTACTCAGAAATACTGATAATGTATATTCAAACTGACATGCCAGATGTCACAGGATAGCAGTATTCAATTATGAAGTGTTAGTCTGTGGGATGGCTTAGGGATACCCACACCTGTGTACAATGTGAGGTGTTATGATTTGAGGGATTTCGGACCCTGGCCATTGTGCTCATGGTAGGGCAACATGAATTATCAGAGTTTGATTGAGGCTTCTTAGGAGATCCACTAAGTTATGTAGTCATTAACATTCTACAAACCCCAGGTTCACCCCTCATATTTTAGCCATGTCACCCCATTGCTGCCCAAACTTGTAGCAGCTGTGGCAACTCGCTAATGGGCATCCAGTGTATTCTCTGTCCTTGTACCAAGGTGTTGGAATTAACTCACTTGAGGGTCTGAAGAGCGGAAAGGCTTGCTTTCTTTAAACATTTACTGAAGAACCACTTTTTCCATAAGCCCTTCAGCACCAATAAGTAGCACAACGCTTTTATTGCATGTACTACATCTTGATCTTGTTTTTTTTTATATATATATAAAGTTTAGTAATATTTTACTCTAGAAATTGATGACCTCTCTCTGGCAGTATTTAAGCTTAAGGTGTCTGGAATTTGGGGTTTATTAAAACTGAAATTGGGTGAACCATGAGAATGACTAAGCACTTTTTGTCACTCTGGAAAAGTCCATAAATGTGCGTGTAAATGTTTACTGGGACTACATCACAGAAGACATTATTAACCACAATGGACAGCGCAATGGGTGGTAATGATCATGGCCAGCAGTGCCTTTGTGATCAATTTACATACTGCTGTTTTGGCATTTCAGTGGATACCTCTTGTCTGTGGCTGTGTTAGATTTGTGTGAATCTATAGTTACAAAGCCCTCTTGCTGTTTATTTCCTTGCAGGAGTTCAGAGCTTTTGAACTGCTGCGCAGTGGTCTGGACAGATCCAAGTATTTGCTGGTAAAAGAAGCAAAGATCATTGCCATGACCTGCACACACGCTGCTCTTAAACGCCACGACCTTGTGGAGCTTGGCTTCAAGGTAACCTTTTCAAGCAAGAGTTAAAAGCCAGTGTCTGCTCCTGAATGAACATGCAATGTAAGATATGTTTCTTCTTTGTTCCAGTATGACAACATTCTGATGGAAGAAGCAGCTCAGATCCTGGAGATCGAAACTTTCATCCCTCTCCTACTACAGGTACAGCTATCTTTCATGTTCAGCCTTCAGCTGAAGTTCTCTCAATCAATCAGATTTGACAGTCAAGCAGTGACCCATTTTTTTCATGTCTGGATGGCCAGAAGTGGTGTGAAGCAGAATGGATACCGTCAGAGCCGTGTCCTAGCTTGGGTATCCTTCTGCTTGTTGTCTGAGCAGGTCCTCATTAATGCCAGTCTAGAGTGCCAACTGTGCGTCAGTTTAGTAGTGTAAATGATAAATATGACAAATGTAGGCATTCGAGTTAACCAAAACAAATGAGCTCATTCTGGGATGTTCATAAAGTGGCTTTGTCCTTCTAAACAGTTAATGCAGTGCTCTATGATGTTACCATATCCTGTATCAAAACTAATAACCCAGACTCAACCCAAACAAAAAGTACATTGACCCTTAATGTTAGCAAGTTTAGACAAGGGTTCTGAAATAGGTTCTTGTGCCCTCCTATGTGGCCCATCTTGCAAAAAGCTGGTTTAATTTTTCAACTTTAGCATATTGTATTTTTCACACTATAAGGTGCACCAGATTATAAGTATCAATAACTATCAATAAACGTCTATTTTCATACATAAGGCGCATCGCATTATAAGGTACGTTTTATGCGACACTAATAAGGAACATGTTGAATCTTTGAATGTTTTCCCTCTAATTCAAAGAGAATCTACAGATTTCTTTTCTAAAAACTGGTAAGCTTAATGGCTAATGCTAATACTGCTCCAGCAGTGCTAGCTGGGGTTAGCAGCAGGCTACAGGCCAATAATACTCACCTCTGGACATCCAAAGAGCAAATGCTTATACTGCTAATACACCGGATTGTAAGGCGCACTGACGATTTTTGGGAAAATTAAAGGATATTAAGTATGAAAAATACAGTAATTCAAATTAGAAATCTTTAGAACTACATGTGGCCAATATTATATATTTACAGTGAAAAATTCCCCTTTTTAAATGTACTATACCTAAGGACTACACTTCTTGCTGTCTTTCTTCCGACAGAACCCTGAGGATGGCTATAGTCGGCTAAAACGCTGGATCATGATTGGTGATCACCACCAGCTTCCTCCCGTTATTAAGAACATGGCTTTCCAGAAGTACTCTAATATGGAACAGTCTCTCTTCACCCGCTTTGTGCGTCTGGGAGTGCCAACTGTGGATTTGGATGCTCAGGGCAGAGCCAGGGCCAGGTCAGCTTTTTATTTAATTTATTCATATATGCCTTTTGATATTTAAATTAGCGTTCCTTCTTATGGCTGTACAATTTATTTACTATTTGTTTTAGTAGAAAAATGCACTGGGATGAATTCTGTCCCCACCCCCTCCTCTCCTTATCCATATGATACTCATCACATTTCCCACCTCATCCTTGTACATCCCAATAGTGACCACCTTATTCCACCATATCCCTATACTATTTCTACACACAGAAATGTGTATTTATTTTTTTATTTTACTGTGTGTTGTGCGTTGCAGCCTGTGTAATCTGTATAACTGGCGCTACAAGCAGCTGGGAAATCTCCCTCACGTTCAACGTCAAACAGAGTTCCAGGCTCCCAACCCAGGCCTGGCCTATGACTTCCAGCTCATCAATGTGGAGGACTTCAATGGTGTTGGGGAGTCTGAACCTAACCCCTACTTCTACCAGGTCAGTGAGAACATGGCTTTAACACAATGGCCAGTCATTTCATGTTGTAAAAATTGGTTGCATTCAGAAGAAATTGACTCATGATAAGCAGAATATGCTCCAATATCTGAACGCAGCCTAAGATAGAGTTCAGTGTGATGGCTACATGCCAATGTCATATGATTAATTAATTTCCCACATCTTGAGAGACTAACGAGGACATGCACGTTCACAAGCCAACCGCTTAAAATCACTCCCTTCAGAAACTGTGTCTCTTGCTCTGCGAGTTTCCGTCTCTCTCTAGCTCTGAAAGTTCTCATTGTTCTTAAGTGGTCAGTGACCATGTGCTTTAGGCATCATGTGGCAAGAGCATCACGAGTCTGGCTACATTAGCTTGATGCAGTTTCCAGGCATTTGGTAGGAGTTGCCTTAATTATGTGCATTATAAGCATGCGCGCGCACACGTGCACGCACAAAGCTGTAATATCAGGAAGAGGTGTTCACTTGAGGAGCAGTAAAGAAGCTACTGTTTGCACAGCCAGTTCCTGCGACAGCTGAACAAATGTCCATCAGCAGAAATATAGGCCTCCAAGGACCTCCGACTATGGCAGTGTATTCCTAACTACCCAGCAGGGTAGCTATTCCCATGCTCATTAGTTATACCTCATTAGTTAAAGTACTTTTACACTAATGTTCCACCTCACTTACGGTCAGTGGCTCTAGCTAAGTGTCCACAGACCCTTATGGGGTCTTGCAAGGACTTAAATCTTAAAAAAAAAAGTTTTTTTTATTTATTTATTATTTTATTGAAAGCAGCAGTGTTTCTGTGTTGAAAGGGACAAATAGTTGAGGTATTTTTTATCATAGACTCTACTGTTAGCATGGGGAAGTGATTGGATAACTCCAATCATGGACCCTATTGCTAGTAGGGGTGGGAATCGTTTACTATCTCACGATTCGATTCGATTCCGATTTTGGGGGCCACGATTCGATTCAAAATCGATTTTTGATTCAAAACGATTTGAATTATAAAAATTTCTGCTTCTGGCTTATGAATCTTATTGAAAAAAGCCTCCAAAATATACACTGGTCCTGAAGCAAGTAATGTGTTACAAAAACAATAAAATGTGCAGGAATGTGGGTCCTCAGTGACAGAGGAATCACTGGGATATCACAATGACGTTAATGAACAATAAATAAATAATAAATAACACTGATTTATTACCAGGCTACTAGCGGTGGTGTGTAGGTGACGCTGCTGGGCTGATGTGATGATAGCACTGGAGCGCTAAAGTTCAGGAGCAGCTGCTGATTAACTAGTTAATTTAAGGTCGTTGTATTTCTTCAGAAAGGGAGCAGGAGGTGGAGAAATTAATTCATATTGTCCATTCCTTAATTCCTCTGTGATGAGGAGCTGAAATTAGCTCTGATTAGCTTATTGTTATTTTTCCGTTCCGCCTTAAATGCTGCAGCCCGCTGCCACCTGTAGCGTTATTTAAGGTGGAACTGGAAAGTTAGCTAGTTAGCTAGCTAACAGTTACTGAAACTAACTACTAGCGATCTTTTTTATGCTTGTTATGAAGCATTCTGCCATAAAACATTAAAACTACACGTTAATCTAAGGTAATATAATGCTTGTTCTGCCATCTTACCGGTGATTCTCAAACACCTACGCTCTGTGTGTGTCTGGAAGATCTCCGTTTGAAGGGACAAGCGCTATCCCCAGGGTTGCCAGGTCCAACAAAAATACCCAGCCCAAAATCAGTCTAAAACCCGCCCCTCAGAATCGATTTTGGGACATTTTAAATCGATTCTGAATCGTAGTAAATGAGAATCAAGATTCTTATGTGAATCGATTTTTTGGCACACCTCTAATTGCTAGTCAATTATTATTGTTAGTTATTGTACAGTTTAATTTGGTTTGTGCTAAACTGTTAATTCACATTTGTTTATAATCTTGGGTTTAAAGTCTGTAAACTTAATATCGGTGTTATTTGTTTTTTTGTTGTTCTGTAAAAGTAATGTGAAAGTACTCCCGATTTAGTCTCTAAATGTTATTAAAAAAGGTTTAATATATTGCATTTAATTTCCCCATACCTGCAGATAGGACTGGGTGAGTCAAAAGTCGCAGGCCACCCCATTATTTCAGAAAGTAAAAGATGGACATGATTCGGACATAGCCTATAATATATGCCCGTTACTTGCTGGGATATTCAGATATGTAGTTTTCCATTTTGTATTGCGGCTCGCCCTGTGCATTGTAAATACCAATATATCAAAAGCGGTTTATAAAAAATAACCAAAAAAAAAAACTGTCTTAATCTGGCACTTGCTATGCAGGATTATTGGAGAAAAGGTTTGGTTTCTTATAAAATGGCATTCAATAGCTTTGGTCTTGGGCAAATAAAGTCATAGAAACATCATAATTTAAGAAGCTCCTTTATTTTACTGTATCAAACGACATAAGCTAGTACAGATTGCTGCAATAATTGATTTTTATTATGTTTATTGTATAAATAAATGTCATAGATTTTCCTTTTCATATCACATTTGTATAAAATAAGATCTTTTTTTTTTTTTTTAACTAACATCTCTCAGCCCTAATGAGCCCTATATTGGACAATATGAAAAACTGCCTCTCTTGCATACACTTGTAAATGTATTGGTTTGGACAGGGGTTTTGACTCCACTTAACCAACCCCAATGTGGAGCATTGATTTTCTCTGTGGCGGCTCTCTGTGTGTAATTGGCCGGAGAGCTTAGTCACAGGGTTGTTAAAGACTAATGTTATTAGGGTAGGTGCCTTTGCTCAGAGGAGGCATGAGGAAGTAGCCACTGTGCTGTATGTGGTTTGTTAGAGCGGGCGAGCAAGCATGTGTGTGAATGTGTAGCACGGAGAGAAGGGGTGCACTTGCTGGTTTGCCCTGTGGTTGCCATCTACCGAATGCATGATTTTAAAGCTGGTGCCACAAATTAAACCTTCTCCCCTTGAGAAAAAGCATTGCAGAGTGTCATACTCCTGATTCCTAGCTCTCTCCCTCTCTTTATTTTTCTCTTCCTTGTCTCATCTTTTAGCTCTCAGCGACATGCCCATCGTCGGTCGCTGCTCTCAAACTGGGGCCATGGTTTGAGGCTAGGCTGTTGCCATGGTTACCAGGGTCTCTTCAGTTGCAGCACATTAGATCACGTTTTTTCATTTGAGAGAGTGAGAGAGAGAGAGAGACCCCCACTGGAAAATGACTCTTTCCTCTTAGCATGATATGTCTGTTATACGTTTCCAGAAATTGTAAATGTGCACATGCGTGTACATACACTAGATTGTTTCAGAAAGGGGCGTGGCTTTGGATGAAACTGGGCATGTACATGGAAAGGAAAGGAAAGGAAAGGAAAGGAAAAAAAAATGCCTGTAATGCTCAGTTTGACACACATTTGATCTTCTGCCCTAGCAGGCACTGTCCAGTCTTACCAGTCACTGAATTAAACGTGCACCTTCGACCTCGCAGCATCATCTAACCTTAACAGTGTACTAGTGAAACTCTGTGTAATGCTCAGAGGAATTCATGAAACATGCTAATGCTGTCCTTTCATTTCCACCTGTGTAAAAGCCAAACTGACCAAAGGCCATCTGTGTTATCCATTATCTCCCACATTATGCCGAAGATCCAGGGTCACAGAATCGCTCTCCATAGAATTAGTGCAGTTATAATTGAGAGCAGCGCTTAATGAATGCCGCCGTTGGCATTTGTGAGGAGGTCACATGGCATGTGCAGGGTCAGAAGGGCTGTGAGTAGTGCAGTTGAAGGATAAAGGTGAATGAGTTTTAACCTGTCAAGTAAGTACTGCTTATGATGTAATATTCTGTGGTTCTGTATAGGGGTGTGCCATATCTTATCTTATGTGATAATATCGCCAACATTTTTGAATATCGGGAACGATATTATACACTGAAATATTGTGCCATATCACCCATCCCTTATTATTACATCAGGGTACTACTTTTTACTGTTTTTAACAAAATAAAAAAAATCACACTTCTCATTTTACATTATATATCTACTAGAGACAGATTATATCTGTCCAGTTTCATTTATTTTACCTTAATCCTGGATATACAAAGATTTTTGGAGTGCATTCTTATTAGTATCATGACATTCTGGATCATTGGCTTTTGTCAAAATCTGATTCAAATTCTTGTATTTTTTAATATCTTAGTTAAGCGTCTGCCATATCATATACAGGTGCTGGTCAACGAATTAGAATAATTTGAAATAGTGCAATCATGAAATTCTTTGAATGCATTTTTTGTGCAGAAAGCAAATCAGGTGTTCACCACACCTGTCCTACTCGTTAGACTAATCACAGAACTCGTTACCTGGAAAAAAATTTGCTCAGCTGAGCTTTCCAAAAGGCCCATTTAGGCCATTTAACTGTGACACTGTTGTTTTATTGAATTAGAATAATGGAGAAACCGTTTCATTGAATTAGAATAAATGCTCGAATTTTTGTTTTCTGTGAAGTGTTCACTGTGCAGTATAAAGTCAGGGTTGAGTAGAATTTCTAAGTTGTAAAATCAATCATGGGTAAGCAGCGCGACCTCTCAATCGGAATAGTGGCTCAAATTCAAGCCCTTCGCCAACAAGGCTTGACCCAAACTAAAATTGCTGAGCAGCTCGGCATCAGCCAGTCTTCCGTCTGCAAAGCTCTCAAGAAAAACTGCAGCAAGCGCACCAACTGTTCCGGCGTCCGAAAAACTTCTGCTCGCGACAACAAGCAGCTGAGAAAGATCGCAGTCAGCAACCGGTTCAAGTCCACTTCCGAGCTCACCGACTTGTGGAACAAGCAGACCGGCGCTGGCCTCTCCAGATCAACCACTTACCGTCGTCTGCGCGAACTCGGCTTCAAATCTCGCGTTCCAGCAGTAAAACCGATGCTGAACAAGAAACAAATGGAGAAACGGCTGAAGTGGGCCAAAGAACACGGCGAGTGGACTGCTGAAGACTGGCAGAAAGTGGTCTTCAGTGACGAATCACGCTTCTGCATCTCCTTCGGTGACCAAGGTCCTCGTGTCTGGCGTCGTGGTGGCGAAACCTACAACCACGAGTGCGTGAAAAGATCCGTCAAGTTTCCCCAGAGCGTTATGGTCTGGGGATGCATGTCCGCTTGAGGTGTAGGGAAACTCTGCTTCCTAAAGAAGACGGTCAATGCTGCCGTATATCAAGATGTTCTGGAAACGTTCCTGATTCCGACTGTTGAGGAACAGTTCGGCGAAGAAGACTTCATATTTCAACAGGATCTTGCACCGGCTCATGCGGCAAAGTCGACCAAAGATTGGTTCACTAAAAAACAGCTTGAGGTTTTGGCATGGCCGGCCAACTCGCCTGACCTCAATGTCATTGAAAACCTTTGGGCCATCGTCAAGCGGAAAATTCGCGACAGAAAGCCTACTACGCTGGACCAACTGAAGCAGAACATCGCCACTGCCTGGGAAGCTGTGAGTGCGGAAACTTGCGACAAGCTGGTCAAATCGATGCCGCGGAGACTTCAGGCAGTCATACAAGCCAAGGGGGCAGCCACAAAATACTGAGAAAGTGATGATTGTAATTATAATAAAAATTATTCTAATTCAATGAAACGGTTTCTCCATTATTCTAATTCCATAAAACAACAGTGTCACAGTTAAATGGCCTAAATGGGCCTTTTGGAAAGCTCAGCTGAGCAAATTTTTTTCCAGGTAACGAGTTCTGTGATTAGTCTAACGAGTAGGACAGGTGCGGTGAACACCTGATTTGCTTTCTGCACAAAAAATGCATTCAAAGAATTTCATGATTGCACTATTTCAAATTATTCTAATTCGCTGACCAGCACCTGTAATATGCAATAATAAAATTACATTTTCATTTTGTTGCAGTAGTGTGTTCTTAAAATTATTCTTTTTTCTTTTAATTTAGTTTTGTTATATCTCCAAGAGTATCGTTATCGCAAAAATACCATGAAATATCGTGATATTATTTTCGTGATATATATTCTGAGAATGTGACTAATCAGTGGTGTCTTTTACACCAAGTCTTAAATTAACAGACTCTGACACTGCCTACATTTTTTTTTATCAGAGTCTGATCTGCATTGACTACATACATTAAACACATGCTGACCAACCAGAGCTTTGTTGTTATGGTTTATAAAGATTTATGTGGAAATTAAAGAGAGTAAATGCAGACAGAGAGATGACAAAAAATAAAGAATGGAAATTTCTTAGATGAGTTTCTAGCACTGTTTACAGAGCCTAGATGGCAAAAAAAAACATATCAGATTTGCTGTGAAGGTTCCACTACATTTAAAAATCATATCAATTTTTTGATACTGAGTGTGAAAGGGCCTTTCTGGTTTGGCAAGCTGCCACTCTTGGGCCCTTGACCAAGGCCCTTAACCCTCAATTTGGCAAGGCACTTAACCTAGATGTCACAGTTAAGATTGCCCACTGTTCAGGGCACACAATATCACAGTGTGTATGTGTGTGCAGTGTATGAATGGGTTAAAGGTGGAGAGCACATTCTCTCTGTGTGTCTGACACAAGTATGGTAAATTATACTTGGTTCTCTTTCTCTTTAAGTTCAGTATTTAGACAATTGCCCTAGTTACACCAGTTTAAGGTTCATCATTGGACAGGTACTCCAGATTATTATGCTGTAGTGTTCTGCAAACCATGTGAACTGATTTAAAGTGGATTAAATGATGACTTTTGATTAAATTATTCTGAATGTCAGCTCCTATAAGCTTTTTTAAGAACAGAAAAATAAAGTGAGCCCATCTGAGGTATTGAACTGTAGTTTCTGCCTTCAGTGAACCATTTCAGCCTTTTATAAACATGCAGAAAGTGGGGTATTTTCCCCAAAAGTAATACCCGTGCAGTAGTGATCAGTAGCTGGGAACCTTGCTTACAAGACAGACAGCACTGTTTAAGCCTCACTGACACTTTTTTGCAGTCAATGGGAATTGATATAGCTCCATCCGTTTATACGGTTCAGTGGCTGGTCAGTGAGCTTTAAAAAAAATCTTGTATATTTTCTTACACATACTGCACAGACACGCATACATATATTGACAAGGATGGTTGCTTTTGTGCTTTGTTAAAATCACAATCAGGAATATGTAAAGCTGTTATCTTAAATGTCAATGTAGAGTAAATAGTACTTATGGTTATTATATATTAGCTTTTTCTGTAATAGTAAGATTTTACCATTGTTAGACATTTTATGTTTTTTACATAATCTGCTCACAATCAGTGCAAATGAATAGGGATTGCTTAGTGATCACTGGTTTAAGACCAAACCAAAAAAAAAAGGGATAAGAACTGTAACTTTTGCATGGAAGCTAAAAACTGCACTGGAATAAATTAGATAATTATCATTAATTTATTACTTCAATAAACCTAAATATTAAATAACATTTAGTAGAGCAATTTATGGTTATAAATATTTTACTTGTACATTCAATGGGTTAATTTTGACATTGGGAACATTATTGCTGTTACTGAAGGTAATAGCAAGGTTAATGTCGCCTAAGTAGTTCTGGTTCTGGTTTGAAACTGAGACTAAATAAAAAACAATTTTCCTTTAGAATTTACTCATTCTATTCATTTCTTACTAGCATAACATTTGTAAAAAAAAAAAAAAAGTTAAAAAAAATATTGGGAGTTTGGCACAGTTGTAGAATTGTGCCGTTGTTACATAGTTTTCATATCATATCAGCTTGTCAATCTATAATGCACAACTCTTCAATACATTGATTTATCTTATTCCTAACCTATTGTTTATTCGCTGTGTTGTTGTAGAACCTGGCTGAGGCAGAGTACTCTGTGGCTCTGTTCATGTACATGAGGCTGTTGGGTTATCCAGCCGAGCGTATCAGTATCCTCACCACCTACAACGGCCAGAAGCACTTAATCCGAGATGTCATCAACCAGCGCTGTGCCAACAACCCATTCTTCGGCCAGCCCAGCAAAGTAAGTACAAACCTGCAACACACTGCATTTCCCCCTCTGTGTGTCAGTTGATGTTTTCTTGCATGCACCAATTAGTTACCTTTATTTTGGTCTTTAAAGTCCTTAGCAGCTCTGCCAGTGTAGGTCTAAATCTATTTTCTCCTTTGAGTTGGCTGATTGAGTTACACACAGCATATGCTTTGGCATTTGTCTACATATCTGTCTGAATTAATGTGTGCGCGAGAGAGAGACTGGGAGAGAGAAAGACAATGGTTATGTTGAGACAGGGCAGCTCCAGAGAGAGGCCTCTGTCCAATATCTGTTCGTTGCCATGTGAGCTTAATTACACTGTCAGTCAGGAGAAGGCATTGTTCCAGTCCTCATAGGGGCCATTCAGATAGAGTGAGGCTTGCTGGGTACATCACAGGCTTTGTTCAGGCCTCTGTCCAGGTTAAGTCCCCATGGTACTAACTTGTTAGTTTCAGTGTGTAGCCTAGGTTAGTAAATAAACAATTACAACGGCATGTTTAGCCAGAGCTTGACAGAGTACTTCGGGCACCGCCATCCAGAAGTTAGTGGAAATCTGTGGAAGTGCATGAACTCCAGCTGTTGCTGAGATATCTGTATAAAATTCATGCACTTCCACAGAATACATTTTCTGTTCCCCTATTTTACCTATATGCTTGTGCTTGTCAATCAGCTTATCATGACTTAATTTCAAGGCAGTGGTGCCCAGAGATTTAGCTCAATGCACTGTGTGTATAAACAGTCTTCGTTAGAATTTAAAGCCTGTTGGGAGCATCAACTAAAAGCATTGTATTTCCGAATGCTAAAGTGCTAAATGTTAGTGCTAAAATGCTATAGTGATTATAATGCTGTAGACATATCTGCCAAATCTAAATATCTATCCTATGCTTATTGCTTTTCTTGCTTTGCTGATAAGATTCTATCATGCGTTCCTTAATTGTTTTCACTATTTTTTTATTTTAAGGTATATATATATATTTAGCATATCTTTCTAAATTTATATTAATTCTCTCCATCTAGAGCAACACATACACACACAACTGTAACACAACCACTGTGATAAGCATCAAATGAAGTGTGTGTGTGTTGTGGTTTGGTCTCTGGCTCTTATTAGGGCTGTCTGAGCAGGAGACGCAGGTTTATTCATCTGGGTGACGGGCAGAGAGAGAAACAGAAGCAGGGGGAAAGTGCTGAGCAGCAGAAAGGTCACTCAGGCCTGCACTGGGCCAGAGCGCTGCTGACAGTTTGTCAAAACTGCTAAAAGAAAACAAATGTCACTTCAGGAGCAGCCACTGTGCGCGTTCTAATTAGAGACAATAGGAAACCCTAACTAGCAAACATACTTTCACATAATACGCTAAACTATGTACAAGACTTTTTACTTACTTTACTAGTTACTAGACTGTGAGTAAACACTGAAGGAGGTGAGAGCAGCCAGAACACATGCTTTAGCAATAACTGTAGAAAACACAGACAGTCTGGTTCCATACTCTTCTGTTCTGTATAACAGTGTCTCAGGCTGCCTTCATTGAGCTCACAGCACAGAAACTAGTGTGTTTTGCTTTGCTGAATACTAGGGCTTTTGTATAAATTGTATTTTTATCTTTATCGCAATATAGATTTTCACTAGAAACGCGCAGATCATAATAGCTGCAATAATGCATTTAAATACAGCGAGCTCAAATCACACTGCCCGCATGTAGCAACAGAAGGAGCTGATAGGATAACTTACCAAGAGGTTTATTTGTCAAGTTGCACATTGATATAAAATTATTCAACAGTGTTTTTGTGTCACAATTTTTTCCATATTGTGCACCCCTAGTGTATATATAGTAAGTGTAATGTTTCAAAAGTAAAAATGCAATTTATGTTAGTTGTAATACAACTCAGCTGCTCCATGTAATGAACAGGGGGCACAATGCAGGTCTTGCA
This sequence comes from Astyanax mexicanus, assembly GCF_023375975.1. Classification (NCBI taxonomy): domain Eukaryota; kingdom Metazoa; phylum Chordata; class Actinopteri; order Characiformes; family Acestrorhamphidae; genus Astyanax; species Astyanax mexicanus. The sequence goes on from NC_064421.1 coordinate 15,247,729, forward strand.
GTTGGTCTTTTCCAGCCAAAGTTATCAGTCATTTAATCTAAATGTAACTCTCACCTTTAGAATACCATTTTAAAAACTGGGCAAAACAAAAAATGTGGCAATATTAGCACAGGACAAATCCGAGACACTGGAGATAGAAAGACAGAATAAAAAGAGATGGGTGGAGCTACAATTTATAATACATTGTACAGTGGTTCTCAAACTCTGATACCAGTACCACGAAATATTAAGGAATGAAATCTATCTAACTACTGAAGTCTCAGTAGAAATACTGTATTAATCACAAACAATAATCAAACAACTTAACATAACTTACAGACTGCAAAGCAGGCAAGCTCCACACAACAGGTAAAGAACAATTGGCAAAAGATGTGACATGCAGGTGTGTGTGTGGTACATGTGTTCCTGTGAAACAGCTTGTAGGTTGTACTTGGATGTTTTAGTTTAGTTTGATGGTACATGGTGTAAAAAGCTTGGGAACAACTGGCATAAGCCACTGGCACTGTGCATCAGCCAGCAAAAAGGTGCTAGACTTGTTGTTCTGTTGCTATTGCGAGGCCTTGCACTTTCCATGCTTTTTACATAGCATTGTGCTTCAGAGGAAACAAGCAACACATTTACATATGCATGCTGGCCCTGTTAAGTGTGGCGAAATATGGAGATGAATTTCCGCTCTTTGCCTTTGGGAAGAATGTTTACTTTAAAATCTCCAAAGTGCCTGCCCCTTGTTCTCTCAGGCTCTTAACTTGGTTAAGAGGCCTTATGATGAAAGTAAAATCATGTTAATGTGAACTGGATTTGAAACGATAGCCGTCTTCCTCCCATGCGGGTGCGGGCTGTATTAGATTGACACTGATAGAAGTTGTAGTGAAAGCGATGTGGGTAATCAGTGTTGGGCTAGTTTGTATTCACGGTAAAGCCGGAGGAGGTGGCGAGGTTGAAGAGGTTGGACTTTAATGTGGCAGGGATCAGATCTGTCCTACCCTGTCTCCCTCTGGACTTCTCTCCCTTCCTCAGAAGTCTGCCATGCACAAACAGCCATCCCAGCAACACACACACACACACACACACACACAGGGCTACAGCTTGCAGTATGGCAGGTATGAAGGGCGGTCAGGGAATAGGGAATGAGATAAGAGAAAAGAGAGAGAGTCTCTTGCTGGATAAACAACACTCACTGACATGGCATCGTGTTCCACAGCACCACAGTACCCCCGTACCCTGGTACCCCAGAGTCTGCTAAAAATGGGACAATTAGCCATTCTGATTTGAGTATGCATGTCATAAATTGGGCAGGGAAAGGCAGACTGGAGCAGACGGTGATGCTCCCTGAGACATGCCAATAAATATTTCAATTCAGTGACCATCTGCTGAGAGGCAGCGCCTGCCCTAGTCCCAGTCCCAGACTGAAACTGGCCGGGGGTGCTAATGAGAAGGAGCTGCCTCTACAGTCAGGCAGTCTAACATTGACCTGCTGTCTGTCTGCTCCTCCTGGTGGAGCACCTTTGCTGCAGGTGTCGTGTAGGGCTATAGGGCTACATAATACTCCGACATGTCAAAAGTCATGGGATATTTCGTAAATTAATCACAAAGTCTTACTTGCGGGGACTGCGTGGGAATGCCCACACCTGTATTAATTGTGAGGTGTTACCTTGTAAGTGAGGTAGTCAAAACTTTAACAACGCTGCTCTAAGTATATTTGCGCTTGAATTCAGATTATTGTCTTGCTTTGTAACCCGAATGCACTTGAGCTTTAGATGACAGATCTTCAGATCACACTACCACCACCATGTTTGACAGTCCATATGATGATTAATTTGTGGTATAGAGTAAAGTTTTTGGGCATAAAAAGTTTGTAAATCTCTGTTTACAAGGGAGAGAAGAACTGCTACTGATGACTCACAGTTCCTGGGGAAAAAACACTAAGTTGCCCTTGTAATAATAGAAAAGGTGGTCCAGGAGGAAAGGGGTCAGCTATAATCTTGCCAGGACACTTTGTGACCTTGTTGTTATGCATGTGTGGAAGTATTGGCAGATTATCCTCAGTGATCCTCTCTGCTGTCCTGAATATACCCTGGAGTTTAGCTGGTTTTTGTGAGGTGGATGAGCCAAACCAGATGGTTATGGATGAGGTGAGGATGGATGTACTACTTAATTGCTGTGTAGAGCTGCATGATTGAGGCCTACCAGTCTTTGAGTTTCTTCAGCAAAAAAACGAATGCTGGCAGTATTTCAGATTAGCGAGGACTGATGTTTGCATTGATGTTTCCGCTGACCACCACACTCACATTTAGCCAAAAACGGGACTCGTCACTAAAGATGACCAGGGAGCTGCATTCCTCTCACTTATCACTCTGATTAATTTTGTAATGTATTAAGTAATGTTGTCATTTGCACCCCAGGCCCTTCACTCTTTCCCTAGTGCACCAACACTACCAGCTAATGTCATGAACCCTACACTGTTCTCCCTGGTACTGTAGATTTTGCATAAATTGCTTATCAAAATACAAAATGCTCAGAAGAACTCCCAACTGAAGCCTAAAAATAAAGCAATCTTCCATGCAGCACCAGCGGGTGTAGAAAGGGGGGCAAAGCATTTTGGATGAAATTGTGTGGCATATTTAGCCCGTCAGGGCTGGGCCTCCGGGGTACAGCATGGCTGTGTGAGCCAGACTCTAGCTCTGCTGGTTCAGGAGAGGGGTTCATACGAGGCTGCCTTCGTGGGAGGAGTTTGCATGTACTAAAATGGCCTCTGTAGACGGACAGATCTTAGCATTGGCCTCTTGTTTGTAAAACGTTTTTTCTGGTGATGAACTTGGTCTGTTCAGCAACAGGGAGCTGTAAATAGTAGGGATGGACTGAATATACCTCTTACAACCCGGCTGTTTTGAAAGCTAGCTTTGCTTACTTAAAGTCTGGCTCCCTTTATCTGTCAATTTCAAGTCCTGCTGAGGAATTTAAAGCACAAACACTGATGTTCTGTCGAGGTGTGCTTTCCATTGATAGGTGTCACTTAGCAATGCTGAGCATGTATAGATCCTAAATCTGAATAGTTTTTAAGTGTTTTTTGTGGAAATTCACTTTTGTTCATCGGGATTGTCCAATCTGAGCTAACTGTTATTTGATTAGAGTCTTACAAAAGTTTCATTTGCAAAAAAAAAAAAAAAGTCTTCTCCTATATGATGCTTATCCTATATACTGGTTTATTTAGGCAACTTGACCTAAAAATACACCCTATGGGATCCTGCTGTGTAAAGATAGCACAAATTGATGGAATGTTTTGTGCATAAAATTCTAAGCGCAGCAATATGCAGAAACACTGTATTGGGCTTTTTGTGTGTCTGCTGAAATAGTTTATTAAATATTTTTAAATGGTAGTTGTGTAACTTAAACAGGCTACAAAAAACATGGAAAAAAATAATTTTGCCTGATCGAACAGTGTTTTTATCTGAACTGGGTGGGTGGGAATAGTAACAGGTGAGATTTTTTTAAGGGTGTTGGCTGTTTGTCAGGGAGCACTTCAGCAGGTAATACAGCACCTCGTTTCTCTCTTTATCGGGCCCTGTGTAGAAGGAGGCAGTGCACTCTGTTAGCCTCACTGATTTTATCAGCCTGTAGAAGCTTATCTCTCTCTACGCACGAGTGTGCCACTGTCCTACTATCTGTGTGAATTCAGCTTCTTCAATACTGAGGCTATTAGATGCTATCAAAGTGTCTTTTATTTTATTAGTGGCGATGGACCAAAAGCCCAGCACAGTGAATTGTACTAAATAGGTGGCTTGTCATCTCGTTACATAAAAAGAAAGTGACAGTGTTGAATTTGTCATGTTAAGAGAAATTAGCATCATGCGCATTTATTAACTAGTGTTGCTGGAGTTTTTACTGTTTCTGTGAAATCTGCTGCTACTGCTTGGTTCTTTTTTTCTTTTATTTGAATGAACCATTATTGGAGAGTTACAACCCACACAATCATTCAAAAACAACATGTGGGTGAGCCTGACTGTAACCATAATAAGTTCCCAATGTTGTAATAAATATGTACAGTTAGTCACAACCCTGTACTATTTTATTAGGCAAGTTTTTTCAAATTATTTGGTTTTATCATAATTTTGTCACAGTTTTACTACAGCCTGGAAAAGATATCGTTCCTCCCTTAATGATTGTTTAATTATACACTTTAGAGAAAGAAATTGGCAAATCTCTTTTCATTTTTCTTTAAGCAACATGATTTTTAAATATTCCAAAAATGTTACAACTAGAGATCCATGGATGCTGCTTTTGTACACGATCATAATTACCAGTTTTCATTACCTTCATTTTAAATCTCTCTTTAAATAATGTATTTTAGTTTATTTATTTTCTTCCTACATGTTTGGCCTGCTGTGAATAAAACTGTTCTTTTTTGTATCTGCTAGGGAATCAAAACAGAAGTGTAAGTTGGTTTGGCTGCGTTTTAGGGGAAAGCATGTGCAGTGCAATGTCTCCCTCCCTTAGCATTGCAATGTTTTAAATCGGCTTGTTTTAAGACTTTCATTAAAAGAGGATCAGTTCACCTGCCTGGTCTGCAGGTTCTTTATGCATGCAAATTCCATCTCCTATCCGTTTCTCCTAACTTGACCAAAAATACTGTGCTTAACCAGCAGAGAGCTGATCATATAAAGTCAGGTAAGCTGCCAGGTAAATACTCGAATAAGCTTCATTTCTCGCCAGTGTGCTTTAGCATGATAACGACAACAAACAACCAGCAAAGCTGCAATCCCCAGCATTTATTTTGGGGGAGGAAAGCATACGGTCTTGAACATTTGAACTAAATCCTTCTTAAAGAGCGAAGGGGGTTGGGGGGGGGGGGGGGGAACATGCAGGCAAAAAGAAATAAAAAGAAATATCAGCCTGAGCCTGGGGGCGAGTGGCCTGTGTTTAACACTTGGATGTTCTCTTATAGGTGACAACAGTGGACAGGTTCCAGGGTCAGCAGAATGACTACATCATCCTCTCTCTGGTCCGCACCAAAGCCGTGGGACACTTGAGGTAAGCACTTTGCACCTTCATTTTATAAATGCAACCTCCTGAGTTTTAGTGCCGCAAAGCAATCCCCTCATTAACAAACATTATAACTTTTCTTATTGAACTGCATTCAGAGAGAGACTGAACAATCTCAGATCAAATGCAAGCCTTTATTTCAAAATGAAGTGTAATTTACACTAATCATTATATATTTTCACCCACCAAGGAATAAACCAACAGTCTTTAATGGGTGTTCTTTTTGCACATGCGTTTCAGTCAGAACTCATGCTATTGTTTTGGTAACATACTTTGTCTCTGGGAAGAGTTTGAGAGCATTGTATTAAACAATGATCATCCACATGCTGTTGCATCTCAAACTTACCCATGCTATGTGCTATTGGATACACTCCACCCCCCATTCAAAATCTGCAAAAACTTCTACACAAAGAATGTTTAAGCTGCGTAGGGTATATTATCAACTCCTTTATAAAATTCTGCATCTCAACAGCTAGCATGTTTTGTATGTGTAGATCAAACAATATTGTCCATATCATTCTAAAACGTCTAATCATTTATTGTTCCTGGTAATCTTCATTCTTTATAGCACTGCAAAATCTAAAACTTTCTTCTGGGTAGTTGATTATGATGAGTGTATACAAGTGGGATGACTTCTGTGAAACCCAAGCACATAACATTCTCTGGTGTTTTGTCAGAAAGAAGCTAATGCACTGTAATGTTACCACCTCATCATGGTGAAATATATTGAACAAAATAAGGTTTTACGATCAAAGCCCAGCCTCTGAATGCATTTTATTACAAGATTTAAAAGCTGCATTCCCAATCCCCTGCTCCCTGATGTGTGTATGTGCATAAGTTAATGCAAAGCATTCATTTCCAGTCAACTGTGCAAAACTAATGATTGTTATAGTAATACTCTGCATATTTAATAGGCAGCTTAAGACTGACATATTTTATTTTATATTTTTCACATTCACTGAGAGAATGATCACTGTGTTCTGGTGCATAGAAGCTTGTTTACTGTGAGTGCTAACAGAAGCTCAGCCCAGCAAGCTGAAAGTGCAGTCTGAAAATGGAGCTTTAGTCTAATGAATAAGTTATAGCTTTGTATCTGTGCTGTGCTCTGCTCGCTTAATGTCCTTAAAAGCACCTAGGCCTTGTTAAAAACTAGCAGCCTCTTCAGAATAGGCGTAGTGCTGAACTGATATCAGCAAAACCCTCATTTTACCTTTTGACTGTCAAATTCTTGCACATTTACTTGAACGGTGATGCTAAACAGCCTATTTCAAGCCACCCTTTAGTTCTGTTCTGCTCCAATCTGGTGGGCTGAGTATTGTGTTTGTTTTAGAAGCCGTATTCAATCATTTTCATAGTCATTTTCCAGTTCTGTTCCATGACTGCTGCATTTGTCAGGGCTGCTGAAGGAGGCATTATATTTCATGGGCACTTCCATGGTTTTGGTGAGGCTATTGGCATGTAAATCAGGGTAGTTGTTTCTCCTCGTATAGATGCTGCTCATTCTTCTCCCTCTGCTTCATTCATAACATGCTGACCTTTTCTCTACTAGCCTGTGAATGATTGGAAAAGCAGTGATTCATGCCCAAGTCTTTGGCAGCTGCATCCGCCCAGACGCTGAGAAATTGTACACTTGTGCGATAATGGTGGGGTTAGGTTTCACCATAGCAGTTATCTCCTACTGTGCCAGTAACCTGGGAAGATGCACACAACTGCAGGAGAAGCTAAATCCCCCTGCAGTAAACCATCTAGAGACGCACTCAAACACTCAAAAGCACACACTTTAACATCCAAGTCCAGTAAATAATGTAGAACGCATTGTGCCTAAGGCAATAGCTGCTTTTCCATTGACATTTTAGCATTTTTGCTGGACATGTTGCGGTTGGTGGAGAGCATGAATTTTATTACTGTTTTGTTGTGGGGTTTTTTCTTTTGTATGTAAGCTGCTGTATATACACTGACATGCCTTCTCTACTGTCCACTGTGGGTGATATTAACCCTCTATGACCTATTTTCAGTGTGCACTTGACACTGTGGGTCGAGGAATGTTAAATGTCAGAACTGCGGAAATTATATGTTCCATCCTTCTGGCTCCCACTATCAGACCTCACATAATTTACATTGACTTGTCATTAGCATGCTGGCCAGTTTTCATACTCACTCACGTTGTAAGGTGTTATCTTGTATGTGCAATACAGTGTATATGGCCGTGTAAGAGGCTGCACACAGCAAGGGTTAAAATTAGGGCTAATTTCAGCTGGAGGTGCTGCAGTATTATCAGGCCTGTTAAATGAAGCGAACTAACAGACCACACTTATCGATAGAAAGGGTCTAACATCCCCCAATCATGAGAAACTAACCCTCTTTAATTTCTCCACTGGAATTAAAGGATTTAACAGTGACCATCGTCTCTCTTTCTCTCTCTCTCTCTCTTTTCTTACGTGTTCAGAGATGTACGTCGTTTGGTGGTAGCGATGTCCAGAGCTCGACTTGGGCTGTACATCTTTGCTCGGGTCTCCTTGTTCCAGAACTGCTTTGAGCTGACCCCCGCCTTCAACCAGCTGACCGCACGACCCCTGCAACTGCACATTCGGCCTCACGAGTACTACACATCGGTGAGTTCTCTCTCACAGACATACAGTACCAGATTTTTGTTAGTTTTTGTGATTAAAAACTCACAGATATGCCAGAACAGATGAACCGATAACTTCCCACCTTTCTTATTTTCCATAATATATTTACATATTTGTATTATATTTGGCCTTTATCATTTATATTACTCTTTAGATGCATGAAGAGCATTATTAATATACAGAATCAGTCAAAATGTTGCACACCTCTCTCACCTTTTATTATTTTTTTTTACATTGTAAATTTAGTATTGAATACATTAAAGCTGTACTGGAGGATGTGGAATTATTTAGTAAACAAAAAGAGTTGAACCAGAATGTTTTATACTTTAGATTCTTCTAAGCAGCACATTTTTCATTGATGTCAGTTCTGCACACTCTTGGTATTTTAATCTTCATCGCTTCTTGAGGTGGAATAGTTTTCTCAGTATCTTGAAGGAGGTCCTGGAGGTGCTGAATGATATTTGGCTGCCTAATTACCCATATCTTAGCTAATTTGTGTTTACTACGTAATTCCATGTGTTCAATTCCCTTAAATGTGTTCATGTTTTAATCTAAATTTAGAAAATTAATTAAAGGAAGAAAAACATTAAATGAGAAGAGGTGTGTCTTAATTCCTGGCTGGTACTGTATATAAATATAGATTGCAATGGATTTTTTTGTATTATTATTGTGCAACCCTACACCCAGGGTCTCATATTAAAGGTGCCTGAGAAAATGAACATGCAAAGCTCCCCCGAAGCAAATAAGATTGTACTGATTTCTTAAATACCTTTTTTGTGCAACGTTATACTAAAAAGCAACGTGTCCACACTTTCATTTTGCACATGTATCGTAGAGATTAACCATGACAATGACAAGTTATTCTGTGGCACTTATCTAACAGGAGTTAATTGAGAGTTAATTAAGGGCAGCTAATTGTTGATTGTAGGCTAAAGAAGAATTAAATTGTCCTCACAGTGAACTCACTGAACTAAAAGGTCAGCCTTGTCATTCTTTGTTAAGCCTACCTATACATTCCTTCAGCCAGTATGAAGATATCTAATTAGGTGCTCTTAAAAGACAGTAAAATGTCAAAAGATGAAGCTTCCTGTTAAACAGCAGTCGGTTATAAGACAGTCACAGAATTCTGCTATAGAGTAGGACTGTATGACTCCTTGTTATCCACATCTCCCCAGCCTTTTTGCCCCCATTAGCCGAGCCTGCTGTACACATTTAACTGTCTTTTTTGCATTTGAAATCAATTTGAAATGATTTTTCTTTCCTGAAAGAAGGATTCATGTTTTATTGATTTAACCATAAATGCTTTTGAATGGCCTGCATTCTAAATGGATGCCATGGTGTTGGGTATATATTAAATAGATTAGTTTTTCAGTCATGGATATTGTCTGGAAAACTATTGAGCCACTGCTCAGTTTTTATAAAGCAAAATATCTACAAAGGGATTTCCTTTTTTTATTGCATATTAGTACTGAATTCACTTTCACACAGAAACATTGTATGTTTTTATCTGTTTTCTCTTAACGTCTGAATCATAACAAATGGACCAACAAAAATCCTTTTCACATTTGACTTCTATTGATTGACTTTTTTAAGGTGTTTTCCTTTTTGTTACTACAGCCATTGATATAATTCACCATGTATTGCTACAAAACTGCATACAGTTATGTCTCAGGCAGAAATATAATGTGTTGTGTGATTGACTGGGTCTTCCCCTTGTAAAAATACACACTCCATTGAGTGATGGACAGCTCTTTTTCTTTTCAGTGCTGTCCTTTGTTGGTGCATAGCCTCTATTTATGATGTATTACTCTGTTCCTGTCCTGCCGTGTAAATTCAATATCCAGTCTCTATCTAAAACAGTCATGTCCAGTAAATAGAGTAGGTAATGTTAGATTCCATGCATCACACTGAATGCTAGGAAACTTCTTTACAGAAGACAAATGTACTCTTTCCGTTCCTGTCGCTGTCTTTCCATACAGACTGAACCACGCTCAGCCCGGCCTGATCAAGTAATAAAGAACATGCCTGAGATGGCCAACCTGGTCTACAATACGTATATGCACATGCTGCAGAGCACCCAGCAGTACCGACAGGTAAGGAGCCCATTTTTATCTTCTCCTTTTCCTCCCTGTGAACCAAACCACTGTATTATTCATCTCTAAACCAGCCTCCTTTTTGGAAAAGAAACTTTGGACATTTTTTGATGGTTAAAGTTTAATAGGGATGGAAATAGGTCAGATGTAAGATAATTGTTTTTAACTCTGCACTTTGAAACTTACCAAGCCGAAAGTGTAACATTTGGATGAGGAATAAATTGCTGCTAATGAAGGTCTGCTGTGCTGTAATGTTGAGAGGGAAACAGTGTCTCCTCCTATCTTTCTTTTCTGCTCTCCAAACTCCCACACTAAACTAAAATTGCAGAGCTGCTGTTGTTTTATAGCTGCTGCTGTTTTCCTACATCAGAAGTGCACTGCCACAGAGTATCCTCAGTCTATATGCTGTCTACTGTATACACTCGCTCACATACTACTTTCATCCCTGGAGCTCTCTGCTGGAGGGAGAGTTTGAGTTATTAAGAAGGGAAGAGTCTGGCACAGCAGCATCTTTTATTTACTAAAACTTGTTTGCAATACAAGATAATGGGTTACTCCAGACTTCTTACTCTTCCTTTAATTACACATTCTTTTATGGGTGGCAGATACTTCAGCTTTGGTGGCCCCTAAACTTTGGTCTTTTTCATGTTTTTAGTAACTATTTGACTGTTTCTTGGTCTTGTTCTATGTAAATTATTAATTTGTGAAAAGTGCTATGTAAGTTGAAATTAGTAGTAGTAGTAAAAAATATTTTTAAAGCAACGTTAACTGGATCTTATATGTAATGACTTATTGTCAAATTAAATCTGAGGGCAGCAAAATATTCAAATAGTTACCCAAAGCATGTGAGACCATTCAACAGCAAAGCTGAAGGATCTGCCACCTATAGAAAAAGAATGTGTAATTAAGGGAAGAGGTCTGGAGTAACCCATTCTCCCATTTCAGTAAATTTAAGCTGCTGCTGTGTCAGACTCCTAGATTTCTAAAAACTCAATCATCTCCTCCAGCAGAGAGCTCCAGGGTGAAAGAAATATGTGAGGGAGTGTAGACAAACACTAATTTCAGACATGATGAAAATGTGACAATAAAAGGAAAGCATTCAATTGTGCGCAGAAATCTGTGATTTGAATAATGATCTAATCTGACACAAACCAAAAAACAGTCTGGTGTGTTTACACCTGACTTGCTACTTGTTACAGGTACTCTATACTGTAATTGGTATGTTATGTTTAAGAACTATGAGTTGCTTCATGTTCTGGAAGCCCTTACAATACCCATGATGCACTTAAATAAAAAGCCTTTGAAGATGCTGCTCACTTTAATAACACATCAATATAATAACAGTAATATTGACATGCTCATCATTGAATGCATGATTTCACACGAGTGTGTTCTTTTGTCTCTGCCTCCTTGTAGCAGCAGCAGCAACAGAAGCTTCTTCCACCTCCTCGGCAGGTAATTGCAGAGGAGAAACCTGATGTGAACATGGAGGAAGAGGGTGAGGAGAACACTCCGGCTGCTGAGGAAAAAGCCAAGAGTGAAAGTAAGGAAGTGGAGGAGTCAGGATCTCAGACAAAGATGGAGGAGGAGTCAAAATCTCAGAAGAAGACTGAGGAGGAGTCTCAGACAGTGGAACATGCTAAAATGCCTGAACACCCCGGTAGAGACAGTGACAGCGGGGACAGTGAGGAGGAGCCGTGAAGAAAATACTTACCCATGGCTTCCAGTGGTCACCATTTTTATCTATGAGGGTCAGTAAATGCTGCAGGGAAGACATGTAATTTTACTTGTTTAAATAATAGATCTCCTAATTTAATATTGGCTGATTGTACATGGACATGCATCATAGGCCAGCAGTATGCAAACTGTTCAGTGTTATACAGGAGATTTAAGGTGTGAGGTTTAGCACTAGCTAGCACACTCATGACATGGTAAATGATCAGAGATGAAGTGAGGCCTGATAGTGAATGCCAGACATGTAGATTGAGTTGTGGACATTTAATGTTTTCTACTCTACAGTGACATGTACTGACAAAGCCCTTATTACCCAGAATGAATTGTAATGTGCAGTTCAGTGGGTGGCAGTGATCTTGAGCAGCAGAGTCTGGCTGGAATTAGACTGAACAGGCTCTGGCAGAAAGCACATTCATTACAGGAAGGGCCATATGTAAAACCGGCAGTCACACTGATATTTGTGGAGAAGATTGGTGACCCTGATTTACCACACTTTTTCTTTCTTGTTAATCTTTTTTTAAACTGCTGAGAAAATAATGTAACAGACCTTTTTGTTTGCATTTTGTAATAAAAACGCTATTGTTAAACCTTGGTCACTGGCTGTTTAGTTTGGTTTCATGTCTAGTTTGCAGTGGTGGACTAAGTACACAAACCATGGACTTGAGCTACATTAAAGATACCCAAGTATGGAATGTAGAGGTACTGTAGTTTCTAATGGCTCTGTTGTCCTATTATCATCTTTGTATTAAGACTCTAGTGTCACTCAACATAAGTTTCAATTATTTTGAATTGATGCCTATGCAAATATCAAACACAAAGCAAACCGTTTCCGTTTAATAGAACCAAGTGACTATTTAAAAAAAAAAAAAAAAACATGCAACAACTTAAATTAATCAATAAGTTGGGTCTACATTATTCAACACAAGTACAGCTGCTACCCCCTACTCCTGGGGCATTAGGCCAAACAAAGCTGTGGCAGTAAAGCACCACTAAGCTGGAAGAATGTTTTAATGTAGATTAATTGTAAGTTTGTACTATGTTTATTCTTTTTTTTTTTCTCACTATGTTCCTATAGCCTGTTAGATTTTGTTAACTACTCTATCTTGCTTAGTATAGATCTAAGATCACTCACTATTTGCAAACAACTTAGCTTTTTACCTTACAATAATTGTGGAACAGTTTTAAAACAAGCCACAGTTGTAGAGAAGTGAGCTAGAACACTACTGACAAGTTCTATTTTTCTATAACTCAATGGCCCTGTAATAATGTAAGGTACACCTGACGTATTGCTTACCTGTTTCTATGTAGCATACTTAGTCCCAAAAGAGTACAAGTAGAAAACTCCCAAGGTTTCCTTGCTTGGATGAGCCCATTCTTTGTAAAAGGAGAAAAAAAGAGCCTGTAAAAGAGAATAATACATGTTAATACAGTGATAATGTGTTGGTAATTGTATGTTTGCGAGTGTAAATTATAACTAATTCATCATACTTGCTGCTTTTGCAATTTGTTCTCCTTTTTTCAAGGTCTTTTTTTGTCTTTTCACGTAGAAGTGTTTGAGAAATCACAGCTAAGTGAATAATTTGCATTAAAGTTAATTTAACTGTTGGGTTCATTACTCATGTGAAACATTAATATTTAATATAGGTAGGTTGTGTGTTCCTTATACAATTACAACATTAGTACACATACAGTTCATTAAATAAAATGTTAGAAATCAGATATGCAAGGTTTCTCTTTATGCAATTAATAAATAATTAATCAGAAAAATAAGCAGAAGATTAATTGACTGACTGGTAGTTGCATCCCTAGTTCAAAGTTTAACCGATCTTTTGCATAACTTAGTGGTGTAAAAGTAAAACATTTAGAGTTCAAGTAAAATGGCACAAAATTGAAATACTACAGTAAAGATACAGAAAAGGCTACTTAAGTAGGCTACAATAATCAATTACATTTTTTCACTGTTTAATGAAAAATGTATCTCCAAATTGGTGACTTTACAGGAGAAGGCAAAAATGTTTTAACTTTGAATGTTAATGTATTTTCCATGTAATTATATTGTATTTTTGTTATTCTGTTCATTAAGAATTATTTACACTGTGTACAGAGCATCTACAGGATTCAAACGATGTAGAAAGCTAAAAACTGACAAAAATGAAGATAGCTGGAGTGTTTCTCTATATCAAGAATTTGGAAAATGTTCTTGGCATTCTTGCAAAAATGTTTTGCGGTCTTTTGAGATAATGTGTGCTATTTTACAGCTATACTAATTATAGTTGGTTTATTAGCTTGGCTTGGTTGGCTAAGGCTACCAAAAGAGTGTATATGAGCCTTGTAACATAATTTGGTACCAAACCTTTGTTTATACTGTTAACTTTGACAACTGTACTGCCCATTACTCACCATTTTCTTTTTAAACAGAACAAGGAACACTTAAATTACATTAAAATACATAATTACAGATGAATGCTGGATCATTCTTTTTACTTTCCTCTCTGAGTAACCAACTAATGCATGCTCTGTTTTGAGGTAGAGAAAGCACATCAGCTCAACTTGAATATTAGAATTTAAATTGGGCAGTGGATGAACTTATATTGAGGAACAGCTATGATTTTCACTGCTGACAGCATTTAATCGTGACAGTCCACCCCTGCTACTTTGGTAATAGTTTTTCTCTTCGAGTTTTCAAATACAGCTTAACACATCATTCTGCTTGATATACGAGAGTGATTGCCATTGGGGTGAAAATGGCTAAAAAAAAACCTTGTCAGTCACTCAATCACACAGAGCACCATGATGTGCCAAGCAATTACAGTACTTCTCACTGTCAGTATGTGACATTCCATCATTCTCTAGGTCATACTATTGCTTTTATGAGTTTTAAGATAAGCCACTTCTCTTTGTAAACTATTGGTTTGATCAAATGTCTGTCACGTTGTTGGTATGAGTACAGTCACATGTGAATTGTGCAATTGGCCCACACTTCCCCTTTACTACACTACAGCTGGCTCATAACCATCTCTCCTCCCTGCCTGTCTGCCACTGCCATATCCAGTGTTTCCTAGGAAATTAGCCGTAACCCAGAGGAATTTGCTGCTGGATTCTCTTGCACAGAGCCAGACTGCTATCTCTTCTACACTGAGAGAGAGGGAGATCCTGGAATCCTGAAGATACACAGGATTACTCAGTCTCTAAAAGCTTCAGGAAATCTTCAAATCTTCACTTAAGGAAAGATCTTTTCACTACTTTAGGAACTTTCACAAGGTGTGTACTGTTTTTTTTTTTTACTTCATGAACTTGAAATGATGTGGGACTTTAGTTTGTTCTGTTGATTTAAAGTCCAGATTTTTGCTTTTCTTGGTCAAATATATGTAATATCTTTACGCTTGTTCCACTTTAAGCTTTGTTTCTGTTGCTTTATTTTACACATTATTACATTTTATTCCTTTAGTAAAAAAAAAAAAAAACTATAGATTTTGCTCATGCTTTGCATTTTTTTAGCTGGTCAGGAGTTTTGTAGTTTGTGAATTATGCTCTTGTTTTTTTACTGCATGTCACGAGTTTTTAATGCACTGCATGTGCACTCCCTCTGCAACTCCAAAAAAAAGGCAAACCAGGGGAAACAATGAAACTAAAATAAACCTAAAAACTAGAATAGTGGTTCTCAAACTTTGAAAAATTTGCATGTTATGGATGTGAAATAAACTTACAATAATGGTACATTGTTTAACAGTACATTAGAAAACATGTTTCAACTAACTGAGTTGACAATAGACATTAATACTTAATTTTTTTAAACTAATGTCTGAATGCATTGTTATTTACATTGTTCTAGAATTTAGTACAAAGCTAAACATTTAGTAATGTTTAATAATGTAACTTGTCAAAAAATTAAAGACATTACTTTATACATAAAAAACATTGCTCGCTATGAATCCTTTTTTGAGCATGCCATGCATATACAGTATACACAGTAGCATACTTAAAGAAGGCTTCATGAAGAACAATATATTTTTCAATGCTCTTTTATTGGCTAATCCCACATATGCAGCACTTAAAAGCACTAGGTGAATGAAACCAGTCTTATCTTTAAGGCTGAATATGGCTTAGATGTGACCGCTGGGAATAGTAACCTTCTGCTATCTGAAAAGTATTGAATATTGTTGTTTCTGGTTAACGCAGTAGCTCTAATGAGTAACATGACAATATTTTTTTCAGAATGTAATAACTGTTCTTATTGTATAGAACTATGTGCTTTTTAAAAACAAAGGATATTACCATTACTGTTACTTAAAAACACTGACCCAACTGTTCATTCATCACAGAAAATGTAAACAATTAAAATCCTGTTTAATATGATAAATTGCAGAAAAAAAATGAAATCAATGGAAAAAAAAATCACTGTAATATGCATAAGAGTTTTTATATACCAGTTTTTTAAGAATCTGCCACTGTTAATAAATGGGGCAAAGCATTGAAATAAATATTTATTTTGAAAAAGTATCTTAAATATCGTGATGTAATATATACATTTTTTGAATCGCTTTACTATAAATAAGATGCTTAAAGATTTGAAATACAAGTGAGAGAAAAAGGCCTAAAGGTGGAGTTTGATTAGGTGTAGTTAGAGACTGCATGCTCCATATTCAGCTTTATCAGCTTCAGCAGCAGTTGGCCATTACATAATTAACTCAGCTCAGCCATGGTATCCTCACAATGTGTTGCTTTTAGAACAAGTCCACATGACATAGCTCTGCCTTTTCCTTTCCTACAGAGAAATGGAATGTTCTGTTTGTACTGTTAGAATGAAGTAACAAACAGTAGAGCATAATCTGGAAAACTGCATGCATGGCACAATGACTGTGCACAATACACCCACATAGAGGTTCCTTATTCTGATAATGTTCACATTACCAAGGTAAAGTGACTCAAGTAACTTTTTTTTGCGTAGATGTGATAGATCAGATTTTTCTTTTCCTGAAAGGGGGCTGTGTGTAAATAAGATTTTATGTCACTTATATACGTTTTCCTAGATTGGACAAATATGGAATTTGTGGGAAAAAAACATGAATATGAACTAGCTTTTAGATTCTCAGCCTGAACTCAACCTGATGCCCAACCCAAACTCAGGCCAAGCCAAGATTTCCCACAACTTTCCTTGGGCCCTGTCAGGCCGGGCTCCAGAAAATGGCCTATGCTTTTAATGCTATTTATTTATTTTCTATAAAGCTTCGGCGTAATAACATAAAGGTGGGGGAAATTTTACGATACGCATTTGATTTAGATGTGGATGATTCTAAATCGATTCACAAATTACCACAATTTTTCTAGATGATGACGGAACGCAAAAGGTGGAAGTGTAGTGGTACACAACAGAGGCAGAAGATACACTGGTTCAGCCCAGAGCAACCACTGCCTGGTTTAGTGCTAGCGGTGTGTCCCGGTCAGATGATGATAATTATGATGAGGATTATTATTATTTATTTGTTTTTAAGGGAAATTATTCAAATTTACTTTAACTTAAAGATCAGGGAAGCCACTTTGGGAACTCATTCCTGTGTGTATATAAAGCATTATAACGCCTATTAAAATGTTTAATTTCCAGTTATACTTTCATAATACTTCAGTTCATTTATAAATAAATCAAACACAGTTTAACCTAATACACTTTCACTGTTTAAAATTATTTATGTAAAACATTGAGAAATAATTTAGTCTTTAAAATAGGGTTGCCATTTCCAAACAATACTATGGCATTTATAATTGAGCTTTTTGTACAGCTTAATTTGGAGTTGACAGTAAAATTTCAATGTAGCACTAGTTTATTTATTCCATATTTAATTATTGCAGAAATAAATTTAAAAAAAGCCTTTTACTTCTGCTGTGTTGAATGTTTGCTACTTTATGCCACCCTGCTTATATTATTACTACAAAAAAGTCAGAGGCTTCTTCTTTTGTTAATATATATTTTGCAGTGCAGAACCCGCAATAAAACAAACATACTACATGTAAAAACACAGATGGGGCCACTGGAACGAAAACACTTAGTATCTGTAGGATCAGGCAACCCAAACAATACAGTGTTCAGCTGCTGGTATGCATGTTAGCATTCCAAGAGAAGCAGGGGAACAATGGGCATGCCCTGATATGAACTTGGATAAAGTCTTATCACAGAATGTGGTTCCCTCTACAAATGGAAAAACATGAAGGCAGTAAATAAATACACCTGGTAAAGAGGAGCTATATTACAAAGACATTTTCAGACTTGTTCTCGGAGACTGGAACATTGTCTGGTATCTACATTGACCATACATTTGTTGGGTGATTGTTCACATATGCTGAACAACATAATGGAGTAATTATGGTTTCTTCCTCAATGTTTTCTTTGTGTCACTAATGGCAAACGTGAGGCACAAAATGAATAGAGGATGTCAAGCAGAACATCTTCATCTAACACAATTTCTGCTCTCTGTTCTGTAGTATGGCAAGCTGCGGCTCCTGTTTCTGGGCCATTATCTGGCTGATTGTGCTGTTGATGCTGGGCTGGCCTCTCAGTATCTTCCTGGGTGGGCTGTATGGCCTCATCGTGCCTCTCACGGCCTGCCTTGGGCTCGATCGACTGTCAGACCTTCTGCTAGAAGGAGCCAACCTGGGCCGGACCTGCGCCCAGAACATGAGACATGGAAAGCCCCTGTGCTGAGAATAAAGCCCACCTATTTACCCTGGAGACGTACCTGTAAAGAGCTTTGTTTTGTTTAGTGCTGAACAATATTGTCAAAATTGGTATTACAGTTTATTTCTTAATTTCGATTGATCATTTTTCCCATATGATATGAACAGTATAAAAGCCACCACACTTGATAGAACTGGGCTATTTCTAATATGGTCTCTATTGGCTAATCTTTTGATACAAAGTATTTATTGTGTTTTGACTTACAGACTAAAATGCAACAGGAGTGTCAGATTATTTTAAAATCATATTCAAACACTTTTTTATGCATAGTTTAGTGATTTATGTTTTTTTTTTTTGCTGCACATGATTCAATTTAACAGGATTTTTTCACACTTTCTGAAATGAATGTACAGGTGGGTCAGCATTCTTTAAACAGAGATAATTCTTGATAGGCATATTGTTTATATGATAAGAGAATTTATGACAATATGATAAAATAGATATATTGACCAGCTATAGTTGTATTTAACTGCATAAATTGTAATTTTGTCTGGTAATAACTTAACAGTGTTGTACAAAATACATAAACTGACATGTCTGTAGCTTTTATATTTTTTTGTATAAACTGGTGCTCATTACTTTCATTTGAACAACCAGCAGCAATTCATGGTTGCAAAAATGTAAATGCCTTTAATGAATTTTCTGGCCAGAAAGAAGCCAAAAATACTACATTTAATAAAAGAAATTCAGGTTTTGTGTGTCATTCCTGTGCTTACACTTTCTGGAATACATATAATGCAAACATGCACTCTCATTACTAAAACCTGTGATGGGGCAAGGTAAGCCCATCACCAGAAAAATAAGTTATTACTTTTTAATCCTGCAGTATTGAGGGTCAGAGGAGTAAACGGGAGACCCATAGAAGCTTCTGCTTGTTGGATAAATTCACCGTCAGGGAGAGAGAAAGAGTCCTGGGGATCTTGTTAACCTAAAAAAAGTAAAGAAAAATTGTTAATACCTAATAACTATTGTTTCTTTTTGTTTTAATCAGTTTAGTTTTTTCTCTCCCCTCAAAACTAAGTTAGGTTACCTACAGGGGAAAGAGGCTTGAATCTTCTCTCTATTAAATCGAACAAGTATAAACCGTCTAAATAAATATAACACTGCTTCATTACCAGGATACTAGGTAGTGGTGCTCTGCAGGGAGACCACGCCAATCTGGAGTGGTACTGACTGTTCAGAAAACTGCCCTAAATATCAATTATCCACCATCATTTTTCAGAGATGAGTAGCTCACTAGCTTCATGTTCGAAATGTCCTTTTCCACCTTAAATGGAGCAGCATAAGTAGGCTGACCGACATTTAAGGTGGAACACAAAATTTATCTAGCTTCTTGTTGGAAATGTAGTTATTTTCCGCCTTAAATGGAGCAGCCTAAGCAAGCTAACTCCTTTTGCACCATTTAAGGTGAAACATGAAAGTTAGCTATCTTCTTGTTGAAAATGTAGTTACTCTCCTTGTTATAACTTTTCCACCTTAAATGGAGCAGCCAAAGTAGGCTAACTCTTCTTGCATAATTTAAGGTGGAACATGAAAGTTAGCTATCTTCTTGTTGAAAATGTAGTTACTCTCCGCCTTTAATTTGCACCATTTAAGGTGGCACAGGAAATTTTGCTTCTAGTTTTTTTCTTTCCACCTTAAACTGTGCAACAGCAGTTAACTAACAAACTTAGGCTAACTTACTCCATTTAAGGCGGAATGGTAAATTTATTAAGCTTCTTTTTCGAAGTTCCCTTTCCTCCTTAGATTAACCAGCCTAAGCAAGTTGACTGCTGTTGTACCACCTTAAATGGAGCAGTACTGTTGCACAATTTAAGGTGGAACACGAAATGTCGGTAACTAGCTAGAGTTACCTACCTACTGCGACGTACTAGTAGCGATTTGTTATGATTCTTATGAAGAACATGGCCAAACAACATTTAAACTACACACCAAACTGCGATAATATAGTGCTTGTCGTAATGTTTAAAAAAGACAACACTTAAGCTAACTTATATTTGTGTGTTTCTTTGGTCGCTTGGTGCCGCCATATTGCCAGTGGTTTTTCAATAGCCGTCAGTTAGAAACGTCCGTTTGAACCACAGACTGTATAAATTACCTCTACTGCCTGCCTCTCACTACACCTCTCATGAAGTCGACTGGTTGTGCTGTTACTCGCGAGTCCTTCAGTTGTTGTGAATTTCACACTACATAAGCGGCACAGGATTATAAATTACACGATTTTTACCCTGGGGGGCAATCTCTGACTCACCTGGCTGCTCTCTAAAACACGCCAGAACTAAACTACGCGAGAACTAGCGATGCCAGAGACTCTCTACAGAGGAGAGTACCCACTAGAAGGGAGTCCAAAATTAACAGTTTCCAAACGTGTCAAATGTATCGACATGTATTACCCAGGCAGAGAAATACTAGGGTTTAAAATACTTATGTATCAACTCGAGCTTTTACTCATATAAAAAGTTTAAACATACTGGTTTCAAAACTACTTAAAGTATACAAGTAAAAGTAATGTAAGGGGAAAATGGCAAACATAGTTAAAGAAACTATAATGTTATATTAAAATGTTAAGGTTAAAATTTTGGAATGCACCTTTTTTTCAAGACTACCTGTTTCAGCTGCATATATGCCCACTGAAAATGAATACATTTTTATGCAATGCAAATATATTAAATACCTTTAGCTGGAGCATGTTGCTTTTTTGTTTACTACATAAATCTAAATGTGTCCTTTAACTGATTTTATTTCTTTAATAAAAATCTACAATGTAGATGTAAATCAATTGAATAAATGAAAGAAATGAAGAAAAAAAAATTGAATGCACAGGTGTGTCAAACTGTAAATGTCTGAAATATGTACTAATTTCCTCTAGAGGAACACAGAACAGTATCACAGAACAATATCGAATGTTTCAACACCACATACATTTTTAAAAGTTTAAACTCTGGTTATACGGACATACAGTCACACACATTCATACACACACTTACACCACCAGGGTAATCTTAGAATATACCATTTTTATGGACATATAGTTCATGACTTGGCTTAATTCCTTTCTAGGGAAACTGCCCCAAATATTTATTAAGATTAATTGCAATTTATTAGTATTTAATACAAAATGAACCCTCAACATCTTAACGTTAGTCTTCAGGTTAGCTTCTGAAGTGATATTTTGTCCTCTGAAAAAGTTTGTGAAAGAAGTAAGCTCTCAGAAAGTGTCATCTTTCATCTTTTTGATGTTGGAGCATATCTGAGAGAATTCCAATTCAAAGGAGTTGCTGGAGAGCTGAACTAGATGAAGGAAGTTTGGAACTTTCTAGGTTGTCCTCGAGTCTTTTGATGAGGGAGACTCTGGAAGTGCAAAATATGATACATAAATGTTCTGAACTAAACACAATCCCTATGGGTGTAGACAAAACATGTTGATAAAATGTATATTTATATATATTTATTCAGTACTTTTTGTGCCAATCTTGTTTCCCTAAGCAGAGCAGTTTGTCCTACTTTTAAGCTTCACTCACTCCTGCCCTCTGGAGGCAGAGGGCAGAATTTTGCCCTGTGGGAGGGCATCAGGATCCCAGAGCATACATTACCTCTAATCCCATCAGCTATTAGAAGCAGTTTGTTCTTTCGTTTTGCAGTTTTGTTGCAAAAGTTGCGAGCCTTATACACACTGATATGCCAAAAATCATGTAATAGCAGTGTGTAAATGAAACAAATTGAATTCATACATATGTGGAAACACCCACACCTTTATAAATTCTGAGGTGCTATCTTGTGTGAGTTTGAACACTTGCCAGCATGCTCATGACAGCATTTAAGCAAGTCCAGAGGGATGGAACAATCAATTTCTGTAGTTAGCAGGCATTTCACATTTCACAGCGGGCAGTGCGGGTTGTAATAATATGGACTGGGGGTGTCTGGCTAGGATTGTTCATGTGAACAGACAGGCAAATCTGACAGAAATGACATCCATTGCTGGTGGCACATAGACATACAGCATTCTTTAGTTTCCAAGGGACATGGCAAATGTCATGGGACACAATACTATTTGGCATAGCAGTGTATAAAAGACGAATATGCCATTATTTGTTGGCTACTTTGTCCTCATACCTTCAGTGTAAAACTAAAAAGTACATTCCCCAACAAAACGCTAATCCTTCACACAATTTTGCTCAAAAAATGAATTTTAATTTTGGGAATAAACTGAAGGTTTTTAATGTGGCAGGTGTTTTGCACAATGCTGCCTCTATTTCCATGGTTAAATGCTGCTCAGCTACTTTTTAAATGAAGCTATAAAAAGAACAGCAATGCTCAAGTCTTAGTAAGACAGACACATTGCTATGTCATCCATTTTCAGAACATTTTCCGCTTTCTATCTTTCAAATCCCCGTTCAGACTCATCCAGGATATCCTTGAAAAGTACGCAGTGAAGCTGAGGGTTGCTTGACGTTTGTAGATTAAACCATTCAAATTTGATTCATGAATATTTCATCATCATTTCAAAGAGCTGTTTAACCTCATTTTCTCCATCTCGCTGTTGAGTGATGTGCCGAGTGACAATAATTCCTTCAAGTGAAACACTAAGCCTTAATCCTTGAGGAAAATATAGGACTGTTTCCCAAAACTTCAAGTGCAATATTAATGGGACTGCCATATGAGGCCTAGTTAAATTGCGCGGGTTCAAGAGCAACTCTGAAAAATGCTCTGAGGGGAAGTCTGTCCTGGCCAAAATTGACTGAATTTAATTTCAGGTTTGCTCTTGTTTTTATTTTTTTCTCTCAATTCCCTGGCAATCGTGTGACGCTGGCAGAGGGCAGGTGCTGTGGAGAGGGCACAGCATGATGTGGAGGAGGCATGTGCGACAAGGGCCGAAATTGGGCCCAGACTGTAAATATTGCATTGGGGTGTGAGATGGAGGGTGGAAAAAGGTCCTCCTGGCTTGCTGAGCTAATATGAAGGGGACTCACCGAGAGGATATGGAATGTGCAGCATCCAATTAACCCCATACTGCTTTTCTAATTTGGCCCTAGCACTCCAGCCTGGGAGAGGACCCTCTTGTACTGCTGGCTCAGGGAATCTCAGGACACACTCCATCTCAGTAGCTCAGGGGGGCGTTGGTACATACCGGAGTCAATATGCACAGTTTAAATAGGATGCATGTCCTGTGTACATGTTTCCATGCATTTGTAAATAATAATTTCTCACCCATATCAATGACATTAGTTACAGTAACTTTTTTTTATATGGCACATTTTATACATTAAGAGAGAACAGAAATGAGAAAGTTGTGCAAAAGTCTAGACATGGAAAACAGTTCAAACTATTTTTTGCAGGAGTATTTTGTGGTGTATTTTACTGTGTTACTGTAATTTGTCCTCTATTGAATTGAAACAAAGGAAAATAAACAATACTGCAGTAAAGGTACTCAAAATTTTATCACAGTAATGCAAACACTCTTTCTGACATAATATGGCAGTTCTTTGTAGAGAAGGTTAAAAATACACTGATATCAAAATGCAAAATGTCATGGGACTGGAACTAGCATCATGTCCCATGACTTTTTCCATTTCGCATGTGAGTTAAAAATTGCTGTAATGGACATGTAGCAAATGCATGATGCATCCCCTGTATTTAATCTGGATATGATTTCTGCCAGAGTTTATTGCCTGTCATTATCTTCACCACCTACTGCACTGTCCACTGTGGGTAGTAATGTCTTCTATGTCTGCCTGCTACTCATGAAACTGTGGATCAATGAATGTTAAATGCCTGCTGAACTTCAGAAATGGAATGGTTCAGTCATCTGGCACTCTCCACTTCTCAAGTTTTATAATTCATGTTTCCTTGCCATGAGCATGCTGGCCAGTGTTCAGTCTCATTCATAAGATCTCAACTTTTATAGGTGTGGACTTTCCCAAGCTGTCCTCTGAAGTAACTTACATACTGCTATCTTATTATTTTTACATACATTTTACTTATACGTTTGTATAGTTTCCATTTTTGTTGTATATGGACAAATGTATCAGTGCACCTGTCTTCTTTTGTCGACTTTAATTAGAGTAGGTTTTCTACTTGATTTTGAAGCATTGCTGTGAGAATTTCTTTGCACTCAGCCTCAAGAGCCTTGAGGTCATGATGTAGGAGGATCTTTTCTTCACCTCAGCCACAATTCCTGACATTATATAAAAAGTGGTGGATAAAGCACCATCATTCCTGAGAGCATAGTTCCATTGCTTCACAGCTCAATATTGGGGTATTTTTACTCTTTTTTTATTTTTACTCTTGGTATTAGGCAAGGTTTTAATAGTTATTTGCTTTTCTGATTTGCACATCTGTCAGTAGTCAGGGCAACTTAAAATCTGGTTGCTGTCCTTTATAACAAAATATCATGAAACTGAAAATTATAACTGTAAATATTGTTTTTATTGAAAGTAAGTTTTTTGTGTTTTTGTGTGTGTGTGTATATTTGTTCAACTCAGTATATTAGTTGCATTGCAAGTGATGACCGTGTTGACATTGCTGACCTTTTTGACACTGTTTACATGCCATGAGTGCACCAATAAATGTTTGTTATTGATTGATGCTGGACTACAACTACATTTCCTATTGTATTCATTCCATATCCTCTTGACATGAATGATGTAACATAAGTGCATATGAAACAGTACAGTATAGAGTCTGTCTCATGCAGAGATTTTTGATTAAAGCCCAGCAGACAGTGCTTATTGTCCTCTGTCTGCACTGACCTAGAAAGGGCATAAGGTTGTGCCAAGGGCAAAGTGACAGAAAGAGCAAAATGCTATCCATCATATCTGAACATGATTGATCAGCTTTTGATTATCTGCTGAAAGTCTGGGTCAGCACACATATTGTGAGCCATGCACACACTTTTAACAGCACTATGAACCAATTTCTGTACATAGTTTGTAGTATATTACATCTTTTGAGCCTATTTACCTGGTCATGTCATGTGACTTGTGTGTCACGCCCATTTACACTTCGTAGCCAAATGTACTAATTATAATTAAATTAATAATAATTATAAGAGAGACGACCAGCAGCGGTAACAGCGTCCAAATGAAGAAATTTATTTTAACTTTAACCCACGGGAACTGCAATTTCCATACAGTTTATTTAGGCCAAACAAAAACAACCTTATCATTCCCACTACTTATTTATTAAATATATTTTCAAACACTGCAGGAACGATAAAGCAGGTTGAAACTGTGCAGAAAAAAAAAAACAAATACAAATACTCAGTGATAAAGATGATTTAGTCAGTGTGTAAAAGATCTACATTACTGCCTGAAATTAAACAAGGTTTTACACTTCACATCTTCTCGGGGCGCATTAGTGTTTTTTTATTCACAAAGCACTAATGGGTGTTTGTGTAATGTCTCTTTCAACTGAGTTTGCTGTAAGTATTTGATTTTATTCAGTAAACTATGAGTGTTTGTTAGATTCATTTTCATCTACTCCAGAGACTATTTTACTGGCAATACTTCTTCACAAAGACATTTTTTTATAAAAGTACTTTCTTGATTTTTTTTTTTTGTCTTGATTTAAGAAAACTATGTTTTCTATTCTGTGCCATGCTATTCTATTTTTGCCTATTCAGAATTTCGTACTTATTTTCTAGTCTACTCTTATTTATACCATTCAATTCATACTATTCTATATTGAGTAGCTTTATTCTTTTCTGTTGGCTCTGCTTTGTCTCTCTGACCACTATACAGCAGATATGGATCAATAAGCAGGAATATCACTCCATTGTTCAAAGAAAGTGCTTCTAAACGGATGGATCAATCTAAATCCTTGCATTTCAGCTTCTTAACAGCTCTGCCAGCTTTCCGGTTTGAGTATTTCCAGACTGTTTGTGTGGACATGGGTAGAATTTGACGTTATACATACATTAACTAATGAAACCATCAGTTTGCTGGAGATTTCTTTCATCTGCATCCCAGTCTTTGAAATCAGAGATTTTGTGATACAGAGAATCCTGCAGACATTTCAGACATTATGTATACAGTATGGAGTTACACCAGGTGTACAAGGAATTGCATGCAGTACACATATATATCTTAAACTCTAAATTTAGGTTCAGGGTATAAAAGAGGCTGAAAGTTTCAAACGTTTTGAGCCAACAAAAGTTTTTGTGTGTGTTGGAAAAACATACATCTTTCCCATTGGCTCTGGTGAGTTTACTGTGTACAGTATTTGCATATTGTACGTGTTCTCTTCTCTTACTTCACATCAGTGTGTTGTCTGTGGCCAGCAGCTACCCTTTTCTCGTTTTTCATTTCCATGTTGCCAACACTTCTGTTGGAAATTCTGTACTATCCTGCTCTATATGGAAGGAATAAATTTAAATCTGTGATTTATTCATCTGACGGGTAACGCCCAGTCTTTTCTGAGTATTTTGTTTTTAGGAGGAGGAAAAATGCAGAATCTGCAAAATAGCATTGCCTGGGGATAATCCTACACCACCACAGTCTGTCCCAAAGTCTTCGAATGTATGTCCACTCAGTCATTACAGCAGGCCTACTCAGGAGATTACACTAATACCTTCAAACCGATCTCGAATCACATTAGCTGATATATTTATCCGTACCTTAAAATAGCTCAATGCCAATTCATTGCGCCGTGATGTGCTGTAGCTGCGGTGGAAGATCTGCATGTGCATGCGCGGTAGAAACAAAGGGCGGAGGAGGGGGGGGGGCAGAGATCACGTTTCTATTTTTGGATCGCGCGGCCAACCTAATGCTATCAGCGGCCCGGTGATGCCGGTGGAAAAGTGCAGTGTGGTCCGGTGCGCTGCTGTCCGAGGGGAAGGGGACTCCTGGGGCCAAGGACTTTCTTAATGACACACGCGGCCCTGCCAGCAACAAGTACGCCTGTGTGAGTTCGCTGTGGGGGGTGGGGTTGAGGGAAAGAGCGCATCCTGGAGCGAATCCTGTATCTTAAACCAATAAGAACGCGCAGCCCAACCCCTTCACGCAGCGCACACCCTTGAGTTTATTTAGTTTCAGCATCAGTGAGCAAAACTCTGCTGCTGCTGCTGAGTTATTCTAGCCGGTGCTCTCTCCCTCTCTCTCTCCCCCCCCCCCCTCTCTCTATTTTTTTCCTCTGTCTTGCGCGCTCTCTCTCTCTCTCTCTCTCTCTCTCTCTCTCTCTCTCTCTCTGTCTCTGTCTCACTCTGTCTCTGTTTCTCACACTCTCACTCTCTTAGAGCTCAGCGATGGAGCACTATCTCTTCCTTTCTTCAAAGGAGAATAGGAAAGAAGAATACTGCAAATAAGAAAAAATATAAATATATATATTTTTGTAGTAGAGACTGGCAGTTCTCCACGAACCTGTCTGCGCGTGACGCAGAAGAAGACTACTTAAAGGGAGATTAGCTCTGGCAAAGACATTAAATCCAACCCTCCCATCAGCCAGACACCGCGCGACCTATCAACCTGATCTGAAGATCGAAATTAGTAGGAGGGCTCATATTAATCAGCACTTTGCGGAGTCCAAGACGAGGCGGGACTGGAACGGCGAGAGGTCCTCTGGCATTGCGCGCGGCCACGGCGCAGGAGGGGGAACGGGTTCAGTGATCAATGCGCTTGCATGGCAGTTAAAACCGGGGCCTCTGGAGAGTAGGGAACAGGAGATACTGCCGACTGTTTTTGTTTTGTTTTTTATTTCGTTTTTCCCGTGGAATTCGTGCAGAGGGCTTTGTGAGTGCTCTCGTCTCCGGATGAACAGAAATGGGGGAATGGACCATACTAGAGAGGCTCCTGGAGGCTGCTGTCCAGCAGCACTCCACTATGATAGGGAGGTAAGGCGAATTTATGTGTTTGTGTACGTGGAAATGTGGAAATACTAAACGTGTAGCGTTGGTGTGGAAGTGGGGCAGAGTAGTATAGTCTAGTAGTAGAAGTAGCAGTGGAATCAGTAGTAGTTATGGTAGTAGTAGTAGCAATAGCCTATAGTCGGATCTCTCCTTTATGGGAATGTGTGCCAAGACGACTGGCAATAACGTTCAATTTCCCAAACAAAGAAAATCCGCTCCAAAGCACACGCCGATATTTTATTCATGTGATCTGATATTATTAATTAGACCATGTTTTAATAAAAAAGGTTTTTAAGCAACATAAATGCGCATCCGTTCAGGCGCACAGGAGCGCTGGGCGCTTCACTTTCAGCACTGGACAGCACCCACCGCTCCCCGACTCAACGCGTAGCGCTCCATAGCTCCATCCGTTCACCAAAAAATAAAAAATAAATTAAAAACTGATTTGGTACCGTAACACCGGACAAACCTGATGCACTTCTCTTCTTCTTTGCTTCCAGGATCCTACTCACTGTGGTGGTGATCTTCCGGATCCTAATCGTAGCCATAGTAGGAGAGACAGTTTACGACGACGAGCAAACCATGTTCATCTGTAACGCTTTACAACCGGGCTGCAACCAGGCGTGCTACGACAAGGCTTTCCCCATATCACACATCAGGTACTGGGTGTTCCAGATCATCATGGTGTGCACCCCGAGTCTGTGCTTCATCACCTACTCGGTTCACCAGTCCGCCAAGCAGAAGGAGAGGCGCTACTCCACAGTCTACCTCTCGGTGGACAGCAAGGAGCAAGACTCGATCAAGCGCGAAGAGATCAAAAATCAAAAAATCAAAAACACCATCGTGAACGGAGTACTGCAGAACACGGAGAACTCCACAAAAGAAGCAGAGCCCGACTGCCTGGAGGTCAAGGAGATCCCCAACGCCACCATGAGGACTACCAAGTCCAAAATGAGGCGCCAGGAGGGCATCTCGAGGTTTTACATCATCCAGGTGGTGTTCAGGAACGTGCTGGAGATCGGCTTCTTGGTGGGCCAGTACTTCTTGTATGGCTTCAACGTGCCCGCTGTGTACGAGTGCGATCGCTACCCGTGCATCAAGGAGGTTGAGTGCTATGTGTCGCGGCCCACAGAGAAGACGGTCTTCCTCGTGTTCATGTTCGCGGTTAGCGGCTTCTGCGTGGTGCTCAACCTCGCCGAGCTCAACCACCTGGGGTGGAGGAAGATTAAGACGGCCGTGCGGGGCGTTCAGGCCCGCAGAAAGTCGATTTATGAGATTAGGAATAAGGACTTGCCCCGCATGAGCGTGCCCAATTTCGGCCGCACTCAGTCTAGTGACTCTGCCTATGTGTAGGTGAGGAGAGAGAGGGAGAAAGAGAGAGAGAGAGAGAGAGAAAGAGAAAGGGATTGGGGGGTACAGCGAAAGAGATAGGGAGAAAGTGGGGGGAAAAAAAGAATAGAGAGAAAGTTCCCCCCATGGGACGGGGATCCTGAAGATCTAACACGGGCACGTACGGATCCCGTTCGCCTCTGACGGGTGGGTTAGATTTGGGTTTGTTTAAGGCGTTTATTTCAGGCTGGTCTGATAAGGGGGGGGGGTAGGTTGGCAGGCGATGTCTTTCTTGCACTGGTGCAACTCTCTCGGCCACCTCGCAGAAGCGCAACCGGCTCTCCGGGTCGCGTATTTACTCCACAGCGTGCTGCTCAGTTGTACTTGAACGGAGTAAATACGTTTTGCACTAAAGAAAAAAAAAGAAATAATAATAATGATAACAATAATACTAAGAGTTAACACCGGGAGCTAATGCGTCTGTTTTCGGTGTTTTTAAACGTTTTTCCACCGACTTTCTTTTTTGGAAATCATCCTATTTAGCCATATTTAACGCACAGCGGTTGACGGAGAAGCTTAAGCGCAGATCTATTATCCAGCCTAGAAGAATACTGCTAAGGGATAGGCTGAGGATTAGGTTCAAGAATAGGCTAAATAACGGATGGATTCAGGTATTAAGGGACATCAGGTAATAGCATTGTTACGAGGGGCATTTTGTTTTGTTTTCCAGCAGCTGCAGCAGCTTACAAACGGCAAAAGTCCGTGTTTCTTTCTCCTTTTTTTTGGTTTGTGGGGATCTGAATAAACGATAAATGTTTATCGTTCTCATGTCACCATAAACCACCCTGTCCCACGTCATCTGATGTTAATAATACCTGAATCCACGCAAGCTTGATGCTATACGCTTTACACGTGTTTGATTTCGGTTGCCTGTGTTGCACCATTGACCTTAACGTAGAAGTCTCCATTTCCATGGCTGTAGTGAACTTGTGCGCCGATTCTCTGCTGGATCTGCGAAATTTCCTTAATTAAAAAAAACACACACACCAAAGCGCCCATGGCTTTCATCCGTGAAGTGTTTTTTTTTTTTTTTTTTTTTGTTCTCTTTTGATTTCGTTTCGTGTCATTTAAGTGCCATACTTGTACATACAAAAATATATATCAATAAATATATATATATATATATATATGTGTATACATATAGATATAATAACAAATCTCTCTATTAATGACGATAAGAGTTCTATACGTTATGAAAGAGGATCCCTTGCTTGGATTATGCTGAACACGCCGCCCTGGTTCGCTTCAAAACTGCATTCGTTGTGATTTAAAAATTTGCAAACATGCAAAAGGATATACCTGCATTTCCCCTCCTCCTCTCTTTTAACTTTGCATAAATTTGCATAACCGGAATAAAGAAATAAAGAGCTGGTCCTGATTTTCTACACGGTACAGTAGCCTACATCTCTTTTCTTCACCAGATTTAAGGAGCTCAGAAATGATGGCACAAAATTAGTATTTTCTAACAAACAAACAAAAAAATAAAACAAACAAAAAATATTCAATCATGGACAGTGAGAACCTGCTCTGGTGCTAAAGTTCTCTTTTTTTCCACACAATTAGCTGGGTGTGTATGTGTGTTTGCGTGTGTATGCAACCTAGGCTTTTTGAGAACAAAAAATATTTTCATCCGAATAAGAGAAAGATGCACACTGTCAAAGATTAATAACAGTAAAAACATGAAAACAGACTTTGCAGGGCTTTGCAGGGTGTGGATGTGAGAAAGCACCTCATATGCTCTCTGTTACCTGCAGTGAGCTGTCCCTTTAAGGCCTTGGCTATAAAAGTATTAATGTGCTGAAATCTCATGTTTTGTCGCTGATCTTGAGGAGAATATGTATTAATGTAATGTATGTTTGCATTTACTCCAAACAGGCACCATAAATATGCCCAAGTCCAAGTATTTGATGCAGAACATTTTTGCATAATTGTTTTTTTTTCCTTTCCATTTTTCTGATTTCAGGACTTTTTTCTCTATGGTTTTTTTCTGAATTCTAAGCTGAAGTTAACAAGCTGCATGTTTAAGAGAGAATATTAGAAAGTATTGGGATACTTTTAAAGGGAAGTTGATGTCAGTCATATTTTCATATTTGCCTTGGGAGTTGGTCATTTCCCCCTCCTCGTTTTGTTCCTGCTTCTGTCCATTGCTTGAGAAAGACCGCAAAAAGGAGTGTCTCCAGCTTTTGGGGAGGGTTCTGTGCTCTTCTTCAAGGTCGGGGCGGGGGTGGAGTGGGGAGTGTGTGGTGGGGGGGTGGGTGGAAGCAGTGTAAAAGTGCTGAACGCTGTAGCCGCACTGTGGATAGCGGCAGGCGTGGGGAATGACTGACTGACTGACTGACTGACTAGCTGACTGGCTGACCATCCAGGATGCTGCGGGGGCGGATCACTGCAGCACCTGCCGGGATGACTCTGCAGAGCTGGACTGGAGTCCGTCCCATCAATCTCCAGCTCAGAGGGACCTTCACTGTTTCCAAAGCTCAGAAACTCAATCAAAAAGCATCATATAGGCAAAAAAAAGAAGAAAAAGAAGAAAAGTGCAATGTGCCTGCTCGGCCGGCCGGACGTGCAATGCAATGCAATACTCGACCCTCTTGTTTTCTGTCCTCCACTTCTGTCTTACGACCAACATTCCAAGACTGTGTATTGATTTATTTGGAATCTGGGAATCTGTGAGATTCATGCAGACGTTTATGATAAACTGTCAAAAGAGCCCAAGGACCTCTACGAGAAGACACTGTCTGTCGAGTGTCATACGTTAAAGGAACTTCATAACAGAGCAGAAAGATGAATGTGAATGTGTACGAGATCCAAAAGAAAAAAGCTTTAATAAAAAAAAAGACATCTCCCCTTCCGAATGTGAAAACATCTGTACATGACTCATGTACTGAAACCCTCTCTCTCTCTCTTTCTTGTTCTCCACCTTTCTCCATCTCTTTCTCTCTCTCTCTCTTGTTCTCCACCTCTTACTCCATCTCTTTCTCTCTCTCTCTCATCTTTAACACATCTGTGTCCAACAGTTACATTTAATGCATATATAATTTGCTATGGCCTGTTTTTATGTACATGGATTAAACCTAATCTAGAACTAAATTAGTGAATCAATGGAGATTTACCATGGAAAGCATGAAAAGCCTTTTTAGTCCAGGATTAAGCTTAATCTGGGTCTGGGAAACTGGCCATAAGGCACAAAATGTGTTGCAAATTAAGTTTTTAAGAAACATCTCTTTTGCCTTTTTCCTCTCTCTGTCTCTTTCTCTCTGAGCAAAACTGATCCTGATATTCTCATGGCTACATCTAAATGACTAGCGTATCGGGTTATGTATGAATGCATTTATGCATGCTGTGATGCATTTTTACATCGTGTGTGTTGGGAGGCTTGGTTCAGTTTGGTTGAATCTATTTCACCGTACCTGTCCTACATGTTCCTCTGCATCTGTGGAGGAGGAGACCGAATTTACTTCATGAAACAAAGCACAACGGATAAAAGCTCAGCACAGACAGTGGAGACTGGGATCCGTCCCGGCACATATGCACACAGGAGTGTCTCCTCAACTCCTGGAGGTTATTACTGAGAAAATGTATCAATATATATATATATATATATATATATATATAGATGTATAATACACAGATTCTGTTGTTAATATTTTTTGCTCATACCAAGAGCGATATTTGAGACACTGACAGACGTACACAGCAAACTTGCCAGTGTTAAATCAAATCAGGACTGTGAGTTTATCATTTTAACATTCACAGAGTTAATGTAATGCTAAAAGTGTCGATTTAGCACTGTCAAATTTGCTGTGTAGCATTGAGAAATGCTGTGATTCCTACAGTGAAAAAGGTGTGCTTTGAATATACATAATTATCATGTGACAAGTGGTCACTCACTAACATGCAACAAAACATGTTACACCAACCAAATTCCTGTAATTTTTTAAAATTCACAGATTGCTGTGTTAAAGCAGCACATTTGTCTAATTTAAATTGTGTAAATTCAAATCAGCATTTTTATTTCAGTGTAGGATACAAACCCAATCCTCAGGAATTCCACTAACATCAGCTGATATCTGCAAGGCCTGAAACATCAATGAGTTTAAGAATTTTAGAGACCAACCTGGTTCATTAATTACAGACGCTTTCTTCTGAAGGCTGTCATTAATCAAAGAAACACTGTATCTAAGAAGAAACTACAGCATGTAAACCCTGCAGGTGCTCTGTGTGAGCAGTGTGAGATTTCCATTTTGATCTAAAGGGCCTTGCACACACAGCGAGCACTGGATAGCATTAGACTGTCCCTTTTCTTACAGACCAAGCCTCCGGTCCTTTCTATTTTCTAATCAAGTGTAGCTACATCTGTGTACATGTAAACTGAATGAACTGAAGTTGGAAGAAGTACCATGAATTAAATCCGATTTCTCACAGAGGAGAATGTGTAATAGAGCTGATGTGTCATTTAATTTTAGCTGTGGTCTTCTTTCTGTTCATCAACCAAACCGATTTTTTTCTTTTCCTGACTACAGTGTCCTTAAAGGGGAGGGTGAATCTCTGCAATGCACCAAATACTTGCAATGCATTACTTACAACTTCACCCTTTATGGTAACAGTGTTTACAGATCTTTATCAAATTTTGGTTTATTAAAAGATTATGTCACTCACTTTAAAATTTCTTTTGTTAGACCTTATTTCTTACAGTATTTATATATATTATGTTTTAATAAATGCATCTATTTATAATTAATTAATGCAATGCAGCACAATCAGGTGTAGATTTTATGTTTATTTAGTTTTCTTCACACATCAGGCGAAATTCTACAATTAAATAAAATAAAACACTTATTTTTTCAGTTACATGTTTTCATTTTTATTATATTTTATTTAATTTTCATATCTAAAATGCATAGTCACCCAAAACTTTGTATCTGCTAAATGGCAAAAAAAAAAAAAAAAAAAAAAAAAAAACTCCTAAGTTTAGAGAATTTCTATAGGCCTACTCAATTTTAACTCAATGTAAAAAAAAAAAAAACTGCCAGATTCAAATGATGTCAATAAATGAAAGAAAATTGCAAAGGTCTAGATACAAGGTTTTTGTGTGACGCCGATCAAAAATATTTTATTTGTCATGTTAT
The DNA here is from genome assembly GCF_023375975.1 of Astyanax mexicanus. NCBI lineage: Eukaryota > Metazoa > Chordata > Actinopteri > Characiformes > Acestrorhamphidae > Astyanax > Astyanax mexicanus. The sequence continues at coordinate 15,282,315 of NC_064421.1, forward strand.
TATTGCTTCACCACAACACCCAGCATTTTGTATGAAGTTATAGTCAGAAACGTAATGAACTGTACAATACAATAAAAAAAGTCTTCCATTAAATCTTTATGAAACAAGAAGACTAATCAATATTTCATTACAGTAGCTGATATAGAATTATAAATGATCTTTAAATGATCTAATGGGAAATGCAGTTCAGTGCAGACTGTGAATAGGAAATATTTTCTCTTTTATCCTTGTACATTTAAAACAATCATGTTGCCACTGAAGATACTCTTATATACAATTATAAAACCTACAGAGACATTAACATAATATTAACATTTTCAGTCTTTACCCCAGTTGCAAAAAACTGATATTAATAATAACACTAACAACTGACATTTTTATTAATGATGTTCCTGAGTTTGACACAAATAGTTGTTCTAATATGCTGTCATCTTTTAATGTTTTATTTGCCATAAGAAAACCTTTAAATGTGATCTGATATTTCAATCTTTTATTAATTTGCAGATCAAATGAAACAAATTCTAATTTTAAAAATATGAAAGTAAATCTATATATGGAATACAATATGACAGCTGTTCTTTAACAGCATCAATAATTGCAAAAGACACGGTCTGTTCCTAAGTGTGTACTTATTTGTAATAAGTACTAATAAGTACTATATTAGTACTATATTATATATATATTATAGTATTAGAAGGTGAAGTTTGTAGTGTAGAAAAAGAGTGCAGATAAAAGACTTAATAAACTTAAATATTCACAAAACATACTGGAAACTGGTTGGTTTTTGAATGTGGTTGCAATGCATATTTTAATCTCACAATGAAAAACATTTAGGAGGATCTGCTCATGTGTACAATAACATTAGAAGAGCAAGTGCAGCAGAAATAGTGGCAGTAGAGCTTCCAGTAATAAATGTTGGCATGGCAAATCTTTATCACTTCCTGTCATTATAAAACCTGTAAGTACACCAATATTTTTCCAGAGAGCAAACAAAAATACTGAATAAATGTTGAATTATAATTGCATCAAATTTTAATGTTAATGGCAGAAAAACAAACTTTAAATTAAATATTTAGCATTGTCTCACAGGAACCAGTTAGTGTTAAAATTCTGACTTATTATAAAATAACACTCAGAATGCTTTCAGGTAAGAGGTGCTTTCTATAAATATTTATAATAAAGCAAATATTACTAATACTACTACAAATTATTATTATTATTATTATTATTATTATTATTATTACTATTATTATTATTATTATTTTAATTTCTACATTTAAGTACAACTTATAAGAACAGAATATAAAAAAGTAAATACAAATTTAAGGTAAATTAATGCAAAATACAAATTAAAACTAAATGCTGAATTAATGTTGAAAGAATTAAATCTGAATTTGAGATGAATGATGGATCAACCAGGGGTGAATCTATGATGAGAGTTTTAGGGATGCTGAGCACCCAATGAGCCCATATTTTTATATAAAAATACGGATTATATAATTTTACATAATTTACATTATTTAGAGCAATGAAATTACTTTTTTTTCCAGCTTATCAAAAAAAAAAAAACCTTTTTACTTTAATTTAACCTAATGTTTGCTATTTGGGTGGTAACCTCTCAAACCCACAATCTTGAGACTAGTATTATAGTAAATAGTTTATGGGATTAGTGTGTAGTACACAATTAGAATGCAGCCTTAGATTAGCACAGTACACACCGTATATAATCAAACATACAAAACAATTAAAATATACATATTATATATAAATATATCAGACACTTGGAGAAAAACTTTTAAAGTTAAAATGGAACATTTGCACACTGTAAAACAAAACAAAAAACTTTCATAATATAGTTTCATAATCCAAACTATTCATTACAGTATTACTGATAAGAAGTGTGTTGTTTTATACTGCATGCCCTGAAAAGACCCCTTTTTTATTTGCTGTTGTTTTAAAATGCACTCTAAAGCAGAGGCGTGCTCAGGGGCAGATGCGCTTTAATTCTGCCTCTGCAGAGATTACAGCACAAAGGCATGCAAACAAAAAGAGGAAAGCGCTGAAGGCTGGTGTTTCTGATCCACTCAGCCTGGAGCTATGAAATTAGTGTGTTTACCATGCAGTCACATCACACACGCACTGCACTGTATCACATTCACAGCAAAATAGAAAATCATCCCTCTCAGATCCCACACACACACAAACACACACAAACACACACAAACACACACAAACACACACACACACACACACACACACACACACACACACACACACAAACACACACACACATTTTAGCATTTATCAAGGTGAACGTCTCGCCAGTGTGACCCAAAGTAAATTTAATCAAACAAAAAATCAAAATGTAAAATATCCTATTGATGAAACTTCACACAAGAAAACACTGGATTTAACATTAAGGGAATTTCCCAGACAGGGGTTAACCTAATCTTGATCTACAGAGATTTATAATTGAGATTCTCCAATGAAAGGTAAACATAATTTATAACTAGTATTAATCCCTGTCCGGGAAACTGAACCTAGTTGATACAGTCAGTGTCATCTCAGTACACCAAATCTGCCCTCTAAAAACTGCCCTGTTCTGAAAACACCCCCCCCCCCACACACACACACCCACAAACATCAGGACAGGGGATTTAGATGATTTTTGACTGTCTGTCTTTAATAGAAGTGAGGGAGGTGTGAGCAGATTAATTTCGGAAAGCAAATTTAATATCACCTCTGGATTAGGGAAATAGATTAGGATTATGTTTATTAAGATTATGTGCGATGTCGAGGTGCAAAATCAAAACAATCATCCCCCATAATACCATAATGACGATGATGATGAAAAAACAATATCAAATGAGGCTCCACCCATGAGAGGATATTAAAATAATACTTTCACCTCAAAACTGACTCTTCAGGGTGGCCTTGATTTCTCCTGTGTTCAGGACACACAGAAACAGAACATAATCACTGGCTTATCATTGACTTCTTATAAATAAAATCCTCAATCAATCAAATCTATTTTGGGTAGACAGATTGTCCTCTCTACAAGCTGATAAAGGAATACACAACGTCATGTTTTGTCCCTTCAGTTTATACAGTGTCGGGAGTGTCCTATTGTCAATTAAGAAAACATTTCAACATTTAAAATTATGCCTCATATCAAAAGAGATCAAAGTAAAATAGTTAATATTGTAATGATAAAAATTCATAGGACATGAAAACTGCATAGACAAAATTTAAAGAGTTCTGTGCATGGAAATGACCAACCATTAAACATAAAACACTGCAGTCACTTCCCTGCTAAAAACAACAGCATGGTTATATTACGCTAGTTATGCTGATTGAACAGTTCAGCTCCTAACCAGCATAGGTTATGAAGGTCTACAAGCATGATCAAACAGTATGATCAAGCTCAACCATGCAGGTGGAACAGAACGACCAACCAAGACCATGGTCATCTAGACGACGCTGGCAAACCAGCGTGTAAAAAAAAAAAAAAAAGAAGACCAGAATCAAAAGCAGCATTGATGCAGGACCAGAAACACCAAGTTGCTCAACCATCATAACCAGAATCTATTCATTCTTCTGGTCAGGAGCTGATTAACCAGCTTAATTACCAGCATAGGGTATGTTTAATAACTTTCACCATCAAAAACCAGTTAGGTCATCTAAAAGCAGTTGTTAGCAAAAGTTAACTGACAAGAAAATCTCATATAAACAAAACAAAATAATAATAAAATATCTTTTGGATTGAATATCAACTGAATATTTTTACTAGGTTTTTGTTTGTTAAAAAAGTGCCACCTAACCACCCAGATAGAGAAAGGTCAAGTATTCTCTCTCAGACTCTGGCTGCTGAGGGCATGCAACATAACCTGGGATGCAATGGTCAAACATTAGGGATACAATAAATGAAGTGTATTAGCTGTATTTCTTTATTGCTTGATCCATACATTTGGTTGGCCTGTTGTGTTCATAACACTTCATAATTGAGAGATGCAGCTTCATAGTGCAAACAGAAAGAAGCATGTTATTGAGACATTACACTGAAACTGATGTCAGGCAGTCGGCCCCCAATTAGACTGCCTGAGATCAAGACTCTGACCAAATGAATTTAAATCAATTACTTCCTTTGATGCCATCTGTAATTTGTTGCTTGCCTGTGCTGCCTCCCCTTCCCCCACCACAGCTCTCTCTCTACCTCTCTCTTCCTTTCTCTCTCTCTCTGTTATCCCAGCTGGCAGGTGGGGCGGACACCCTTGGCTGGATAACCAATTGTTCTTGATAAATGTATACGCTACGCACCATTTGGCAGCCAATAAAAATCGCCGGACGACAAGCCTTAATCAGCAACAAAGGTGCTCCCTGTCCGCCAGGATTAGGGCCAACCCAGCAGAATGAGACAGAAAGAGAGAGAGAGAGAGAGAGAGAGAGCTGTGCACACTGTAGAGATTTAATTATCCACTCTGACAGTCAGACTGAGGTTGCAGTACAAACAATACTAGAAAACTGCAGAAACACTCCAGTGTAAGCAGCCCTTACACAGACTGCATCCTCCACAGCCGTATATTGATTGATGCGGTCTGCACCCTGCAGCCCACTGCAGCTTCTCCTGATGGACATTTTTTATTGTTTAATCCAAATATGACTCTGTTTCTTGTCTTTGTTCTTGTACAGTTCTGGAGAACAGCAGTACAGCTCCCCCTCTCCCCTCGTTTGATGTGTGTAAGGCACTCGAGTGTGAGGGACAGGTTTCTTCTCAAGCTCACCAGCTAACTGATTAGATCACACTTCACAGATGGGGCTTGCAGCGTTTGATTGCTGACATATTCTCACACTCACTGTTATGCTGTGCGTGTGTGCTGTAAACAAGGCATCCATGTGTTTTTCAGCTCTGCTGATGCAAAGAGTGAACATCAAGAGTACTAGAGCTTTGTGTTCTGATGCAATAGTGCTGTTTTAATAAACACACATTTATATACACACACATACAAATACATATAAATCATATTCATAATATTGTAACTGCTACTCAGTTACCATATCAAAAAAAAAGCACTGGTAGATTGTGAGGCAGTGATTTAATTTCTGGAGGAATAACACTCAGATTACAGGCTAGTGCAAATTATGGTGCAGAAACATTATAATTAAAAAAAAAAAACATGATGTCTTGATTTCACCATCCCAAAAGGCATAATTCAGTGCAGTATGCTCTTTCAGTCTGTGAAATAGCATGAAAATTGTAATTGTCTGATGCTTATTATAATAAAAAGTATATTTCTTTCCAGGAAACAGAGAATGTTATAAGAAATTTTAGCAACTTTTTAATAAGGTTCCAGGCACCTTCCAGGTAACCTTTAACATTATATAAATTAAATTTTAAGAACGCTCTGAAAATGTATCAAAGCGTTATTAGGGCTTTTCTCACATACTGTTCCAGCTAGACGTATACTAACATTATAGGAACATTTAAAAGTAACATTCCCAAAACTAAACATTAAAACAATGCCAGAATTGATGGTGCAGCAATATAATCATAATGTTCTAAATGTTTAAATTAAAACGTTTTATAAACACCCAAAAAACTTGACAGATTGAATGTTCTAAAAACGTAAACTGTAACTTTTAGAAAATATTCTACTAACCAAAAATTGTTAGCTGGGTTACTGTATTACAATAGTTACAGTACTTATGCTGAATTTCTACGTTCTACAGTCAGATTTTGGGGCTGAAAATTGTCATACCTGAGTTGATGGCGCTACAGATATCATTCTGCTAAATTTCTCTTTTACAACATTTCCAAGATGACAACTAGCTAAAGAATTTCAAAGGTTTTCCCTGGTTTGACAATCCTTTACCAGTGATTTTTGTGGTTTTATGCCCCAAATTATCAGTTAGCAACGTCTCTGGTTACCATTGGTAATAATGGTAACCTGATGAACATCACGGACACATTTAGACAGTTTGGACAGTATATTTTGTGTAAAACTGACTTAATGAGAAACAAACAGATAAACTGGATAAACTGGATAAGACTATTCATCTAATGTAGGTTTAACACTAAACTCAGGGTTGGTGAGGCCCTCCTAAGAAATACAGCTTTCCAACCCTACATATGACATACATGTCGTTCCTGTCATGCTGTCAAAACCTTCTATATCAATTTTTGACAGTTTTCACATTTTGACATGACTCTGGCAGTTGTTCTTTACATTACATGTTCGCCAATAAAAAAAAACAACAACTTCAGAACGACTTGGAATTTATCTTTTTAAATTGACTAAATTAATGACATTGCAACATTTTATCAATATATAAATATACAAATATTTGACATATACAAATGTATGTTTGTGTATATGTGTATATGTATTTATATATACACAATGCATAATCCACCTCTGTATGATAAAATCTATATGTGGTAATTATTATAAGGCTATTTTTAGCAGCAGACTTGTGTTTAACACATGTATGAACATGAGATTCACTTTTCAATTTTTGCTTACAGGAGGAAAACATTAGTCAACTGGAAGAGGATAATACATTGTTTCAGTGTGTTCATGTTCAGACAGGACAGTCCTTTATATTAATGCGTACTGCATATTGCCTGATTGCTGAGAAACACCCCACGCCACAGTTGCATATTGAGAATTTTTGTGGGTTGATCTTTTGTCCTTTTTACCTGCTTTGCGATAATCTCGGTTGTAAAGAATGTTATACATAAAACATTTGATTTAATTTGTTGTGTTTGAAGAAAGAAAACAGACAGCAGAAATGAATGTTTGTCAGAAACAAAAAAATATTATTTTTTGTTATAATTATTTTCATTCTTATTTGTGTACATTTCGGATCTTGTTATGAAGCAACCTTGGATTTGAGAAACGAGTTACGTCATTTTTATTTGAGCTGTTTTGAAATAGAATGTGAAACATCTGTTACTGTTTAATATGCAACTTCAATTCCAAAAAAAAAAGTTGTCACGCTGTGTAAAATGTAAATATATGCAAATAAAATCAGAATGCAATGGTTTGGAAAACTCACAGGACCACATTTTATTCACAATAGAACAAAGTCAAATATTTCGCTTTCTGATCTGATATCTGATATGTGTTACATTTAATGAAAAAACATTGAATCACAACATTAAATAAAAAAAAAATGCTGGAATGGGGCAACAAAAGACCGGAAAAGCAAGTGTAACAAAATGTAAGTGTACAAAAACAGCTGCAATATGAGCACATGGCTGGGCATAAAAAGACCATTTTAGAAAGGCAAAGTCTCTCAGAAACAAACATGGGTGGAGGATCACCAATCTGAACTTTTTCTGAAAATTTCAGAAAAAAATGTTTCTTAGAATCTGGATATTCCACCATTTACTGTAGACATGAGAGAATCTGGAGAAATCCCTGAGCACAAGGAGAACAAGGCTGGTGGTCAGTAATAGATGCTGGTGATCTTCAGGCCCTCAGGTGGCACTGCATTATAAATAGGCTGTACTGATTAGTAACATCCACCCCCACCCGCACCCCCACACAGCACAAAATGCACAGGATATTTTCCTCATGATTCTACTCTTTCAGGAGGGAAGACTGTATGAGAGCTGGAGATCAAATTGACCAGGTGGATGCTGTTGCTGAGGGAGCCTTAAAGCACTGGCCTAATGGTAGCCTGGGCGGTGAATGCCACTTGCTGGCAGATGGACAATACCTGCTGAGTGGCCATTTCTTCCTTATCATGTGACTTATAGCTCTACTGCCCCCCAAATCAAACTCATAAATTGCAGCTTTAAATATTAATAATCCAGATTCTGACTACAAGCGCAGTCTGTCAATAAATCAGTACTGAGGAAGAGGAATAGCTTTCATGCAGCACTGAAGAACGCTCCATAATGCTGGATGTGTAGGTTTGACATAATGCTTTTTTTCTACATTTATTTACATTTAAACTAGATGTCAACACAACAGTTATATCTGACCTCAACAACAGAACGTTTCTTTCAGTAATCATTATGTCAGTAACTGCTCACCCTGTGAAACTGCAGCACAGAGAGAGCATGGCACACTAACACTGGGACGAGGGCACTGAGACCGAGGCTGGTTTGGGAATTCTCTCGTGCTGCATGTGTCCCAACTGGATGCAAGCTGGTCTCCCTCCAAAGACGGCTTTGGAGTCACATGACTGGCAGGAACAGCTGCAGAGCGACTGGCGCCAGAGCAGAATGAGGGATGTCCTCTGCACCGCAGCAGGGCTGTGTGGCTGAGTTGGGAGGTGTGAGGTCATGCCCGAGGGCGCTCAGTGTGCATATGTGTGAATATTAGTACAGTGTCTTCAGGCCAGTTTGGGAGGATGTGTACTTAATGTTTTAGAAATCAGTTGCCTGTGAAAAGATGCTTATTTTCATTTGCACATTTATGTTTTTAGTAGAATTTAGAGATGGTTCAAAATTATTGTTTCTTTTCTGACACCCTTACCGTTGAGACTATATGATCCCAATGATTCCTGCAATAAAATTAGATACTTTAATTCCAGTTTTGGGGTCTAAAATCCTTAATACTCTGTTTTTTTCTGCAGATACTGGTCAGATACAGGGCATTTAGACGACTAACAGTGTTTTTTATGCCTGCCTTTAAAATACAACAGAAAATATCTCACAGTATACAGTGATTCAGTATGCTATGTTGAGAAAGGGGTAGGCCAAGACCAATAACAACCTGCTATATATCACAAAAGTGAATACAACTCTCACATATTAGGTACATCTCTCATAAATATATTTTTTAATATATACAGCTCTGGAAAACAAAATAAGAGACCTCTTAGAAATTATGAGGTTCTTTGATTTTACCAAATTGAAAACCTGGAATATAACTGGAATATAATCAAGAGGAAGATGGATGATCATAATCCATCAAACCAAACTGAACTGCTTTAATGTTTGCACCAGGAGTGGCATTACGTTATCCAAAAGAAATGTAAAAAACAGTGTTATTCCACCAAATATAATGTCTGAACTCTTAAAACTTTATGAATATGAACTTGTTTTCTTTGCAATATTTGAGGTCTGAAAACTTTGTATCTTTTTTGTTATTTCAGCCATTTCTTATTTTCTGCAAATAAATGCTCTAAATGACAATATTTGTATTTAAAATTTGGGAGAACTGTTGTCCGTAGTTTTTAGAATAAAACAATAATGTTAATTTTACTCAAACATCTACCTATAAATAGCAAAATCAGAGAAACTGATTTAAAAACTGAAGTGGTCTCTTACTTTTTTCTAGAGCTGTATTTTCATGGGACAAAACAATATAAATGAAACTTGAATATAACTTATAGTACTCAGTGTACAGCTTGTAAAGCAGTATAGATTTAAACTAAACATATGAACCTAAATTCCTCGGTTGGCCCTGCTATAGCTCAGTTTTAGGGTGTAAGCAAGTGCCTTATAGTCAAAGCCATCATTGTGTAGAGCAACTATTCTACGTCTTACATCCTAAGAGAGTTTTTTGCCATGAGGTGCCAAGATGTTGAATGCCTAGTGGCCAGTACGAGAAAACTGCACCCAAAGCACCAAATCTAACCTTATTCACACATGGAACCAGTGAGCGACACCAAAGAGGAACATCGACACAACTGAGGTGATCTTGCTTGTATTACCAGCTGTTTAGACATTAATAGTTTTGTGTTTAATTATTTTCAGAGAACAATAAATATATAATACAAAATAGGCTGTACACAGACTACTTTAAGTTACATCCAAGTTTAATTTCTACAGTGTTGTATGATGAAAAGATATTATAAAATATTTGTAGAAATGTGAGGGGTGTATTGTAGAGACACTATAGAAAAGGATTTCTGTGTAGATGTGTTATTGATGAAAGATCTTTTATACTAGTGGTTGATGAAAGTAATTCTGGGGTTGGTTCTGTAGTCTTACTTTAGGGTGATGATGGGAATGAACACCCTATCTGTTACTTTTCACACAAGTTAAAGAAACACCAGGTAAACTATTCAGTGATTAAATTGAGACTCTAGAACTGTTAATGTTTTTACAGCAGACACTCTGAATTGAAGGTGTTAATTGGCTCTGGTTCCACACCTACAGTAACAACCCTCTAGTTTTTCTCATGCATGTACGATCAAAATGGTGCAGAACTGCCTGTTGTGATTAAGCACAACAAAAGAAAGAAGAAACAGAATGTGATCACGGATGCTCTTTTCTGTGTCCAAACTGATGAATGTATAAATCATTGTATATGCTTCAGTCCTGCATGTAGGTGGAAGTGTTATGAGTAAACATGCTTCTTATATTCGTGTGTGTCTTTTTGTCTGTAAGTGAGTGAGCGTGTGTCTTTATATCCTCACTAGTTTAGGAATGGTAGGATTGTGTGAGAAACACAAAAAATGACAGGAGAAACAGGGTTGCTGCACATGGTTATGCTTATACTAAATTGAACTCAATGGTCTATTATGCCAACACTGTGTAAGGAAGCTATCTTGCCAGTATGAAAGTTATTTTTAGATTTCATATCACTTTTTGTACCACTTGGGTGTTTTATGCAGATAAAACAGGTGCACCTATACATTATTTGCACCATGTAGACGCTCTGCTCTTTATAGCATCCTCAGTTACAGACTGGGCAGTTTTTACTGGCTAGGGACGAGCATATGTGCTGGAAATAGGTCACCATGGTGGGATTTTCAGTAACACTTTATTGTAGTCCAATATTAATGAGGCTTTATGACAACTGAAAAACAGCTTCATGACTTAAACTGACAAACAAACATTAATATTTATAAATGCTTATTTCAAAAAGAATCTACTGTCACAAAAGCTGGTTATTTCAACTTGGATGTGTAGCTGACATAAGTATTATTTCTAGGGCTGGGTATCATTTTAAAAGCGTTGATAGTGACACAATACTTTGAATTCGAAACCCAAAATATCATGGAATGGTACAGGAAAAATCTTTATCAGCACAAAATTAAGATTAAGACATGCCCTACACACTAAAAAACAAAGGTACGATAAAAGTACTTTCTTGTACCCAAAAGGTAAATTTATTTATAATTGTTAAAGTTCCTGACACATATTCAGTTGATGATAATGTTTATAATCTTTCTAATCTTTACTGGTCCAAATAAAAACTTTTACTAAAAGGTACTCAATATAAGGTATAGCCCCAGCGACAAGCTTTATACTCTTAAGTACAAATCCGTACTTATTTTTCTTGGTGTGTAATCTGTATCCTACAAATCAACGCATGGAGGGAGTCCTATCCTCATTATGTCCCATAGTGCGGAACTATTGAAAACCAAACCATGAAACAATATTAATTAATAAACTATAAAGTTATAAACTACTTCCCTGGGTGTGTTTTGATTGTTTATAGCTCCTTTTCTTATTTTTGCTGGATGAACTGATTTATTAACATCTTCCAGACCAGGGGTTCTCAACTGTTCTCAATCCGGGACTCACATTTTCTGATGGTCATTAATTTGCGGTCCACTTTTATAGAATACAAACCAAACAAACCCCTTTTTTAAATATCCTTCAAAAACTCATTTAAACATACATACGTAAAAAAAAAAAGTTCATTTAATAGATTTTTTTTTATAAGAAACTGAGGAGGAACATGACAACTACCTGTATAAAATTTACTATAATAAAATTTAGTATCAAAACTGCAAAAAATAAACAAGGAATGAATAAAGTTACATTTATATAGCACCTTTCTAGAAACCTAATTTACACATTTTACACACAACCATTCATATTTAGCACTAATCCACACACCAGTAAAAATCGGCAGCCAATACTCAAATCTTAAGGAGGCACTACAGCATTTTACCCAGGACAGAGTGCCAATCCATATCTGGGCACAGTCATACATACATTCATACATTTTTTTACACACACAATCCTATACAATACACATACCTATACATACATAAGTCAATTTGAAATATTCAATTTACCTGATCTCTATTTTTTTGTTCTGTGGGAGGAAACCCAAGCAGACACAGGGAGAACATTTCCACCCAGATAGGGACCTGAAACTGAGACCCCAGTGCCGGGAGGCAAACATGCTAACCACTAAGCCACCGTGTCGCCACAAAATGTTATATTTCACTTCTCTGCATATCTCAGCATTCAGAAACTCTCTCTCCCAATATGAAAGAGGAGTATAAAATCAGCAAATCATTAATTATTTAAAATATATATATGTGTTTATTATTTATAAGCTATCCGCAACACGCCCTGAACATGTCCATGACCCAATTTTTGGGTCCTGACCCACCAGTTTTAACCAACATACATAGATATATAAAGTATTATTATTTTATCTAGAGCAATTAATAATTAACTTTAAATCCTGCTCTGGTATGGCATGGTGGATTTGCCTCTGCAGAGAACTGAACCGCAGTCTGCTGCATGGAGGGCAGTTTTCATTTCTTATATTACCCATAACATTACACCAACCCTCTACCCCTCCTCTATACTTTTCTGTTGACTTAAGTGCAAGAACCGCTCTTGGCTTCTGAACAGTGGCTGGCACTTTACGGCCTGCTGGCTCATTACTGGAGATGGACCGCCAATGCTTTATGTGACTAAACATGAGATATGGTTACAGCCTGCCACGACTGCATAATTAATATCCAAGGACATTCCGGACATGCAAGGTCAATCAATGCAAAGTAGTGAGTGACAGGAGCAAAAACCCAAGCCCTCTGAACTGAAAAGCAGATGTCCTCTCAACCTAGCCATATGCCCACCATGGAGCCTGCATCCAATCAAAACGCAGAAAAAAATATGACGATATAAGGCGTCTACGTGGGCCACAATAAGCATTTGAGACGGTATTGGAGCTTAGAGTGGCCCATGGGACAGAATAAGGCTTCCCATCATCTCTTGGCTGCGTATTGAATTCCATTTTAGAGCGTGATTCATGTGCCGTCGGCCCTCTCGTCCCCATCATGCAGCCTCTACGCAATTTATGCAGGAAGCATTTGTGTGGAAAGGCTATCAATCGTCTCCACCCAAAGTGGGCTATAGTACCGGCCCAGTCTACTCTGCAGCGATGGTATTATACAGCAATGCTAGCTACACCAATAAAGCATAACATTATGACCACCTCTGTGTTTTTACATCCATTCCTATTTTTCCACTGAACATAAAGAAACACTATGTATTTCTATATTTACAGAAATATATATATTTATAGTATCTCTGTTTCTAGGTTAACTTTATTATCATCATTATTTTACCTGTTGTGCAATGGTCCAGACATTTGGGTGTTTGGTGATTCTTTGCACTGCAGTCACACTTATATGGGGATGATAAGTGTATTAGTGTGTGTTTTGCTGTAGGAGTGGATCAGAAACTGCAGCAGTGCTGCTGGAGTTTTTAAACACCGTGTTCACTCACTGTCCACTCTATTAGACACTCCTACCTAACTGTTCTACCTTGTAGCTGTAAAATTAGAGAGCTCTGTAATCTGTTTCTGTTCAGTTTGTGTTGGTCATCCTCTAATACTTCATCAGTAAGCACAGAATGCTGCCTACAGGACACAGATGATGCACTATTCTTAGTTCAGCAGTGACATTGAAGTGTTCAAAACCTCTAGCAGCACTGAGACTTAGAATTACCAACCACCCAAATAATACATGGTCTGTGGTGGGGATGACAAAATAAAGAATAATGCAGAGAATAAGATGGACTATAGTCTGTAATTATAAAGAAAAAAGTTATGATGGGTATAGAAACAAGGAGGTGGTCATAATGTTGTGCTTGATTAGTGTATATTCTCTTTACACTGGCCAATTCCCCCTTTTAACTCTTTTTCATTCACATAAACATTAAATCCTGCCTAATGTTCCCATGGGGGACTGCCATACATCTGTGGTAGCCCTTCAGGGGTGACTGCAAAGGCCAAGCTTTAAGGATTCAGCTATCATTCCTTGCATTTTTCCATCTCTCAGATCATCAAACACCAACAGTGTAAACTGATAAACAAACAGTTTTCAGGTTAAAATATATTTTTTGCCAATATTTTATATGCAAACAACAAAATGCACACTTATGATTTAGTCTCAACAAAGCATAACGGTTAATGACAATTTCTGTGGTGTTCGTTTCAAATAACATCAGATTAAAGGCCGCATGAGAAAAAAGGAAGAGTGATGTGGGGAAAAAAGAGGAAACGGGAGAAGAAAGCATCATAGCATTCAATAAAGCAAAGAGAGAGAGAGAGAAAGCACCAGAGTATAAAAGAGAAAAAAAGAAAAAGAGAGAAATACCATATCACTAAATGCCCTAGAGTGAGAGAAAAAGCTAGAAAAAATAAAAATGTTCCTAGAAGAGAGATGGGCCCTGTCCGACCAGCTAAAAGTTAAAAGAACATTTAGCAATGTTTTGAAAAGGTTCCAGGAAGGTTAGCCTGTAATGATACAGAACTCCAGGAACATTATGAAATCGTGTGACATAATAATGGTTTGCTAGAAAAATGCAAACATTATGCAAACGTTGAAATTAACATTGTCAAAACTAAAAAATTTAATATGTACACAAGTGACGTTGCAGCAACATTACCAGAATGTTTAGAAACATTAAATAAAATTGTTCTATGAACATTCAAAAAAGTTGACAGATTAAACGTTCTATGAATGTCAGAAAGGTCAGCGAGACCTTTAGCCAGCGACAATCTAGCCAGACGCCACCAGCCCTGATCATTAGCACTCACTGTCCTGGCCACTGGGTGGTACCTTCTATGGTTATTCATGAGCATTATTGTTTTTCAAACCAAAGGGAAAACACTGCAAATTTACAAATTTGTAAATTCATTACCATGTTCTGGAGTTCAAATAGAAAACAGATAAAGTGACAAAGATTAACTAAGAGGAAACAATGGTGAGAGACACCTAGACTAGCTTTGACAACAGCAGTGAATTGAAGTGAAGAAGTGTTGGCATCAGGCTTTAGAGAATCATATATAAGCCTGTGTCTCCAGCATGTCCCCAGCGCCAGACATGATCTCATCTCTGCCATCTTCATATTCGGCAGTGACCTCATCTTTAGAGGATTACAGAATTGGCCTACATTCACACACACACACATACACACATGCCACCTTGCATCCCTGCAAACGAGAAGCAACAAGATGCTCCTCGTGGTTGATAAGCCATGAAATGTTTGCTGCAGGGAGAGAGTAGAAACTCACAAACCATAAAAGCCTGGCTCATGTTCAAATCCATTATTCAAGGTATTCAACAGAGTGCCAGGTCGGCTCTCATATAGAGCAAACATCTCGCCTGAGAAGACCTGGGTTAGTACATTCATACTTACTCATGCAATTTTAACACGCCTACAAAATGGATATAACCCCTTTTTAAGGTCCAGATCACCAAGATCACCTGGCCTAACCTTGGCTTTAATAGATACACTGACATGCCAACAGTCATGGGACTCCCGCACTGCGCTCAGGGAACTAGCATTGCGTCCTGTGACATTTGCCATATCCAACAGAAACAAAAGAACACAGCACTGACAAGAACGGAAATCTAACATTCCATCTATCTGGCACCCACCATCAGACATCACTCACAAGATAACACCTTACCACTTATACAAGGGATCCCAAGCCATCCCCTGTGGTAACACTTTATGATAATGACTTCTGACTGCACGTCAGAGTATTTTGACGCAAGAAAAGAAAACCTCAGCACATTTATTGTTCTCTCCTGTCAAAACCGCTTTCATAACCTAACAGTATGCATTATCTTGGCCTTGTCACGTTCCTATAGCACGTCACATCGCTGCCCCCCTGTACTCCGATCTCTTGCTCTTCATCTGAGTCATAGTGAGATGTCCCCGGTCGTCTGCTGGCCTGATTCTGCCCCTCCTTGCCCACGCAACACAAGAGCTGTGGGAAATTCCTGCCACAGAGCTGACTGCTCACTGTCAACTTTCCCCCACATCATCACATTCACAGTCAACACTCTAAAGCCTGTGCCACACTGCTGGCCTTCACTGCCTCTAACCCACCTCACCAGCCTATTGCTGGGTACTAGTGCTGAATTGTAGATAAAAACATTAGAAACAAGTGTGAAATAGGGCTTGCTAAATGTACATGTGAAATGTTTAAAAAATATTTTTCCCAATAAAAAAACTGTGCCTACAAAAAAAAAAAGTTATGAAAAATTTTAACATACATTATTCTAAGCAAAATTATTCTAATGTTAATAATAAAGTGCCAATGATTTTTAGGTATTACAAAATGCATGTGTCATTTCTTGTACATTTTATATAAAAATATATATATAAAAAAAATATATAATTTTCTTACATTCTATATAATGTGTCAGATGGGTTTTTGTTTTATATTATTATTTATTTTATATTTATATTTAAAGTACCAAGGCCTGGAAGAAACAAAGAGATCATTACTAAGTCACTGCTAAACTAATACGTAGATGGTAAATACATGAGTATGTAAGAGTTTCAGCTTCAGCTTTAGATCATGAATCCTGCTAATTAACGTAAGTATTTAAAAAAATATTCATTTGCAAATATATATTTATTCAACTACAATGATATATTTACTAGAAACTATAGGACAAATAATTAGTAATATAAAATAACTAAATAACTACATTAAATAAATGTATTAAATTAATAAATTAAAATGAGTATACACTACTGGTTAGAAATATTAAAATGCCCCCATTTTATTTGTGTTTATTTTTGCCTTGTAAGCCCTCAGATCCAGTGAATAACCTGAAATGGTAAAATGTTACAAAATACAGTAAACTTAAATAGTACAAACATAAACTGCCAAATATAAAGAACAAATTGTATAGTGTAAAATAAAGCAGGGAAAAGGTAATTAGTTAAGAATTTACAGCTGGTCTGTAGCAACGAAAAAAGTTTTTTTTTTTGAAAGTTGCAACTTCCAAAGTCTTTGTCTGTAGTAAAGCAGTATTGAAATATTCTGCTGTGTTACTGCACTCTTTACTGCAGTATTTACACACTTACACACAGCACACTCACACTTTCATCATTAAAACTAGAAAAAAGACACAGAAACACAGATAACTCTATAACTATTAAACATATTAGTCTTTTCTTTTAGAACAATTACAGATGAAACCAAAGAGCGATGAGTACTGATTCCTACACCTTTAAAATACTCTTGAAACTGAAGAAAACTGATACAGAAAGAGGTCTGGCTGACCCACATGACATCTCCTTCAGCTCTACATTAATAATAAGCTTCAAATATTCAAAACCTATGTGACAAGTAAAAAAACAACTTTTGAGTAGTACAGCACATTCAGCTCTGACACATTTCCCTACCTACATTTTACTCGCTCTTGGGAAGACTCTGTGCTGTGGATTCTTGCTCTGCTTTCACCACATTAAGCAGAGCTCCCTCTGTGCTGAAACCAATGTTGAAAGCGGTGTTTTACCAATAACAGGCACAAAAACATGTTTTTTTTTCTTGGCTTCCTGCACATTCTCTTTCAACACTGAGATCAGGAGCAGGTGTGAAAGCAAGCTGTAAAGCTATTTACTACCCAACAGCTGCTCGTGCCTTTTAAACACCTTGCAAATCACCAGCTACAGGAGATGAGCCCCGAGCTCCCGCTCAACCACCATTTTTTAACACTTCACTCACTGACATATACGAGAGACATAAACGCTGTAATTCCTCTTCCAGACACTATCTCTGCCTCGCTGTCTTCCCTGACTAACGGTCAGTCACACGCAGCATGCTGTACATTTTATAGCGCTCATGAACTCATCGGGCCAAGGCAACATGGACCGCTTATAGAAAAGTAGGACAAGGTCTTTTTACACAGGAGCTTCTGCCAAGGTGCTTCAAAGGGTTCAGTACAACTGATGTCTTAGAGAGTCATTGTAGGTCTGAGAAAGAACCCTGTTTGTAATAGTGAGGTGTGAGTTATTGAAGAACCATTAGAACAGAGGTCGGCAATAAGTTTTGGCCGCGGGCCAGATATTTTCCAAGCCATTACGTGGCAGGCCACAAAAAAAAATCTGTTTTTGTAAAAAATGAAGAAGGTAAACCAAAAAAGAAAGGAAAAATAAATAAATAAACACTCCGCTCCTCATGCAGGTTCGAACCTGTGCTGTCAGGGTCACGGTCCAATACACTACCGCTGCCCTGACTAGTGAATTGAGATACAGCCAGGAAAAAAGGCCTTATAAGGAGATAGGGAACCCAAGAACGGGCGGAAAAACGAGAACGGGTGAAAACTAAAGTCACGCCGAGCGCGACAGAGAGACAGGGAAGGCGTGTAAACTAAACTAAAGTTTGTCAGAGAAGCATTTTTTTTTCCATTATCGTTCTTATAGTTGGGCCGGATTTTTCACCCCCTAAAGGTCTAAAGAATCTTTATTTAATGTAGTAAGATTTTGTTTACCACATTCACACAACCTTTTCTTTTCGAATCACAAAAAAATATACATATATAATATATAATATATATAATTTTAAAAATCCAATAGCACCTTTCCAACTAAGAATATTCAAAGAATATACTGAGAATATTCACAAACATCTAGTCCTGGATTTTGGTCTCACTGGAAGTTAAGAGAACAGTTGATGCAAAATTTTTAAAATCCAGAACCAGAAACTGGATTCATGGTCCAGATTTAAAGATCTCTAGTATACAGTGTATAGATGTATATAAACACACCAAACCTAATATACAAATTCAGTCATATGTATTTGCAGTGTAGCTTCTCTTCAAATTAAAGCCTTCTCTTCTTTCCTTCTGGGCATCTGTTCCCCCATCACTCACTCAGCCACGCTTCATTAATGATGTGGAATTGTGCCACGGCCACACAGTACACTGACTTCTAATGACAGTGTGTGACAGTCATCTGCACTGGAGCAGTGTGTTTTGGTTTCTGCTTTGGAGATGTATCTGGAAGGTGAGAGAGAGTGCACTTCGGTAAGGCCGCTGGTGATCTAATGCCATGAGATGTTCACAGCTGAGCTGGCGTTTGATGAAGAATCAGTAAATTGGAGAGACGTGGAGGAGGCTGCTCTGAGACGTGATGAAAAGGATACAGTACCTCTTCTTTTAGAGTCGCTCCTGATTTCCATTCATGCTTTGTGTTTGCATACAAGACAGTTGTCACTTCAGTTCTGTCAGAGCATATCTACTCAGAATTTAGGTTTAGACAATCAACTGGTTTTTGGCAGTGAAATATAAATAATATACAGCTTTTTGGTTCTTAGAATGAATCAAGTTTTATGGACTTTTGCTGGAACATTTTATTTAACATTTTTTAATGCTACAATAATGTTTATTCATTGATTTTTACACTGCATAGCAACAGATGTTTGAGCTGCTTATTTTACCAAAGGAAAGAACAGCCCCTTTGATATAATTACACTTTTATAATACCAAACATAATACAGTAGTCATTTAGGAACACCAAGCAACTATCTGCAACACCAAAACAACCACCTGCAACACCATAACAACCTAGCAACAACAATCTAGCAAACCATAGCAACCACCTAAAGACAACTTAGAAACACTATAGCAACCACCTGGGATACCATGGTGAACACTTAGACTATTGCAACCACTTTTTAAACACTTAGTAAAACTTTTGCAAGCACTTAGCAACACCATAGCAACCAGATAGCAACACAAAACCACCTGGACACCAACAGAAATACCAAAGAAATCCAAATGAAACCATCTAACAACTGCCTGGAAGTGGAATCACATTAAGCTGTGTAGACATTTTGCTTTTCCTCGCGTCAGTGCAAAGTTTGAGAAAATGTTCAATCTATTCTGTGTTTAAATAAATGCTGTAATTCCTTAGTTTGGATATTATTAATACTGTGTCACATATCAGTGTGATTATGAATCAGTTTTTTTTAGTCTAGGGAATTTTACTTTCCCAACATTTCCATTAAATTGTGTACGAACGGAGACTCCCTGAAAGGAATTTTGCAGGATGGGATGTTTGGTAAACCATATTGGCCTTTAAAGAGGTGCAACATTATATTTTTGTCTATAAAATGTATCAGCAACAATGTCGCAACAGCATTGCAGTTAAACACCTGAAACTATTGGACTTCTGAAACTCAGAAACTCTGATTTACCCAACTGCATTCCTAACAAGAAGAATACGGTCAACTAGTCACCTCCATATGCTGTAAAATTCTACAATTCATCTGCAAAGCTTCTTTATAAGCTGAACTTTTGACCCCTCCCACACTGCAGAGCCACAATGCTGTAGGGAAGCGTTCAGACTGCATTCGTTCCAGCCTAAGATGAAAGCAGATGAGGATAGGACCACATCTCTACTGAGAACACACTGCGGCCCTTAGCAGGCTCTTTCCATCAGTAAACACTGACTGTTTGCTCTGCTGTACTCATCTTTCCACTAAATCCTTCTGCAAGTAAGGAAAGGAGCAGCGCTACACCCGGCCCTAGACATGCTGGGAGAGAGAAGCTTCCCCACATGTCTGTTAACCATAACCATGCTGAATTTCACGACTCAAGGTCATTGGAGCTTTAAGAAGTTGTGGTTGTTACTTTTGTTTTGGGGTAGTATCTAAAGTATCTAAACACTCATTATCAAGCTAATACTTAGAAGCAAGTACCTAGAAGGAATCTTGATATCATCTAAGTGGAGGGACCAACAAATCCATGTGGGAAGACACGGTGTTCAGGTGATCAACAATTTGTTCAGAAGGGTGTCATTACGCAGGGTACAATTCAGTTTGATGCACACTGAAGTATAAAGTATGTTCAAATTACCTAAAGAATACTAAAAGTGCATTTTCGATTTAATACACTTCATGAGAATACACATTAAATATACTTTTCTGTATTTCCATAAAATACCAGAGCTCAATGCTTAAGGTATTATAACCCCCTAGCTCAATGCCTGACATTGGCATGGTGCCAATAGGTTCATGGTTATCAGCTCTAAAGAGTGTTTTTTAAAAAAAAAAATCTCTACTCTACAGAAACTAAACAAGTTGTGTAATTGTGCATTTGTAAATCTGTAAAAGTAACGGGCACTTATAACAATCTTATAACAGCTGAATGCATTAATTAGAAGAGGTGTCCACATACAGCACACAAACATCCCATAACATTTCATTACAGTAAGTTAAAATAATAAGAAAATATGTCCTCTTCAACTTACAGAGACAATTATGGTATTGATTGAAAGTTTCCAAGCTGCACATTCAATTGTATTCCCTCATTTGTGTCCGTTAGCTATGAGTGAGAGAGTATGAGCAGAGATAAGAGGTAATGACTTTGTGGCCACTTAAGACCATTTCCACCCTGATCATTTGTCCCTAATGCCACATTTGCTATTCTCCACAGCACTGGTCTTGTTGAACTAATTTAACATTCTTATTCTCCCTCACACTGCCACAGCAATTACAGCAGAACAAGAGCGCAAAACAATATAATAATATAATAATAAGAGTTAGTTTTGCAATGAACACATCTGTGCAGGACTTGCGCTAAATTTTCAGGAATTATAAAAAATATATATATTTCTTACAAATAGGCACAGAAGAAATTCAATTAAATGGATCTTATGAATAATTCTTTTTAAATTCTAGGACTGGAGAAAGCATATCTTGAGGGAAATTAAACACACATAGATCACTGTAAAAGCCTTCACATTATTCCACAGGGAGTCACACAGAAAAGGAGCTTTGGGATATTCTAAGAACAATTCTAAACAAGTCTAAAAATCCATTAAACTGCTGAGTTAATGGAAGTTCATTTGAGTTATTGTTGTGCTACTCACTAATATTTAACTGCTACATGCATTACTTACCTACTGCAGTGCTCCATTACTGCATTAGGCTCATGTTCCTCCAGGGCTCTCAGTTACTCAGAATTCTAGAAGAATAACCTCTGCAGCAGATTACCATCATTTTACTGGGATTTCTATTTTTTAGGACCACGATAGAGAAAGTGTTGCAATGCTAATTATACCACTGCTAATTAAGAAAAGGCCCACTTTTGTTATGTGGTAATTAACATTTAACACTGCCGAGTGGAGGCACGAGCGGTAACAATATTCACTGGCTAGCAACCAAATCTAGCATGCGTTACAAAAAGCAGCAGAAGGAAATGTGAGAAGATGAGAAGACACTGCTAAAACTGCTGCTTCAGCTTTCAGTGGTAGGAAATGTAGCTTATGCTGACATTTCAAAAGACAAATATTCCTCATATTAATGAAGGCGGAAACCACACTGGAGAACGCTGTGGTTAACAGTAGCCAACAAATCAAGTATGCCTGTAGTGTTCTAACCATTTTAATACATGCTATGTTCTCATAATTTAATAGGGTAATGTACTGTTAAGACATGGGCCATGTACCAGAACCACAGGAAATTACATTTGCAATGTTAGACACTGTTTGAACTGACCCCTGGCATGATTCAATTACGTAATGACTCAAAATGAACACTTGTGCCATTCTAGATTAAGGAGGTACATTTAAAACCTGTAGAGACACTGGCAGCATTAATTGATAACAAATGAATGAAGCTCTGCTGGTTAGATTAGTAGGTTCTGGGCTTTGATAACAGATGGATGGAGCAGTGCTGGTTAGATTAGTAGGTATGGGGTTTAATAACAGGTGAATGGTGCTGTGCTTGTTAGATTAATAGGTTCTGGGGTTTGATATGATATGTGGATTATTGCTCATGGCTAATTTTACAGCCCTAATTTTAATACTTTTCTTTCGATCCAAAACACAATAAAATGAGAGAATATTGGAGCTTTTTTGAAAATCTTAAAAGCTGTAGGGTTCTTCATTGGGGATTTTTGCCCATTACTTAGTGTCTGAAAGTAATTAAAAAGACTCTTAGTGGTCTGGCCTATCTTTACTGCTCACAGTATTGTTCATAGGGGTTTATAATGTGTCCAAATTTGGAAAAGAAAAATAAGAAACAAAGCCTGACTTCAATACTAAGCATATTAAGGTTTGTCTTCCAGACAATTATGTGTGTGTAAGTATAATTGTATGTGTGCGTGTGCGAGAGTTTGTAAATAGTGGTTAGACGATGACGTGACAGCAGCCGCTAGCTATAATTCAATCACCCTACATCCTCTCATCGATATCTATAATATGACACTAACTGTTTCAATTATCTTCCTCAAGGTTAAAAATAGTGTAAGCGTCTCGTGACAGATGCTAGCCTGCTTTACTAGCATATTCTTACCCATCTCCTCCACTAAAGCCATTCCGTCACTCAGAAGGAAGTGATAGTTTATCTTCATTAGCCTTGAAACTAAACAAATTACAGAACTACAGCAACATTATAAACACACTGGCCCCACATGACCTTCAACAGAGCTGGAAAATATCCTGCAGGACATTTATGGGCGTGTCCTTAGTGTGGTTGAATATTATTGAATACATTTTAAATCTTGTAA
The DNA here is from genome assembly GCF_023375975.1 of Astyanax mexicanus. NCBI lineage: Eukaryota > Metazoa > Chordata > Actinopteri > Characiformes > Acestrorhamphidae > Astyanax > Astyanax mexicanus. The sequence continues at coordinate 15,305,793 of NC_064421.1, forward strand.
TATCTTTCAGATCTTAATCATCCATAACGCTGTTTTAGAACAGATCCCATGACAGTGATTTAAAACATGAGGCAGTGTGAAGCTATACAGCTATCGAAGCACTATTGTTTCTGAATAGTGATTTTTTTTTTTGCTTCTATATACTGCCTCAACAATACTGTTGTCTGCAGCAGAATCTCAGCTCGGATAGATGAATCATGTAGTACGGCTCAGGCACATAGATTAATCATATAGAGAATAAGCATGAATGCAGAAGTGAGCACTACTGGCTTCTACATGCAGTGAATTCTGCGGCACAGGGCTGGATGTACCTGAGGTGACTGCAGCACACACTCCTGTGGAGAGACTCCGCCTCATTTCGGCTCATCTGGGCCTCAGTGGGAGTCTGGCTGCCAGTCATACTGCAGAGAGTCGATGTGACACGGAGAAGGGAGGGGAGTGGAGGAGAGAGGAGATGAAGAGAACTACGGGGAAGATAAAATAAGGCTACAGTAAGTTAAGAGGACAAAAGAAAAACTATATTGCACAATTTTAAACTTAATCACTGTCTGACACATCAGTACAATTCCATTCATTATCACAAAATAAGATTAAACATTCTCACATTATATTTAGAGGAAAACACAGCGCTTAACAAGTCAAAATATACTGATAATTATCAGCAATGCTAATTATAACATCTGGAAAAAAAGTTCAGTTTCTGAAACAGTTTCTTTGATTTTGCTATTTATAGGTATGTTTTAGTAAAAGGAACATTGTTGTTTTATTCTATAAACTACAGACAATATTTCTCCCAAATTTCTAAATAACAATATTGTTATTTACAGTATTTATTTGCAGAAATTAGAAATGCCTAAAATAACAAAACAGATGCAGAGCCTTCAGACCTCAAATAATGCATGAAAGTTCATATTCATAGTTTTAAGAGTTCAGAGTTCAGAAATCAATATTTGGTGCAATAACCCTGTTTTTTAATCTCAGTTTTCATGCATCTTGGAATATTCTCCTCCACCAGTCTTACACACTGCTTTTGGATAACTTTATGCCACTCCTAGTGCAAAAATTCAAGCAGTTCAGATTTGGTTTGATGGGTTAAATTTGGTGAAGTTAATGAAATTCATAATTTTTAAGGGGTCTCTTATTTTTTTTCCAGAACTGTATGCAGACTATAGGCTACACAATGAGTCCTTTGGCTTGTCTTCTGAATTTCTACATGAGCTTTGTCACTAATATAAGTGACTTAAGATATTTGTGCCATACACAACAAATCTCAATATCTGAGAAAAAAAGATGTTGTCAATGAATACTTGAGCATGTTCATTGTTTTTTGTGTAAATTACAAAACTATCAGTTTTATTTAGAGATGTAACGTCCTCTCTCTCTTACACACACAGATGAGATTTCTGTGTGTATACTGCAAAAAGTATTAAAACTACCATGATATATTATAGTGAAGTAAAAACAGTCTCTGTATAAAAATACAGCGAAATACCAACACTTAACATATTTAAATGATTTTAATCATAACAAATATATATATTATATCTATATTCTACCTAAAGAATATTATATTTATAGCGATTGACACCTTTAATATACATATAATTCTACTTCCAACCTCGCATAATTTGTTTTATTTATATTTAAATATGCATTACTAAACCTTTAAATTTTAAGAATGAGAACAAGAGTGAGTTATCATGATTACTCACAGAATATTGTTGTAATAAATTATTTTTTTATCAATTGACACTAAAAAATACATTATATTACAACATATTTACTTAAGCATAACTATTAAAAGAGGTTATTTTTAAGGCTAATTTTACAAAATGGAAAAGGCACCAGACAAGGCACTCACACAAAAGTGCACAGTCTGTAAAAATACATGACTCTCAACAAACTCTGAAAAATTATTACATTACCACACTTCCCTATGTAAACATAGTACTGTTCTGGAAGTGTTTAGTAAAGGCTGTGATCGGCTCAGAGGCATGTTAATATTTATTTAATATACAATCTTAATCTATATTCTATATACGAATGGTTAAGTCTGTTTTACACAAGAGATTCTGCTATGGTTGGTGATCAGGCTCATTTCTGTGCTGGTTATTTACTACCACCGATTCCTCCCTCTAGAATCGGTATCATCTCTAAAGGAATGATTTAAACTTTGAACTGAAGAATTGAAAAATCTATTTCCCATAAACATTTAATGGTGGATTTTACCACCGGCACAATGACCTTTATTACAAGGGTGTTTTGAGTAAATGGACTTGGAATAATCTAATTCAAGTGCAGGGAAAAATAAAAATGATAGTCTATGGTAACTGACTACAGACTGCAGATGTGACAGTGAATGGTTTGGATGAATAATGCTGGAGCATTTCTTCTTCAACTATTGAGGGCCACATATTCCCTGATCCTGATACACCATCTCCATCTGGCCCACTCTCCCTCTCAGCTTCAGGGTTTCACTTTTCCACACTCATCTCATCTTAGCTCAGCTCAGGTTTTTCTCATGCTTCTTTTTTCCACACCTGCAGGCTTAAGTCTCAGTAATTGCAGAAGGAGAGGAAGACCCTAACTTTGGATGGGTCAGCTTTCTCAGCTTATTATATGAAACGTAAAAAAAGGAAACCTAACACACCTCTGAACCAACAACTCCACTGCTGTCAAACATCCATTTAAACTTGTTTCTCTGTACTGCTTTAACAAACTAACACAACAAAATCAGATTTCTACTGATTTAAACAATGCAAGAAACCACCGCACTAGCATTTATCTTTATTGATTAAGCCATTGGTTTGTTTCATTTAGGCCAACTAATACTGTGCCCAGGAGGGGCTCCGCAGGGTTTTTAAAACTCCTCCTCTACTAAAGCACGAGCTGCTGTGTCATTGTCCAGTCTAAAATCCACAGAAAAAAGCGTCCGTCCCTTAAATCCGTGCCTTCTCTCTGCTGGTTTGATTTCGTCTGGATATCGGATTTCCACTGCTCTGTTTTGGCCAGCATGCCTTCATTTTTTCCTGCCTGAAAATCATGGCCCATTTATCCGAGCCCAATTATAATCGAAGCCTCAGTGAGCACAGTGATGGATAGAGCTTTGTTTAACCTCACCAGTGCTGACACACATAATTCTCCCAGTAGTTTAGCCGCCTGCCCCCCATTAGCCACTCAAATCACCACTGTTTACGAGCACTGGCTGTCATGCTAATCGACAGTGTTATGTTCAGAGTGATAAACAGAAATAAAACAAAACTGCTGGGTCTGAATGTGTGCGTGTGTGCGTGTGAAAGGTATTAAATGTACAGTGCAGTGCTTAAGTATAGAAACCTTTTCTGTAAGTATATAGTACTTGTTTTTTTTTTTGTCTTTAAAGAAAAACAAAGGAGATGTTTAGTTTCCTCCTGGCAAGGCAGATTTACATAGATTTAATAGTAAGATCTATAAGAGCTTCCCTTTGACCTGTGGTGTTCCTCAGGGTTCGATTCTCGGGCTGCTCTTATTTAAATTATACATGAGCCCATTTAGCCAGTTTACCTGCTCAGTCCCCTTTTGACACTATAATCACCACTGTAATTTATGAGCACACTCCGTCTTGCTAATCAACACTAGAATTGATTGATCAACTAAAATAAAATATGATACATAAAATAAAAGAATGATCAAATAAAAATAAAACAAAACTGTCTGTGTGGAAAAAAAAAGTCTGTGTGAGCCCCGAATACACTTTATGAAAGTACTAGTGCATCTCCAAAAAAATAGAATATCACAAAAAATTACTTTATTTCATTAATTCAGTTCAAAATTTGAAACTTATATATTATATAGATGTATTACACACAGAGTGATCTATTTTAAGTGTTTATTCCCTTATTAATGATTATGATTTACAGCCAATGAAAACCCCCAAAAATCAGTGTCTTAAAATATTAGAATACTATACCAATTGACCAATTGGTACTTTTAGCAGTGTGCCAGGTCCTGCTGGAAAATGAAATCCGCATCTCCATAAAAGTTGTCAGCAGAGGGAAGCTTGCAGTGCTGAAAGATTTTCTTTGATGTAACACAGTGGACCAACACCAGCAGATGACATGGCTCTTACTACATAATTGATTCACATAATTACATCTTTTCCTTATGTAATGATTGAATGATGGTAAATACTATACCAAAAGAAATTTCCCAGAATGCCCCAAACCACTGGAGGAGTAAAGATTAGCTTGTGCTTTCTCTGAAACTTGAAACTCTAACCATCTGTATATGTATGAACTACTGCTATATCGTGTCATTAGACATATCAATACGCTTAGAGGAGAACACTCATTCCCAATTCTTTTGTATTTAGCTAACATTCACCTGTGCTGGTTATTATCATGCTTAATAGTGATAGAGGAGAGGGAGGGCCACCCTACCCATTTAAAAAAGGAGACAAATTATTATATCAAAGGATTTTGCCCACAGATATCAAAATATTTGCATATCGGAAAGTAGATCAGTCACTTTATACTGTTGCTTTAAACAAATCAGCATTTTTTTTTAAACCAGTCACTTCTGGATCCTGGACTTTCTGACAGTGGAAAACATGTCCAAACCATGTGACTTTGGAAATGTAAATGCATGATGATCTGCATGACTGGAGATGGAGGTTTGCCAGTCGACCTCATCGGGACCCCTGGCCAGGCACTTCATGGAGTCTATGGTGCTGATCAGTGATGAGGAGGCTGACTGTAGCTGTGGGGTAGGGCTCGTGTCGGAGCTGAGATTGATACGCTTTGAAGGCCCCTCCTCACAGCACGAGCGCCAGGGCCATGCTGAGCCTCACATGTGACGCCTTCAGCCTTGTCTGTCAATCTCAGACTGTTGACACGGATGCAGACGGCCACCGTGGCGACATGACGCGCTGTCTGCTATACACAGCATCTGAACTCAACTTCAGTTACTGAGGAACCTGGGCTGTGGTGGTGAAGCAGGCTGGTATACGTAGCTTTTCTCTTTGACCTTAGTAGCCGTGTACAGCGAGGGCCCACTATCTGCATTCCTGACAAGCTAAATCCATTAGTGAAGAAACTAATGAGAACATGGGAGATCATAAACACATATTCACTGAATATAATATAGTGAACTTAAGCTTAAAGCAGTTTAATCTTAAACTAGGTCCTACTGAGTACAACCTATTTTCTAAGTGTGTTACATTAATGAAAACCAGAGTTTTTTTAATAATGTAATTTCAGATATGGAGGGTTACATACTAGATATACTAAATGTTTCTTGTATTAACATACCAAAACCAATGACACACCAGTGCATAAGATTGACATGAAGCGTTACCTCCCAGGACAACCCACATCTGTATAAGTTGTGAGGTGATATCTTGTAAGTGAGGCTGAACACTTGTTAGCATGCTCATGGCAAGGTGATTGGAATTATTTTACAGTTCGGGTAAAATGTGATAGTTGGTGCCAGATAAACAGTATATTCTATTACGAAGTTGTGCAGGCATTACCACCACAGTGGCCAGCAGCTCAGTGGCAATGATCATGACTGGCGGCATCTGGCTATACCTGTCCATGCAAACAGAAATGTGACTTGAGATCAATACTTAAAAGTAAGAGAGAGAGTGTCATTCTTACAAAAGCTGGCTATTTTTCTGATAAAACAATGAATGAACAGGCATCCTTTATAAATGGATTATATATGGTTTGTTAAAGAGTTTATTAATGTTATTAATTAGCTTGCAAATGCATTAAAAACATTAATATGCAGTTAAAGCAAATAATTATAACTCAATAATTTCACTTTCCTTTTTCCATCAGTCAGTATTTAACTTGTTAAACCTGTGTAAATTAGGGCTAGCAACACTAAAGCGTTAATGCACGTGATTAATTTGGAATCACAAACATGTTATTTTTTAATACAATTAATTATTCAACCAAGTTTGACTCAAATATACGTATTTTTAATTGAGCTAAACTGCTGATAAGGCGCAGTTTAATCTGATATATTAGCCAGATAATATACTGCTATAAACAAACACAGTCTCTGCAGCACCATGCTGTTTACACTGAGCGCGATATGTGCAGCGTTCACTGATTGACACCATTAGTGTAAATACAGTTAACCATTTAACAAGTAATGATATTAATAAACATATTTAATGAATAAAATTGATGTTTTATACTATTCACTGTTTACTATTTGGCAAATAACAGCTCACTGTTGACTGTTGCCCATTCTATTAATGTGGTACTGGTTTTTAAAATAGGGATGCAGAATGATATCAGAATTATATTGGTACAGATGGACAGATGATGTATGTGATGTATGTAATTATTGCATGTCAGAAAATGACAGTGATTCTGGCTGTGCTACTACAATGAGAAAACATGGTCACACTACTTTAAATTTCATTGATTTAAACAATTTTTTATTTTTATTAATTTTAATAGATCTGTTGTTTTACTTAACCTGTTAATTTAAACATAGGGGGTTTAAAGCTGTAACCAGTTTATGTTAAGATCAGTTGGCTAACTAAATAACAGTTACACCTTTTATTTTATTGTTTGCATAAAGTTGGTTGAAATCTAAAATGCAAGGTATATAAAAGTTTTTTATTTATAACGTTATACCCGGGTGTCTAATCTCTTGTAAGTTATAAAAATGTACATATTGGCATCTGCAGATATATACATGTGTAATCTGGGATATTTGCATTGGCCCAGAATTCCCACATCAGTGCATCCCTATTTTTAAGATAAGAGTAGACATATTGTAAAAAGGTTCCACTGTGGGTATATGACGAGTACAAGGATTTGACTGAAGAGTGTTATTACATACTATATCAGTGGCAGTAAACACAACATTAAATTTCTTTGATATGAAGCCTTTAATATAAAGCTAAATTACACTACGTAAATGTTAGAGATAGAAACAGATAGTCTTTGTTTATTAATGAGACACTGAATGCAACATCAGCTTTATTTTGTGTAAAGATTGTCAATACATGCCAATGATCCACGCATGAATATATTTGACACACCATCAGAAGCAATGCAGGTCTTGTAATATAGTCTAGTGTAATGATCTTGTTGGTAATCCAATCCTGAAAAGCGAGTTGTGGTGGTGCACTCTCACATCCTGCGGTACAGTGCTGAGCTAGTCATTCTCTTAAGGAGCCCCATCTCCCCCCACGCCCACTCAACTCAATGTCACCTTGAGATGAGCATTTACTTCATGAGATCCCTCGTCTTTTGGACACTATTCAGAAGGAGGAAAAAAAAAAGCTGCAGAAGGAAATGCACACTTTGTAGAAACACACACAGCAGAGCACCGCACACAACCTGATCCCCACTCATGCAGGACATGATAAGACAGGATGTACAGTACGGGTGAGTGTGTTTATGTGTGAAAGGGAAGTGGGGAGCGTGACTCGTGTGGCCTGGGGGGGCTTAAGCAGGGGGCTTTACAGGCAGGCTCCATTTTTCACTGAGCTAAAAATAGAGGCAAAGCCTTTGCAGGGGTTAATCTCTGCCAGGATTAGTGACTGCTGCTCCGTGGCCGCAGCACCAGCAGTCACCTCAGACTAGAAGTAGACAAGCAGCAAAACAGCATGCCAGCATCGCGTGAACAATTATCCCCATTCATCCACAGGTTTCCCCAGTGTGTGTGAGCTTATAAAGGCAATGCACAGTATCTGTGTTATTCTTGGGTCACACAGGTATAAGTAAAGAAAAACAAATGCAGTAGCTGTTCTGGCATCAAGAAATGTAAGTTTCTTTCTTTGTGGCTTGACAAGTCACCCAGCATGTTTGTTTAAAGAATAAAGAGTTTAACCAGTCATGAGAAATCCAACCAAAAACTAACCAACAAAATTATAGGCTAACCATTCTAAAACTGAGCAATAAAAGGCAAAATCAAGCCATTGGCTAACCAAAATATAGGCCAACCATTCATAAACAGACAAACACCAGGCTAAACAACTGTAGGGTAACCAATCATAAACTAATCAATCAAATGCCAACTTATCAAAAATAAATTAAGGACAGGAAATCCAAAGAAAAAATTACCTGTCATAAACTGACTTACAAAAAGCCAAACAAATCAAAGTCTAACCAATCACAAATTGACCAAATCCTAGATTCAGCGATGAAAAACTTACAGAAGAAAGGCTAACTAATCATGGGCTAACTATTCACAAACGAACCAATGGTAGGATATCCATTGATTAAACTAACCAATCATAAAATAAGCAAAGAAAGGCTAACCAATCCATATATTAACCAATGATAATCTGATTTAAAAAAAGGCTTAGCCATAATAAAGTGACCAATGAAAGGATAACCAAATCATAGGCTAACTAATCATTAACCAATCAATAAACCACTGACCAATTCATAGGATAAACAGACAAACTACTCAAGCATAAATTGATCAATCATAGGATAACTTACACTAAAAAGGCAATGGTTTAATAAATAGGTAAATCTGTCATTGGCTAACCAGTCATAAGCTACAAACAGTAGCTAATTCTGCACTGAAGTTTCAAAGAACAGAAATGAATATTTCTGTGTTTTACTCTGATGTTTTTCCATAAATAATTCCAATTTGGCAACACTAGACTAAAGGAATGGGGATGGACATTCTGAGTCTGCATATTCTACAGGTGCACAAGTAAAATACCCCTCTCTAGCATGTCGCTGCTGTAACAGAGACAACAAGAAGTGAAAAGATGCTTTATTCATGAGCCCATCCTCTACCATGATCAATTACACAGCCTTTCCCACACATACTGTCTCTCTCTTCTCTCTCTCACACACACACACACACACACACACACACAGCAACACACACACACAGGATCGACCTTTCCTCCTTTCCTATCTGCTGACCTTGCGCAGAGGCGGAGCTTTTCCTCTTTAATCATTCATGTGCAGTTAGATGATTTTCTTCCATGCGCTGTTTGGCTCTGCATGCTCTCATGGCAGAGAGACAAGAGAGACATTAAGCATCATTGAGACAGCTCTTGGTCAGCAACTTAAATTTCAGAGAGCATTTTAGCTGGAGGTGCAGGAAGCTTTACTGTACATGCTCTGTGACATTCTACCATATGCCTGAATTTACAACGTCTCATAATTCTAGCATTAAGGAGGTAAAAGTGCCTAATAAAGCATGGCTACTGCAGAACGAAAAACAGGAAGGCATCGAAGGGAACATGAAGAAGAGATACTGCATTTTCTAAACACTCTGTGTCTTTAGGAAAAGGGATTAAATTAAAAAGAGCTGTGCAGATTCTTGTCTTAGATATTAAGTAAAAGTCTCAACCACACTATAAGGTATAAGGTGTTACTTTATATTTACATATGTAGATTTTACAACACCAAGATTCATAGACAGTATCCTGGTAGAGACTTGAGAGAACAGGTAAACATTGTATTGTTTTCAATGAAAAGAAAATGTGATTGTGAAAGATATAGGGGCAAACAGAAAGAAGAAAATGAGAGATGGAGAGTTAATGCAAAGCTGATGATGATTGAACACTTTAAGACAACAATAATGCAAACTATAAATGTGCCAGAATAGAGAAGAGCAGCAAGCTGGCTTTGGCAAGTCAACACAATGGACAGCTCAAATTAATGACCTATACAACTGGAGCACAGCCATAATGCTGAGTGTCATGTATTACTGTGTATTGTGTTCACACTGGTGCTAGGAGCAAAAATCCATAATCCTAATAATTATAACAGTTTCAAACCAGAAAGTTTGTTTAAAGTGCATTTCACATCATATACCTTATTTCACAGTAACCATATGAAAAACAGTCATTTAGGTTATAGGAATGATGAATATAGGCTGTAGCCTGTTATAGGAGCCATTGTGGCATTAAATCAGTTGGTGAAATTTCTTACATCCTAAATGCTGTTAGAGCTGTAAAGTGGGGACTGACTTCATACTATTGTCTAGGGGTTTTGAATGGAGTCATAGAAGCTGCTGTTGGTGTAATGTATAGATGCCTCAATATGTTTCTCCATATAAAGTATATTAGCCTAGGCTCTATATCTCTATAGCTATCTATATAATGGGATATGGGATTGTTTATTTTGTAGTATAAATGAAATACAGCATTCTGTATACAAAGAAGGAAAAAATGAGTATTTTGTTTATTATTTTGAAGCAATTTGTATTTCACTATTTGTATTTCCAAACCCTGATTCCCATACTAAGTCAGATCATTTGCAGTGAGAGGTGTACATTTACTCATCCCTGACAGTGTGTTTAGTGCAAACAAATTACAGCCCTATTTGTGAGGGAGATCATTTGACTCAATAAGCCATTCACCTCAAATAAGCCCAACAGGACAGCTATTACAAAGCATATCTTCTGATACCACACACAAAGCACACTCCCACACCTTCAATCCTTCCCACACACACACACACACACACACACACACAGTAAGGCAGTAGGCCTCAGGCGGTGAAGGATGAGTCAGAGGGCCCTCTCGTGCGGCCCAGCTGTGTTGCCCCACTGCCAGCCTGTGCTGCCCTCCCTTCTGTGTCCAGTTCATTCAGGCCCGTTGCTATGAGACTGCGGGCTGCCATTGAGGCTGACAGTATGTGAGGGTGTGGGTGCATAATGAGCCGGCGAATCAAAGGCCCGGGCCTCAGCCACAGCACCGCTGCCCTACCAGCCACTCGCCTGGATCACACCATCACACCCCGCGCCCGCTTATCCTCACTGCAAGCTCTGCTGCCACCCCCTTACACCACTGCTGAAGTGTCTGGAGCCTGGGATGTGTGTGTGTGTGTGTGTGGGTGTGAGGATGTGCTCTGAGCTGAAGGACAACACTCAGTCACTCAGTGGGTCAGCCATCCACACACAGCAGAACCTCGCTGCCACATGGCATTTACAACCACGGGAGCAATGACGCATTTGCTAACCGAACAATAAAACAATGACTTGCAGTGATTTCTACGAGCAATCAAATAAAAAAAAGGATGTTCACCTGCCAGGAGCTGCATTGTTGTTGGATCTAATTTGTTTTACCAGCTTCAGTTAGGTTAAACAAGCCCACTGGCAAATGACACTGACACCTCAAAATACGTTAATACCTTAAAAAGAAAGTTTTTTTAAAACATTTATTTAAAGATCCATGCATTGAAGTATACAACTGTTTAATTTAGGGAAAATACACTGACATACCATATTGCCATAAGCAAGCTGGCCAGTGTTTAGCCTTACTCACAAGATAATACCTTACAATGTATACAAGATGTTGCCTGAAGTAGTTTCACAATTTCACAATTAATAACATGCTTCCATTCCATGACAAAAAGTAGTTGGAGCTAAAAGGAATTAACTGACAGGATGAAACTTGGTGGGTAGTCATGCCATCCATGACTTTTATGGATTCAAACAGGGCAATGCTTATCCACATAACTGCTGCCAACATATACTGTCACATTGGCAGAGTTATTTCGTAATTAAAATGTAAGGGATGCTATTGGATGCGCTACAGATACTCCAAGCCTACAGCAAAATCAGCACTAATTGCATGAAAATTCAATCTGCATGGAATGGATTATCTCAGAACACTATTAGGAACCTCTAAACTCTATGCCAGTAAGTAGTAGGTAACCATACTGCCCATCCCACAACAGAATATGATTTAAATGCCTGGCTGGCTGAGCACATTATGCTACAAATAAGTCTTCAAACACTAACTTTACTAACTGTATAACATGATTTAAATGTAAGTTGCTCTGGATAGCAGCATTAATCAAATGCCATGAATGTAAATGTGTAAAAAGCTTCGGTTGAGATTGCTCACACAAGTGTTGCCTCAGTCTGCTGAATTATTCAGAGATCTCTTATTTATTTCTATTCATTTTATCCACTGAATGCACTTCCCATGCACAGGAAAAGCAGTCCATTTAAACATTAACGACTTGTTTCACCATTGTGGTTGAACCCGCAGACAAGTGACTCACGAATGAGGGCTATAGCGTCACACACATGACTGTCTCTTCCTGCGTTCTGAAGCGAATGATGAAGGGGAAAATCATCCTGCGTAATATATGCCTCTGCTGCATTTCAGGGTTAAAGCAAAGAAGCCAGTCTGACCCCTCCTGTTCTCATTTCTAGCTGCCTGCAGCAAATCAAAGCCCGTTAATCTAACACTGTTCACCAGAAGTGCTCAATCCCCTCTAACTCACATCAATCATTGTCCTGCTCAGCTCATACTGCCCTTCCACCAGTCAGAAGCCTCCTCCTCCCACTAGCACCACCCACACGTGGCCTATACCTCAAACAGAGAGCTGCTGTCCTGCATACAAACAAGATTTAGCTCTTTATCCCCTCCCTTGTTTTTCCCTAGTGTTGTTCTCTCCACCTGCCACACCCTTCCCTTTATATTTGGGATTTTCTGCCCTCTAACCTACCTCTATGATCCGTCCAAAAAACTTTAGCAGTTCACGTTTATCAACAATCATTGCATATCCATATTTATCCTCTTTTTTCTTGTTTTTGCCCAATCTATTAGCCAAATACTAGTAAACTCTGCCAATAAACTATTATTTAGTACTTTTGGAAAGAGCTGGGGATTAGTTGTAAAGTGTAATGCTTTTGTTGCTTAATTCAGTCAATTTCTTAAAAAAAAAAAATATTTAAAAAAATACACATGGTTGGATCAATCAGGTTCTTCAGGGTGCTCTCATATCTGTGTTACCTTCTGGTCATCTAATTTTATTTAGGCTTTAATACTCACTGCCTTACCTAACTCAAATACTCACTGTGGTTCCCATGCACTGCCCTGCATTAATGTGTTAAGTATTAATGCACTCAACAAGATTGAAACTACTTAAAATGTTCATCACTAGCAGTGATTGTAATGAATTGCCCAGCTATGGTTAGCTAAACTTAGTTTAAGCTCTGTGTTTACCTGTTCAGGACAAAATTAGCAGGTTTGCATCTATCTTGTAGTCCTTCTGTGTTCTAAGCTGTCTCCATCTATCTCCTTTGACAGATTTACTCACTATACTATTTACTATTTTATTCTGTCTCTTGTCATGAAGCTTTTTAAAAGAATGCAGAGGCTGCAGCAGGCAGTTTTTGTCGGCTATTGTGTTCCATACCTGGCAACTTGGGGTGTGTAATTAGGACTGGGGAATGGCCAGTACTTTAAACCACAGTGTTTTATCAGGAATCAGAAAACGATTAAAACACAGTCCGTTTTTTATGTTTTTAATGTTTTCATGCAAAAAACACTGATCTCCACATGCCGACGCCCCACCATCTGGAGAGAGATGCTGAAGGAGACATGTTTCACTCCTGGTGAGGGTGTAGGTGTGGGGGGGTGTATGTGTGTGTGTATGTTCTGAGCCTGGGTGTGTCAGAGGCTCATTAACAGGATGTGCCTGACTGAGACAGATCTGGCTCCACTGTAGACAAGCACACACAAGCACAAATGTGTACACACACACAAACACACACGCAAACACACAAACACACACTAGCATGTACGCTCAAACACACACTCCAAACATAACCTGCATCCAGCAGTGAACGGAAATAAGAGAGACTGCAATCTGACATGTCAACCAGATGATTATATATATATATATATATATATATATATTTTTTTTTTTTCCCACACACATATGCGTGCATACACACACACACACACACACATATATATATATGAAGCCATGCCAGTCTGTGGCTGGAGCTGTGCCGCATTTTCTCATCGTGCTGTGCCCAGCCAATTCACTTGACGCTGTCTGTTTGAGCAGCTCTTGGGCAGAGCATGGCTGCTGGCGGAGTCACTCCACAGCTCATCAACCGCTGCTCTGTCATCTGAGAGGCTGCATGCCACACACTCTGTTTATGTGTGGAGAACAGGGGTACAGACAGTCAGCGTGTGCTGAGACAGTGCCCTCACCAGGTGAAACCAGCACTGCCAACCAAAAGGCCTGGAATGGTGATAACAAACTGGGTAAACACTGAGGTCAGGGTCAGATATAAACAAATATATATATACAAATATAAAAGCCTAAAACTGATAATGTAGCAGGTAAGTATTCCACTTTATGCTCAAATGTAGCTGATTAATGAGGATATGCACACTGGTATGCCAAAAGTCATGGGACAGCCGTATGCAATGCATGATCATGAAGTAGCACCTAAGTCTGTGAGGTGTTATCTTCTTGTAACTGAACAAGGCTTTACACTGAGTACAAGATTGATGGGACATTTTATTTTCAAAGATATACAAGCATTTAACATTCCTCAATCCACAGTTCCACGTGTGTGTGAGGGATACAATACAAAAGATCCTAACAGTCAATATTACAACCCCCCCAATGTCTGTCCATTGTGGCATCAGGCTTAAACTGTTGATGCAAACATATGAAACAATGTTTTTTAGCAAAATTAAGGAGCACAACATTAACTCCTGTTCAATAACATTTGGTATGTCAATTTATGGTGTTTAAACTTATTTACAATGTTTAGTGAAGTTTCCGGTTTTAGTCAGTTTCCAAGTTGAAGGCTCCATGTCTCTGCCTTTTAAGCTCAGCATACGCATGTGTCCAGATGCAACCAGACCTGGGTTGAAAACAGGTTCTTCACCAAAAACTTTAACCTTTTTATATGTTCATATATCTGTGAGATTTAAATATATTTTTTGTAGTATTGTCTCTGCAGTTGTTCTGGTAGAACTACAGATGATGGCAATTAAAACTAAGCAGATTATGTTAGAGTTGGAACTAAATGCTGTTTTTACTTTTATTAAAATTGTAATAATTAATAAATAATAAAACTTAATATATATTTTTTATAGGAAAGGAAGTGCTTGCTCCTGCTTGTCTGATCACTGAAAAACATGGACAAGAAAATGAAGGCAGATTAGCCAACTTGGTTTATCAATTGCAACCATTTATTCTGCATCATTTTGTGCACAATCCATAAGCCATATTCATCTCACTGAATTTAAAAATGGGGACAAAGGAAGGAATATGATTTTAATATGATTTTGTGGACCAGAACAATTAGAGTTGTTGGGTTCTGTGTAGCAACAATGTGTGGGAAGGTGAGCTCCAGGCTTTAACACAGAAGCATAAATATGATGTAATTACCAGCAATTGGTAGGATAAATATATAACTATTTTACATTGACTTCCTAGCACACTGTTTATCCAGGCAAGAAACCAATTATTGGTGAGGGTGGCGGAGGGGCATATTATATGACTGACATATCGACAGAGACACGCAAGCTCCCAAAAATATAAGATAAAATGCAAGCAGCGCTTATGGTACTTACAGTACTCCACATTTAACACGCAAGAACAATGTCCTAACAATACAATTAGCAACCAGGAGAACTTTTAGGACTTCAAACTTCAGGGAATGACAGGGAAAGCAGGACCTGTTGTCATATGGATCATGGGTAATTGCATTTGTGACATGATACTATGAATAATGTATTCTACTCTGTTACAGATATTAATGCAGTCTATTAGAGGGAGCACAGGTGGCCCATTTTAATTACATGGATAAATATGTCCACCCTGCAGCCCCCCACCTCTGACTCTACTGCTGTGTCTACTGTCCTTTGTTACATATGACACACTTTGATAGATAACAGGGTGATGCTAGCTGAGATTACTTTGTACACTGCTAAACGGTGTGGTGTAAAACTATTGATTAGTTCTGTAACTTCAGTGCGAACCTTAAAAAAGTGAAAGCACCAGCTGGACTAAGCCAGGTTAAACATAATGCTAACAGACACAGTAGCCAGCCTTAATAGTACTGGAACAATTTAGAAGCAATGCTAACAGACAGCCTCGGCTTGGAGCATGTTAGCTGCAATGCTATCGGTTTTTCAGAGCTGGATTACTCGCTGATCAACAACTGACAGTTTCAATATACCCTGTTTTAATTTTAGGATATCCAAAATTATCCCACTGTGCCCATTTTTGTTGTATACTATGAAAATACATCACAAATAATGTATTTTACTCTGTTACAGATACTAATGCAAAATATGAGGGGGAGTACAGGTGGCCTGTTTTAGCTATATGGATAAATATGTCCACGCAGCACTCCCAACAACCCAGACTTTACTACTGAACTTAGTTATATGACACATGATGACATAGATAACAGGGTTATGCTAGCCTACATCACTTTGTACAGTGTTAAATTGTGAGGTATGAACCTTGTATGGAGCTTCGATGCAAACCTAAAAAGCTACTAAACAAATTGGTGAAAATATAATTTCTCAACAAATTGTCACTATATATCTAATATGATTATATGTTCAGCAAGAACATAAAGAATTAATTCTTTTTTTTATTTTCTGAGCTGGATTATCCACTGATAGTTGTTGACAGGGCAAGAGCTGGTTAGATAGAGTACATATTGCTGTTTGCTATACAATGTACTGTATATCATGTCTGTAGGTTGCTAGTTCTTGGACACACCATGTCTGTAGGACTTTAGTTATTGGACACACTTTGATAGATAACAGGGTCATGCTAGCTGACATCACTTTGCACAGTGCTAAATGGTGAGATATAAATCTCATATTAATTAGCCTTGTGGCTTCAGTGCAAAAGTCAGACACAAAACATGCCTCAACTGATCGACTGCAACTAGTGAAAATTGTATGTAAACAACCCCCCCCCCCCCAAAAAAAAAAAAAATAATTCTCAATAAACTTTCACTTAAATAGGCTTATACCTTCAGCAAGAAAACAGCACCATAGCATCCATTACTGAGCTGTTCCACAGCCTGCTTTCAGAGGACTTCCACACAAAGCAACTACAAAGGAGGTTCAGCAGTCAAAATATTAATGTGCATTTAATGAGGACAAGAGAGAAGAAGACAATTTAAACTGCCACTGTTCCAGTGCTGATCTAATTCCCCCTAAAGCTATCAGACTTCCCTTCAAAAGCCTAATCACTAGTGAAGAGTGGAAACGCACAGCCTTAAAACTGAATAAAAATGCTTGTCCTGATTAACATCTATTCAATGTTGCATGTTTATGAAGCTTCTACAAGTAATAAACTCCACATTTTAATTTAAATTTCATTTTGAGACACAATTTCTTATGTGGTGTAGCAATAGCTGTAAATTAAAATCTTATAAAAATGTCACTATCATCCAACTGAGGAGACTGATTAAATTTTAGCATTAATAAAATGTTTTTTATTTCTGTACTTATTTCTACTACAGAAATTTTAAATGTATTTTTTATAAGAAAAACTGTGCAGATCATAGATTGAATAAGACACATACACCAACCAGCAATAACATTAAAACCACCTCCTTGTTTCTACACCACTTTAGTATATCAGCCTCCCTGACAATATAGAAGTAATTTGTATTTTAAGAATGATAGACTATAGTCCTGTATATGTTTCTCTATATACGTGATTATCCTCCTTTCACACTGTTCTTTAAATGGTCAGGACCCTACAGGACCACCACAAAGCAAGCCATTCTAGAAGATCATTTTTAGCACTGCAGTGGTGCTGACATGGTGGTGGTGTGTTAGTGTCTGTTGTGAGTGAAGAGTTTTTTTTTTTTAAACATCTCAGTGTCACTGCTGGGCAGAGAATAGTCCACCATCCACAAATATCTATCTATCAGAAGTATCATGTGAGCACTAATGAAGAACTAGAGGATGATCAACATAACCTGAAGCGACAGATTACAGAGCTTCTGTCTCTGACTCCATCCATCCATCCATCCATCCATCCATCCATCCAGCAGCTAGAGAAGAGTGTCTAATAGAGATACCGTGAGTGGACACAGTGTTCAAAAACTCCAGCAGCACTGCTGCAGTGTCTGATCCACTTGTACCCCTCACCTAATCCACTCCAATACCACCATTGCCGGGGTCACTGCAGTGCTGAGAATGATCCAGCATCCAAATAATAGTAATAGATGCTCGATGGTGGTCTTGTGGGGTCCAGACTATTGAAGTACAGGGTGAAAGGAGAACAGTAAAGTATACAGATACAGAAAGACTACAGTTTTTAATTATAGAACTACACAGTAGAGCTCCCAGTAGAGCTGCTGAATTTGACAGTGAGTGTATAAACTAGAAAGTGTTATATACACAAGTGTACACTTGTGTATATTGTGTGAAGATTCCTAAATGACTATTTGATTTGACTTCTATTGAAAGTTGGATTTTTTTCTTTTATTTTAGTTCTGCCTTTTTGCAGTCATTTATTTTTGTTAAAGCAAGAATGTGTCTTACAAAGCATACTTATAATCTACTTTACAACATAAATATATATTTAAACCATTAGGTTCATAATATTAAAGGAGGTCTTCTTTTACAATTACTTGGCATAAAAATCTTTAAAACTTAAAACTCCATTATCTTCCAGCAAAACGTAATATATTTTGTTATTCTTTAAAACATCTTCTGAATGGTGGATACAGCATCATGAATCAGCATAAAGGGAAATGTAATATTAACCAATAATATTTAGTTTCACTTCCTTCCTTCCTTCCTCCACCACCCCCACCTATCAACCATAAAAAGCACAGTACAATCTTAACAAACAGTTCTTTGAGTTCTTTGAGTAATAACATAAAAGAGCCACCCTGACTTCCCTGAAAAACCACAGTCACTGCTAAAGAGATCTGAGAAGCACAATGAAACTTTACACCTTTTATATCAAGCAAGCTTCTCAGAGGAATTGGATGGATTATAGAAGTAAATATTAAGTATTCCCTTGTGAAAAAGCAGTATACTTAAGTTATGTTATTTTGGAACCAATAACTTGTACTTAATTACTACTTATTTGTAATTAAAATTATATAAATTTGCACTAAATTCATATTGAATATACTAGTCGTATGTTATTTTCGTCACTATTTAATATAATTTAAGTATATGTGTGTGAGCTGTCCGACTGAACATTAAAAATCTATTTATAAACATAATAATAGTGTACTTGAACTATATGCGCAATAATTCAAGTGTACTTTTTCTACTTATACTTACATTTTACCTACTTAATCTGTAATTCAGTCTACTTTGAAAAAGTATTTGGCTGTGCTGATTTTATACTGGTGATGCAATATATGCTTAGTATTATTTTATAAAACTGTGCTTTTTATGATAAAACTATACATTTAATAAATGAGTCTAAAGGAGTCGATATTTCTGCAATAAAACTCTACTTCAGTCAAATTTGCTACAAAACAATAATTTTGTGTTGACAAATTAAAACTGTGATTTGTACCTAAAAAGTTTACTTTAGTTACTTTAGTGTCGGTAAAAGAACTTTGTAGCAATGAGATATATTGCTTTTGTTTTCCCCAAGTTTTTATACACTCCTCAAAATAAATGTGATGTTAAATCTATATTTTAATCACATTTTTAATAGATTTTTTTAATGTTCAGTCGGACAGCTCACACAAATATACTTAAATTATATTAAATAGTGGCGAAAATAACATCCGACTGGTATACTCAATATGAATTTAGTGCAAATTTATATAATGTTAATTACAAATAAGTAGTAATTAGGTACAAATTATTGGTTCCAAAATAACAACTTGGGTCTACTTCTTTTTCACAAGGGTAGAAGAATATTCCTGTAGGATGTCAGACACTAATGACTGTAGAAAACATGAACTCTGTGGTTTAATTCCTTTTTGTTCTATCAAAATAAAGACAATGGCAAAAGGGTGATGAAGACTGCTCAGCACATCACAGACATGCAGCTGTAAGTCCGTAAATCTGTCTATCTGTCTGTCCATTTATGTGTCTTAGGCCACCTTCACTGAGTTAACAGCACAGATGTAAGGACCAGAAGTAAAGCAGATTTTTCCATTTACCTGTAAGTGTAATTTCTCCACAAAACAATATGTTTAGGTTATTACAAAATAAAGATCCTTTAAAGAGCCCATTTTTGTATATAGTAGACTATATAATGTATCAACAGGAACATTTTATTCCCTTTACAGTTCACTATTGAACACTAATAATGCATCACAAAATGCAACGTACAGACGGTGTGCGCAAGAATTTCCATAATGCCATATGTGTATGCCATAATGCAATGCAGTGGTGTTTGTGTCTTCAGAGCGGCACAATGAAATGTTGTATGTTGTTTGGAGTATAATAAAAATGCAGATGATATAGTGTGATGCTGGGATTTGCACTAGATATCAGCAGTGGGAAATGCAGTTATTGCAGTGGGTGTCAGTACTAATGTTTACTTGCAAACTCCTGCAGTTTCTGCCTCACATTGGAAGATATCTATGAAAGATGCAGCCATTACTCCTGAGTCATTTGTTGACCTTATTAAGAATTCATTGGCTGTTAATGAGGAATGCTGACCCTAATCCCCCTCCCCCTCTTCTCGTTATGATACAGCGCTGGGCGCTGGCTGGGCTGGCATTAGACCAGAGGGGGCTGGAGCTGGAGCTGCTCCAGGCCAGCTTATTAACAGCAGTAGAAACAGCAGCAGCAGCCATTCCACTCACTGACTCTGGATCAGCTGTTTTAATTTTCTTTCCAGTTCCAACTAACAGAGCATAATATATTTCAACTGATCCCTGATGAATGCTTTTCATGTTTGTGGCATTTAAATGAAAACTGCCAGTCTGTTTCACTTCTTATATTAGTTTGCCTTATTTGTATGCATTGAAAGTGATGCATTCCATGTTGTGATAAAATTTTAGATTATTTTATATGACTAGAAACACTAGACTGACAAAGTTTAAACATTTCCAAAAGAAAATAAATTTGAATTAAAGTTTACAATTTGAGCTAAGGTGTTTAAAGCCTTGAATGTATGGTTAGCCAGTGAGGAGTCTGTAGTTTTAGGTTGTTGAACCTTAATGACAAAAAGTTTCAGAATCAGTTTCTCTGATTTTGCTATTTATAGGTATATGTTTGCGTAAAATAAACAAATTTCAAATAAAAATATTGTCATTTAGAGCATTTATTTGCAGAAAACGAGAAATGACTGAAATAACAAAAAATATGCAGAGCTTTTAAATAATGTAAAGAAACTAATTCATATTTATAAAGTTTTAAGAGTTCAGAAATCAATATTTGGTGGAACAACCCTGGTTTTTAATCACAGTTTTCATGCATCTTGGCATGCACTCCTTCACCAGTCTTACACACTGCTTTTGGATAACTTTATGCCACTCCTGGTGCAAAAATCAAGTAGTTCAGTTTGGGTTGATGGCTTGTGATCATCCATCTTCCTCGTGATTATATTCCAGAGGTTTTTAATTTTCTTCTTTTTAATCTTATTTTTCCCATATGTGACGAAGATGATAATAAGGATGAAGAATAACAAAATAAATAAGGCGTTTTTACCCAGTTTAGTAACAGCTTGCTACGTACAATTATCAAGATTTGTTACCAAATGGGAATGATGTGAAAAAAAACATTGCTGTATTTCAGCTCTAACTCAAGGTTACGAATATTTTTACTGTAAAAACAATAAATAAAACAGTATTCCACATTGATATGGTTAAACTTTGGTAAACTGTAGGGGGCAATCGGTATGGATGATGAACAATCTGTTCTTTAGGCTGATCTATATTTTTTTAATAAAAGAAATGCACTCTTTCTTGGATGTCAAAATTTAGAGCTCCATCAAAAAAAAGACATATAGACATATCTTAATTGTTTTAATAATCAATACATTTTGAAAACACCTATCAGACACGTTCCAAAATGTATTATTATTATTTTTTTTGCTCATTTGAAAAACTGAAGGCTTCAAACTAAAAGCCACCCCTTTATAAGCCAATGGAACAGCAGCATTCACTCCAATCACTGACTTGGACATGGTCGCCCTTCTGTGATTCCATTCTGACGACAGGAACACCATTTCAGCTGATCTCTTACCATCCACTATAGGATTTATGCTAATTTGCCATAGATAACGTCCTTAGAGAGCTGCCCAGGGGCTTCATAAGCTGCGGTGTCTACATCCTGACCAGCTATCTCTGCTGTCAGCTCTCTAGGGACGGAGGTCTAGAGGGACAGAGGAGAGGGTAGAAGAGAGGAAGGGAAAAGGGGGGGAGGGGAGGAAGAGTGTAGGAGGTAAGAGGAGAACAGAAAGGAAAAGGAGAGAATATACTGGAGGACGGCGTTGGAGTGGTGCTTTCCCCAGGAAGACTGCACCTGCTGGTGCCTTTAAAAAGCTGAGCTGAGCTTTACACCGGCGCAGCAGAGCACCGTCATCTACATCCCAAGGTGTGCCGGGTGGAGCCGGTGCCCTAGTGGAATATTACCTGTCACTTGTGAAAGCAAAAAAGCGTGCTGAAAATCCCTGACCTCCGCAAGTTCCCACAACACAATGTCAATGTATTTATAAAGCAAAGGGCTCGGGTTACCGTGAGGCTGACCTCTCGGGACGGGAGCCGGAGTGAGAGAGAGCTGACTCGCCCTCTGACGAGATGCACAATGACACATTCAGCGACGCCATGTGACCCAACGTAAAGGTCAACGTGCAGCGCAATCGGACTGGCTTCAATCACAAAGCTAAAGCTCTTGTTCTATTGAACGCTTTTCTTCGGGGTCACATACAGTGGCATGCACAAGTCTGGACACCTCTGGTGAAAACCCTGGTCACTGTAAAGATATAGGTGTGTAATCACCGGATCTGATTTCCAAAAAATAGAAAGGTGGAGAAAATAAATCTTTCCCTCAGGAGATTAGTGCATACATTATTGGTACACTTACATGACAAAATTCATAATCATCATCAACATAATCAATAACGTTATCAGTAAATAAAATCGAATAACTAAGATTGCTAAAGCGTTTCAAAAGACCTACAATTATATATACAGCTCTGAAAAAAAGCCACTTAAATTGATGGGTTCCTTTGATTTTAACAAATTGAAAACCTCTGGAATATAATCAAGAGGAAAATGGATGATCACAAGCCATTAAACCAAGCTAAACTGCTTGAATTGCTGCACCAGGAGTGGCATTAAAGTCATCCAAAAGCAGTGTGTAAGACTGATGGAGGAGAGATGGAGGAGAACATGCCAAGATGCGTGAAACAAACAATCTACTAACAATCCAAGATGGCGGCGCGTGCACACGCTGCGGCTTCTCTCGCCCCCAGGAAACAGCGTTTTCGTGTTTTTTGTCTCGTAAGTCGCAGTGTTTTTGTACGTCTTTGTCGTGCGTTCACGTCCTGAAATGTACCTACAGCCGTGAGTTTCTGCTTGGAGTCGGCAGAAACTCACTTTTGGAGTTAAACCGCGGACTCCGAGAAGAACTGCGAGTCTGCGGCGTGCTCCGGACAACCTGCACCTCCACCGACCCCCACCGCTGCAGCTCGCCCACAATGGAAGCACCACAGGCGAGAAGGCAGAAACGGGGTAAGCGCGGGGGTATCCGAGCGAGGCTAGCGGCTAGCCCACACAAGCCAGCTATCCCCACCGTACTTTTGGCCAATGTACGCTCTCTGGACAATAAACTGGATTACATCCGCTTACTTCAGTCAACTCAGAAGACCGTGAGAGACTGTTCTGTTTATGTTTTCACCGAAACCTGGCTCAACAACAGCGTCCCGGACCACGCCGTTCAGCTGGAGCGGCTAACATGCTATCGGGCGGACCGCGCTCTAGCTGAAATTGATTTCTGAACTCTTAAAACAATTACTTTCATTATTTGATCTCTAAATGCCAGGCAAGCTCTGCATCTTTTTTGTAATTTCAGCCATTTCACATTTACTGCAAATAAATGCTCTAAATGACTATTTTCATTTGGAATTTGGGAGAAATGTTTAGTGTAGTAACAAAATAAATATGGGATTAACCAAAAAAATTGGACAGCATGCTCATACAAAAGGTCAGTGTCCACCTACAGTAGGCAGCAGTGCAGTAGGTGGTAATGATTGTGACATTACAGTGTCTGGGTACAACAAGCAATTCTGTCAGAATTCACATCCACATTCTGTACAGGAGAACCTACACACACATCCCACAGGTCAGTGCAGCCTTCTTTAGCTTCCACGACACTAGTTGACCAAAATTGACAATGGGCTGCTTAAAGAGGTGAAACCTGAAGGTGTTTCATGGCTCTCACAGTCCACAGACCTAAACATCATCTAAGAATATGAAAATCAAGAAAACAAAGAAATGGGGACCAATCAAATCAATGTAAAGTATGGTAAACAGGTGATCCCATGTAGGTAGTTATAATATAAAGAATACATTTGGGAAAATATGATTTCACATTATATAAACACACATGTAGGTGTACTGAATATGTATGTGTGTGCAGCGTTCTCCCGCAGGCATGTGTCCCTGCTGAGCAGTCGAGCTGCTCCAGCAATCTGTAGGTGAGAGACGGGTCTCTTGTGTCCTGAATGACGCGTGCATTTATCATGGGCTTGCTTGCACATCAGCATACTTGTCACATTGTCAGTAAATCTCTAAAAGCAGTCTCAGCTAAGAGCCCTTCACACAGTATTCTCAACAACACCTGACATGCATAGAAAAACAATCTCATGCAGACAAATCAACTACACATATTTATACAGGGTGATTTAAAACACAAGTCACAGTATTGTATACGCAGTAAACAACACAAACAAGTACACCCCTCACACTGCAAATATTTTTTATATCATCTTTATATTATAGCTTTTAAAACACAGCAATACACTCTTTAAGAGTTGATTTTACCTCTCTCCTAGATAACATATGGTCCCATCCACTATAGTGTTAAAATAACTCAACAAGAGTTAAAAATGTGAGTTAATTTAACCGTATGGAGTCATATATTAATATTATTATTTTTTTAACCATTGCACCCATATATCTATTTTATTCATCACCTATGTAGCTAAACACTCTACTTCTGTGGTCGACCCTCTGGCAAGGCCTCATGGCAAAGATTGGAGAACAAAAAAGTCTATTTCTCTCATCCGCAGAGAGTTCTTTGCCATGAGGTGCCATGTTAAATATACATTGGCCTGTATGAAAGAACTTTACCCAAAACACTCAATTTAAACAACCCTGCTGACCATTACATGATATAAAAAGGAACAATTTAGACATGTTCACTGTGAGGTGCACTTACTCATATCCAGTTATAGCAAAGTTTAATTTCTATAGTTTTGTGCCATGAGAAGGTATAATGCATATTTGAGTACATGTGAGGGTTGTTCTCTAGTTGTACTTTAGTTGGATACTGTATATAACAGACTTATATATAGCAGCCTTATATATAGCAGCATTGTTGCTACCCAGAGAAAAATAATTATCCCGTTCCTTTTTTTTTTATTAATTTCCACTTACTTTCCAAATCAGCATCTGTCAATATTTCATGATGAATTGACCAACAGGATCGCTCAAACAAGATTTCAAATTGACACTGACTTCCATTAAAGTTAAGAAGGTTTATTGCTATTTTGAGAATACATTCTTTTTTGGGGGAACAATGATGTGTGTGCTTGATTTGAATATCTATAAGATTCAGTGTAGCCCTCTAATAGTCTAAAACCATTATCTAGCCATAGCATGCCTGTGAAAGGGCTCTCTGAGTTCACTACAGTATTCTCCCATGTTTGTTTATCTGACCGTTTAAATGGAGAGTAGCTAAAATTACCTTTCGGCATTGTGTCTGGAGAAAACAGATGTTGCTTCAAAGAGCAGTGAGGCTTCCCAGATCAGATAAAAGGCTGAAAGCCTTAATGAGGCAACACTGGACACTGCATAGTGACTGTATGCCTCATTACCTACAACTTCATTTGATATAAAAAGAAATGAACTTGCCACAACATTGAATCGACCCGTCTATACCTGGTGAGACCAAAACTGTACCTCAACAATGCTTCTGAAGATGTGCAGGCACATTAAGACATTAGAAACAGATCCTTTACGTCCTGTAAATTGATTCTAAGATAGAACTTCCATATATTGCATTAATAAGCCATGATGCCAGTGACACTGACGCTGATTCTTGCACCACATTTGAAAGGTATTGGATTACTGCATACCAGGGTCACAACACAAGATCTACTTGTGTACATTTTTTAGATGTCCTGAATTAGTCATCACAATTTGACTCAAATCCTTATGCCTGCCTATTTTTCTTGCTTCCAAAATATCACCTGTCCACTTATGAAATAAATATGAATCTCTAATAGGTTATTTATCTTTTTGCATAATTTATCTGAGGCCAGTGACCAAAGATGTCTCCCTTTTTTAACATGTGTAGGCTAATACTGTTTTTTTTTTTCTAATCCAGATGCAGAAAAAAGATGTGGATGTCCCACCTCTCCAGTGACTTCTGTGATTCTCACACTGCTCTGATGGCAGCAAATCATCAACAATTACCCAGAAAAAAATAAAGTATTTTGGTGCTACCTCCCTGAAATTAGCCTTTGCAGAGTGGGATGTCTGTAGATGGAGCTTTTCTCTAAAACGTTCCACGTGCTAAGCTAGGCTCAGACAACACAATTGGCAGTCACTGTGAAGTAAACATGGAAGGATGTCTAACAAGTGTGCATGTGTGAGTGCGTGTGTGGCACAGGTCTTGTTTTGTTATGGTTGAACACGTGCTCAGACACAATGGTGCTCTATTCCAGGAAAGAGCTTTGTAGAGAGGGAACAATGCTACTTGAGTTTAATTGTCTGTTTAATTGTCTACCTTGAGAGCAGCTTTGTGACGTATAGGCTGCGGATGTAAAGGAGGCTTATAGTAAAAGGATTGGGGGAGTTTGGGGGAAGATAAAGTGGATTACTGTGTTAATAGTCCTGTCCACCCAAGATCGCATCAAATGGGTTTACACCCCAGTCTGACCTTTGGCTTTTAACCTGGTAGTAAGGATGTACTGGCAGCAAACACAACGCAGCGTGCAGTTGCACACGAGTAATCTCGATCGACTTTACGGGCAGTAAGTCACATCAGGTCTCCATGCATGAGGCAATTTGCATTCAAGGAGCTTTCTCCTCCCTGTGTAGCCAGATTACGCTGTCTGGCAATATGTGCCTTCAACACTCATTAGAGAATTGATCAATCTCCAGCTCTCGTGAGATTCAAGCCCACAAGCCCAGGCCTTGGAGAGCTGATGAGTTGGGTAATATTAACAGAAAACATTTTTTGTACAGTTTCTCTTGGGTGGTAGAGGAGCTTTAGAAATGGCAGTTTGCTTTGCTTTTGGTTAGGTGGTAATTAGAGGCTATTATGAAGTTTTGGTGAATTCAACATTGTTGCAAAGCAGCTTTACAAAAACATAAAAACACAGCAAAACATAAAACCACAGCTGAGCTTGCCACTCTGGCTGATTTGACTATAACAGCTTAACTGAGGGAGCCAGAAGGTAACATAGACTCAAGAGGACCCTGAAACCATGGCAGACATCCACTCCACCATCCATAAACCTAAATGATTAGGTGTAAGCACCAGGATGAAAGCACCAAAATCTCCCAGAATTCCAAGTTCAAGTGTATTTAAGTGCCATTTTTTTCCACAGTCGAGAGGCTTTATTGGAAAAGGCAAGTGCAGTGCTTACAGATCACACGCTCTAGCACTGGCAGTAGCAGCCAAATTCTCCTGCTGCCATTTAGTATTCCAGGATCTTTGAGGGTGGGGTAACATAATGTCACCCCTCCACTTGCTACCCCCCACCCTTTTTAAAAAGCAATAAAGTATCTGTTTTTATTATGAACAGAGAACAGGATGCTGGCTTTAAAAGTGCACAGAGAAACACGACAGTAACATCCACTCTCTCATGCATAATGCATGCCAGTTCAGCATATTCACTCCGGATAATGGTCCGTGAGGAGCGACAATCACTTAAGTAAGCAACTCTTATAGGAGGCCCATATTTCAGCCCTGCAAATGAGGAAACTCTCGTTATATACTTTAATGAGCACCTGCACATGGAACATTGTTTGTTCCTAGAGGTTTACATCAAAGTTCTGTCATTAAAGAAAGTTGCCGTATGTTCACCAGATGGAAACATAGTAGCTCCTAAGAATGATGGGACATTGAGCTCTTACACCATCAATAGATACTAGACAATTTATTCAGTAGTGATAAAGCCACACAACATATGTAATATTGGTTGGTATAGCATAGAGGATTACACTGCCCAGGCATGCACATTTCAATATGATGAAACGGTCACTCTAGACAAGAGCATCTGCCAAATGTCCCAAATGCAATGGATACACATTTACAGCTCTGTAAAAAAAGAATAGACGACTTAAAAAACTCTGGAATATAATCAAGAGGAAGCTGGATGATCACAAGCCATCAATCAAAGATGAACTGCTTGACTTTTTGCACCAGGAGTGGCATAAAGTTATCCAAAAGCAGTGTGTAAGACTGGTGGAGGAGAACATGCCACGATGCATGAAAACTGTGATTAAAAACCAGGGTTATTCCACCAAATATTGATTTCTGTACTCCTAAACCTTCATGAACTTGTTTTCTTTGCATTAATTTAGGTCTGAAAGCGAAATCGAAAATTGATTAAAACTGACATTCAGAACTTCTGATCAACATAATAAGCCCATAAGCCCATGGCAATTATGTAGCTTCTTTTTTCTGATTTCTCCCATTGTGTGTGCTCTTGTACCAACTATGGCCACATGGCTCCATAATAGTCTGCAACAAGGAGAAAAACTAAAACACAAATCAAACTGGTCAAGTCGAGCAGCTCTACATAATCATTTATTAACTGTAATTGAGGTATATATTTTTACTTAATCATGTTATTGATTTGAGCACTAGCTAGAATGGTATATAGCTATGAAGTATAAAACAGCGGAACTGTGTACAATGAAGTGAAGGTGATCCCTCTAATTCATCAGACACAGTTACTCAGGACAATAGAGACACTCCAACACTCCAACAAAAGCACAATAAAAAAATAAAAAATAATAAAATTAAGAAAATAAAAAATAAAATTAATTAAATAAATAAATAAAAAAATTAAAAATAAAAAAGCACAATTTAATACCCTTGATTTAAAAAAAACAGTGAATAAGTAGGTGTTCTAATAGTTTTGTTAATCGCTGACTCTTACTCTTTGTAAAGATAAAACAGGGCTAATATACTGTATATTATTTGAATTGATCCCGTACACTGCTAAAGTCGCATATTTCTGAGGTTTGAAAATGTGTGTATGTAAGTTGGAATTTAAGGTCCTGCCCTCTGAAAAAGTCCCACATGAAGACGCCAGTGCTGATGGATGTGTGGTAATAGACGTAGACACTTCTACATATCAGCAGATTTTTTTTATGGAATCACCCTCTCTCTGCGGGGTGTCACAGCAGATATTTCATGTCAAGAATGGACGTAAAGAGTGGCTGCAGTGCTGTCGCAGGACTAACCTCCAAAACTCCTACTTCAGCAGCTCTGCCTCCCTCGGCCAGCTTCCTGCCGGCCAGCAGGCACTCCCCAAATCAGGACAGCGGCGCTCCTCACTCTGCTCTAAGTGGTCAGGAGGTGCAGAAAGAGCTTGCTCTGCACTGCCATTTAAGCTCAGCTCTGCAGATCTTATCAACACAAAGATGACCCTTCATACCTATATTAGGGCACACAGCAGGTAAATGTGGCCCAAAATCTGATGTTTTCCTTCATTTTTGACACAAAGTGAATGGATACCACTGGGTATTGCTAAGCCAATGTTATGTAGATGATATGTGTCTGTCCTGGTGGTTGCTATAGTGGTTGCTTAGGCAGTTGCTTAGGTAGTTGCTCCGTGTCTATGTTACCTTCTGGCTCTCTCCTTTTAGTTAGGCTGTTTTTTTTTTCAGATCTGCCAGAGTCATTAGATAATCACACTTTGATAATGTTTTATATTCTCTGTTTTACATTAATCCAGTCAAAACTAATTCCATCTCTCTGCATTTCTGTCTCTCTATCTCTTTAAATGTAATGAGATGCCCTGTTCCTGATGTTGCACGGCCTGGCTCTCCACCGCCCACTGTGTCATAAATTAGCACCTGATACATTAGCTAAAGCTCACATTATCTCTCTGTATTGTTGTTTTGTTCTGTTATTTGTTTATTTGTTTGTATTGAGTGGGTCGACCTGAGGGGTCTTGGTTCCTCCTAAAGTTTCTTCCTCTTAATGTAATGAAGTTTTTTTCTTGTCTCCACAATAATTGCAATCTCTGTGATGCTGCTCATAAGAGGCGTGGACCTGTTTTTTTCTCTACGTAAAGCTGCTTTTTGACAACGCTTGTAAAAAGCGCTATATAAATAAAGTTGAACTGAATTGAATTGAATAGTAGGTGTTGCAAGTCCCTATGTGGTTGTTATGGTATACCAGGTAGCTGCTATGGTGGTCATCTCGCACCCTTATGCTTCTGCTTGTCTAAAATGCAGGAAACACCACTGAGTAAAAGTGTTTCAGCTTATTAGTAAGCGTAGGTTTGAGTGTGTGTGTAATGACCTCTCAGCCCAGGTGTTTAAGTGGTTCTGTGTTGTGCTGTATTAATGGTGTGTGGGGTAAATGTGTGTGTGGTCCCTCCCGTAGTGAATTTTGCAGAGGATGTGCAGCCCTTTGATCTCTCCCCAGACTAGTGCTCATCAGGGTGGGTAAACTCATTAGTCTTGGGCTTTAGCTTGTCTTATGATGACGAGACTATTCCTTTAATTAACACAGCCATTGTAGAGCTGCTCTACTCGTCTGCCCACATGCCTGCTGACAGAAGCAGCAGAAAATGTCAAACAGTGCGTATTTACATTATTACATTCAATCTGTCCTACACTCAGTGAGCAGATCACTGAGCTCATGCAGGTTTCTTAGTTTAGTGGGAATCAGTACAGGTTCCAGAGCAGAGTGTAGCCTCCTGCACTGCAGTGGTGGTGTGTGTTAAAGATTATCTGCTCATCTGTCCCAGGGGACCACCCTCCTTTATCCCTCTTCTCCCTCAATTCTTTCTTTCTTTCTTTTTCTTCACTTATTAAAAATGATTCACTTTTTTTTTATTTTCTGCTACATTTAGAAATATCTATGGATGGAAACACTAAAAAAAATACATACATCTATTGCACATAAAGTCATATTTAATAAAAATGATGTATGCACGCTGAACACTTACTTTTGTTATTTTACTAAATCATCATTACTTTATTATTACTTTATACTCAATGAAAGCTGAACTCAGCTGAAATAGATTTATTCTGTTAATATCCTGGTCTTTACATAAGTCACAATCTAACAAGTATCACCTTCACAAGTGATGACAGAATATTTCTATATTAATGCATGAATGATCTTTGTTACATTTATCTAACATAAAGTCAATCAGCAGAAGAACAAGTGGTTACTTGCTCTTATAGCCTTCAACAAGGCCAGGCAAGAATATTCATTTTAAATACGGTATTTTTTACACTATAAGGCGCACAGTACTAAAAGGCACACTATCAATGAACGTCTATTTTCTGGTCTATTTTTATACATAAGGTGCACCACATTATGTGACACTAGTAAGGAACACGTGTCGCCGTGTTTTCCTTCTAATTAAGCAGGTCTCACCACTGAGTGGTTCAAACAAGCACTGAATATTAATCTACAAAGATTTCTCTTCTGCAAAGCTATTTATTTGGGTGAGTAAAGTGCTTCCCTTTTGTTTACATTAGGCTTAGATTTCCAGATTTCCACTATGTCTGGGTGCAGCAGCATTAGCATTAGCAGCTAACCACTAGCGCTAGTGGGATGTAAATGCCGCCCAACAACACTACAATGAGGAACAGAGTGTTCCAGTTAGCCAGGGTGATATTAGCTAGCGGCTTGTTTTAACACAGTAAACACGCAGGCTACAGTCTGATGTACTCACTTCTAAACAGCAAAAGAGCCAGTGCTTAGCATGGTTGGGGGGTAATGCTAATGCTGCTCTAGCAGTGGTAGCCAGGGTTAGCAGAAGACTACAGGCTGATAATACTCACCTCTGAATGGCGAAAGAGCTAGCGCTTAGCATGGTTAGCAGTTAATGCTAATACTGCACCAGTCTCTGTGCTGGAGACACTAAACTGAAATTATTGTACAACACTGTACTTCAGCAGAGTGGCTTTACTGCTCCTTAATACCTGACTGGTAAAATTCTTACACAAGGTGCACCAGATTATAAGGTGCACTGATGATTTTTGTAAAAATGTAACAATTTTAAGTGCACTTTATAGTGCAAAAAATACAATACACATGGGGAAAGACTACACAATGATGGTGAATAAAGGAGAGGAAGTTACACCCAGTATAAAAATAGATGGTGCCAGGAGCCAATGGTAAAGGGTGTGAGATTTATCAAGATTCTACTGCCCAAATATAAATTTATCACAATGCCCCAGAAAGGCAATCTTAAGCCCCAAGCACAAACTGTCAGTGGCCAATGCAATTAGCTGTAAGCATGGCCATGATAGATTATACGTTTTGTTTTATTGTAAATAAATATAACTGTATTTGCAAGAAATATATTCCATATATATTCCATATACATTCCATAGTTTTTTCATTGATTTTAAACAGTCTAGTTGTGGTCTCTAGTATGAATGAATGCCATGTGAGACGTTTTTTGTGAAAAAGAAAGACAGGATTTGGCTATTTGAATTTTGAATATTCATACATGCAAACATATCGCCTCTGATCGACTTACAGCACTGCAGAAGTGAATGCAACCTGCCTTTCCTCACAATCAAATTTAAAGCTCTAAAACTCAAAGGACAAGCCTTATAAATATATATCACTGAGTGCTAGCTAAAGTTAACCCTTAAGCTTCGCCTTACATCAGACTCTCAGCATCACTCGTCCCAACTGCCTCTGTGAAACTGGCCAGTAAAAAAGACGTCAGTTTCTTTAGGACACTACATAGCAAGATGTTCTCTGTTGGCTCTGTCGGTAACCTAGCAATGACTGACAGCTGACATTTGATGAAATCAAGAACAAACAGCCTATGTGCTTCAAATATAGCAACAAAGACAGGGCACAAATAGTACTGAATTTTACTGGATTTTATGAAACTCTGTTTCGAGGGGAAGAGTTACACTGGAAAAGAAGGTGTAGGGGTAAGTGATAGTGCCAAGAGGTGAAACAGGATTGGACCTAAACACATTCTGTATTTATGCACTTCCTAAAGGCCTGGAATTTGAAAGATTGAGTGAATGGTGCGAGAGGGTACATTGAGATGCCAGGGAACAACACAAGTCCTATATCTACTGTATATCTTATTTCCGGTTGCCTCCATTACTCGCCTCTGCCTCTTTATCTGCCTCTCAGCCCCAGCTGCGTCTGCACTCTGAAATCAGCTCGTCTTCTCTTTGAAGTGAAGAGCTCTGTTTTGCTCTTGTAAATCTTTAATTTACAGAAGTTTTATCCAACAGTCTTCAAGTCTTCAACTTCACAGTTAGGACAGATAATTAAATGAATGAGTTTCACAAGTCTCAATGCTTCAGTCCCTGCTTTGAAGGGATTAATTCAACATTAATTAATGAATAATCTTTATGTTGGTCTGGTTACATATAAGACAAAAGAAAGAAAACAGCACCTCTGTGCTCTTTTGGAGTGACATGGAGTGTGTGTGTGTGTGTGTGTGTAGGTGTTAGAAGAGGGTGTGTGTGGGCGTTCTGAAGTTTATAATATGAAGTATTTGCAGCAGCAGGAAATTAATTAATGGCGTTATGAGAGGCGGTTGCAAGTACAAATTTCCCCTACGGCAGTCAAGCCTACGGGGACCTGATCCTGTCACACTTTGTTTTACTTTTAATTAATTTCCCTTTAATTGAGTAACATGAGGACTCTCGCTCCCTGTTTATTTCACCCAGTATTTTCTCCTTTCTATTTGCAGATTGCGGTACACAAGCCAGCTTGAATTCATATTCAGTTACGTTTTTTGAATTAGTCCAGGGAATAAGGGATTTTATGTCCGCTCGCTTGCTTGTGTTAGGCTGAGCCGCTTTTATTTTGACTTAATGGACGGAGTGGGAGTGGGAGCGAGCAGCGGAATTATTCGCTCAGCTCGGCTCCTGACACAATGTCTTTTTAGATGAATACAAATCCTGCCTTCTTATCGTGTGCCAATTGCAAGTTCACAAATATGGGTCCTGGGTTGTACTGCAATGGATGAGTAAACAAAACCAGAATCCCCCTCCCCCACTGAGACAATATGGGTCTGAGCCAATGTGGGGATTTTAGAGATTTGACCCAGAGCCACTGTCGAATAGGGTAAATATAAGCCAGACTCAGTGGAGCTCTATTCAGCATCAGTCCTGATTGGCCTGTGGGGAATTGTAATAACTCTACTCTTGGGATTCCTTGTTATTTCCAATCTGAACTCATTTTCATCATCTCACCTCTCCCAGACGTTTCAGGAGTCTTCTGAATATTGTTATCAATACCAATGACAAAGAGAAAGCATTCTGATTAGTCTCTCTTTTAGTAGGTAAAACATTTCATAAAAAAAAGAAAATATAAAACACATCTCCCTAATATATACTTACACAGGTTAAAACAGTGACCTGCATTCTTTATGAAAGAGAGAATTTAGCATGAATATCTCAGGCATAATATTACATAAGATGCATAGGAAGCTCATACTGAAGC
Source organism: Astyanax mexicanus (assembly GCF_023375975.1). Lineage (NCBI taxonomy): Eukaryota > Metazoa > Chordata > Actinopteri > Characiformes > Acestrorhamphidae > Astyanax > Astyanax mexicanus. The sequence goes on from NC_064421.1 coordinate 15,340,366, forward strand.
ATAATGAAGTTTTGCTTCAATCTTACCTTTTTTGTAATGATACAGTGCAGAACTGAGAGGTAAATGTAGCAGTAAACAGTGGCACTCTAAACCAATGCAATAGAATTAACTTAAATTCCAAAATGAGTGTACATACAAAAAATAAAACAATACTGGCCAATGTGCTCATGGCACGACATTGTGAGTTGTCAGAGTTTGAACGAGGCCTTATTGTGGGTGAAAGATGGATCACACCTACAATTAATACAGTAATTGCCTTTTTCTAATCCAAACAAAGATTTTACACAGGATTCAGGTCGAGTGACTGTGATGGTCACTCCAGAATCTTTCAGGACTTCTTTGGAAATCAAGCCTGAGGGGGCTTTGAGGTAAAGAATGCTTGGGATTGCTGTGCTATTGGAGGGTCCATTTGTTCCCAGGCTTCAGGTTCCTCAGAGAAGGCATTGGTGATTTCCTCCTTGGATTTAATGATTATAATATTTGATTAATTCCATTTTGCTCTGCACAACCACCTCCAAGCTTATGCTGCATCCTTCTTCCTCTCCAACCTTCTGTGTTTGTTGTTTATCAGGCCTGTATGAGATATTCTGCAGTGTATATCTCAAACTTTTCTACAAATAAAGATAAATAAATAAAGAAAATACTGATTCCAGGTGCTAAAATTCAGAGAAAGTACTGCAGTCACTGTTGAGAAACATTGGTGGAGTTGGTGGAGCCTTTTCTATCCCAGAGCGATGCAGAGCAACTTGCCCATGCATTTGTAAGCAGAATTGATTTTTGTAATGTTTTTTTTTTTTTTTTTTTACTGGTCTTCCTATGTAAACATTATATCCACGAAAGAGAACAGCAGCCTTGTTGTTAACTTCAAGAAATTCCCTGATTATCTGTATATTTTAGGACAGATATTAAAGCCTTATTTACTTGCTTTAAAGATGTATGCTACTAATGTCCTGACATTTGTATGTGTGTGTGTGTGTGTGTGTTTGTGTTCCAATCCAGGTACACCCGGTACTAGCTACTTTAAAGGTGTAATTTAATTAGAATCCATTTAGCACTTTCAGTACTTATTTTTGAAATCCAATGGGTCACTTGTGAATATTTACATCTACAGTGACGGGACTGGTGGTCACAAAATAATGTGTTCAGGTACATTACTGGTGTATTGCTTTTGTGGCAATTAAAAACCACAGGAGCACCACTGACCAAAAACCCTAGACAGACATCAATGGTCACATGTTCATTGCTATCTTGGCACATCCCACACCCACCCATGGACACACAGCAGTGCACAAACACATAGCACATGCCTGTTGCCAGCTTTGCAAACTTATACATTAACAATAATCCGAATGAACAAGGTTGAACGAGCAGGTTAGTTTCCTCTGCTGAGAAGTTTTGGACACTTCCAGGTAGCTGCATTATTGAAATACCAGCAGATCTGGCTTTTTAATGGGAATAGCAAGTGACATGCTGATTGGTATATTTCATGTTGTGCCCAAAATACACCCATAAATATTTAAAAGAAAAATTTCCAGCAGCAAAAGGCATATCGTTGCGATAGCAAAGACACACTGACACGCCCTAAATCAAGCTGCACAGTGCACAGTGCACTTTTCTTTAATTTAAAGCACCTCTAAACAGAATGCTCAGAACCTAATCCTAATGCTTACACATACACATGCTGTAGAAACCCAAATCACAAAACATGCACATTAATAGTAATCAAACAACACATATTAATCCAGAGAGTGTGCATATGCATATTAAAAAGTGACTTGACTGCAGTGTTTTAAAGAAACTGGGAGTCTCTCAGGCCAAGCAGACTCGATTTTGAGATATAGAACACACTATACAACAGTGATTGCAAAAATTACAATTAGTCCAACATTTTGTATTCATAATATAAACTGCTTCTAAAAGTTAAGTAGTTTCACTTCATTATTAATCAGCAGCACATCTTTATCTAAAATATTGGCATTAAGATAGTTGGCTCAGATTAATGGGTAAAATTACCTGATGAGGATATTCCTAGCAATAAGCAGTGTGGTATAATTGTGACTAGAGTAATACAGGGTGATCATACAGTTTAATGAGGTCCTCTGTCACTCAGTACAGACTGACTGACAGAATAGGCTTGACACCTTAATTGACAACTAGGGCATGGCTGAGCCTTATGGTATGTGTGTGTATGTGTGTGCACGCTTGTGCGAGTGTGTGTGAGATTAGTGGGCAATACCCTGGGTGATAGCACCAATTATCAACACCCTGGACTGATGTGCCTCTGCTATCAGACATGGCATCAGGAGACAGCTGTACAGCAGTTAATGGAGCTCATGGATCCTTTAGTCCAGTAAATTCCACCTCCCTCCTCCTCCTCCATTCCTTTCCGTCCACTTATTGATCCCAGATTTTCATCAAGCTCCAGTGGTGAGGGATCCCGAGCAGGATCCCAACTAGTGCATAAATCTCCACACAACTATATCAGGGCTCATAAGTCACAGTGGCTGCTGGGTCTGGCTCCTCTGGACCCCGGCCTTCCCCTGCCTAAGCACCCTGCTGATCATAAATCCAGCAGCAGCGCCTGACGGATGAGCAGTGGGGCCGAATGATGGTGTTAATACTGCTGGACTGACTACTTAATCACACGGTGCTGATTAATCAATCTCCCACCTCGTTTCCAGAGACACCCACCTCTGTATGTGAGTTTGATCACCAAATATATGAAACATTTACAGTGAAAATTATATATAAAAAATATATTACACAGCGAATCAATCCATGTCAACCACTACATTTATGGAGCAATTATCTTTTTACATGCAATGAAAATAAAAAACCCTGCATATCACTACATTGCACACACAGAAGTGTGATATATACAAAGACTTTAGAATGTTTTCTTTTTAATTTAATCTTTTTTAATCCATCAGGTCTGTATTTATTATGGACTACACATCTCAGCATTTACATAGAGTAAAGCCTGGTATACACTAGATGATTTTAACAACCATAACCATTAAACAAATTAAAGCGAATCTCAAATCTAGATATTATTAGATCATTATTAGACAATATATTTTAGGAAATATCAGCATGCTTCACCTTAATAGAAACAAATCTTCTGTTATGCACACACGGTACTGCATGTCTAGGTTCGGTTTGCATTCACAGTGGTACAGCACAACACAGTCATTAAGACTACCATGTCTGGTTCCACTTCTGTCAGTCTAGAACAGAAAGCTGAGGCTGCAGTGGGCACAGGTCAAAAGTAGACAGCATGAGTTTGGGGAAAAATAGGTTTTAAAAAATATTGGGTTTTGCTGAGAAATAAACATAGTAGGGTGAGTAACTGGTACAGAATCCACAGAATAATGTATCCTGCCTTGTGTCAGGGCTCGTAAAAGTTGTGTATTCTTGAAAGACAACACAGCTTGTTTGAGTATCGCTGCTCATCATGTGCACCCCTTCATTAACCCATCTTTTAATGGTTACTTTCCTGAAGATAAAATGTACCACACCACAAATCAAAGGTCTTTTCAAACTGTTGTAATAAACAATACAATGTGTTCATGCTTGTCATCTAAATCCAATGAAATACCATTGGGATGTGGTAGAACACCCAATTGCATGTGCAGGAATTGTGTGATTCATTCATGTCAACATGGACCAGAATGTCAAGGGAATATTTCTTTTTAGATCTATTTTTAGCATTGCTAGGATTAATGTTTACAGATTTATGTCATGGTGGTGAGCTGATTACCTACAATCACCATGTAATGTCTATAGAGGTTGTTGTGAGCATGCACACATTTGCACTGGGTGTTACTGAACATGTTAACGATATGGTCGTTGCTGGTTAGTGCAGAGCTAGCAGAAAACAGGAGTCTGTATAGATTTCTGCTGCCCTGTGTGTGTGTGTGTGTGTGTGTGTGTGTGTGTGTGTGTGTGTGTGTGTGTGCATAAAGCTGTGTGAAATGGGATTGAATAAATCTCAGTGCGAGTCCGCTCACACAAGCCCAGTGATTTCCTTGCTTCATCCACTATATCACCTGCAGTGTGATCTAAATACACCTCTCAAATACACCCAGGTGTAACTGAGAGCACAGCAGCGAAACAGAACCCAGCAAGAGCTACACAAACACTGAGAATACAAACAAAAATGGCACCTCTCAACCTGCAAAACATGGTTTTGCATGCTAACAAAATTAAGTCATTAAGTTGCAGAATGCTCCCTCACATTATGTATCACGTGCCCTCTATTTGGAGCGGATAGGCATGGGTGTGGTAGTGGGGGGAAAAGTGGACCTGACTACCCAGGGCCCGAGTAGGGAGAAGGGCCCATGAAAATCCAGATTTTTTTTTTTTTCGCTCACCTTCCTTGTATACTGGCATGGATAGGGGCCCACTGACATTGAGAGTGTACAGGGCCCAGCATTTGCTGCTACACCCCTGCGGATAGGACAGCGTTTTGATGTTAGTTTCTCTAGTTCTTCAGTTGCTGTGCTTTGGCCATAAACACCCAACTGAACGCTCAAACCGACTCCCACGCTAAAAAGTCAGATGCGGAGTAGTGCGCAACATGTGCAGCAAGGATAAAAACACAGCTAAGTCTTAGTTAGTCCCTAGTCCCTAGACAGCCAGAGGCATCCCTACAAGTGGAATGTGATTTGACTTGCTGAATTTGGGATTTGGGCAGATATCAAAGACTTTTGAGAGCTTTCTTGAGCTCTGATCTCTCCATGCTGTGAGACAGAAGCTCAGAAGTGATAATGAGAAAAAGTGTGAAAAGTTTGAGAAGAAAAAACTGTTTTAATGTTTTGAATCAGAGATGTCGGGCTGTTTCAGGCTCATTTCATTGGATTGAGTATCCGCTATTTTAATTCCTCTGGTATTCTTTTTTTTATCATTTTATTTCAAATTTTTTCCCGGCCAATTACCCAACCCACTCATTAGAACTCCCCCTTTCACTAGTAATGCACCAACACCAGGAGGGTGAAGACTAGCACATGCTTCCTCCTTCTTTTCGAGCTGCTGCTGATGCAGCATTGCCGAGCAGCCAGCGCGCTTGGAGGAAAGCGCAGCGACTCGGTTCTGATACATCAGCTCACAGATGCCCTGTGCTGAGAACATCATCCTTTAGTGATGTTGGGAGAGAGCACCACCCACCCAACCGGAGGGAGCGAGGCCAATTTTGCTTCCTCTGAGCAGCTGATGGCAAAGCTTGAGCAGGGTTTGAACCTGCTACCTCCTGCTAATAGTGGCAGCGCTGGACCACTCGGCGCCCATATTCCTCTGGTACTATTGATGCTCCATCCATATAGATTATTCACAGCCTGCATAATTAAGGAAGATTCCCAAAAGATAACCAAACAGTTTTCTGTAGTGTCTGTAGTGTGCAACTATTTTGGTAACTCTTTACAATAATGTAAAGAAAAACAACAGTATTTATGACTGTAATAAATATTGTTATATGGTAATCTAATCTAAGCATTGATAGTTTGTTAAGCCACTGTCATCAAGTTACCACTATGTTAAAGTAGAACAGAAAAAAACAACATATCACTGGTTTATGTGCTTTCAAAGTGTTTACGTCACTTTTCGTTAACCTTTTAACATGCATTATAACAACACTGTAAATCTCTCACACATTATTCCTCTCATTAAAAAGAGTGTTTAGTTTTATTTGTAATATCTGTAAATTAAGCACCTGGGACATTCATTCACATGTTTTGGAAATGTCCAAATGTAGTTAAAATATGAATTCTTACAGTAGATGTACTCTCTAATATACCTGATCTTAACATACCACATTTATGTCTTCTGAAAGATGATTCAGACCTTTTCTTACCTTTAATAAAAAGAAAGATGTCTGCAGGTTTTATAGCTACCAAGAAAACGATCCTGCAACTTTGGATTGCTTATCACCTTTCAGTTATGAATATCTGGATCTCTAGCTTTCAAAATATAATCAGAATGGAATAAAAGCTAAAATGAACAAAGATAAATTTTCAACAATTAGGAACTTGGAGAAATTAACCGGGATTTTGTATTTTCTTCTTGATGAGTTATCTGATTTATAAGCTATTATCTGATGGTTCGTTAGTATTATTTGTATCTTGAAATTGTATATTGTTCGTGTCAAATTTATAATATGCTATTGTATGCTCCCTCTTCCACACCCCTTCCCTGTTGTTAAACATTTGTAAAACAAATTAAAAAAAAATTAAGTGTTCAATTTTGATTAAACTGGACGGACGGACAGATGAACAGGTAAATTTCCATTTCCATTACCCAAAGCACAGTAACGGTGGAGTAAGGGTGGTACAGTATAAAAAGATAAGCACAGGCATCATAATTATTAAGGTCTAGTGCTCAACCATTAAAAATTATTGCTAGGACAGTAAAAACTGCACAGGACACAAATTACCACAGTTTCATATAGATCACAAACACTTATTAACACTTTCTTGAGGTGTGATATGGTTTACCAGCATATAAATTGTCATGCTTTTATTTTAATTACAGGGTGAAGAGTCTAACACAAACATGCTTCTTAAATTTAGACAATGTCTTGACTCTAATGAGGCACGTTTCAGCTATCTCTTATCTTAGAGCTGCTTCAAGGCATCACAGACCAGTGTATCTCTTTCTATTTCCAGCAGCACTTGTATGTTCTTTTTTTATCCTCCTCCCTTCTGCCCTCCCATGCCTTTCTCACACCATCCCTGCATTCAGGATAAAAAAAGAGGAAGTGAGGGGTGCCAGAAATGCTAATGAAGGGGCATATTTAAAGCAGCCTGTGGTTGGGCTATCGCAGCCTGTTTATTCACATGGCTACAGGGCAGTGCAAACCAAGCAGCATGTGTCCCCCTTCAGTGACATACAAAAGAAACAGGGAGGAGGGCTGCAGGAGCTCCAGCATAAGCTAAAGGCACCATTAAAATATACGTAAAAATGCAGCTTTATGCAAGAATCTCCAGGCCACCCTCTACTATCTGAAAGTGTAATTCACGCTGTGCACCAGCCCTAAAAAAAAACATTTTATAAAAGCATTCCTGGACAAGCAGATATATACAGGACAGTCACTGAAAATGATAAAAGGTATGTGGACAGATGTGGTAGAGTAATATTACAGGATTTCACATGAATTGCTCAGTCCACTTCACCAAGTTAGCATCATACATAGCCTTGAGTGACAATGACACTATTTTTCTTATAGAAACAGGATGCCATCTACAGTCATGAATATTTATTTGCTCTTGAAGTGACTTTCTTCTTGATTTGTTTTAAAATAAATTCATATTCTACAGGAAAAATGCAAGTTAAATATGGCATTTCTGTCATTTATAGTAAACAATTTGTATTTAATTGTTGAATGACATTGGAAAAAACAAACATACCATACAATGTACCAGATTTAACAGTTAAAATATAACACATTTACTGTTTCCTTAGTAAGTTAAACAAAAAGTCCTTTTCGAATGTGTGAAAGTGTGTTCTCTGTACAGAATGTGAAAAATGTAATCTAACAAAGGATGCTCAAACCATTGAACACTATAATTGAACAGTTCCAAATAATTTAACTGTTTTCATTTTTAATTGTAATAATGAATTAAAGAGAATATTTGAATCAATAATACAAACTCTGCACAAAATAGTTGATATACATCATTATTGCATTTGCATGCATTCTACAGCTGGATAAGTCTAGTATTGGGCCACATTGAAATGATAATGCTGATTTGCTACATTTCTCTCTCTCTCTCTCTCTCTCTCTCTCTCTCTATCTCTCTCTCTCTCTCTCTCTATCTCACTCACTCTCTCTCTGAAGTTATTGTTTCACAGTTTTGCATAAAAATAATTCTGCCCTTAATCCTTTAGGGTGCTTTCACACCTGCCTTGTTTGGTCAGAACATTCAGACTTTTTAGTTTAGTCCAAACCAAAGAATCACCATCCAGACCATGCTTGGGTTTGTCTGCAGTGAGAAAGCACTTCAAGATGGTTCAAACTTTTGAACCAATTATAGGATGTTGAGTCAGTCTTAAAACAAACCAGAGAAAATAAAGGATTAGTGTTGTGCCCAAATTCGTCTCTGCTTGGTGTGCAGGCTTTTCATGCGGCAGTATGGACACAAATGCTTAAACTGGGAATTAATGTATGTACTGTATCATTAGCTTATCTTTTATTTATTAACATAAATAGTGTGAATGAATGAATCTGAAGGGAATCTTTTATACTCAGTTGGATTTTGACAAAGAATTTGTCACAACACCTGGCAAAGCAACTCGCCAAACTTATAACTAACATTCTACAAACCAATAATATGAAGTAAAGAGGGTCTCCACCCACATGGCTGATGACGACTGGATGTAGTGTTCTGTAGTAAGTTCTGTATTCCGCTCACTAAACTGCAGTGTGAAACCAAAACTGTATAACAAAGAATTTTGAAACTTGGTCTAGATTTTCAGGTGTGAAAATGCCCTTTGTCTAAAACAGCATTAATTTATTTGGAAACAGGATACAACAATAAATTAACTAAACAGAAAAATAAGAAAGGTACACTGGTGGTCATGTCCTTTCCTGCCTGGCTCAGAGAAACTAGTCTGCTGTATGCCCTTACAGGCCTCATTTTTTCCATGTTTTCCCCTCCTGTCTGCTGCCCGAGTCCTTGGGGAAGTGTGTTGGGCTGCATTATTTAAAACCGAGCTCGTCGTCTCAGTTCCCATTTTAATCACACCATGTCAAAAATATGTGGATTATAGGATTTGCATTGTTTCTAGACGAAGTAGGCCAGTGGTTTTACGAGACGTGAAAACAAGAGGATGTTTGATAGAGAGGGAGAGGCGGGAGGAGATTACTCCACAAATAGAGGCCAGGCCGTGCTCCTAAATTCCAGCGGGAGGATAACACGGCCACTTGGCTTCGTCACTTTGAGCTCTTTCTGCATGCAACACTTCATTAATAATTTCCATCCCCCATCTCAGCCTCCGCCCAAAAACCCAGCTCCTTCCCCTGCCTGTGATTTATGGCTGATTCAGGTGTTCAGGGGAGAAGGGACAGAGATACACCTCATACTATACCCACCTGGGAGCCCGTTTATGGCTCAGAGTGGCAGCAGAGTGGCGTGAAGGTATTTTTGTCTTTTGTTAAGAACGTCATGCGGATATAGACACGCCCCTGTCCGCACCTCCTCCTGACATGTGTGAACAGCAGCAGCAGCAGGAGATCATGAGACAGGTGCGCTATATCCCGTCTATGAGCGCCCCTATTGTTCATGAATGCTACACTTCCTCTCCTCCCTATCAATTCAGCAGCACGTCTGCATCTGTTTCTGTGCTATTTCAGGTACGGCAGCTTTAGCCAGATCAATATGCTCAGAGCGAACATGATGCTCGTGCTCACCTTCCTCTGCAGTGCGGAGAAAAGCAGAGAAAAAGCAGAGCTGGCCATCTTCACTGCGCTCCAGACCAAGTCTCCTGTTTCAGGGGGGGGTGTGGTGAAGAGCTGTGCAGCACTGATATAATTCAGCACCACCTCCATTTTTACAGTATTAAAGTATTTGGTGATTATTTTTAAGATGAAGGTGGAGGTATGTTTTCAGAATCGAGTATTTATTTTTTATTTTTTTTGTCCTTTGTAAATTTAAACCAAAAACAGCCTTAGAAATAGTGTTATAATACATATAACACAAAAAATATACTACGTTTGATGGTTTTAATGGATATATAACGCAAAGAAAATAAAGTAAAAGGTTATTTACCATGTCAAAGTTTTAGTTTTACTCTATTAAAAGTGGATGAATTTAAAAATATATATATACACTAGTAAGTAATTTTAGGTCCTTTATTAAAATATCAGAAAACTCACGAAATACTTCCCAATTTGCCAGAGTAATGATGTTTTTTAATTACACTTTTCTGATCGATTGGATCTGGATTAAGCCTAAATTGTTATGGGTGATGGACTGGACAGAAGATGAACTGGATGGTTCCTGTGCAAATAATGATGTTTTTTGGTGGATGTTATGGTGTTTATTAGTGTTCTTGGGGGAAAGAAGGTGTTGGTAGGTTGCTGCTATGGTGCTGCTGTGTATTTGCAATGGTACACCAAGTGGTTGCTAGGCAGTTGCTGTAAATGTAGCAAGTTGGTTGCCCAAGGTAACCCAAGTTGTTGCTATAGTACAGGGGTGTCAAACTCATTTTGGCCGAGGGCCACATTGGCATATTGGCTGTCCTCTGAGGGCCAGATGTAACTTATAAATGTAATAAAATGTAACCAAATGTAATATAAAATGAATGTAATTACTCCTTAATGTTAAATAACTCTAAATGGAAAAAATGTTTGCTTGTTGCTCTATTAACATAAATCCTTTTAATTTGTCATGTTATGAAATCCAAAAACTCCATCAATCAAGAACCAAACTATTCAAGTGAATAGAAATGACATAAAATACAAGTTATATTAACTTTGATCAAAACGTTTGATACTGAAATAAGGCTTAATAAATATAAAATCAAAAATTGTGAGCTGTTAAGAACATGATAGATTTAGCAGTTCCTCATCCAACCACTAGTGGGAGCTGCAGTAGCAGCACAAGTCCGCAGTCTTTATTGAGTCAGAGCTACAGCCCAGCCACGGGCTACAGGGTTCAGCTCAGCCAGTCTGGAGCGTTTTTAAAAAAATTTAAGTTCTTCTGTGTAGGAAATAAAGGTTTTTACCCCACTAACCGGATAATACAGCTCTCTACAGTTCATCTTTCAGCACAAACAGCTAACAGCAGCAGTTTAGAGCAGCGTCACGGAGTCACTGCTCGGATTAACGTTACATTATAAACAGGTCAGTTAGCGCGCTGCTAACCTCAGGATGTTTATAACTACGGAGTTTAGAACACACCACAGCAGCAAGGTTAGACTGTTGAAGGCTACTGAAGACTATTAAAGGCTATTGGAGGTTATTGAAAGGGTTATTGGGGGCAGAAATCAGTACAGGCTGGTTAGATAAGTGATTCACGTCTTCGTCCTTTGCTGTGGTGAAACTGCGACTAGCTCTGTCACAGTGATGTTTATTAATGTCATTAAAACAGATTGTCAGCTATTGTCTTATTAATATTTACACAGAACTTATATCTCTCCTAAAAAGCGTTTATTTTGGTCACTAACACTCTTCGTAACACAAAAGGCATACCATTCTTTCGCCTTGAAGCACAGCCGTCCGTCTGAATCAGCTTCTCTTTTTCTGGACATTATGGGATAAACATTTCACCCGCGAAGTTACACCTTCCCTCCGGCAGGGTTTCCACATTCCAGTGGCAGTAAGCCGTAACTTCGCGGGTAATACAATCGACAAGCATTGTGGGAAATGTAGTTTTCGGTCAAAGCACGCTTCTGATCCATTTATTATAGACACTAAGATCTTACAAGCTCTCGCGGGCCACATAAAAGGACGTGGCGGGCCACATTTGGCCCGCGGGCCTTGTGTTTGACACATGTGCTATAGTAACTAGGTTGTTGCTGTATGGTGGATGATAAGGTGTTGAAGTGTGTTATGCTAATACTGTTGTCTAGACTAAATGGTAGACTGGAAATACTATAGGCAAGTTCATTTCTGAGCTTTCCCTCTTTATTTTCTATTGGGACAGATTACAAAGATTTCACCACCTTTACTGTTTCAAGCTTAAAAAAATGACCTGTAGAGATCTTCAAATTATTGATAAAGTTCACAGAGGAATTTAAATGCACTCCTATGAGTATTAGGGCCAGAACAAACACTATTGCATACTATACTAAATTAGGACGGATGTGTCAGCATTATATTGGTCGCAATATATTGAAAACTGTAGGAGGAGATGTGTCTCCAGAAATCAGGTAGAAAGTAATAATTAAGAAAAGGAAGTAAATAGAACAATAGTGTATTTCATTCTGTACCACACTTATTATATATTCATTTATTAGTTCTAGTATTTGACAGCTGAGGTTACATAACTGGCTGGTATGTGTAAGGAACCTAGCAGCTCTGTTCTGGACACTCTGCAGCTTCCTCAGTCCTCTGGGAGGAAGCCCAAAAAGAACAGCACTGCCGTACTGAAGCCTGGATATAAAAAAGCATGAATAAGGTATTCAGCTACAGAGCAGGAAAGAAGAGACTGTAGACCTGGCTGTATTCTTAAAGTATAAAACATGTTGTAGTGAGGTTTTTAATGTCAGGATTAAATGACATTATTGAATCAGGGATGACACTAAAATTCTTAATCTGAGTGACAGAATACATAGTAACTTTAGTCTTTTTTTTTTCATGGTGTCTGGAGATGCAATTAGTGTGGCCTCAGATTTATCATTCAATGAATTCTAAGACATCCAGGTTCTTATATCAGCCAAGCAGTTAATCAAAGTAGCATGTGGAAGTCTCTCTGTGGGTTTAGGCTATACGTAGATTTTCGCATCATCAGCAGAGCAATAGCCAAGTGGGTAGATATACATATAGGGAAAGGTAAAGGGCCAAGAACTGAGCCCTGAGGAACAACCCCTGAAGGAGAGTAGAGACAGGTCAAACAGAGATACTGGGCATCTTTAGCCAATCCCTTACAAAGATTATTTAATATTAAAATTTATTCATGAAAAATGTCCTAACAATTGTGCACATCAGATTTACGGTCTGTTTTCAAACACAAAATTAATTTCATTAATTATAATGAAGAATCCCACTGTGTTTGTAAACATCTTCATCAAAAGAGTTGGTAAAATAAGTTTACTGTCTGTCTCTAAAATATGATCTAATTTATGTCTATTCATGTTCATTTCAGCATCAAGGTCCAAATGACAAAGTACGTTTAACAACAATGAATCAGGTGCCATCAATTAAACTTCAGCCAGTGTCAACATGGTACCAAAAATAGTTAGTAAAATTATGTTTTTTTTAAGGTTTTTCTTTTTTTTTTTTTGATCCCCCACCTCAACAGAGTTGTGTCTAGTTCTGTCAACTAGCCAGGACGGCAACCAGGACATCATACAGTGTGGGAGAATAAAATCAAACAAATACTTGTAAAGTCAGCCAATCACGTTATTTCAAACTGTGAGTAAAAGGAAATCACTGGACAACTGAATGCACTTGAAGCAAATCTTGGATTCCCAGCAACAAATGGCTGATCACAATCTTCAGAAGATAAAGCCAACACTTAGACAGTCGCACCACCCAGAAGCTCAAACAAGAAAGAATAAAATAAAAACATAAATTGCACTGCATGTTTTTTTATTATTATTATAATTCTAAATCAATACTGCTGTGATATCAGTATATTAGCATGCATGTATATTAGCACAAGGGATTATAAGGAGAAATAAAAGTGTATTAAACTGAGACATCATTGCTATTAGAACACACATTCACATACTTCTCTGAAAGAGTGATTGTGATATGCCACATAGGCTTCTAAGCCAAAACTACGGGGATTAACTGTTTTTTTTTTTTTTTTAGAGACTCAGCACCGCTGGTTGAAGAACATGCCACTCAGAACAGGCAACGACAGCAAAGATCAGCAAATTGACAGTGTCTCTCAAATATATGCAGAATATCTAGCTGTGACTGTCAGCTTTAAGGGCACACTTTCACAAGCAGTAAAAAGACAAGAGACTAAAGTTTCATAGTGGAGAAGAAAAATATGTTCATTTCATTTAATTCATATAAGCTGGAAAAGACCTGACTCCTAAAAAAGATATTTCTGTTTATGCATCATATGTAAGTGAACTGAAGCGACTGTAAATAAGTAAACAGAAAGTTATGTACGTACATCTCTTACATATGCAAAAGCACCCACAGGGTTGCACTGCTGCTTCTTAAGTAAGAAAATGCATACGTACTTCCTGTTTTTCTCTCGTTATTTTTGTGACCAGAGTTCCGAACTGGTGCTTCCTTCAAGAGGGGAAACAGGGACATAGTGAGAAAAGTTGAGAACTATCCAAATCCCTTACACAGTCATACCTCGAGCCTCAAGTTGACAGAAAGAGATAAAGCAGCTTCTGAACAGATCAGCTTTTTTTGGTCCATAGGGTTACATGAGGACTAAAGATGTTCCTGGCTTCTGACTTCTGGAGAAGTTTGACAGGCTGTGTCTGGCTGTCTCCTGAGGGACTTGCTGTTCTTAATCCAGACAAGAACTTTCTGTGTTTAACATTTATAAACCACCAAAAATATCCCTCATATCTCAATCCAATTAAGCTACTACATACGCTAATCAGAGAGCATGAGACATAAGTAACACCACACGCTTGGATGTAGCTGGGACCAGATCCTAAAAGTAGTGGAAAAGTTTATGAAGTGTGAAGTGAAGTCATAAAGCATTTACACCATGATTCAGCTTTGCCTCAGAAATCTCCATGACATGTTTGCTTATGCCATTTTAGATTTAATCCATGATTTCTATAAACAACAGTAATTATCAGACCTGCCCTAGTGACTGGATTACCCGTCAGGTTCCAATAGTTTTTACTGAACTGAGAAAATCTGATTTTAGTTACAGAGAGCTGGAAACTCAGCTCACTGGTGTCACTAAATCATTTAAACTTTTAATATCTGACCACCTTTAGACAGCCTGTAACTTTTTTAGTTGAGTTTTTTGTTTTATATTTTATCTTTTAGCCCTTTTATTTTATTTATTACATAATTTTATTTATTTTATTACTGGTTTTACATTCAGCCTTTTATCTATTTATTACCTTATTTATTCTTTTATGTTTTTATACTTTTTTTTAACTTTTTTTAACTTATTATAATTATTTATTTTAGATTTATCATTACATCATTTAATTGTGGTGATATTTTAGTCATCTATTTCTTTAATTTTGTTCATATTTTATTAGTCTAAATATGTATCTCTTTGTTTTATTGCTCTGCATTTTAGCCTTTTAGCATTTTAGTCTGCATATCCTTTTATTCTGAATTATTTAATTTCTTCTTAATTAAATATTTTATTGTTTGCTTGTTTTTATAATTTATACTTATTTTTAGTCCCTTAAATTTTGTAAATGTTCGGCTGCATTGAATGTACTTCCAAGTGGAAATAAAGGTTGGTTGATTGATTGATTTATTGATTGATTGAATTAAATATTTCTTTAATTATTTCATTTCTAATGCACCTTTCGTTGCTAAAAAAAAAAAAAAAAAAGTTTTCACACTGCGAACAAATCATTCTTGATCAAGAACACCTCTTTTGGTCAGAAGAAACATTGGTTCAAATAACAAATTTGGAAACACCTTAACATACTCTGATAAGATTAGATTTGCATTGGGAGGTGGGCTAACATAATTTGTTCTGTTTATTTATTTATTTTTGTCATGTTGACATGGGCCAGGTCAGTCAGTTTTATTAACTGCACACTCCAGCATCATTAATGATTTCAGCGCCTTGCAGTTGCTATAAAATGAACCTCAAGTGATATTATTCCCATGCAAATCAACATGGGTATAAAATATTGACCGTATCCTGTGGAAAAGAGATGTAACATTTCTATCAACTTTAGGTAAAGTCAAAAGAGACTTTTAAAATGTCATTGTTTAAGTATAAAGTGTTGTCCTCTTAAATAATAGTGCTACATGGAACAAACATAAGTAAGTTAGGTATATTATGTGTTATAAACATGTTACTGCTAATGTTCTAATAAAAACATCCTTAGTACCATAAATGGGTTTTAATATTATAATGCTCTGATATTTTATCAGTGGTCACAGGACAGTGGTGATGGCAGTGTATTAATTGAGTAGTCACTCCCATCTCAGATATTTATTTTGAGATTTCTTATCACATACAAATCGATCCTATAGTAAAAATAAAGTTCTTCATGTCTCTGTGTAAACTAAGAACATGACATGCTTATGCCCTAAGACCGGGGGCCACAGTAAAAAAAAACATACTTTACAAAGTTTTTTTCTCTGAGGAACAAAGTAATATTTTTCAAGTTTTTCCAAGTTTGGCAACAAGAACCCACTGTACGTCCTTCTTAGATCTTTCTCTCCCTGGTCTACTGCAGCTCAGCTTCACCCTGTACAGTAAAGATCAAATATAGTTTGATGTGATGTCTTCCTTTGAGTCTTTTGCGCCTCTCTCTCTCTCTCTCTCTCTCTCTCTCTCTCTCTCGCCATGTTTCCAATAGACCAGAGGACAAACGTTACACACGCAGCAAAGAGGTCCAGTGGTTTTCTGGTGACCTCTGAGCAATTTTCCTGGCAGAAAGGTTCTGTAGCGGCTTGACATTTTAGTGCTGCACACCACAGAAACCGCAGGGCCTATACTTAATCATACTGGCCTCGTGCGACTTCGTCACTGTTAGGGCTCAAGCGTACCCAGATCTGAACTCGCCACTCACTGCAATCTAGCGATCATGCTGTTTGTCATTATTAAGCAGGAAGATGGATGTCCTGTCATTGGACTGTCGTCTCATCCCACTTTATTACAAGGTTGCCTGACGTGTCACTGCACATGGCTGCTCGCAGTTTTACAGCTCCATCTGCAGCAGCAGCTCCCTCCCTTAGTCTTTCCCTGCAGTGCGTATGAACAGCCTGAGGGACATGTTTATAGATCTCGCTTTTCAAAATACCACACTTTGCATAGGTAATTGATGACTGTTATATAGGCGTATTCCAGAGACATTAAGCACCATTACATATTAATGTGCAGCCTTAGGCGGCTTTAATGGCCTTGTTTTTAATTCCTATTTTCTACAGGGTTACTTATGGATGAGGGTAGCGCTATCTAATGAGTCTAGCTGAAGGGGAGGGAGGGTAAATGATGGGATTCACTCAGCATGGACAAGCTAATGGCCGAGCGAAGACCACGACAATAAACCACAACTGCAATTTTGCACCACAAATATAAACCACATTTGGTGAAAAATAGACAAGAGCTAGATTGTAATTTAAATAATTGGACACTAACCAAGCATAACATTATGACCACCTACTTGTTGTTACACCTATTGTCCATTTTCCAGCTCCACTGAGCATATAGAAGCAATTTATCATTCTATAATTACAGACTGTAGTCCTTCTGTTTCTCTGCTTACGTTATCCTCCTCCTTTCATCCTTCTGTTCACTGATCAGAGACCTACAGGGCTACCACAGAGCAGCTATTATTTGAGATAACTAAGGAAGGACTTGAGGATGATCGTAACAAACTGAACAGCACCAGAGGATATAGAGCATCTACAATGTGGAGCAGCTAGGTAGAAGTGTCTATTAGAGTGGACATGGAGTGAACATAGCGTTTAAGAACTTCAGCAGCACTGCTGTATCTGATTTACTCATACACACAAAGCACACCATACACAGCAGTAGGTTTGTGCCATATCATATCGTAAAAAATAATATCACCAACATTTTTGAATATCATGAACAATATTATGCGCTAAAAATATTGCGCCATATCACCCACCCCTTATTTTCAGATCAGGGTACTCCTTTTTTGCTGTTTTTAGCAAAGAAAAATTCACACTGTTTTCATTTGCCATTATATATATATATATATACTAGAGACAGATTATATCTGTCCAGTATCATTTATTTTACTTGAATCTAGTATATATTGAGATATGTGAAGTACATTATTCATATCATGACATTTTGGATCAAATCTTAATAAATTCATAAATCTTTTACAAGATATATATATATTTTTTTTTCCATTTTTTAATTTTGTTGCAGTAGTGTTTTTCTGAAATATATATATTTTTAAATCAATGTTTTGTCATATCACCAAGAGTATTGTTATCACCAAAATACCATGAAACATCGTGATTTTATTTTAGAGCCATATCGCCCACCCCTACACAGCAGTGCCTGTGTCATTCCACTACTGAGAATTAATGATCCACAACACAAATAATAGCTGATCTGTGGTGGTCCTGTAGGGCTCTGACCATTAAAGAACAGTGAAAGTCCTTTATGTTTAGTGTAGCTGGGTTTTTGAAACAAGGAGGTGGTCATAATGTTATGCTTAATTCCTAAAACTATCCATAGCATAAGTAGGTAAAGGAGAAGAGTTACATTTTCCATCTCCTGCTGAAGTGCCCTTTAGCTCATCTCCTCAAGGAAGAGGGGAGGAGGAAGCAAATTAAGAAACCAGGGCTTCTGGAGGGGGGCTGGGTAGACTGGGGGGTTGCCAGGGCAAGGTCCTGCTGAAGGGTCAGATGGTAATGTGGCAGCGGTTGTAATTAATCTCCAGGTGGGCGAGAAGGTGGGGCTTTGTATCTGCGCTTTAGCCTCGCGCTACCACTCCTGATGGTGGACCCTCAGGGCCCCCGGGGCCATCCTTCATTCTTATTTATGAGCTTCCTCACGCTGCCACACACACAGAGGCATCGATCCCTCAAGGTCAAGAAGGAGACTCAGCGACCGAGGAACACGTTACAGTACACTGGATACCCTGAGCCGAGTCAGCCGCCGCGCCTGTTACCGTTCACCCAGGCCCCTTAATCCAAGACCCCCTGGTGCCTGAGTGACTGAGCAAGGACACGGCTGAGCTTCCTACAGGGCACTAAGCTGGAACACCCTGAGAACACTGGGAACTGTGATTCATATTTGACTTATGATTTGTCCAAGTATTTGCCCCAGCAACACCAGGCTAAAACATCATCAAAAAAAATAACAAAATAGGCTTAATCAACCTCACATGCATTTTAATAATCATATGAACGTCTGATATTTCTAATACAGGTCTTAAGATTTGAATTTTATAACATCGCAAAAAACAATTTACAAAAATATTACTGTTAAAGTGGCAGTCCATAATATTTTGATTGATTGAGTAGAGAAGGGATAAAATATTGTGTTTAATGGTACCAGTGTGCTGGAACGACCACTGGATGTCGGGTCGCTTTTCAAGGGCGTTCTTCTGGCCACATCACGCATCTTTACGTGTTTACATCACATGTACAGCTTCTAAAAGAGGATCCAGCTCAGTTTTACTGAACACGAGCGGTTGGTCGAGCAATGGAGACTTCAGAAGGGCTCATTCACCCATAGTAAAAACAAAGAACGAAGGAGTGAAGCAAGCTCTGAAGCCAAAATGAAACGCGATAGAGTCCGCACTAAAACCAGGATAAATATCGGATTGGTGTTTGAACGGTGGAGAGAGCTTTGTGACCGCGCTCTCTTCCTCTCTCTCTCTCTCTGACTGAACATAACCTGGAATAGGATTAATCTATTTCAATCCCATTCTCACTAGAGAGAGCCATAAATCCAAAACGACATCAGCTTTAATTGTCAGTGGGACAGATGCTATACATTAAACATAGCTTTACATTTACTGCGAAATTAAGAGCAAATAACATTAAGGCTAAAAAGTCTCCCTTCATATACGAATATTTGACATTATTTGTGAGATGCATGGGACCGCCATGATTTCCCCTTATTTTTAAGTGCTACTGGAAATTCATAAAACAACACTGTCAACAAAAAAATAAACATCACTTGAATGTATCCAAACTGGATTACTCTATGTTTGGTCACATCTGAAACAGACTTACACACACTCAGTTGAGTAACCAAAATGCAGTCAGAGAAGTTCAACTGCACATCCAATTAATAATTTTGAATATAACGAGGGTCTAGCAAAATACTTTAGATGCCAGAGGCAGTCATGCTACAAGAATAACCTTCATCTTGACAAGAATTTAACAATTTGCACTGAGACACACAAAAGTCTTGGTTTGATACTAAACAAATTCCAGAGAGGTTTGTTTGTGGAGAGAACATGATCTGGCCTCAATCTTACCATGTTTGAGCTATACAGCTGTTCAGATGTAGTTTAACCAGATTTATTACCCAGGTTATTTCAAAAGCTATTAACAAAGGTCATCTCTGATGCTAAATTGTGTCTGCACCGCTATCCCACTAAAAAGAAATTAAGAATTTCTAGAATAATTTTTTTTGGTTTCGTGTTAAAGCATCACCACAAATATATACATGCTAGTCTGGAACACAGGACCTTCCTGCGTTTACTTTTGAGCACGGCCTCAGACAGCTCTGACCAATTAGCGTCCTTGTGTGAAATCAAACCAAATCAGGGGAAAAACAGTCAAAGTAAACTGGTTAACTTATTTGGATAAAGATAAAAGATGAAAAAAGTAAAAAAACTAAGGTTTTTGCAAAAGGAGAAGAAAGATTGGGAAATATACGTCAGCATCTACACGCAGCAAGGTTGGCTTGTAAGTAGAGGTATTGTAAAGACCGATGGAAGCTGTTGATTGGTCAAGGTTTAAAAAAAAAACAAACAAAAAAAACAGTATTAGAATCTTCAGGCACAGATGATGTGGAATGGAAACAAAACTTTTAGTTCTATAAAAAAATGGTTATAATAAATCTTAATATGGCGTTAAGCTTACATGCATTGTCCCTGTTTTTTTTCCCCAGAAAATGAAGGTTTGGTATATTCAATTCTAAATTGTTTTTGCTTTTTTTTTCCTGTTCTTTGTCTGTTACTGCATCTTATTTTTTTGTTGTTAAATTTTGGCACCCTAGCAGGTGCTAATTGCTGGTGATGAATATTTATTCTCTCATTAACATGCACATTTTGATTGCCTTTTAACAGTATTTTGTAAAAAAATAAATAAAAAATAGGCCTGACAGTAGAGCCAGATGGATGGGACATTGCGCAGGCATTTAACATTCCTCAATCCTCAATGTATGCACCTGAAATACACTATCAGTCAGAATTTTTAGAACACATTCATATTGTTTAGTAGTCCAGTGGCAGTGCTGTTTTTTAATCATCTAAGCAGTGAATTTATTACTGCAGTTCACCCGTCAGATCTCTACATTTGCTCTTCACTACTGAAACTGAGACTTAATCGACTTAATCCAATGTTAGTCTGTGCTAAAGGCGTTGCCATGTGGGTCAGCCAGACCTCTTCCTGTACCAGTATTCTCCAGAAATACATTTCTTATGACAGTGATACTGTATACTGTATACACTGTATATCCAAACAAGGAGCAGAAGAACAGAAAAACTAGTAAATATTTCACATAAAATCTATACTACTACAACTTGGGGATGACTATGAACCTCTGCTCACTCTCCATGCTTCACTCATGCCTCTTCACACATTTTTCCTTTTAGATGTAAAGCAGATGAGCAATTCTCTGAGAATCAGTGGAGAGGAACATCTCAAGCGATTCAGTTCACAGGAAATTCTCTCTCTCCTAAAGGGGTGAAAGAGTGAGTCAAGGTGAAAAGCGAAGGAGTGAAGGAGGGACAGGCCTGAGCAGCAATGCCCAGATGCCATGACACATCTCTGGTCTGACTTTATCATGGCGTCCCGGGGCCCTGGATCCTCTTCCGTTTTGGAAGCGCTCAACTCCACAGACTGAGGCGTAGCTTCAGCTGGCCTTAGTCACCTCAGACTGGAACATCTGCTGGCTCTGATTCAAAGACCCTGACTGACACTATAACATGCTCCTAAAGCTCCGTCCTAATGACTTTCCTGAAGAGTCTTTTCCAGAGATTATGCAACATTTATCATATCAACTATTATTATATTTATAAGACCCTGGACAATAACAGGGTGAAGAATTTTTTGAATTGTTTATTATGACCCACCTATATTTACCATGATATGGTAGACAGCTGTTAAAAATAGGTGTTAAGGTATAAAACATTAGTGTGTTCTACTCGCTTGCTTTTTGATAAACCACACATAGAATCTTTGCTCCTTTTGTCCTTTTATGGCCATTTTATTAATCTTAATTCTTGTGGCTCAAGAATCAAGAATCACAATATGAAAAAAAAAATAGGCAATAGGCCTGTCACAATAAGATTTTTTTGTGGACGATATACTGAAAATGATGACATAATGATAACAGAGTAGCACAAAAAAAGCAATTGTACACTTTTTAAAAACAGTTTTAAAATATATCTTTTTTTCACCTACTTTAGTCTACACTGTGTGTATGTAGTCACAGTTATAGAAGCATGACTGGCTAAAATACAGTTCACTGACTATTATGTAAGTGAACAAACGAACAAATAAACAAAATAGACGATATCACGATTATCAAATTATTGAGCCACATGTTACTTTATTGTACGATAAATCAATATTGCAATTATTGTGACAGGCCTAACGGGCAATATGAGAAATATTGGGTGAAATAAATTCTATTTATTGAATTCACCATGTGTCTTCGGTTCCTTGAAAATAAAGGGGTGGGGTTTTCCCAAGATAAATGGGTAGACAGGGAATGTTTTAATAGCTATTTTTTTTTATTATTTAATAAGACAAAAATGTTAAAAAAAAACAACTAAACTATAAAAAAAACGGATTTTTAACCAGGCAGCACTGCATACATGACCAACTTCACATAAGCAAGACAAAACTGTATTAATGTACAAAAAGTATTTCAAAGAAAAGGTAAAAATTACTTTTTTTTGTAATAACGTGTTAATGCAGAGTAAATACTGAAACATCAATAGTTACACAGTGTTTGTATGGAAACTGCAGACACAAAAGCTACGTTATACTGAGAAACAGGCATGCTTAACTCTCTATATGCTGCACATTTCCAGCGCAGCATCAGCATCAAGAGCTGGAGCAAATGCTTGATCTTTATTGTGTTAGCTGAATATGTCATCCATTCAAAGGAACTGAAAGAGACGGATCTGTTTTGTCTGGACCCTTTTGAAATTCTACTCCTCACATCTAGCTGCATGCCTTTTTAAATTACCTCCCGTACCTACGAGGCATTCATTCCCAGGTTTATATTGCAAATGGCATGTGGGAGCTATGGTGCTGCTTCTGTATGAAACAGTAAATTTAGTCATTCTTCTTTTCTGAAAACAATAAGGCAGTGATATTCTCAGTGCTGTGTAATTTCTGTCTGACTTGCCCGGGTACACTCTGCTGTTGGGCTGGCAGCACATGTATCTTGTAGAGATCACAGTTGGAAAGGACTGCAGGCTGTGATACTTAATTCAGAGCATTACAGGTTGGCTGGAGAATGTGTGTGTGACTGTCTAGCTGGATGAAAAAGCAATCCGAGAGTCATTTTCAAGATGCCATAAATTATAAATGGTGTTTCTGTATTCCTGTCATGTTCTGTTTTTTTTTTTTTTAATAACCGATGCAGCCAAACTTATTTTGTAAAATAATACACATACATATTGAGTAATCATAAAATGTAATGAAAAAATAATATACCCTTTTGTTTTCTCTATATAGGAACTCTGGAATAGATTTTTTGCCATTGCTAACATGGGTAGAGATATTAAAACCCTGTCCTGAACTCACTGAAGGTGTTCTTAAAAAAATAAAGGTACCAACACTGGTCTAAATATTCATAAATATTAATCAATCTATACTTCATTACAATCAAGACTGCAATGATCAGTCAGCATTTAATATGTTCCATCTAACAAATCATTCCTCAATAACTTTAAACATTCAATGTTTCCAAAATACTGCTTTAAAAAACTGGGCAACTTAAAAGCATAGTAACTGATTAAACAGTGTTTACTGGTTTAACTCACATTTTAACTGTATATCACATCAAAACATTCATAAAGTTCCCAGAGGTTGTAGGTTGATTGTTGGGGTTTTATTGCCACTTCAGCACAAATTTGGCTATTTGTGGCATACACTTGGTTTTATGTGTCTAAATAGAGTACAGTTGTTCATAGGTTATAGCATAATAAGGAAAATGTAACCTCCTACATATGTATTAAATTAGGTGTTTGAGATTAAGATGTGATAAAAACTTTAAAATAAAAGTACAAGTTCTCGATCAAAAAAAGTTGAATTGTTCTTTTAGCTCCACACTTAAGTGGTACTTAAGTATTGCAGGTGTTTTATTCTGAGTTTTACTACTCAAGTGCTAAAAGTAAAAGTGCAGTATTGTGTTATTTAGTTACTTCAGAAAGTTATCTGGCAGTGATAATGTGGGTTTGGAAGTATTCATATTTTTTTATTATTGTAATGAGTAACAATAATAGAAAAATGTATTAAAGTAAAAAGTATTAAATTCATCCACAATATGTAGTAAAGTAAAAGTGGAAGTAAGAGAAAACTACAATATTGAAACTACAGTATAAGTAATTAAGTAATTCTAGTTTATTACTATACATCTCTGATCAATACATATTTAACTGAATCAACTCAAACGGTATTTAAATGTGCTGCAGAGTAAATTGATGATATTTGTAAGTAAGAACTTCCCATATCGTAACGAACTGTAGGGTGGCACAACTGTCTAACTGCCTGCTTGTCAAGTGAAACCTCTAATCAACTACTTTAGCTAAAATGGAAAAGAGGTAGTTCTCTGAAATGGTGTTTCATTAGAAACAGTTACTTAAACAAAATTAGGATAAACTCTTTTAAATCTCTTAGATTTCAGTAGAAACAACGAATGAACAGATGTCCCAATAATTCAAACTACATTTAGACAGTGTGGTTTTAACAATGACGGACAGTCTGTGTCTCTCACAAGGCTGACAATTTCCCATCACACTGGTTTAAGACATGAAGATAAAGTGCCCAGACAAAAAGCTAGTCACATGCACCATTTCCTCTCAGATATGTGGCTACACATCCCTTTCCCTAATAACAGCATCAATCCTGTCAGGTAAGGTTTACACAGTTTCTGAATGTCCATTTTAGTCCACTCCCTAACTTCCTGAGTCACGTCCAAGCAGAACACAAAAGCTTCGCAAAAGTTTTGTGCAACTACAAAACTTATAAAAAGCCAGAAATAAACATGGGGAAGAAGTTATCCACTGTGATTAGTAGTGGATTTGAAACAAAAAGAAAGGAGAATGGCTGTTGTCAGACAGGATGAGTAGTAGGGCTGGGAATCAAATCGAATTCCCTGGATCGATTCAATTCTGATTCATAAGGTCAGAATCCGATACGATCCACAATTCGATCCGATTCGATATCAATCTATTTACATATTGCTGGATTGTCACTTTAAAATAAATACTGCCCCATAGACAAAATAGCCCCATGTGTGTTTGTAACTGTATATGTGTATCTGTAAGAGGGACACACAGAGAGAAGAGTCGAGAATTTAAAGTAATTATTTTGTTCTGTCTAGTTCGTCTTTGTCCTAGTAACGTTTGAATCCGAAATTCTGCCAAACATCAGCCTTCATTCCAGGCGGTGATTTTAGTTCTGTAGCTTCGGCCATCTCGCTGTCTCAAGTTTCGGTTTCGTTTAGCTGGCAGTCGCTTTTTATACTGCTCCTTGCGCGTCAAAGAAAATAGTGCCTATAGTCACCTGGAAAATATTAATCCCATATTTTGAACTATATCGTATTTTTTGAGCGTGAATCAATATTGGATCGCAGGTCGATCTTTTGAACACAGCCCTAGTAATGGACCACATAATAAGGGTTGAAATCTCGACATACAGCAAACATGTGGGAGTGTAAATGCACCAGACAGTTCTGAGAGAGCAGTACAGACAGCAGAGCAATCTTTAAAAAGCTGCGTCATGTCTTCATCAGACCATCAGTGGGGATAGTTGTTTCCAACCACTGGCCATGCTAACTAATTAGAGAACTGACAATGTTTTATGGGGTGGTGACTAAATGTTTGGCGTAAGCGGAAAAGATGTTCATCATTGTGCAGACATTGTGAGTTAAGCAATAGAAACTAAACTAATGAAACAGCAAGTTGTCTTATCAGATGCCCTGCAGGCACTTTGTATTGTTTATGGGGACACAATATTTAATATTTGGGTGTTTATTTTTTTAATTCTGGGCTCTTTCAGTTTTTTTATATACACTTTTCGCATAAAAAGTAAATAAATAAATAAAACCATGTAACAAAACCTGAATATTTTGAATATTCATTGCATGCATATAAACTGCAAACATAAATAATTATACTAAAAAGCTCCACAGTCAATTGCACAACAAATACAAAATTGACTGCTTTCAGTACAGAAAACCACTATGATCAAAATCTGTATGTTTTAAATCCAATAATGAAATTATGTGTACAAAATAATATGGCACACTCAGACGGATTACACATGTATTTAGTTTTTGCTTTGCAATACCACTGTGATTAGGCTCATCCATTCACTAAGCCCTTACTGTGCACAGCTCTGGTGCACAGTGCTGGTGCATCCTCAAGGGGAAGTGATCCAGCAGACCTGGAGCAGAATGAGCTGAGAACATGGCAAGTGTTCAACACTGATAGTGATGCTTATCTGGTGTCAGGACACCGCTATAGCTTATAGCTCTGCTGTTGTACACCCTGCCAAGCCATGTCCATGCAGCTACTTAATGGCATTATCTCTTAAAAAGATAAGGTTAAACATCCCTCCGAACATCCAGAGAAAAGGCAAAGGCTGAGTGAATCAATGGCATTATTGACCTTACATTAGAGTGTTAGCTGCTGGATGAAAACCTAAATTTGTTTTTCCATCTGCATCATTTCTAGCAGAATTATTAAAGCAGAAGGTTTCAAATAAAGGCCTGCTAATAGAATACTGAACAATACTTCACAAATAAACCCTTTGACATTAGATTTTTGATGTTACAATTATCAGAAGGTTCCTGAGTGGTGAAAATATCTAACTTCTTACCTTTTTCACTTTGTTCTTTTTTTTATTCGTGGCATTTATGAAGCAAAGAGTCTGAAAGAGCCAAGGTTAGCTGACATAACAGAACTGGCAGTTACACTCTTTAAAAAATATATATATTTATAGAGAGATAGATATTTCAGCAATGCCACAGGACAACCGATAGACTTAATGCATGATTTAATGCATGCATTTATTGATTTTACATTAATCTAGTAAGCTATTTAATGTCAGATCATTAATTATTTATGAGCATAGCCCAGAATGAAGCCAGTACTGATACCCTTGCTTTGCACTCCTATTTTAACCGTTGGCAAAGAGTATTTGATAGTGTATTTGTTAAAAATCACAATGCATGCATGTATTTAATTAGCATTCTCCTCCAAGCGTGTTTAGCTGCAGTATCTGGTCTTATGTGTAAGCTCTGCTTTTACTGGATGTTATATGTTATCATATAGTCCTACAGTTACACTGTAACAAAACACTTCAATTATTCCAGTGTCTTACTGGATAGAGCTATAGTTGTTTTGTTTTATATCAGGATAATATACTCTTAGAAAGCTGAAGAGACTGCACCTGTTTAGAATTTACCATTGCCCTTACTAACTAACTTGCATTTGGCTTTTTTTTTGTCTTTCCTTTAAAAAATATGTCTGTGCTTTCCCATCTGATGTTTGTTTAACTCAAATTCACATTTGCTTTCATCCTAGTGTGCATCCCCTATTTATCTCCTTGTGTTTTGCCAAATTGAAAGCTTGCCTATTTCTTCAAGACACTGGGACTGTGAAAGCCACAATCACAAGACAACATAATATTGTTACTCATTTCTGATGTCAGACCCTCGACTGTGGTTTCCATCACTGGATGCAGGACCAGAACGAGCTCTCCTTCCACAGTTTCAGGGCAATACCCACGACTCCTAGTACGCCTCCACTGTAAAATACAAGCCAAATTAGACAAGCAGTGACTCAGAGAATGCACTGCAGACAGCTTAAAAATGTTGCAATTGGGCCATTTTTTATCCCTGTTTTTATCCCGGTTATGCTAAGAGGAAACACAACTGTTTAAAATTCATTGTATGTAAATCTGAGATATTCTATATTCATAAGCAGAAGGAGAGAGATATTTTATTGGGATTTCTCTAGTCTTATTTTGCAGGGAAACATATCCATCTCTCATACTTTCACCTTCATCAGGCCTTGATATTGAAAAAAAGGGAAATAATTAAATGTCACAGAATGACATTTTAATAGTACAGCAAAAGCAACAGCAATTGAAGTTTTAACTTCAACTAATGTGTAAGAATAATAAAACTAGACTTAATTGGTGCATGAATACAACAATTCACAATGAATTTACTGCTCTTGCATTCATTTAGTGAGCTATTTAATAACTGATCATTAATAATTCATGAGTAAATCCAGGAATAAGGAAAGGCTGGGATTGTGCAGTCTTGTCTTCCTGCTTTAGCAGTTATCATGGTGTGTGTTAAATTTCACATCCATGCATGCATCCAATTACTCACAGCAGCATACCGCAGCAATAATCACTGGCCACCAGCCCACTGCTGATGGGGACAAAATGGCCGGCGTGGCTGCGTAAGGCGACTGGGCGGCCATTAGAAACCAGAGACGGTGAGCGCAGGAGAAATGTTGAGGTGGGCGGATGCAGGATGGACGCAGCTGGCTGTGATGCTGAATAAATGATGAGGTGTAGGTGGTCCTATTGACCACGGCCTGCTGAGCTCGTCAGTGCTGAACGCTGCACAGTGCGCTGTGTGCTGTAAAACCACACACTCCTCATCCCTCTATGAGAAATGATCTTTTTTTCCTCTTAATATATTTCTAGTCCAGTTAATAACCACCCAGAGCACTGAGTGGAGCTCTTCCTCGTGCTAATTAATTTGCCTTGCTGTGCATACACACAGAAAAAGACAGTAACGATCTTCAGATCTTCATGTATCATTAATAACATTTATATATAATAATCATTTATATGTCTGGGCTGGTCGATATATTGTAGGTGGTACATTTCTGCAAAACATGCAAATGCCACACAGACCCATACCAACCATTTTCAAGGCAAATATATCAGGACTTAATATGTATTTATAAAGAGCAAGTGTCAAAGCAATCAAATGCCCTCACGTCGAGAGACTGAGAGATATTGAGCTTGCTTCCCCAAAATAAGAAGCTGTTATGATGCTGCAATATCAGAGATTTCCCCTAGGGTTTAATTATTGAAGATGGGCTCAGCTCTCGCCTGCTGAGTTGCTGCTGGCAGATCCTGCTGTCCAGCAGCTAATGTGGTTTGGAAGTGTAAGTACTTTTCTATTGCTTTTCCTGAGCCTTTTTCTTGGCTTCTACAATCCAGACACCACAGTTTATACTACTCACCCAGCAGGGCAAGCAATGGAACAACGAGCCTTTCCTTACCAGCCACTAGGGCTGTAGCAGTAACCGGTTTCACAGTATACACAGTATATATGGCATGAAAATAAATAAATGAAACATCAACATTAGCCAAAGCCTGCAATTATGATTGTGTAATGATACTGAGATTCTGCAATACTAGAAATATCGCAAGACAATTCTCTACGATGTTTCCTGGCATCTGTGTTACTGAAGAGGATAAAACACACCAAAATGGATTTATTGTCAGTTTCACAGAATTTCACAACCAATATTCTTCACTGCAGGTTTACCCTATTCATTTGATTAGTGTCATGTGTATTAATAAAGCAGTAATTCAACTGGGATGCAGGTTTAAAGTGCCTATGTTTCAATAAAAATATTGATATTTGAGAGCATGTATCGATATTGTTTCCCAAAAGAAAACCATGCAATATATCACAATGTGGATATTTTGCCTCACCCCTAATATTTATCATACCATGCACATTTGATCATTTCATGTATTGGTATTACTTATATCCCCTAGATATCCCCTAAATGAACAGTGTTTTAACGAGTGTCATAAATTATTAGCAAGTAAATCAGCTCAGAAAATCAGTTAGCAAGAGAACCCTCTGCCATTGCTTTTCAACAACTATTAGTAAGTAATCTAGCTCAGAAAAAAAAACACAAAAACATACAGCTTGTTTATTTCCTGTACAGAAGTTGTTGCCAAATAAACAAGTCCTCCAAGAGCACATAAACATTAAAACTACTAGTATAATGCCCAATACTAGGCATGGGCTAGAGGGGTTAAAAAAAAGAATTTTGCTATCTAGTAATTTTGAGTGTAATTAGTGTTTTAGTTTTTTTTGTACAGGCTGTGCATTAATGATATTATAAAACACTTTATATCTGTATTAAATCTGAACTGTGTCAAGACAAACCACCAATTATACAAAGGCAACCATAATGCCAACCGACTCAATCAATTTAGAATTACTGTAGTTATTATATTGTTGGTGTTCTTTTGAGACCATATACTTTTGAGACCATATATATTTAGTGTGTATTCGTTATAGCCTTAAATTATAGTCAAGTTGGGTGTATTTATTAAATGCTGTCAATGTTAATGTTAACATATATATATATATTAGTTCTATTTACATGCATTAGTGCTACTCTGACTTAACCCCTGAAAAAAATACACATTTCATCATGAATTTAGTATCACACAAGAGTTTCCCCTCCTTTAAAAAAAAAAAAAAAAACTCAACACTGCCAGCTTTTCTTAAGCTGACAAGATTACAGCTGTACACAAAAATAGACTCCAGCGATTACAGCTTTTACAGCATGTCTGTTTTGGTGATGTAAAGATGTCGTCACATGTGGCACTACAGAAACTTAAGCGTGAATGGAGGAGGGACTAAACGTCAAAATACATCTCAAACAGCATGGCCTACAATGACCTTATCCACATGCTTTTACCATGCAAAGCTTAGGGTCAACTAAGGACTCAACTAAGACCACTCTTCCCAATCAAATGATGCTGCTTGCCTGATCATGTTTATTATATGTATTACATCCGCAGTAGGGCTGCACAATACTGAAAAAATGCATATAGCATCTGCAATATTTATTGCAATATTTAAAAAAAGAGGAATTTTCAACAGAAGTTAATAAAAGTCAATGATTCAATGTCATATTAGTAATGCACACTGTGCATTAAAGACTATTAAAAAAAATATTATATTGGACTTATATAATCTGCCTCGTGTCATTAAATTGCTGAAATCATACTATTGTGCAGTTCTAATCTGCCGCACTTTTTGGTGCAGGTGTTTGTTTGTGCTTTGCTTGGTAACAGTGAGAGTGAGAGGGGCATTATGGGCTAGGTGTGGTGAGACAGTGGCCTTTCCCCGTGCAGCAGGTGCTGTCTGCTGGCATTTTCACAGGCTGATCTCCCGGCTTGCCCTCAGGCTTCATCAGCATCTCCCACAAAGACCTCTATGTCCACTCTCCTCTCTACCATCCATCCCCAATCACTCTGGTTAAAGCTGAGAGTACACAATGTGATTTCTTGCCCTAATTTTTGTCCCGATTCACAGTCTGCCTGAGTCTGTGCTAGTTAGCTCAGGTCTGCAGACTTTTTATCATTCAGAGTTGACAGTTGGCAAAAGAATCAGATAGTGTATGATGGGCGTAGACTCATGTTTTAAACCAACTGGAGTTAAATGTTTGATTTGTTTTTAACTGGATTCTTGAGCATTATCTGGTAGTGTATCCTGATCAGTGCTTAATTTTACACTCTGCCTGAAAAGATGCAACAGATACAGCCTGGAGCTAATGACTACATGTCCATTACTACAGAACAATGTTGTTTAAAACAATGCTGCAAAAACTAGACAAAATAAATATAAATTTGGATGTACAGTACAAGACACAAGTCTGAAAATACCCCTTCTCATCCGGTCTTTTTTTCTTTATTTGTATTATTTTATACATTGTAGATCAATAAAAAAAAAACATCTAAGACTATATAGGAATGCATTTGCAAATATGAAGTTAAAAAAATAACTAAATATGTTAAACAAGCCAAAATATGTTTTATACTTTAAACTCTTTAAAGTAGCACCTTTTGTTTTAATGCAAACTTTGCCCAATTTTGTCAGATTCTCTCATACCTCTTTTCCATCAACAAAGATGCTGGTGTCGGTTCCTGTGAACCTTTTAAGAACCGGTCCGTGTTACCACTGCTTCAAGGAGTCACACACTACGTACTGTATATGAATGTGGCGTCAACAGAAGTCGGGGGACGATTTGAAAACATCATGGCGGAACCCGAGCTACTTTTGCTGTTATCCTCGGTGGAGCACTGTTGATTCATTTTCATTCTTTTAGCTGTCAATGAAGGTGAGGTTTGTAGACAACTTTGCCCCGGGGACGCTTCAACGCCACACCCTTTGGCCACTTGAATCATAGGTTCGCTTGTTTCAGACCAGCAATATTGTGGGGCCAGAACAGAACCGGCTTTTCGACCGAGAACCAGTGATTTTGCTGTGGAAACGCAAAGAACCATTCGGGAACATGGCACCAGCACCAGCACCATGCTGGTGGAAAAGTGCCTTCAGTCTGCCTTATGACGTAGAACCTGGAATGGTTCTCCAGCTGTTTAAATGAGTTCAAGAGGTGCTGAGTTCTTCTGAATTGCTACGTTTTCACTTTATGCTCCAACTCATCCCAAACTGACTAAGTCTTTAAAATTAATCTACAATGTAACAATAGAAAAATAAATAAAATAGAAAATAAATAATAAGAATGTGTCCAAACTTTTGACAGGTACTGTATACTCAACCACACAAGACTGAAGTGAGGTTATTGTAAAAAGCTCAGCTTTGTCTTGATATACACTTATCCCATGCTATCCCATTCTCTTTATATGAGAACAGCTGCTTATTTGAAGGAGCTTCTGTACTGTAAAATACTGAGCATGCCTGAATCACTGTCCCTTTTTGATTAAAAGTTTATATCCAGGCAAAATAATAAAAAGCAGCAAACAGCCAAAGTTGTGCAGTGTACCCGAGGCTTAACTCAGAAGGGGTTACCTACTCCACTCAGTCTTACAGAGTAACAGATTGAAGGTATTGCCTCACACACAGGCTATAAGATTAATTTTTCATATATAGGCATAAACATCCATAAGCCTGTGTAATCCTCAGAATAAAGAAGAGCTTTCCAGGAATAACACCATATACATTACAGTATCCAGAGGAGAGTCAGGCAGAGGCTGTGAGAGGACAGCTGCCAGTCAGAGCAGTGCATGATGGGGGATTAGACTGAAGGGCTATGGATAAACACATCAAACTCAGCTCCAGTGCTTTCATTACCACATCATGAATATTTCATCACACACGTACAGTATGTATTTAAATGATGCAATCAGCAGCACACAGCAGAATGTTCGCACTATCTGAGCTATTCAGGGGATATTAATAGCAGTGCCAATATGTTGTTCCTCGTCTCATTAATGTCTGCATGATGAAAATGACATTTGTACTACACCAGCAGTGCTGCTTCATTTAATTACAGAGCTCTGATTTTCCAGGGGTTCATGTCAAATATTTCTAACAAACAACAAACATGATGGTGGAGAAGAATGTTCTTCTGAGTTTCTTCACTTCACTGCAGTGGTCATATTTCACTTGAACTACTGGCAACACTGCTCCCATATGCTTTCAGACAAAGAGAATAAATACGGGTGAAATAAATGCAGAGTACGGACAGAAGGCTCCATCTGTATCCACATAGTGTATAAATGAGCCCTACAGGAATAGACTAATACCACTGGAAGTGGAGGGGGCAGTGTAGCTAATAGTTCAAGCAATACATACCCACTGCCATATGGACAGGCAGCTAAAAAAAAAACTTATGGTAGAACTTTTTTTATACAGTTTATAGCCTTTAACACTGTAGCCTTTTTTGTTGTCTTTTGTTGTCCTCATCATCAAATGATGTACATCATTTCCTCATCCATTGTCTCCATGTTTGTTGTTGAAAGTAACCTCTGACTCTATACTGCCCTAGTATAAAATTCATGCCAATGTAAAGAATGCATACAAGTATGGGGGCAACATTTAAAAGGAATCTACTCAAAACAAGTAATAATTATGTGTTCATTATAATGAGTCATTAAGAGAATGCACCCCCACTCATGTTGTAAAAAGTCTCCAAGATCAGGACAGGTTTGATAAGAAACCAATGTTCACTTGAAGTAAAACAGAGAATATATGGTTTGTTTTTTTATGTGGGAAAACAACCAGGTTTTTGGTCATCCCAGGGCAGATTTTAAGGACAAGTAAACATAATTGGCTATAAATATTTAGAAATAAGAAATTAAGAAATAAGAATCTTTACTACAGCCACAAATAGCTGAAATTCTCTTCATAACGATTGCCATTACTAAATCTGTTGTCAGGGAAAAGTGGAGGATTACGTGATTTGTGAAATCTGCTGAGCTGCATTCCCAGAGCCAGCCCTCAGTCAACAAATCAAAATTTACCAAAACTTGAGCACCAATTTCCAATATTCTACAGCAGACCTGAACTTTACAGCGAGAACAGAAAAGAATGTCTACTAAAGAAGTCCAACAGTCCCAAAGAAGACACTGGAGACTTAATTTTCTGCCCTATGTTCACATGCATTGGCCTGGACATGTATTGATTAGTGCAGGAATGAAGCAAAGAAAAATCAATGACTTTTACATGAATGCACAACAAGCAGATTCTGCCCTTCCCCTTAGCAAGACCTGTGGAAGCTTCCCGCGAGACTGGAGCCGTCACTCTGCCCATGGGTGGAGCCTGTGATGAGGCATGTCAGGTGGGGACAGTCTCTCTAATAAAAACCATAACAGGGAGAGAGAGAGAGAAAGAGAGAGAGGGAGGGAGAGAAAGAGAGAGAGAGAAAGAGAGACTAGCCAATACTGCAGCAGTACTGGCCTCCCTCCATTCTGCTCTGAATTAAACACTGGGATTAAACAGAGATTTTGTTTCTTTTGAGAATTAGGGCTGACAGTGGCTTAAGGTCTGCAATACAGAAGCATTAAAGCTGGAAAAATGTATTCCTGCCCTTCATGGCTTTATCTGACACTTACTGTTGACTTTGGAATGACTTACACGGCGGCATACTGACAGATCAGGGTTAAATTACAGATTGGTGCCACCGGCAAATAGGCTGTGCAAACTCCAGCTTGGCCTCTATGTGATCTGTTATTTATCAGTGTATACTGCCCAGTCAAAACAGCCCAGCAACAGCTAAACTAACTAAAGGTACGTGTCCACATGCACTCTTCTTTGACATTTCAATGTGCAATGCAAAAGAAGCAAAAGAACAGTCTGTTAGTTGGCAATCTTATTTTTTAAGATGATTTTACCCTATTTTCTTTTAAATTACCCAAGTTAGTGTATAAGGACTCCCAAATCACTAGTAATGCCCCCATCAACACTAAAAGGGGGAAGGCTAGCAAGGACTAGCCTCCTTCAATACATGTGAAGTCAGTCACCACCTATTTTCAAACTGCAGCTGATATAGCATGAATGGGTATCCAGCTGTGCTGATCAACATCAAACTAGAAGTGATGTGCGGAGAGTGCAGGGCCAGTTGTTCTCTCTCTCAGACTCTGGCTGCTGATGGCAAACAGCATGAAGCAGGATTCCAACCAGCGATCCTGAACGATAGAATTACTGAACTCCTTCTAGCCAATCATTAGAGAGGTACCCGTCAACTTGTATTACGCATGAGAGAGAGGCCCAGTAACATCATAGTGACAGCAGCTTAGTCCCCTGAACCATTGGGGGCGTCCTATATTTTAAATAGTTCAATCATTTTGCAATCTTTTTGCAATATCTTCTGGAAATACACATTCTGTCATTATCAGCTTTTTCTACATGTTGAATAGACATTGCCTACTCCTCCCCGATTGGCTAGACACAGTGTGGAGGTCATACTCATTTACAATAGGTTGAACTATGCTGAATTTTTTCGCTAAATGACTGTGCTGTTCTTGAACTGACGCAACTCAGCATGCAGCCTCTCTCTACAATGAAATAAGTAGGATGCATTGAAACCAACAACTACCATGCCAGTCCAGATCAGACCAACATAATCACTCTCAACTTACTTGGAAGATCTTCTGCAATACCATCTTCATCATCTTAAACCCACAGAACAGAGGCACTATCCACGTGTGGGCATGTGAATCTGAAGCTTTAATTAAAGCTTATTATCTCTGCATATCTTAGACATGCCTGTCAGTGGCTAATTGTGCCCCTCCTTAATGATTATATAAACTTGTCACATGCGAGCTCCTCTGTACTGTACGGTACGTGTGGACCCCTTCCCGTGCCCACGTTAGTGGTGAGAAGTGTATTAGTAATCTCTCGTGAGCAGCTCCGCAGCCCTGCTAATCCAGCTTTGAGAGCGGCTCCATTGTGGCAGGAAAGCCCAGCTGTGGCTGACTCACCACGTTCAGACCTATTGGCCTTTCTCATTAGCAGGCACGAGCTAGAGCCACGCATCACAGGAAGTGCAGAACAAGCTAGATGGTGGCTTGTCTTGTTAGGCAACAAGGAACTGCCACGCTCACAAATGCCCCCACTAAGGGGCAGCGAAAGCAATTAAAGTTTTAGAGCAGTGAGCTCTGTGGAGTGACTGGTTACACCAGAGACATTTTCCCCAGAGAAGGGGGTGCTAGCGTGAACCTGACTAAAATGTGGTCAATCATGTAAGACATGTAGACTTTCTCTGCACTAGGTTTTGCACTGGAATTTCAAAGTAATGAAGATAAAAGTTATAGAAGATACCACTGACAGATTAATCAGCAATGATTGCATTACTTCAGAAACTTATTTTATAACAAAGTCCAAATCTGACAAAGATGGGACAATGTCAAAAAAAAGACTTATTTCTTTGTAGACAATATTAACCCAAGATATTTCATTTTTTGTCTGGTTCATTTTATTAATAAATATCTATTCCCACATTTTGGGCCTGCACCACATCCCAAAAAAGGTTAGGACAGTAGAGCATTTACCACTTTGTAATGTAGCCATTCGTTTTCACAACACTTAATATATGGTACCAAGAATCAAATGTGATGAAATGTTTTAGGTGTTACTGTGTCCTATTTATCCTGCAAACACATCTTCAGAAGCACAAGAGTACAAAGTTGTTAACATTTCGTTCTTTATATTCTCTGTTAGGGACAGGTAAGGTCTGCAGGTAGGTCAGTCCATTACCCATACTCTCTTATTTTGTAGCCATGTCTTTGTAACGTGTATGAACATTCTTGTTGAAAAATCAATGGACAACCCTGGGGAATGTTGCATGATGGCAGCATACAAGCCTACCATGACAGAGCCTGGCTTTCAAGATTCAAGTACAGGTGTAGGTTCCAACTGGTGTGCAGAGAGCAATAGTTACAAATAGAATAATAAAATAAAATAGAAATATACAGTTAACTTTACAGTATAAACAATAGACACAATACACACAATAACATACCCTATAGACATACTGACCTATGGTA
This sequence comes from Astyanax mexicanus, assembly GCF_023375975.1. Taxonomy (NCBI): domain Eukaryota; kingdom Metazoa; phylum Chordata; class Actinopteri; order Characiformes; family Acestrorhamphidae; genus Astyanax; species Astyanax mexicanus. Next base: position 15,377,411 of record NC_064421.1, read on the forward strand.
TTGCACAAAAATTTGTTAGGTATGATTAAATATATAAATATACAATGCTATGTAGATGTGCAGATATCTAGAGTGTGTGTGTGGAAGTGCAGAGATAGCCCAGAATGTGACAGAGTAACTATGAGTAAAGTGCAGGTACAAAATGAGTTGTGTGGCAAGTACAGGGTGCAGAACGCTGTATTATTGGATAAGTATAGGAAAGTCTGATAGATGCAGTGTAAAGTAAAGTAAAGTGCAGGGTGCAGGATTTGTATAGATGGCAGTGGGGAAGTTTGGGCAGAAAACTGTTTTACTGGCTGTTCCTCAGCCTGGTCGCCTGAGGGAAGAAGCTGTTTCTGAACCGGCTGGTTCTGGTCTTCAAGCTTCTGAGCTTCCTTCCACTCGGCAGCTATGAGAACAGGGAGTGGCTTGGTTGGGAGGGGTCCTTTATTATTGTTGTAGATGTCCTCAGGCAGTGGTTGGTGTATAAATGCAGAAGGTTTGGGAGCTGAACCCTGGTCATGTACTGTGCGGTACGCACTACCCTCTGCAGGGATTTTTGTTCAAGAGCAGTACAGTTCCCGGTTCATTTGAAATTGTTGTGGGGGAAAAATGTCTGGAATAGTATGTAACCATGTACTGTAGTACTTGACAGAGGTTTGACAAAGTAATACTTTGCCTGTTTGGTGCTATCAACTATTGCTGAATGACAAGCTTAAGACTGTACCTTGCCCTTGTTGTTAAGACTGTACCAAAACTTGTTGATGATATTACGCAGTGTAGATGAAAAAATATGCATTTTTACCAGAGAGTCTACTTACACTTTGGCAGAGCTCAATAACACTGAGATAAATAATTATAATAATGAGTGGGTAGAGTATTACAATATGTGTCCAACAATAATATCATCATCATCACCACTCTACAATTGACCTGAGTTCTGTTGATCAGATCAGAACCACAAGTTTACTAACAAACAGCATGAAACTTTTTCTTTAAACTGGATGTTGTATCTTAAACTAGTTAAGATTCCTGTCTGTCTAAGCTCGCAGACACAAATGTAGAGTGTTTCAGTCAAAGGCAGATAAGTGGACTCTGACAGAGGATGGGAGTACGTGACCTTGAGCAGTACGCAAGCAGATAGACGTGTGATACACTGGAGTCATGCGTCCCTGGGCAGCTGTCTCTACCTCCGTCCCCAGCAGGCTGGCGGCCACAGGAGCAGACTTATGTAACACGTGAATCAGAGTGCTTCTGCCTTCTGCCTCCTGGTCAAATTAAAGGCATCCTGGGCACTCATGCATGCATGATTGGCACATTCTCACTGGCTTTAACTAGGAGGCGGACACGAGAGTGCTTCACGGAAGCGGGGCACATTAGCATAGTGCCACTCTGCACGAGCAGCAGCAACAACAGCAGCAACGTTACATTAGGCTAAATAAACAAGCAGAGCACAGTGCTCTGGAGAGCCTGATTAAATACAGTCATGTGCTTAAAACACTACACTCATGCAACAAGCACTACCGTCAGCGACCTATGGCTGCTGCACACACACACACACACACACACACACACACACACACACACACACACACACACACACACACACATATACGCACACACAAACATATTCACACACATGCACACAGGAAGTGCTCTCCTTCAGGCGCATGTTTTGCAATTGAACGTTCCCTTTCAAGGCAGAATTAAGCTGGTGGTTCCGCTCTGATAAATAAATTCCCCCTAGCTCTCAAATTCATTTCACTGAGAGAATAGAGACGGGACAGAGAGCGAGACAGAATGATAGAGATAGAGATAGAGAGAGACAAAAAAGACAGAAAAAATCAAGAAAAACAAAGAAAAGAAATACACTATACACAATATAAGTACATAATTTGCTCTGTTCAGGAGCAATGCTTAGAGAAGCAATAATTTGGCATCTAATTGTTAACCTCTCTCTCACCAGAAACACTCTCCCTCACACACACACACACACACACACACGTCTGCTTGTATTCTCTCCTTGTGCGAGTGCACTCTGTAAGAGTGTGCTCTCCAGCAGCGAAGAGCAGAGCATCCAAAGCCTCTTATGTGTGCTGCACACACAGGATTGGCTGCCAAGGTCATCTAGCAGAGCACACACACAACACACACAAACACACACACACACTTTTTGACTTTAAAAACACATATATAGCTGCAATAATGCAGCCTAAAATATCCCTCATTAAAGAGACACAGCAGTTAGTGTTGGCAATAAACACACTGTTTACAGGCAACACAGTATGTGTGAATGTACAGAATGTGCAAATCGACACTTGTGTTCTGTGTTGTATACATTGTATAAAAGTCAGAGGCCTTAATTAATTACATTTTCAGTCAAATGAATTACTACTATAAGAAAAAAACGAATCCTTAACAACCATGCAAATTCTGGCAGATCATTTAAACAGTCCTTATCTAATGTAGCAAAAGTACATAAGCTTCATAACTGAAATAAAATCACAGGTGGATGCTCATCTTTCACCTATAACTTTGCGTTTATATTTGCAGACAAAAGAGCAACAACTAACCAGTTCCCTATGGCAGAACGTGACATGTAGCCACGATTTTCGGACACTGCAACAGAGCAAAAAGTGATCAATCAAGCTGAGATGTATTTACATTTATGCAAGGGAATTACAATGTGGTGAAGTAACATTTTAAAATGGAGAACCATGTCTATGATTAGTCTGGAGATTCAATGTCCACAGCTTGTGCTCTCTGATCTTTTGGTTCCCACCACAATTCAAGTAGTAGTTTTAAAAATTATTTTTCAATTCAAATTGATTGGTATTATCAATCATACAAGATGACACAGTGTAGAACTACAACTCTGAAAGTTTCTGAATCAGTAGAATCTGACCTTTTTTTTACTGCATCCAATCCAGTCAAAAACATAATTGTCTTTATTGTTTTTAGTGTACATATTTTCATTAATACAATCTGGCATGAGGACGTTTATTATGAAAACAACATTAGTAGATTAATTAAAATTGCTAAAGGCTAACTGGCATACCAATTTTATTCTGATCTGGATTAATCACTGATAGTGTAATTTAAAATATGTGGATTATGGCTGTCATTTTCTTAAGTCCTCATTGAGCTCAATATAACGGAACATTTAATAAACTGGTTTAATTGTGTTTAAAATTACAAATCACAGTTATTGACATCTTTCCTATCATTATGAATATCAGTATCAAATTATTATCCAGCCCTATTTTTTTCAAACGTTTCTCCAAGTGGTTATGGCCAGTTCAGTGTGAGTAGGAGTGCGTGGTTAGCTGTGCTCTGGGGCAGAGTATGAGCAGGTGCACTGAGAGGACCTGGCATACACAGTGGAGTAAAGTGGAGCAGTGCTGGAACCTTAGTGGGATGGAGATGCTGCTGGAGGAGAGAGTGGAGGTGAAGAGCACAGAGCTAAGGACATGAGAAAACAATGCTGTCTCTGAGGGTTTTACTTCATAAGCACGAAAGCAACCGTGACCCTAGTGCTCTCCTTCTAGGTCCTGTGAGGACACACAAACACGCACACACACACACACACACACACACTGGCCTGTCTATCCACTCAACCATCTGAGACTTGAAGGAAATAAACAAGTACGAGATAGATGAGGAATGACTTAAAAGCTCTTACCATAATCTGCTTGTCTGTGTGTGCGTGTGTGTGTGTGTGTTTGTATTTGTGTTGTATCCAAGCTTTATGTCAGGTCATTGTTACTTCACTGTGTCAATGTCACCCTCTCCACTTCACCTGTGACCATAATCGCACAGCAGTTCTTACTGTCTGCTTCTCACAGGGCATGTGTGTGTGTGTGTGTGTGTGTGTGTGTGTGTGTGTGTGTGTGTGTGTGTGCGCGTGTGTGTATTTGTGCACGTCTTTGGCCCGACAGCTTGACAGCTCAGTATTTCTTGGTATTTTTTACTGTCATAAGTCCAACAGTGGACTCAAGGACACAATCAGGCGATCAGGTCTGATGCATGGTCACCAGTCAAGTGGAACACGTCTTATTTATCACCCAGAAAGAGATTACTGAGCCTGCGTTGGCCAGATCTAGCTCTGAGAGAGAGACAGCAGACACACCCTGCTCTTTAATGACCAACCACAGCCAAGTTTTATTGTTGTATTGTGATTCACTTAGCTTTCCAATAGCTTTCCAATGGTTGCTGCTGTAGTTCTAATAGTAGATAAATGTGGTCTGCAGAGTTTGCTGTTTTGTGTGGTTAGTGATGTTGTTAGCTCTGCTGTGTTAGGATACTCACTATATTGTGCTAAATATTGCTTATTGTGCTAAAGAGGAATTGAATTTGTATAGTTTTCATGATAAAAAAAAAAAACATATAAAGAGCTGTCGTAACATTGTGAATAACCGTAACCTCAAACTGCATTACCCACATGCAGCAATAGCTGGAGTGAGGTAGAGATGCACAGTGAACTTACATCCAACTACTTCTTAGTCTAGGAAACAGTAGTGCAGCCAAGCCAAATGCTGAAAAAACTATTGATGAGCTTAAACTAATTTAGATATTAATTTATTGTGTTTCGCATCAATATTGATAACATCAGAATGCCCCACAGTTCTTGACCATAGTGTACACTCCAGTACTAATTGCTGTTCTCTCACACAGAGCTGCAGCATTACTTAAATTATAAATTTGATCTGATCTGCTCTCCTTATCTGCTAAAAAAAACGATAAGGTGAGACAGTAAACAGTTTATTATGTCATTCCACTACTCATTTAAGGACACTAAGTATTAAAACAGCTAATTTAGTTTTTTTGTTTCTTTTTTATGATGTCACAAAAATACAATACATTTACAAAACTCCTCATATTCAGCTTAAAGCACTCTTTAGCTGTGTAAATTCACATTAATAAAAGTGATAAGCAGTGATCCAGCCTGGGCTGCTTTTTTGAGGGACAAAACAGGACAGCCAATTACAACAGAGGTTTAGTCTTAAAGCGACAGTAACCAAAAGAAAGTTAGTTGGGTACATCAGTGACAACAATAAAACTCTAAGTATGAGAATATTGAGTAAAAGCTCTAAACTGATATTTCAGGAAACTAAAATCGAGTCAGAACCAGCAGCAGGAGCAGCCCAGATCTGATCCCTGAGCTTTGTCCCAGAATGAGCCTGAGCCAAGTCCTGATTCATATGTGCACAGCTGTGTCGACAAAAGCACCGACAGCCACTGCAGTAAACTGATTACGGCAAGTGTGTACGTGTGTGTGTGAGAGTGTGTGCATAACATTCAGTGAGCAGAAGGCTTATGGGAATACAGTATGTAAATAAGAGGGTTCCAAGGTTGAAGGGGTGGGTTTGAGGGGGAGAATGATAATTAAAGGCTTAATGGTGGATTCTTGTCCACAGAGCACAAGTTAGGGTTTATAGCGTACGACGCCTCCATTCTACAACAAACCTGCAGCAAACCTGGCAGTAATTTAACACATCAGCTAATCACCTATGTTTTGTAAAAAACAATGAATTTCCTATATGAAAATCTGATATTAAGGCTGTCTATCAAGAACCTGGTAATACGATTAGCATCGGTTACAATTCAATATATTGAATTGTTTTAAACTGTCAGCATAAAAACACAATCATATGCATTAAATCTGGAAAAAAAAAGAAATATTCATTTTACGTGCAATCAGAGCAGTGGGATCCAATAACAACACTGTTTTCTAGTGGGTTAAAACACAACACAACGTGAACCACTGCCTGAAACCAACTTTAACATATAAACTGTTAATTAAAAAGCATTACTTTATTTTTGAGATTTGCAAAATATAATAATGTGATACTTTGACAATATACATATTTCAAATGCATGCTATAAATATATGGAACTCTCCTACATATTATAGTACATTTGTAAATTTTTTGTCACACATTAAAATGTGTGTGACATATATGGTCATTTTCATGTTTCAGTCAATCAAAAACACTGAATTCCCACTCCTCATCTTTTTACAAGAACACTTGACAGCCACATGCAATAAATCTTTATTCTTACATCTTACAGTGCTGGTTTCTTATTCTGTCACCAGTCTGCATGTAAATCTGCAGTAAAGCCCACAGGGAAAGCATGTTAATACCCTGGTAATGTAGAAATGTGTATCTATTCACAAACCTGTAATCTCTGGCTGACTGTTATGTTACTCACAACACAATGTTTTTCAACTACGGGTGTGCCAGGAGCAATCAGACACCATTACACTACTGTTATCTAAAGTACACTGAATACATTATTTAGGTCCATTTAAATTTTCCATTTAAGCTTTATCTATCTGTAAAATGTCTCAGAACTGAAGAAACCCTGAACATATATGCAATACACCGTGTATTAATAAATTACCTTTTACTGCTTGGCCAAATGCAATACTCTCCTTATCGAATGTCTCAAGCTTATTGAACACCTGAGAGAGATATCAGATTTCAGCAGATGAAGGAAATGAGGCGCCCATTCATAGAAACAGCTGGAGCAAATCAGCTTTACAGTCTAGGGAAATGTTTTGCCACTAGTGTGATTGCGAATACAGATTGAAAATCCATATAATGAAAAAGAGCCTTATTATTCTAAGAGCTCAGAGCATAAGGCATCAAATTATTGCTACGGTAAATTCCAAATCCATCTGCAGACCTTTGTTCCGAAATGTTCCTCCAGTTACAATAATTAGACTTAGGCAAGAAATCAGACATTTTATCGACTGATGTTATATGCACCCAATTATTTGTGCTATATATAGGTAAACATCTGCCATAAACTTTAATCTCAGAGTTATCTTATTGTTGGTTTTGATTGACCAATAAAAATTACTCAGCAGAAGAAAACATTTTCTTTACAGATCCCACAATACCATAAACACAGAGTGGAGTCATAACAACTACATAAAAAATAACTGTTGGCCTTAACTATAGTGAACCATTAGGTCAATTCCAGCACAAAACTACAGTGAATGGAATCTCCTGCACTGACTCAGAGGTGGCTTTTTGAAAAAGACATTTTGGAGGCAAACCATCAGTACAGCATGAGCTTTAGCCAACTCTGCATTTTTATCAGGTTATGAATCAGAATACATTTTCTACACATTACCATTTAATCAGATTAAAAGCATATTCTTCAAGCATACATAACTAATTGAATCAATAGCATCATTTTCATGCTGTGTGATGTGCTCTTAACACTACAAAAGATGACAACAGTGTACAATAAATGGCAATAATCAAATTAAAGCAGCAGTCCTTGTTTTTTTTTCTTTTAAATTGAAACAGTAGTGTTCCTAAATTTGCAGAGGGCAAAATATTATAATGAACAACATCAATGTGCTTCTGCTACCATCCATGCAAAGCTGCATTTATGTTCATTCTAAAAACAGAGATGTCTGGCAGGTCTCAGGAACTTTTTCTGGCTACAACAGCACTTGCTGGTTACCTGAGCAAACGTGCTGATACAAGAGCTACTGCAAACATGGAAAAATATCAGAACAGCAACCTCAGTCTTTATCTGCTGATTCATGCATTATTAAACCAAAGAAATAAAGAATTAGAACCAAAGAGAGCTGGCAAGATAAACGAGAACGCAACAGAGTTCTTACTAAAATCACCAGATTTATTCACTCTGAAAAGAGCCTGTACCACAATACATTTAAAAGTACTTTTTAGCATGTTCAAAGCAAATACACATTCTCACCAAAAACCTACAGACTGTCACTTTGAATAGTCTGTCTATAGATTTTAACTGCTAGGACAATATATTTTTGGTCAGTGTTTTCGCTCTAGTCACTATAGCACGCTTAAACTGAACTACAACATACTTAAACTGAACGCTTGTTGGCTCCTTTCCTCATTCTATGTTAAGACTGCTAGCCCAAATCCTGGAAAGCAAAAAACACATGAAATCTGATTTTGCAAAACTGACCTAAACCACATTTGGAGGCAGTATAACACGCGGTTAGAGTCTCGGCCTGGACACTCTGATCCACAAATCTTCTAAAGTGTATTTCCCCTCACAATGCAAAATGAAGAAAGTGCTGGGATCCAAAACTATGGCTACACAGTTATATACAGCTTTGTCATTACTACAGCATCATCTGACCTGATGCACCAACCCATCTAGAAATTAGTCAAATGTGGTCCTTAGAACACTGAATGCATCACATTTTTACTTTTGCACGTTTATTTGGGTCTTTTTTCACAATAAAAAAGGATTTTCACCTCTAGTGGGTATATTTAAAAAAAAGTAAGGGATGTTCAGAACATACACCTTTTTATTATATGTAAATATATAACATGCAAACTCAAAAATATGGTAGAGTATTTTAGTGTTTATAGTATAACTTTTGTTTAATAATGAATTAACACACAAATAATGATTAGGAATCAAGTTAAATTTTCTGTAAGTCATGTGTAGTCTTCTACTGCTAGGAAATTCATTTTTTGGTTTTACTGTAAAAAAAAAAAAAAAAAAGGTTGTCATCTAATTGAGAATATTGCACAAGATATAAAAGAGATGTTGTGAAGCAAACCACTACCAGCAAACCATTTCCAGAACATTCCTGAAAAATTATTTCTGTATTACTGGAGGCTAACCTTTGTGTAATCTGTTTAAATTAATCCTTAACGTCACTAATGTTCTCTGCTAGTAGTAAAGTCCTGTGGGCGGTTCCTTCCCCATATTTAATCTAACGGTGGTGGAGACATGCATCATGTGTCATAAGATCATCAGTGTCAGGGTGTTTTATTGCTGACATATGGACCACTCCTACACCTCCCAGCTGGCACCTTCAACATTGAAATATAGTTAAAATAGTGTCAGTTAGTATATATACAGCTCTGGAGAAATAAGAGACCACTTCAGTTTCTAAATCAGTTCTCTGGTTTTGCTATTATAGGTTTATGTTTGAGTAAAATGAACATTGTTGTTTTATTCTATAAACTACAGACAACATTTCTCCCAAATTTCAAATAAAAATATTCATTTAGAGCCCTTATTTGCAGAAAATGAGAAATGTCTAAAATAACAAAAAAGATCAGACCTCAAATAATAGAAATGTATAAAGAAAACAAGTTCATATTCATAAAGTTTTAAGAGTTCAGAAATCAATATTTGGTGAAGTAACCCTGTTTTTAATCACGGTTTTCATCTTGGCATGTTCTCCTCCACCAGTCTTACACACTGCTTTTGAATAACTTTATGCCTCCTAGTGCAAAAATTCAAGCAGTTCAGCTTGGTTTGATGGCTTGTGATCATCCGCCTTTTTTCAATTTGGTAAAATCAAAGAAACTCATTTTATTTATTCCAGAGCTGTATACAACCTTACAAATATATCCATAAAATATGATCAGAATTATGATTTTATTTGCACTTGATCATAAGACCAACTGCATCACTAAGGCCAAATACAGCATAAAAACTGTTACCTGACAATAGATAAACTATAGATCCATCAGATATAGATAAAACATACACAAGTTCATAAATATACAAACACTAAAAAAAAAATAACATTGTTTTCAACTTTAGGAAGGAGCGATGAACAAACGTGAAAGAACCAAGCTTTTTAAGAGTGCAATTCAATGTTGATCCAAGAACAAAATTAAACCATGAATAACTTTAAAATGCCAGGTGGACTAATACTTTAACAACAACCTAATAAACAGAAATAACTAATTCGGACTATATTTAAGAAGATTTCACTTGTTAAGACATGGATTTCTGCACTGAAGGTCACTTATTGATTGCTTGTTTATATTCAAAAGGTTTAGTATTGATGTTCTTTTCTCTAACTCAAATTTGCCCTTTAAAGGACTCTGTTTAACTCCACCTTCTCTCGACCTGCCTGGCCTTGGTCCTTAAACTGTGTTTGGAAAAAGAGAGGGAGTGGGAGTCTATTTTTACCCTGCCGGTGGCTGTTGTGTGAGCATCCATATAAACGTGTCCCTAATAAGATCCCAGTAGGGTTTCTCAGCAGCTCCATGCAGTGAGCCTGCATACTGTCAGCAATGACAGAGCACTGCGTAAAGCAAGAACACACACACACACACACACACACAAACATTCAGCAGCACAGAAACAGCCGTTTATAGCTGAAACACACACATGCACACAAATACACAAGCGAAATGTATATCAGTGCTGCAAATGAGAATGCAATACTTATAAATCATAGTAACAAACGTTACTACTGCAGTGATTTGCAATTTTTATGTGTTACATTAATAAACAGAGCTGCATAATTTGATATTCATTTCTATTAAAATAATCCACCTATTACTATTGTCCTTTCTATACATCCATTTTTCACACACAAATAATATATATATATATATATATATATATATAAATAAAAACACCACCAGGTTTAACATAATGTCAACATAGAATAGGCCACACATTTACTCATTAGGAAGTGAGGGCCACCAGCCTGTTCTACTGATTTTGCTAAATGAGGCTCTACCGCACTATTCTCTCATTTGCATGCACCAGTAGTGATTCAGAACAGAAAAGCCTCTGGTAAAAAAAAAAAAAAAAAAAATGCACAAGACTGATGGTACATTTCCCAGTAAGTAGCCAAAGTGGATTTAATGATATTTAATATAATGTTCTCTTTATTAAGATTTTAATTATCTTTAATGTTCATGTTTGCTCACACATACACATGATTAACAGTCTGTGCAGGTATCCGCATTATTGTAACTGCTACGTTCAATTTTTTTTTCCTAATGTGAAACAGATCAGTTTTTTCAGAGGTGTGTGGACACGTAAAATCTGATTCTTAAATTGAATCAGAGTTGAGTCACTTTCAAACTGTGAAAATACCTGACGGCGACCCTTTTTGTTATAAAACAAGCACAAGTGCATTCACAGCTAGTGAAGCTTTCCAAAGTTTGGTTTGTGCCAGAAGCTCAGTGGGGTTATGACAGAGCTGCAGTCACCGCCCTGCACCCAAACGCATACAACCATCTACACCGTGAGTCACCACCAGGGCTGGAATCCAGGGCTGTCCCTGAACTGTCCCCTGCCAAGGACAACTGGGCAGAGTTACACTCAGCCATCACCGAGGAGTACAAATTCTCACACACAGACACACACAAACCTAAAAATAAGGTGAACACCTGATTTACCGGCTTGCTCTGGCTACAGTGTGAACACAAATTTCCACATTGTGGAAGGAGTTTCCTCACTAGCAGAATAACCCTCCACAGCTCACAACAGACTATTTGGCAGCTTCTTGTTGAAGGATGAAACTTAACCACTTAAATCAGAATTTAATCACTTTCCTATATGGTCCTTGATTGAATGTGTGTCACATTTGTGTTTATGTTAAATGAATATAACAGTCAGTTAGTGTTACCCATGTGCTTTGAGCTGTTGGTGGTGGAGGACAAAGTCTAAAGCTGGTGTGGAAAAACTGCAAGACCTAAAACAAGTGCCATGTTGAATGTTTTGAATGCTCAAAATCAAATTTCAACCAGTGACCGGTCTCATTTTTAACATCTTTGCAGAGGTGGTGTGCATGTTTGCTGTATTATGGACAGATTTATTTACATTACAGACTAATATAGGTCACTTATCTGTATTTATTCATATTTATGAATGAAAATTGTGAAAACAGCCAAATCTTTTGAAACTGATCTTTTACTGAGATGTGAAATATAAGCATAGCTCATAAAGCTGCAGTCTTATGGTAAAATGCAAAAAACGCTTGCTTTAAATAATATCAGACTTGCAAATTAGAGCCAAAGTTGTGTATATTAAGACTGACTGTATGCAGGAAGGAAAACAAATGGAGAAAAGTGAAAAGTCTCTCTAAAAGAAGCAAAAGTGCTGACAGAGCTGAGTCACAGCTACTAAAAGACAAGCCACTGGGAAATCACACAGAATCAAATAAATGCAACAGGAACTAAGCTCTGTCGAAAAACACAACAAATCGCAAATCCTGAAGATATTAGCAAAGAAGTGTTGGGTTAGAAAAGGTAAAAATAAGCTCACATTTTCTTCTTGCATATGATATCACATTATTGTGGAAAACAATATTGTGATTATAATAAACAAATGACACACTGTGCATCCCTGAAGCACACAGAAGCAAAACAAATTAAAGCACTGACACGAGGTTTTAATCTGCACACTGTAAAAAAATTAAAATAAATGGTTGGTTCAACTTGAAATGTATTGTTGCTTAGAGTTCACAAAGTCAGAATTCAGTTTAAATCAGATTTCAATACAAAATGGTCATTCAAAGCTTTGTTAACTTGGATTTTGTTACAGTGCAGGCTTAAAGGGAAGATGAGCGGTACAGGGTTTCTTTATATAGCAGTAAGGCCAGGCAGTGTATTCCATAAATCATACAGCCTCAGTGAAAGATTAGAGACGTGCTCCTCACACAAACGCTCAGGATTTAGGCAGCACGGCTCTTCCTCAGCTGTGAGTGGGAGCGGACAAGGGCACGCTGAAATATGACCCTGCCCCAGGATGATCAATAGAAGGAGCGTGAGCATCTTCCAGCCCTCGTGATCTGCATTCAATTCACACTCTAATTCCCCTCTTTTCCTTTGTTGTAACGGGGGATTATGGTGTTATAATAGAACGGCTTCAGCCACACGGAGGGAGGAGAGGCAGTAGACCAGACGGTGAGATGCGGCAGATGCCCACACACCCCGGCAGCCTGCCAGGAAGTACAGTCTTAAGGTGACAAGAAGTGTCCCGGTGAGGGGGAATTGATAATGCCAGATGGCTGCTCTGAAAGGTCCGTATTCTGCTCACAGTACACTAAACGAAGAATAATCTGCAGCCCACGTAGTGGAACATCATCTTAGTGCCGTGTCAGAAGCTGTGTGCATGCTAGCGCTCGGGGAAGTGTGTGCAGCTCTGGTGATATCTCTTTTCATCCTGAGCCAGTTCTCCTGGCTTCATACACCATTTATCTCGGTGTCAGAGGATAGTAAAATACACTCTACCATGGCAGCCACTCCTGCCTCAGCGGAGGAGAGATTACAGTACATACACACAGTTGTAAAATTGTATTTATGAGCCTTTTTTTATGATTTATATTATATAATGCACCAGCACAATAGTGTAGCTGCACGGTAGGTATTCATACACCTACATGCAACTCTAACTAATGCTAAAGTGACATTCCCTATGTTTTTGGAAGAATGTTAAAATGCACTAAGCATGATAAAAAAAGTACTTTATAAACATGTATTGTGATGCACTCTCTATTGAGAGTGAATGAATCTGGTAATGGTTGCTCGAGTAACCAGCATATGGTGTCATAAGGGAAAAGTGTGTTTTTTAAATAAATGAGTGTGGCTTTGCAGTAATGGTAAAAGAAGCACATTGATGACATTTATTATAACATTTAGCCCTCTGCCCATTCAGAAATAGTACAACTGCTGCTTTGTAACCAAAAAATATTTTAAAAATAACAATTTTCAAATTTTCTTATTATTTAACTTTGTGAATTTCACATAAGAGATTTAATTTAATTCCCACTTTACACTTCTTTTCACACTTTATATTAAGCAGCCTAATTTCATTAATGTACCTTTAAGACAGCTTTATTTTGGCTATGTTGCAAAAAAACATTGGAGCATTTTAATTGGTCCATTTATCATAAAATTAGAAACAGTCCCATTTAAATTATGGAAAAAAACGGAGATAAAGATTTTGTGATCTGTACAAAACTGGTTGCTCTTTATTGTGACAAAAAAAAAAAACAGTCCCTGCTATAAAACTACTTATAGTGTGAATTGTATTGTAAACTGCAGATGGTTAGATAGGTGTATATATTTAAACATGCTAACTAAATACATAAAAAAAAAAAACAACAAAGAAAGGGGATTTCCTAAAATAAAGACATAATGATTGAATGAATGGGAGGAACCAGGGAAGAAAAAAGAACAAACAGACTGTGGGTCACTATTGCTGTGGATTAGAGCTTGAGGACCTGCTCTGCAGGAGTGCATGCAGTTTGGAGTAATTGGAGTAAATAGTAGAAGCAAATTGCAGCATATATACAAATGCATGCATTTTATACTGTACATACAATGAAGGGCCATTTTACAGAATCAAAGTGTATTAAAAGCACTAGATCTAAAGTTTGACACACCTTCATTAAGAAATGTAATCCCTGCAAAGTGTTAACATACACACACGCAGAGAAGCTCCCTCTCTCCCCCACACCGCAGCAGTGTGATATATGTGAGGGAGTGTGGAACATGTCGTGTGCCCGGGAGGCGGAGCGGCAGCACGGCTGCTGTGGCGAGATGCTATTCATTTTAAGGGCCGCCGGTCGGGGTAGGGGGGTTGGACTTTAATGGAGTGAGGGTGGCAACACAGAGCGGCTTAATTGTTTGATTGATCGGCCACACTGCCAGGCATATTTCTGAGGCCGTCCCTGCCGATCAATGAGTCAATGAGGGCCCGGCGAAGCGGATCGTTTTACGGCACCAAAATTCAATTAAAGAGGGGTCCACCTGTCCCTAGCCGGGAGTCTATTACACCATCTGAGTGCGAGAAGCCCTCCTCCCATTTAGCCCCCCTACAGGCATCAAAATCCAGGGCTGCTGGCCCAACCCCCCAGCCCAGAGGCAGCGAGGCACACGGGGGCCGGCTTATTGGATTTGTAACAGACGCTACATAGTGTATTGGCCACAAATTGAGTTAGTTTCCTAATCTGTCATTTAAACAAATTATCCTGGGCTGTGATGCATCAGCAGTATTGCTGCTGTACTCCTGAGGCTGGATGAAAAAAAAACAGAGCGTGAAAGAGAGAGAGATAGAGAAAGAGAAAACGTGTGCGAGAGAGAGAAAGAGAGAGAGGAAGAGAGGGAGAGAGGGAAGTGGGGGTGCTAATAGAGACATGAGGGAGACTGACACTTTGGCAGGCTGCGAGTGTAGAAAGGAGAGAGAGGGAATGAGTAAGAGCGATACAGAGGAGTAGGTGCCAGAGGGGAATTTGACAGCTAAGGTGAGCTGATGAGGTGGCAGAAGGGGATGGTCTCATCTAGCTTCTTAAATTGAAAACACAGAAAGGAGCAAAACCAGAAAGCAGCAAATCAATGGTCCTTCCTCACAAGCTCATAGACCCTGAGCAGGGCCAGAAACCAGGGACATCAGTGGAGTGAAGAAGAAGTAAAACGGCTTGCCTGTAGGCTATTGTACAGTAAAGGTCCAGTGCAGAGCTGGATAATAGTGTTGTAAGGACAAATCCAAATAGGTGATGAGTTGCACACAGTGTCAGAGGTCAGGGATCCGCAGGATATTACGGCAGGTGATGGAGCCATATAGGCCAATAAAGACGCCCACTCTGCAGCCTCATTTCGCACAATCTACTGCCTATTAGCAGCTTTTAAACGCATTAAACTTTTATAACCATTCCGCTGACCTTGGACTGCAGTAAGCTGCATTTGCACCTGAAGGACAATTCCCTGCTAGCTCAATACAAGGTAACCTGAACTTGCCACTTGCACTGAACTGGAATTGCACTGGAAAAAACAACTGCAACAACTGCAGCTTCAGAGACACTAGATTGTAAAGAAGAAGTGGGAGCCTCAACTTTAGTTTAAAGCTTCAAAAGGAAAAAGAAGAAAGCTTGGGCTGATGAAAGGAAATCTTTCATTATTGGCCTGAGTCCAGCTTTGGGCTCCCCACAGTTCACACTCCCATGCTTCAAAGGGGGTTCCTACACTACCTCGGGGACAACAGGGCTTATTCTGCTAATCACAGTCTGCAAGTGAGTAAAACAAAGCAAAACACTTTTATACAGGTGACAGTAATTGGGATCAAATCTGATCTACAGTGGGAATGTATAAACTGCACAAAATCTTTTATTCTGGCTAAACAAAAAAAATATTTTTTTAAATATTAAAAAATAAAAGACAAAGTGAAACAGGACTACAAGGGAGAGATTTTATTGCCATTTTCAACAGCTTGAAAAAATGGAGCGAATTAAAAATGATTGGGACATACAGTCGAATGGAACAGTCAAGCTATGTGTAAGAAATAAGTAGATTCCAATCCTGGTCCAATTAATCCAGCTGATTCAACTAATCAGCTAACTAAACTCTCCTGAGTTTCAGTAAAGAAGGTGGACAAAAAAGTTAGTTACAGTACGGAGAGCTCCTGAGATTAAGCAGGAAAGTGGGAGGTTAAAGCAGGAAACACTAAAATGTGCAGAGCAAGGGTGCCTCCAAGGGCAGGGTCGTAAAAAACTTCTCAAATCTGTACGCAGTGTACTCTATAAATAATACTTAATTTTAAACGGCTACAAAAGTTCTACAAAAATCTTTAGTCAAACAATAAAATTGCATTTCCTGAAAGAAAGCTAGGCATTTACACACAGCTAAAGAGATTTCCACTAGTTGCAATTAGGCCTCATATTCTTCGTAATATATATTTGTTTATTTATCAATTTCAAATTGAATTACATTTTCGCCCCTCCCTTTTTGGAGGCCCACTAATTTGGACTACCCTAATCATTGGTAATGTCTCAATCACTAGAAGACCGCAGACTAGTACATGCCTCCTCTGACACATATAAACTCAGACTCCACTACTGGGTAGCAGTGGGTAGTTCTGATACATCAGCTAACAGATATCTCCTTGGGATCGATGTGAGGAGAGCACACCATCTATCCATTCAGAGAACTGTGCTCTCTTGTACAACAACTGGCTCTCCTCCGATCATAGTATCTGTGGCTTAGTCCACCGGACCACTCGGAGCCCCTATCTTCATATCTTATTGTAACTATAAGTCATGATGTAAACATACTCAAAATTTTCAGATCAAATTTAAAAAACACTGCCTTAATTTATTCAGCTTCCTTACGAGAAAAAAAAAATCAATCCAATAAAGGTTTCTGCATAAAGGACAGCAGGCTGACTTGATCACATGGGCTGCAGTGTGATCCTGTGTTTCTAGTACATGTGTACCCTCCTCCTGTAAGTCCTGCAGAAATCGATTGGACAGAACCTTTTCCTTCAAAGGCACCGGCACTTTCAGGCCCTGGCCATCGCACCACCTGGGTGGATTGATTTCCATCAGTGATGATCAGGCATTAGCATGCTGAAAAGCTGAAAAGTGCTGAGCATAGACCACCTCTCCTCCTCTGTTCCCCTGCTCACAATTGACCAGCAGCAGCAGCCCGTACATCAGCAGTGGACAGAGTAGCGCATTCCTTCCATGCCAACAGAGGTACTCTTTAATGGAGGTCATTAAAGTTTCATGAAAGCAGTTCAGCAATGTGGGGCTAAACGCTGGAGGAATTAGGTGGCTTAAATGCACCACAGCAGCCATTTATCCTCTTACAACATTTTCCTCTAACCACAAATCCCAATTTTCCAAATGTATAGATGCTAGTGGTGTACAGGTTTGTGTATTCATACTGGACTGTCAAATGTCATATTTTGTTGCACCCAGTTGTGTGAAAAATATAGGTATAGCTGTAGACAAAGCAGGGCTTTGGTAGTTCCGTATTTTTTTTTTCTTTTAAGATTAAATGTTCTACACCTTTTGGAATCAACCACATTTAAAACACTGTTTTAAATTCCTGTGCAGATTTAGAAGCTTCTTTTTGTTACCAGTGTTCACTAACTCAGCTGATACATTCTGTACAGGGCTGAGTGATGTACTTCTGAGAGGGGTATTCAGTTAGTGGTGTTAAATGTGTCTATTCGCCATCCTCTGCAAGATGCATTAGTTTTACACATTCCAGACAAATCACATATACTATGATCTGCTAAAATGACTGGATGACCACATTGCATACTTTGGCTAAAAATCATCTGATAGCAACATATATACATCGCTGTTCATTTCCTCCATCTCTAGTAATGGTAAGATAGCATTTTTCACTTTTCCTGCTGCATGTAAAAAAAAAATGCCTCAAGTGGGTTCACTTTCTTTTTTTCTTTCTTTATTATTTAAGTACCACAGTTATGTTGGCAGTGACAAAAGCATTTTTGTTATTTTCTGTCCTTAATCCATTTTATTTTAAATGATGATAACGTGTCGGCATTGTAGTTGTAGGGAGTGTGTGCAGAAACATTAGTATTTTACTACTTAACATACTACGGACTGTTGCAGCTATTTGTATATGACCCTGATTTAAATGAAATGAAACCCTATTAATGCTTTGCTGCTTTTTTGCCATTGTATCAACCTTCCACCAAACAATAAGCTCCAAATAGTGTGAAGACACAGCCCTAATAGATATTATAATGCTGATGTGGACAGAAGATTTTCAGGGCAGCTTAGCTGAGCCGTTTTCTGTCGATGATCACAAACCAACTACAATCCACCCCCCAACTACAAACATACAAGAGGTCAGCTTTCATCTACATCTTCAGTCTTAATGAGGACAGACCGAAACGATGGAAGCGGAGCAGAAAGCATTTTCTATGAGCTTTAAACTGTTCAATTAGTAAAGACATCACAGTAACCTTTAGAAATGAGGTGCTTCCAGGCTGAACACTAGAACCTGTCAATACTCTGAACAGGGTCAAAAAATCAATGTGCCTCATGTTACTGCAGCCATGGCTCTTCCACCATCGCCCTGCATCTTTTTTACTTCCAGCATGATTCCCTTCCCTCTCTGGAAAAGAGAAACTCATCTCTGCAACTAAAAGCTATTTCTGTCAGCTGCTGCACAGTGGCATGGCTTTCCTCCAAAGATAGAAATCAGTAAATATATATCTCCTACACAACATCATCCTCTGTCCCATATTTCCCACTGTGTAATGCCCCCCAAAAGAATGAATGAATAAACTTGTGCAATCTGTTTTAGCTCCAGTGCACATCTACCATTTATACACTCAGCCTCCAGTGAATCTCCAAGCAACCACAGCTAAATCTCTGCACGACAGATGCCCCATTGAAAGCTGTGCGAGATACACACAGTAAAACGAAGATAAGGAGATGAGGCAGAGATAAAAATGGATAATACTGATACTATTTGAAGTGTTTCCTTAACATGCTGATCTGCTTCAATGAAAATAAAGCAGCCTCTTTGTCCAAAGCACGAAAAATAGATGTAAAAATTAAGATGATAATGCTGGTATACTAACTTGGATACTAGTGCTTATACACTGGGAGTGCAGAATAATATAGGAATGATGTGGCATGACATCAGCGGTATGGGAGGGTGTAATGCATAACGTGTAATTTAACACAGTGAAGCTAAATAAAATATGTTTTGTATACATGTCAAATGTTTAAAAATATAATTAGGATGGATTTTTTAACAGATCTTTGTCAGATATTTGATTGTTCACATTGTAATATTTTATCTCTAATTTGAATATTGTCTGTGTATGCTCTGTCTGCTACCTTCTTCTCTTAAAGTTTGAAAAGCAAACAAAAAGTTTGAACACGTGAAATAAAAGCAAGTCTGACCTTTTTAGCTGAAACTCTTTCCTCTACAGGGGCTTCAGCAGGCTGTAAAGACTGGGTCTTTCTCCATCCATACCAAACTAATCCATAAAACAAGAGCAATGATGTTACCATTTATTATCTTTTTAAATAAAGTTAGATGTTAAACACACACTGCTACCAAAATGGAGATATAATGTTTTTTTGCAAACAGTGTCTCCAAGTCATCATATTTACACAACTGTACACAACAGTAATAGCTAGAAAGCCTTCTTAATTTCTAATCATTTACCAGTGTTTCATGGCAAATCTAACCAAAATATGTCCAACCTTTTTTTGCGTCCTATGTTGTCATTGTTAGCATTGTTTAAGGTTAGCATTGTTAGCGTATTATATATAATATTTTACAACCCAAACACAATGAAAATGTCCACAGAAGTTGAAAATTACTGTGTGTATGACTGATTTAATGACACAAATAGATGTTTTTACTACTGTCTCTGTCAGGGCCGCCGCTCTGCATACGCAGACAACGCAGCCAGCGTTAGGCCTCAACCATTTTGCAGTTGCAGGGAGCCAAATTGACTGAGAATGAAATGTGTTGAAATTATGACATTATTAAATTTAAAACCCAATGTGAATTATTTATGATACGCTCATCTTTTTTGTCTTTAAACATTGCATGGGGCACCTACTCTACTACTTAAAAGCGGCACGTTATTATTTTTGTGCATAATATAATGCCCCCACCCCTATTGCCTGAAATGGCACGGCTCGGTTTGCTCTGTTGGTTGTTGCCAGATGTGACATTTTCCAGTCAAATAAATAATCAAAAAATGCATGGAGGCGCTAAATCTTGCGCATGTTTAACCATTTTTAAAGTGTATGTGGCCATTCTATACAAAAACTTGTCCAGTGCAATATTTGTGTAAGTTAAAAACTTAAAATAAAATAAACAAATAGGATGAAAAATCGTAACTTATCTGGCAACCTTAGTCCTAACTAAAGTAGCAACGCTACTTGAGTTTGGCAGGAGACAAGTTCACCGCGCGAAGTTGCTACTAAATGGTAATTCAACTATGAAGCGACGGTTTGAGTCTGGAGCTGAGAAGAAGAAAAAGAAGCAGAAAGATGAGGCCCATGCATCCCTTTCTGGTGAGTAACTTCGAAGATAAAGGTTTAAATAGTTACGTTGGCTTTGCTGATTTGGTAGCTTTAAACGCTTAACTAGAAACTAATCTGGGTATTGCAAGGCACGTGGTACGTTTGCAAATAGTAGTAGTGTAGTTTGAAGATTTTTAGTGACTTTAATAAAAAATTAATAAACAGAGTAGCCTACCTATTGACTAATGCCGTCAGTGCACTATCCAAATGGTCTGTATGACAGCAGGATCAGACAGCTCTATAGATTTTGACAGGCTGATATAAATACACCACGAATATAAACGATAATTTCATAACCTTTAAGGCTGGCTTGTGTAAATGACGTGTCCACTGCTTAAAATAGACATGCATCGTTTCATTTATTATTTATACATTATAAATAGTACTCTTGTGCTGTTCTTCACTGTTATTGGCCTTACTTATAACGTTGTAAATATTCACAGTTACATGTGTAATTTTAATAAATAGTAAAATTTTGCGTAAACCTTTTGTGTTTGTGTGTGTGTGTTTTTTTTTTTTTTTTTGGGGGGGGGGGCCTCCCTGACCAGTTATGCTTAGGGCCTCCAAAACCTTAGCAGCGGCCCTGGTCTCTGTGCAGTTAATAAGACTAAATGTGGTTATTTGTACAAATTTGGTTCCACCCTAAAAGGTGCAGTATTTACACATTCTAATTGCTTGAGAAAATTATTAAATTCTACTTTATATTATTACTAAATTATAGGTTTTTGTCATATACAGTATGTCTAATATTTTGAAATGATTGCACACAACGAGACCATAACGTAGAATGTATAATGGGTGATGGTACTGAAATAAGTAAATTGGAAATTTTATTTCATTTGACACATCTATAAATATAGCTTTAATTTCCACATTATTAAAATAAGATGCTCCAGTGTTTACTCTATAATAGATATATTTAAACTACTGCAAACTGGAAGCAGACCCCAGTTTCTATATAAGTTTTTATGAAGTAGTGCATCATGTCAGAATAATATTTTGAGGACTACAAATGACAGCGTTGTTTCTAATAATGAGCTTCAGTCTGTTTCAGCTTAACACAAGCCCCCCTACTGACACATCATCCCCTTCCACATCTTCTCTCCCTCTATCTCTCTCTGTGTCTGTGTGTGTCCAAGTCTCTCCCTTAGGCGTCCTCATACACCATATACAGCACAATGAATACCCCCCCCCAGTGTTCTCACTCACTCACACATACAGACATACTAACTCAGCCCTGTCTGTCTGACAGTGTTTGGGGGTCCCAGAGCAGGTGGTGAATCTCCTCCATGAGGGACAAACATGATGGGCATGTGTGTGTGCTTGTGAGAGAGCATGCCCCCCGTGGGGCTCCTCGCCTGTCACACCACACACCAACACCAGACAGTTGTCACCGACCTCTCACCCCATCACCATCCTGACGGGTCACCCTAAACACTGTCACACTGATAACACAGATAAAACACACACTGAATCTTAACTCTTTTACATAAAATACTATTTACACAGGCAAATGAATATTCCAATATAAAACAGGGCAACTGTCATGTTTACAAATGATTTAAAAAAAAAAAAAAAAAAAAAAACAAGGCACTATTATTTGTATTATTATTTTTTTTTACCTAACCATCTACAGTGAAGGTAGGGTGCTAATAGCTAAACGTTATGCAGCCAACAATCAAAATCAGCACATAAAATGAAACTTAAAAAATGAAATACACTGACATGGCAAAAATCATGGGATAATAATGTGGTAAATTTTATTATGCAGTGTTACCTAAGGTGCTATCTTGTACTTGAGCTCCAGCACTGCCCAGCATGCTCATGGTAAATAGACATGAATTATCAGGATTTCGAGCAAGGCCTGATTGAGTGAGGGTCAGATTAAGGGGAACATTGTATTTCTGAAGATGTGCTGGCACTTGACATTCATCCATCCACACTCACATGTACATCAGGGAATATGTTAGAAAAGGCATTACCACCCACAGTGGACAGTGCAGTGGCTTGTAATGATTGTGACTGAGGGCATTAGGCTAGAATTTTCTGTGCAGACAGACAAGTGACTCTTGCAAAAATAATATTTAAAGCAATGCTGGAGGCTCTAAACACATTTCACACAGCAGCGTAGCATTGTTTACCTTATCATCAAAATTTATTTTCTCTGTGAATGATCACAAGATAGTATAAAGTAGGGATGGGCAATTTTTAGGGATGGGCAATAATCCAAAATTATTCAAAATCTAATTGAGAGCATCTAACCAAATTAATCTTGCTCATGTCAATTATTTCGATTTTCTTTTTTTTTTTTTAATTAATAATTTTTCTAATGTGTGTACCCTAAATACGGTACCACCACATGTAAAGTTGTGACTGAACCCCGTTCAATTTACAACAAAGGCTGTGTTCACATTACCAGGCTGAGAATTACTTAAATCAGATTTTGTTTTGCTCAATGAATGTGCCAAATCCATTTTTTTCAAATCCGATTTTTCCAAAAAAAGACTCCACATATGAGCTGCTAACGCATCCATTTTCCTTTATAAAGCTACAAGTCGTCTCTCAAATATAACATTAGTAGTTGTTGGTGAAGACGGCGATGTTTACGCACATATCAATGTGCGCATGTGAGGCGTTTCAGGAGCAGATTCATTCACATTACACACAGATACAGGTTGCTTACATTTGTGAATGTAAATCGTCAAAATAGCCAAATTCGATCTGAGCAAAAAATCTGATTTAAGCAATGTGGCTTGTGATGTGAATGGAGCCAAAAAACAACCTAAACTCAAACACAGAACCAATTAGGCAACTCAAGCAGAATGGGGCAAAGAAAAATGCATTGTCTGTCATTTGTTAAAATAATAATTCCATAATAATAATAATCAAGGAAAAACATTAACTGTGATAATGATTTGTGATATTGATCTCAACATCTGTTTAAAAAAAAAGCATAAAATAAACAAATACATATTGTTTTTTTTTTTTTTTTTTTACAATTTGTGTCATCAGGACACATTTAGCTTTTTTTTGCAAACACAACTGGACATTTCCTCAGTGTCAGGACATCTGCACTCCTCAGTCAGTCAGTGAACACAGGCAATCAGAAGTAAGCAGCCCTGCAGAGAGAGAAAGAGAGAGAGAAAAAGAAAGAAAGAAAAAGAGAGAGAGAGATAATTGCTCTCCTCCATGCAAACACATAAATCTCTTTAACCTGCGCTAATTACTCCAGACTAATCTCAGCATTCAATGAATAAAACGCCATGCACTGCATTACATTTGCTTTCTGTGCACATTTACCACAATAAATATAAGCCAAATGCGTGTCACCACACATTCACAGCCCATTGAGTTGTATTTAATACTGAACATTATGAAAAGCCAGAATCAGACTGTATACAATTGTGTGTAGTGCTTTAGCATTCATGTTTTCGTAGTCCTGTGTTTTAATATCAGTACCAGATTTGCTCATATAAACATTTCATGTCTGAAATCCAATCACTTTGCCTGCCTGTTCATCAGCCCTTTATGTTATTTGAATATTTCAAAATGAAATAATGGGTCATTATCTAAATTCTGTGCCTTTACAAACATGACTTTATATTTTTGATTATTAATTATATTATAGACTTACAGTGGTGGGCAAATGTATTATAAAGAATCTTGTCCACAGACTCTTACTGATGTGATGTAGCATAGTTTAATTCTGACATTCTAATTTTCTAAAAGCAGTTAATTTTATCCAGGCTAAACTGCAGACATGGCAAAAAAATCTTACAACTTGTCACAAAGGCACAGCTCTGGTGTCTGACGCACACAGAGGAAGTGAAATAGGAGATCAAGAGACAAATATGAGCTCACAAAGCCTGTACATACACAAAAACGTGACCAAGTGTGTATAAGCGTGTGTAATCCAAGTGATGCACAGAGGGCATTAGCAGATCCATTTACGCCAGCCAAGCCAAAGCTCAGCACCATTCATACAGTATTTCCAGTCCATTGAGAACATGAAGACCTGATATCTAAATGTATACTTTGTGTATACTGAAACCTACATTTTGGATAGACTAACTTATTTGTCCCTTAAGCCCAACACCAATTAATACACTATATAGGTTTTATCACTGAGACATCAACAAGTCATTCAGAGTGGCTTGATGTGAAATTGTGCATTATAGAAAAAACTTACAGACAGTGGTGGTGAATGAGCAGATATCTGAAATATTTTGTGATTTGTGATCTAACTGGGGTAGGCAATTGGGCTTTGACGGGTGATGTCACACTATTAGTGTGTAGAGCCACACTGAAGATATTCTGAAAACAGGCTGTACTGGAGTCAGCCTTATTTTAGTTCACTTTCCCTTGTGGTGCATTAATGTGTGGTTATTTCTAAATTAGCTTGCTAACGCTAACATTACAGTCATGCATTGTGTCAAGTAGAGGTGTCGGGTATCGAAGTACAAATTCTTTTTGTTACCTAACTTAAGAAGAAATAAATTTTTATTAGAAATTATGTAATCTACATATTACTGGAGTAAGTATTTTTCAGATGACTTCTACTACTACATTTACATTTTTAAAATATCCTTGATACTCCTATTTCAATCAACTTGTTTTTATTCTGGCTTCTCATCATTTGAAGAAAAAAAACCTCCAGATAATTCTCTCCATCCACTCTGAGCAAAACATCCTAACTAAGCTATGTTAATATATTTCCATTGTACAGAAATGCATTCATTTTCAATGAGCATATATGCAGCTGAAACAGGGAGCCTAGTCAATCCCAAATTTTAACAATTATCATTTTATTAAAGCAATGTAATACAAGTAAAGCCTGCTGTGCTAAGTATAACTTATTTAGACACTTGACCTCTGAAAACTCATGTATAGTTATTACACCAAATGATTATGAATACAGTGCCTGATGTCTGAGACAAACTTTTACCATGTATTGAGAGGATTTTTGGTCTGAAACAAGTTCTTAAATGAAATTACAATCATTAAAATAGTGGAGACAAAGCAATCAACGTTTATTAAAAGTTTTGAATGGTTGGGGCTCTGTATTTACACTTTCAGATGAAATGTGCTTCTCACTTATAATAATATTAATTAATTAATTCATTAAATAATCTAATAATTATTATAATTTAAATGTCCTTTTCTACATTGCAAGCCAACAGTACAGGCAGGCTATAAGAGACAGATTTACCACAGGTTTGAGAAGATTCTGGTTCTGAAACCCCTACTAAACCCCTAAGCTGACATCATGTTAAAAAAAAAAATGTGTGGCCACGACTTAAGGCGTGGAAATGAGGTCCTGAGGTGTGGCAACGACTTATTAAGGCATGGGAATGAGATAATTAAGGCGTAGGACGGAGTTTATTTAATCATAGCCATTAAGGCGTGGCCACAAGATTCTTTTGTTTACAGTTAACAAAGCAAGCAGCTCTCAGGGTTTATGCACAATATGACTGCGTTAAGAAGGTAAACGGTTCTGCGTCTGAGACCGTCAGCTTTTAGTATCAGAATTAAGTGTCTTTTACTTAGAATTAAACCATGTCTCACTGCAAGATATTCAAAAATATCACCATAATTCATTACAAGATAAAAAGAAAAAGAAACCAATTCACTCTCTATTTTCTTACAAAAGATTACACTTGGATTGGAGCTCTGATGTAATATTCAGCTTCTTTATGGGCATTAATTTACAAAAAAACAAGCTTTATTATTCTCTGTCTATAACTTTATCTTGAATTATCTAATTCCCATACATTAGGATCTCGTTTCCACGCCTTAATAAGTCCTGGCAATGCATTATTATTATTATTATTTTTTAAACATAATGTCACCTTAGAGGCTCTGAAGAAACCTGTTCTTAAAAATCACAGAAAATTAAAATAGTTCCCAAAGATAATGTATTTGTTCAGGCCCTTTCACATGTATCCAAATATTTACAAAGATTAAGTCTGCAGTGCTAAGCTCAGGTTTCCTACAGAAGCTTACCTTTAGTGTTAGAAGAGTCCGGCTGTGTTGTTTTGGTGCTTCAGCTGAAATGGTAGAAATGTCTGTGGGGGTTTAAAGCCTGGTTTCAGAAGTGTTTATCTACAGGTGTAATTTTCAGGTAACGTGAGGCTGGAGTTAGCACAAACAGCATTTCAGCTAGTTGTAGTCAGGTCGTGTTTATCAGTGTTGTTAATAAATGTGAAGTAGTCTCTGATACACTCGCTCAGTTCACTATTAGACATGAGCTTTTAGCTGTGTTGTTTTTAGCTGTTAGCATTTTATCCCAATAAACCCGAGGACTGGATAAATAAACTTCCAAACATGACCTGGGTGCCTCTGAATCCTGCCTAAATAGACAGCATAGTTCTTGCGTTTGAGACACAGACGTAATGGCGTCCCTGCTCAAGCACACCTGATTCAACTCACCTGTTAATTACTCACGTGAACACCTGCTGCGCGCGCAGCTCAGTTACACTGTGACTTACCACAGCTCAACAGACCGGACAAGACGCAGAGACAGAGACACACGACTGCGTCTAAAAACCAAGAAATGCTGCCTATTTAGGAAGACACCCAGTAATGTCTAAATCCCTGAAGTTTATTAATTAACAACCTTAAAACAACCTTTATTTATTATTGACTAATAGGCATCAGTTAATGTTGAAATTCTGATATTGTGTCAATGTTCATTTAACGGTTTTAAATGGTTGGGGCTCTGACTCTGTGAAAGATGCTTGCCACAAATAATAATATTAATTTTAATAAGTATTATTTAAATATCTATTTTTATATTGCAACACCACACAACAGCTATATAAGAATAGAACACAAACAATATATAAATACATAGATCTTTTTTGTAGCCAAGTTTTAGATTTTTAAATGTAAAATTATCAGGCAAAATACCCTTTACTGTTGCTATTATATATAATGATTTAGTAGAGCCTACTTAAAAAATAAACATTATTAAAACTGCTAAAGCATGTAAGTACTTTGAGATATTTGTGTAGTTCTGTATCTCCCTAGCAGTATTTCTATATCATGCACCAAGATGACATAGTTACTTTGCAGAAGTAATCTGATTACTGATCACCCCTTTAAAATGTAACTTCGTTACTTTATGGATTGCTTGATTTTAAAAGTAACTAAGTTACTGCTGCCTCAACATGATGGTTTTGCCAAAACTCACTTTACTGGAAGCTTTGCTCCACCTTTGGGGCTTGTTCTGTAAGTGTGCTGCTGCAACTCCAAATCTTCCAAACAAATTTGACTTGTTTTTTTTTTTAAGCTGGGTAACACTTTGTTGCCAGCACAGTGACAATCCAACATTGATATTGATCTTTAGCTGATACAAATTCCAGAATTCCAGAATAGTGTCAAATAATGTATTTCCAGCTAGAAAAGGTGTATCTCTCTCCTCCCTCCAGTGTTTGTGTCGCTGCGTAGTGTTACATGTGTATCGCATAGGCCAGACGTCTCTTCCCGAGACACAAGAAGAAAGTAAAATATACTGTAGCGAATTTGCAGTAATGTCCTTTTTTAATGACTGTTAAAAATGCACTGGTGTGTTTAGGGTATATGACAAGCATATAATTGGGGAAGTGTATGTGTCTGAAGTTTTGTATGCGTCTAATGTTTAATTTGTAATATATTTGTAGTTTTCAGTAAAAATAGAAAAAAAGAAAGTTTGCCTACAGCATATCCTACATGCAAAAATCCATTTTATTCAGTTATTGAAGCAAGTTCAACTTAAACAGCTTCTGGCTATGAAGTTCTTAACTTTTTTATTTTTGATGGGACTCCAAAACTGAAGATGAAAAGGGCTGGGGACAGAAAAGCTGTCAGTGTCCTGAGGATCAAAGGGCAAGACTTGTGTGAGAGATAACACAGCACAACCTCGCTCACCCTATTTCTCTCTCTCTCTCATGCGCACACACAGATATGGGTTCAGTAGCAACTCAGAAGTGTGCTGCATATAGTTTAAGGAAAGTAAGGCAGAGCTGCATTGCAGTGGCCCCTCTCTCATCCCTCAGCAGACTAGTCCAAGATACTGCGGATTTATCCTCCCTACATGCAGAGGCAGAAAACAGCAGACTGGCTACTTTCACTACTTTAACTTTCAATTAGGCATTTCCACAAATAAAAGTCCAGACTTTAAATCAAATCTCAATCAAATTGTCCATCTTTCAAATTGTCCAGTTAGTTTTGGTTTCACACTACAGTTTTAGCAAACTCACTAAAGAACTTTGCTACATCCTGTCATCATCCTCGGTCTCTTTCTATTTTACACTGATTGTTATGCTGCGCTCAAGTGCTAGTCGGAATATCCCTCATCCTACTTGCAAAGTCAGTTTGATGTGCATGTCACAATCAAGTGCTATGTTTGTTTTCACCTGCTTTCTGAGGAAACAGCACTAGCAGAGGAGTCTGTTTTTCTATAGATAGAACAATAAATAACATTCCTTTATATTAAGTTAAATGCACACAAAATACACAATAAATTAATGTGCACAAACAAGTATTATTACCATTCATTATTGATTCTGTCTTCTTTCCAGCCATGTTGAAATGTAAAAGTCATCTGAACTGGAGAACTTAAGTATTAACCGTATGTTTCCTGTAGTCTCTGAGAGGTCCAGCAGACTAAGGCTATGTTCACATTACAAGCCACATTGCAAAGATCGAATTTGGATCCAAATGTAAGTGACCTGTGTCTGTGTGTAATGTGAACGAATCTGAACCTCACCTTCTTTACCGACAACAAAAAATGTCATATTTGAGAGACGACTCATAGCTTTATAAAAGGGAAACGGATGAGTTAGCAGCTCATATGTGGAGCATCTTTGCTGGAGTGGAGAGCAAACAGCTGGTCTGAAGTTCATGCTCAGGTTGAGGAGGTGAAAAAAGGCCAGGCGGTTTGCTTTTGCTGTTTTTTTGAAGCTATAGCTGCACAGCTGCACCAAGAGATGTGTGGGTATGAGAGAACAGCAAGTAGTACATGCGTAAAAGCAAATAGATGCATGAATTCCGATTTGACTGTTCACATTCATGTTGCATGTCCCTGGACAGGATACGTATCCAATTTAGGACCACGTAGTCCTACATTTATATAACCAAGCTGAATTGACTCAAATCTAATTTTTTTTATCTTAACCACATTGAGCAAAAAAAATCAGATTTAAGTCACTTCAGCCTAGTACTAGTGTGAACGTAGTCTAAGACTCTGTCACTATAGAAAAAAAAAAGATAGGAAAACTATTTGCATTATTACCCTAATTCCAACAGCACATGAATTCAGCATTAGTTGGCACAGCTGTTGCTGTGCAGAATTCCCGTCCAAAATCAAACGGGATGCTCATCACTCAGCAGAATGAGTGCAACATATTTACCTCCTTCCTTTTATTTCTATTCATAAATAAAGGTTGATGTCCAGTTACAGCGGATTAACAGGAGAGTCAGTTTTTAGCACATGTTCAGTCAGGACGAAACAAGATAATTAAGAAATCAGATTTGAGGGTAATCTACTGAATTTAGTCAAAGTCAAAAGTCAAAGTCAAAGTGTTTTTTATTGTCATTTCAGCTATATACAGAGTACACAGTGAAATGAAACAATGTTCCTCCAGGGACCATGGTGCATATAAACACAGTGTAGACAGAACAATAGTGCAACAGTACAAAAGTGCAGACAAACAATACAACACAATACAGACAACGAATAATAAATAACAAGACAGTGTGCAAATTATGCAGTGTGCAAAAAAGACCAGTGAGGTAGTAATTACCTCCATTACGCAGTGTGCAATAGAGTCCAGTGAGGTAGTAGGGTTTTTTAGTGCTTTCATTTTCTGGGGTAAGTGGGGTAAGAGTGACAGTGGTGTATGTACAGAAAAACCATCAGTTCAGTCTCTGCAGTTGAGGAGTCTGATGGCTTGGGGGTAGAAGCTGTTGCAGAATCTGGTCGTGCTGGACCGGATGCTGCAGTACCTTCTTCCCGAAGGCAGGAGGGAGAGCAGTTCGTGTGAAGGATGGGTGGGGTCATTCACAATGCTGGTTGCTTTGCGGATGCTGCGGGTGGTGTAAATGTCCGTGATGGAGGGGAGAGAGACGCCGATGATCCTCTCAGCTGTCCTCACAATACGCTGGAGGGTCTTGCGGTCAGAGACGGTGCAGGTCCCAAACCAGGCAGTGATGCAGCTGCTCCACTCTATACCACTCTATGACCTGCAGGCACACAAAGTTGCATGTCTGTTGCATGTCCACAGATCTGACATGTACTGTATTTCGTATGAAAATAGGAAAGTACATTAAATCTAAAAATATGAAAGCCCTGAAAATCTAGATCTTCATCACATTGAGGGGGGAATTGAGAGATTTGAGTCACTTCAGTGAGGTAAATTGAATGTACCCATATAGATCAGGGGAAGGGAGAATGTGTTTAAAGCTGTACAAATCTGTATGGTGTGCTGACTGTAGAAGCAAAAACAGATGAAAATCAATGCAAAATCTCAGACATTTTGAGCAATTATAAATCCCATAAATAAGAGAACATGTCCAAGAAAAACAGCACTGGAGCTAAAGGTGTGATAATTAGCTTAGTCTGACGTTAAATAGCAGGTAAAGCTCTGGAGGCTTTGAAGTAAGCTCTGAATCCATTCCTCATCTTCATAAAGCCTGATTAAGCAGCTCTGCCTGATAACAGCAGTCAACACCTGAAGTAAGTCACTTTTAATCCTCGACAGGGTGGGTTATTTCGGCTTACGGGGTCCGTCCACAGGAAGTATGAGCCGATACGCCACAATATCAATTGCTTAAAAGTTGTGCCGGCAGACACAACAGGTTCTGTTGGGTCTGTCTGTCTGTGTGCAGGATTAGTGCAGGTTGAGTACAGCACAGATGAGATGAGTTGAGTCGAAACACTTTTGGCCCACTTTTATCCCTGCAGGCCGTAGGTAGAACCCCTCCCAGCCCCACCCCCCTGTCCGGCAGACCGGTGTGGCCCTAATCCTCCAGCCCACACTGACACCATTTCTCCTCTATGCATGCTTTTATACACACAGTGCAGGAGAGCACATACCTAACTAAAGTCAGGTCAGCAGGATTTCACTCGCTGAGTCACATGCATATGTACTGTATATTCCACAGCGGTTGAGTGGCTGGTCGGGGGATTATCTCTCAGAATGGTTACATCAGCTACAGAACATGAGCTATTAACCCACATACTGCAGACCCAGCCATGCTACACCACACACTCCCTCTGATCTGCTAATAGAGAAGAAGAATCAGGAAAAATTTGTAGTGGCTGGGGAGTTCAGGCACGCTTACAGCACAAGCTGGAAGCCCAGCATTAGCAGTTTTGTTTTTCCGCAGTAGGAGTGTCAGTTAAACTGCATTGATTTTTAAATGTTGGAATAAACTGTAATTGATTATAATAAAATACAATAATAATATGCAATAATTTTCTAAATTCTAAAGTCTATTTTTGTCTGTATTCTGCTACTGTGTAAATAATTTATCATGTCTAATAAAAATACAATCAAATTACAGTTGTATTATATTAAAATATACATCCCGAAAAAAAAAAAAAAAGTTGAGACAGTATGGGATCAGTGTTATGTCAGTGTTTCTAACATTTACTTTGACTTTTATTTCACTGCATACAGTTTGAACTCAAGATACCATATGTTATGTTTCTCTGGTCATCTTCATTTTATATTACTGTATTTTTCGCACTGTAAGGTGCACCTACAATTTTTAAGAAAATTAAAGTTTTTTAAGTGCACCTTATAGTGTGAAAAATACGGTATACATTAATTTCTGCATTTAAAGCACACAAAACACATTCCAAATTGGGACAGGGCCCAGCCACGACCACCATGTACAGAAGCAGTTTCAACTTCTCTGGGCTCTGAGGCATCTAGGATGGACCATCACACATTAAAAAAAAAAAAAAAAAAAAAAGGACTGTGGTCAGAGAAATTAGAATTCCATATCTTCTTTTGAAAAAAATGGACACTGTGGTCTCTGATCAGAGAACAAAACAGAAAATCCAAAGTGTTAATTAACAGCAACAAGTCCAAAATCTAGTGTATTTTATGGTATAGGGTTGGTATCAGTGTACTTCTGTGATGTACTTCTGCAGAATTAATGCAGAAAAGTCTTTTGATATATTTTAGCAACATATCGTTCTTCAAGGACATACACACAGTTTTCAACAAGACAATGCAAAACCACATGCTGCACACGTTAGAAAGACATGGCTGTGGAAGAAGACGGTACGGTTACTGGACTGGTGTCCTAACCCGATAGAGATTGTGTGGAAAGTTTTGAAATAAAAAAAATGTAGCAAACACATTTGTAATATTTTTCATCCTATAAACATAAAAAGAGAAATATGTTCATTCATTGTTTTTAATCGTATGCAATATCTATTATTAAATATATTTTATTATATATTTTCTAAAATATCACAGTAAACAATATATAGAACAAAAGTTCAGTTTTTAATTAACATTACCTCAGACAGAAGCATTGAAATCGATCAAGCTTGACTCTAACCTGAGATTGAGGGTATAAGACAAAAACAAAACAGTTTATGGGATTAAGAACAATCTTCAGAAACAATGTTTTTATTATTTATTTGCATTTTTCCCACACTGTCCCAACCTTTTCTGATTTCAATTTGTACAATTTTATGTCTCGTAATTTTCCAGAAGATGCCTAACCAAACTGGATCAGTGTGACTGCAAAGAGTCACAGTGCAGGTACATTTATCTGTACAGAAAAGTTTATTTTCCCTGGAAAGCTCCAAAATTTATAAGCAGAAAAGCTCAATCCGAGTTTCCGACACGTCTTCAGAGTCTTCAGCGGCTGTCAGTGTTTGTCTCAGTGTGTGAGAACCGTTTTCAGGAGCAGGCGTTCCTCCCTGTCAGCGAGGATATATGCGGAGTGCAGACACGAGGCTTGCTGAATAATAAACCCACAGCAGCTCTCAGTAGACAACAGTTCCAAATTTACAGCGTTAACTGCTTTCACCCTACTTTAACTAGTTTTCTCCTCACCTGACCCTCGTTTTCTGAAAGAGAGAGAAAAGAAAGAAAGAAAGATCATCCAGCACGGCCGCTCAGCAGAAAGAGCATTTTAAAAATTAAAAACAACATTAAAAAAATGTCTCTGCATTGTTCTCCTAAAACTGTCTGGTGTATTTGTGTTCCCAGATGTTTTTGGTGGTCGACAGGGTAGCATGGAGATTTCACGCCTCATTCATTAGGCCACTGCTCATCCTAACCAGTGACGGCTATAAAAGCACACTGAAAATGTCAAGATTCAAGATTTCACTGTCACGTCACAGAGTACAGGTGTACATGTGAGTGAAACACTAGGGTGCAGCTTCCAACAATTGCGCAGGGAACAGTATTTACAACACGTAGAATAATAAAATAAAATAGAATATACAGATAACTTTACAATACACACAATGTACACAATACACACAATAACAATGCACACAATAACTTACACTATAGACATACTGACATATGGTATTGCACAGAAATATGTTAAGTAAGACTGAATATATAAATATACAATGCTGTATAGATGTGCAGATATCTAGAGTGTGTGTGTGTGGAAGTGAGGAAATAGTCCAATAAGTGCAGGTACAGAATGACTTGTGTGGGAAGTACAGGGTGCAGAATGTTGTATGTAGGATGATATGGAAAAGTCTAGTAGGTGAAGTATAAAGTAAAGATCTGTAAAGATGATTCTTATAAGAGCAAAGACTGAATTAAATCTCTCCATTCTGGTTGTTTTACTGCCGGTGCACACATCATGGATGGAAACAAGATTATTTTTTTCACTTTTATTTTTCTGCCTAGTTTTTTTATTGTGCATAACATTTGCATCATTTAGCTGGTTTAAAAAATAGCAAAATAAAAACAACTAATAAGAGAAGAAAGAAACATGTGAGAGCATCTGTGACAGACGAAAGAGAAGAGAAAGAGGGGGCAAAAAGCATTGCTATCACAAGGAGGAGTTATTAGCATATTAACATGTTTCATCCAAAACCAATTCAGATTGATATCTGAGCTATTGAAGAAAAATCTGAGAAATGAATCTAAACGACACTCGTTTTAAAGGCTGACTCCACTGAGAGAGCTTTAGTACAAATGAAGCATTAATGTATATTGAACTGGAGAGGAGAAGACTGAATGGGTCTGAGGGTGGGAGACGCTGATGTCATCAGGTGATGGGAGGAAAAAGATGCGTTAGGGAAAAAAACAGTACGAAAGAGAAACGCAAGAGAGGGAGAGCGACGGAAAAGTGATGTTGCTGGAGGAAAAGAAGACAGCTCAGCTCATTTCTGCACCCAGTCAACTGCCCAGCTCGACTGCTGCTGCTGCCCACTACAATGTTCAGCCAGGTCTTGAGGAGCTCTTGCTTGAATGCTACTACCCCACAGTGGCTGACTGTAAAATTACAGCGTGATTGAGCACTCAAATGTACTATAACAGATACCTGTAATGTCTATATTTTTATTGTATTTCTGTGCTTTGAGTGATATAGTGCAATTTAGGTTCCATCTAGGCCATGTATTCAGTGAACAACCCTAAACCGGGCCATGTTTAACCCTCCCTGGTCGCATCAATCACTGACATCCACATGTCTTCAAAAAATAATTGCATAGGGGTGCCGAGTGGTCCAGCGTTGGAAAGTTTTGCCTATTTGCCCTCTATTGTTGGTTCGAATCCTTCTCATGCAGCTTGCCATCAGCTGCCAGAGCCCTGAGAGTGTACAACTGGCCTTGCTCTCTCTGAGTGGGTAGATAGCGCTCTTTTTACCTCATCACTCTTAGGGTGATGTTTATCAGCACAAGGAGTCTGTTAATTGTTGTATCCGAACAGAGTCGCTGCACTTTTCTCTGAGCGCACTTTGATGCTACTTGGCAATACTGCATCAGCAGCAGTTTGAAAAGAGGCAATGGCTGACTTCACGTGTCCGAGGAGACATGTGGAGACATTTGTGATGGGGGATATACTAACTAGGGAAAATTTGCCTTGCTAAATTGGGAGTAAAATGAAAGAAAATTAGAAATAAACAAAAAAAAAAACGTTTAACTCTGCTTGCTCCCATCAATCACTAACATATACATGTCTTCAAAAAATAGTTGCATGGGGGCGCCGAGTAGTCCAGCAGTCTAAAGTCTATTTGCCCTCTATTGCTGGTTTGAATCCTTCTCATGCAGCTTGCCATCAGCTGCCAGAGCCCAGAGAGAGCACAATTGGCCTAGCTCTCTGGGTAGATAGCGCTCTTTTTACCTCATCACTCTTAGGGTGATGTTGATCAGCACAAGGTGTCTGTGAGCTGACGTATCAGAACCGTATCAGGCGGTGGCTGATTTCACATGTGTCGGAGGAGGCGTGTGCAAGGTTTTTACCCTTCTTGTGTTGTGGCATCACTTGTGATGGGGGGATATAGAGCTGAGTAGCAACTGAATGGGTGGGACCATTTTTCTAGTTAAATGGGGAGAAAATTAGAAATAATAAAAAAAAACAGTTACAACTAGAAGGAAGTGTCAAATTGCAATGTTTTGTGGATGGAAGATTAAGATTACCAGGAACAATAAAATCTTAAAAATTTACAGCTAGACATACTTTACAACGGTATTGTGTAGCTCAACATGCTAATGGTTTCCTGTGCAACACATCCCAAACATAGTGTCTTGATAGTGCATTCCAAACATTGCCAAGTCTATCAATGTGGTTGGCCATGGTATAGTAATTGTGGCAGCAGTATGTGGACGAGCATTGTCCTGTTGGAATAGTGCACCAGAGGGTACATTTAGAAAATGTGGGGCCACTGTTAGCAGGACCTCATTAATGTAACTTTGGATTGTAAATGTGACTATAATAAAGACCTAAGGTGGTACTGTATGAAATTGCACCCCACACCACAATACCAAACATCTGTTACCCATGACAACAAATCCATTATGATGGTACTGACCACGGTGTCTCCACACACAGATTTGTTGGTTGCCTCCACCAAGGCAAATACAGGACTCATCACTGAAGATACCCCCCTGCCATCCTAATTCACCCATTAAGTTCATTCTTGTAGGTTTATTCCTTCTTTGTGAAAGTCTCTGTTTGACGATAAGTGTAGTATTTAACAACCCTATCTTGTTACACACTGGGTGCACTAGGCTCTAATGGTCATCTAAGCTGGTTTGCCCCACGATCACAAGAATGCATCCCATGTGCATGTGAGCTCCAGAGCAGATCTGACCTTCAATGTGATCAATCGTGTTTAAGAGCCAAAGGGGCACTGCAGTAAAGACGGCTACGCTACTGCTGATATACAGAACACACATCTTCTGCAGGACCTCACACCCCCTACACCCACACACTTACTACTGCTAATACCTGAGCACTGCTGTAACCAGTCAGACAGCTCACGCTCCTCGTCAGCAGACCCAGACCGCAGTGCAGTCACGGATCAGATCACGCACTGCTTGTGTATTCCACTCCTCAAAGTTTTGTGAAGTCCCCCCTCTGGACTGGCTGCTGCCATAAAATTGCAGAATGTCTCCTGAATATTAATATGGAGCCGGTTGTGCTGAGGACAATATTGACTAATTTTTCACAGCCATGCCCACCCACACACACACCCCCACACACTGTATTTTGGAAAAGCATACTTTTAGTTTCAAAGTGTTTTGCTCAACATCCAACTTATCTGAAGTGGAGTTCAAAGTATAGACATACTAGTGCATCTCAAAAAATTTAAATATAATTGAAAAGTTACTTTATTTCAGTAATTCAGTTCATGATTATAAATAAAATTATTATTATAAATATTATTAATAAAAACGAAAAAATCAGAAATCTCAAAAAAAAAATAGAATAATATATAAGACTAATTGGTACTTTTGGCAGTGTGATAAGTCCTGCTGGAACATGAAATCCGCATCTCCATAAAAGTTGTCAGGAGAGGGAAGCATGATGTGCTGTAGAATTTTCTGGGAAAACACTGCACTGACTTTGGACTTGATACAACACAGTGGACCATCACCAGCAGATGATATGGCTCTCAAAAAACAGCTGTATGACCTTGGTCATGGTACTTTAACTCCGTTTCAGGGTGTTGCCAACCTTCCTATAACCTAGGTCATCTTTGTGGAAAACAATTATTTTTCTCACATCTTCAGAGAGTTCTTTGACATGAGGTGCCATGTTAAATATCCATATGAGAAAACTGTACCAAAAACACCAAATGTAACAGCTCGGCTCCCCATTCATACCTGAACCCTTGTAACTCTAAGGGGACACCTGACACCAGGGAGGAACAACACAATTGGCCACAATTTAGACATGTTCACTGTGGTAGCTGCCAGCTATTTATACATTAATGCATATTTGCAGAAATGTAAGGGATAAACTCACTTTTGTAGGATACTGTGTCATATACTATGCACTTTTAGTCCAAAAAAGAAAGGAAACTTTCATTTGGGCTGCCATTTCTGGCCCAGGATCAATGAAAGCACAGGTTGACTGAGCTGATCCATGTAACGACTGCGTTTCCTCTCTCATCCATCAGACAGCAGGGCGGCACATTGAGGGCTGAGCTCAGACAGGCCATCTTTCCAGCCTTCCTCAGCTCCTGCTCACCTCCACAGGGCTCCTTCTCTGTGACAGCTCTAATACAGCCATTTATTTACTCCGGCTACTGTTAGCCAGGTCAAGGCCGAGGCCCCGCTGTGGAAAAGCACTTCCGCAGCGTCAGCACATCAAGGCCACGGCTTAATCAAGCTCAAGACGGCCAGCGCCGCTCTATCCACCTCCCAGCCATGGAGGCGACTCGGCTATAAACCTGCGTCTGAAAATGAGGTCTGCGCAGATTGTATGAGCGTCATGCTCCATTTTCAAGCAATCTGTTGTGAGTGGGGAAAGAGGGAAGGGGGGAGAGATAGTGATGCTGTAGGTATTGGAAAGAAAGATGCAGGTAGGTCTTTGGTGTTGGAGGTCACATGTATCCTCAAGGCCCATATGGAGATGAAATAGGTCAGTGCAGTTTTCTTTGCTCTCTGTGCTTCCATTGGCAGCCTAGGAGGTCTATTAAAAAACACATTCATCCAGCCCAGCCTTATCTCCACACATTCACATTAGTGCTGAGACCATACAGCTAGCTTTAACAATGTGGTTGGATAAGTGGAGCTAAAAAAAAGAGTGAGGTTACTTTTTAAAGGTTGCTTGTTTGGTCTAAACCAATATAGTAAGTGTGAAGTAGGCCATAAACCACAGTCCAGACCAAAAGACAAAAATTTGGTCCAACCACATAAGGTGGTCTTGGTCTTTTGCTGTGCAAAAAACACTTTTGGACCAAATACATATTGTACAGTTAAGGCAGGATACTGTTACTACCTAAACACTAGAAGAAGAAAAAGTGCTAGTGTTGTGCCAAAAGCTGATTTCCTTTCACATTTACACACATCATACAGGAGTATGGCAGCAACAGATTACGCTGGTGATTCCTCTTTCCATTGTATCTATAGAACAACCCTTATTTATAAGCAGAAATAAAAAGAATCTGAGGGAAATCCATTACACTCCCTCTGCTGCATGCCGCACATGAACTTGAAGTGTTTATGACCTTGCAGTTTGGAAGAGAGGCAGAATTTGGCACAACACCTGGAAAGGAAACTTGCCGAATTGACATCATGCTGCCGTCTGACGCACGTCTTTCTACAAACCAATCAAATCTCTAATATGGGGAACCACAGCTCACGTAAGCGATGACTTGACTCATTTTACAGGAGTTTCAGCTTTTCTAGATGTTCCATTGTACTGTACTTAAGAACCCTGCCCATACTGGTGCTGTTACCCTGCATACTGTTTGGAAACCCCTTTTCAGACTTTCTAAGTGGATGTTTTATTGAGCAAAATTATCTTTAAATGCCACATTTTAGGTTTTAATGTTTATTTGTTCCCATACAAATTAAGCAAATAAATATTTTGCACAGTACTGTAACAGGTAAATTAGGTGACAATTAGTATTTTTCGCTCGGCATCTGAAGTAAAAGAAGCATGTGGAATGACATTAAATATACTATACATATTTACACATTAATCTGCATGAACAATGTTTTAATTATTGCTTTTGGGATGTCACAAATCAGCGCATCTATACATATTCAAATCTTCAGCCTAGATTTAATTCAACTGTGAATATCCCCGGTAATGTCATAAGACTTATATCTAGTGCTTTTTAAGTGACCTGTGCTACAGTTAAGCCAGACAATATATAGGTAAATTACATATCGTCACTGTCATTCAAAAATGTGTGAGAAAAATCTCCAGAATGGCAAATTTACAGAAAAAAATAAATAACCTCAACTTGGAAGTCAATATAAAATATTTAATTCCAAATAGTTTTGGAGCACTTCCATTGGTCCATATATCATGAAATCTGGATGCAAATGTAAAGAACTGCCAGATAAAAAACATCAAAATGTGAAAAACAGCAAAAAAGGGGAAATCATGTTTTTGCATAACAGTGACCAAATACTAGTTTTACACTGCAAAAAAATTCATTGGCAAAAACTAGGAAAATGCTTAAATTAAGCCAAAATAATAAGCCAATGGGGTGAGCAAATTTCTTAAAATAATCAAAATGAGTCATGCAAGACTAAAATCAGGCACAACATTTTGTCTTAAATGTGCACGCAAGAATCAGAATAACTTGACCGGTGACTTTTTGTATTTATTTCGAGTTCAAATTATACGATTTGTTTCCTAAAATAAGTAAAACAATCTTACACTTACACAATGCTTAATAAGACAATTTATATATAATTAATAAGACAATTATTAATAAGACAATTATTAATAAGACAATTATAAATAATTATCAAAGCAAAAAAAATAAGATTGATTACCTTGAAATGAGATAAATTCACTTGCTAAGATTTAGGTGTTTTCTTTTTATAATTTTATTTCTTTTTTTTCTATTTTCTTCCCAACTTACACAGCCAATTACCCAACCCATTCATTCGGACTCCCCCATCAATAGTAATGCCCCTACACCAGGAGGGGGAAGACTAGAACATGCTTCCTCCAATAAATATGAAGATTGAGTTTATTTGCAGTGTAGGAATACAGTACAGGAAACATAAGACAGGCTAAATACATGTTGCTATATGACTGTGTAAAAAAAATATTATTTTTAATATATAAAACCACTCACAAATTATGAGTTGGCCTCAAGGAAGGAGAAGAAGGTAAATGTATGATATAGGTCTTTTAATTGGGCTTAGACTCATGAAAGCCTGTGATGCTAACTGTAGTCCCTTTTAAACCCAACTTGGATGTCTTGTGTGTGTTATGTCTTTTTATTTTGGGCTAGCTCATATAAAAATATATTTAGTATCTTATAAGGCGGCCTACTGTTGACCGTCACACAATTACAGAAGCTCAGAGTTTATAGCATTCCCTCACAGTCATGTGGAGCAGATCACTTCCTCATGATCACATTTATCACATCATTTGGAATCAGATTAAGTAACACATTTTTGGCAACTCATCCCAGGTTATTTTTGCTAACCTCGGCTGCTTTGGAAGATATTCACAGTACAGTGCATTCTTATAGCACAACACTCCGCCCACACACACACACAGGTATCCAGCTGGAGTGTGCAGCATGAGGGAAGTGCTCGGTGGATAATGACTGATTACTCCAGCGTGGCTGACATTGCACTCCACAGGAAGCCAAAGGCAATGAAGAAGATCCAGTGCCAGATTTAGAGCCAGCAGCTGCTCTGCCCTGCACCGCCCCACACATCTGCCAAGTTATCTGGGCAGGGCTCTGAGGTGACTCTTGCACCAGCACTGCTACCACAGACACACACACACACACATACAAACTCAGCCCTTTGCAAAAAATACTTTTAGCAATATGGTTGAAACAGTTTAAACGGCTGGGTTAGCAACACTGCATCTGTAACTGCATGGTATAGAACCATGTGATAAACCATGCTTAGTCTCACCCACTGACTGTTGATTAGAATAAGAAATGACTAAATCAGCAAATCCAACACAATACAAAATATGCAGACACTATATGCTATGCTATATGTACAAATGTTTATGGACATTGCTTCCAGTGAATTAATTGAGTTACACACTGATGACACACATGTGCAAATGCAGGCACCTAGAATTGTCTAGTGACTGTAAAGAAGTACAGTCAATAGAATTGAATGAGCTCACCGTAGCAGATAAACATGAATATTGTGAGACTATGAGCTAGAAATGTACATTTCCTTACCAAATCGATATAAAATTTTGCAGTAACGCACAGCTCTAGTGATAATGTGGGTTTCGAAGGATTCCTAACATTATTAAAGTAAAATATGTTACAAAGTAAAAGGGATGTATGAAAAAATAATACTACAGTAGATACAAATACAGCATTTTAGCACTTAAGTACCGTAGTGAAATAAAAAAAAATACTAGATACAGATACAGCATTTTAGTACTTAAGTACAGTAGTGAAGTAGTTCTATTTTGTGACTATACTTCTCTTTTGGTGATACAATACATAGGTTGTTATTCAAAATATTGTCATATATTGTGATACTGTAATCAAGGTGATACATTTAATGTTTTAATGTAAATGTTTTAAAAAAAAAAAACTTCATAAAAACACTACTATTTATTTTACTTCATGTTTTTAACGTAACATTGCTGCAACCTCACTTGTGTCAATAAATTTTATGTTTAGTTTTTGTTTAGGGAATGTTACTTTTAACGTTTACAGAATGTTTGTATTCGTCTAGCTGTGAACATTACGTGAAAAATGCAAACTGTTATTATGTCACATGATTACAGAAACATTATTTCTGTAACATTACAGGCTAACCTTCCTGGAACTTTACAAAAACATTGCTAAGTGTTCTTATAACGTTCTTTTTTAGCTGGGATGGTGCAGTAAGTAATGTGCCAGGCCCAGAAAATCAGCAATAGATTCAGTTTAAATATGTTAATATAGAATGTCTCATAATGCTGATTTAAAACACTATGGACAGAAGTGCTACATTTCATGCAGTTGTTGTATAAAGCATCAGCATCAGTGTTAGAAAAAATCATAACCAAATATATAAACCACAGATTCCTTTATGCTAAGCATATGCAGAGCTTTTCTGATTAAACTAAATCAGAACTAATTTAAATGCTAGGCTTATATACAGCCTTTTATTTCTATGTATAAAATAAGGTAAAATGTGGCCTTGACATTAAATAATGGGTACTTTGTGCAATCTACACCATTAGAAATGTAGTGTTATAGTATATCTAGTATATCTGTATAACCCTCACCCTCTGCACTGTAACAGAGCACACTCAGCCTGGGTTCTCTGTATTTGTGAGAAACGTCTTAACTGCAGTTCTGCTGTGAGCTTTAAGCAGGAAGCAGTGAGGGTGTACAATTTCAAATGCACAATTTTCGGGATGCACTAAAATATTCATCATCCTGCTGAACAACGTGAAGAAGGAGCAGGATGCCTAAGCTGGATTAATCACCTTTGGGTAGAGCCGGTCTCAGCTGCAGTGCTCGCAGGAAAAGCGAGCGGACGCTGGGGTGAAGGCAGGATAAAGCCCAGCACGGAGGGGTTACCTGTAATCACAGATGTGGAACGAGAAAGGGGGGATTAAATAGGAGAGAAGGAGGAGAAAGAGAGGGAGAGAGATGGTGCTGTACAGCCTAGGCGTGTCTGAGCTCCCTGTGGACTCCATCCCTCTCCACTGAAGGTGACACTTTTCTGCACAGGCCGTGTTTATTCACACAGCCTGGAGGTGAAAATGAGCTGGTGCAAAGGGCACCACTATATCATTAAATACTATGAAACGTGCCTGTGTGTACTGTGCCTAAAGTGAGCACTTTAAAGAAACTATACAGGGGGATGCATTATATATATATATATATATATATATATATATATATATATATATATATATATATATATATATATATATATATATCAGCATAAATTGATTTCCACCGCTAGTACCAACCAAAAAAAAATATCAGAATGCGTCATTAGATACTAAAGAAACATGCTAAGTTTGGCAAACACTGGCATCCACAAACCAATTCAGACTCCACAATCTAAAATACTCTCTATTTTGGCCTTGTTGTTCTTTTTAAAAACTAGAGAAGTGATCATGTTTTGGATCTTTACATTTGTGCTAAACTGTGTTATTTTTCCCACTATTGCTTAAAGGTTTTTAAATGCATAACTATAACATTCCAAAACCCTGCATAACCTTAATAGCATAAAACCATAAATGTTTTCCTCTACTGTCTGTTAAGTCCACCCGTTTATCTCTTAAAGAGACGGAATTTCTTTAAAATTTTTCATATTTTGCATTTTTTTTATTTAACTGATACTTCACATACTTGAACACTTCACAATGAACAATCTGTATTCA
The DNA here is from genome assembly GCF_023375975.1 of Astyanax mexicanus. Taxonomy (NCBI): domain Eukaryota; kingdom Metazoa; phylum Chordata; class Actinopteri; order Characiformes; family Acestrorhamphidae; genus Astyanax; species Astyanax mexicanus. Next base: position 15,421,466 of record NC_064421.1, read on the forward strand.
AAGTTAAAAAGAAACAATTAATAAAACATGTTTTAATATAAATAAACTTCCACTAGGATTATCTTACATTAATAATTGTTTTATTTTACATTTTTAAATATCTTTTTAATGAAAAGTTACATTTGAAGAAGAAAAAATGTCGTTAATCACAGAAAATTGTGCGATTACTTAGTTTTCTTTCTTCAAAATGATTGACAACCCTAATATGAACACATCCTTATCCTTTACTAACATACTAACAATGAATCAAACAATCAACATACCACTTGAACACTGTTCTGCATGTAAAATCCATTCCCACCACCATATTACACTGAATATAAATGATGAGTTAAATTATGAAGTAAAGCAGATTTTACAGCATTTTATAGCTTCCTCTTTTTAAAAAAAAGCTTGAATTTGCTTGTTTTGGAGGATTTAAACCCTCTACACACACTGCTACAGATTGGTTTTACGTCAGAGAGGAGAGAATATGAATTAGTTTGGTGCACTAGAGCAAACACACAGCTAAGGGAGGAGCAAAGCTGTGAACAAATTCCTTCCAATATAATGATTTATTTAAAGCTGTGTTTCTCTCTGCTGTTTAAACTCACTGCAGACTCAGGAGTCCTGTGAGTCAGCTGCCACAGATACCTGGAGCTCTGGCTCCGTCTGGTGCTGACCTGCAGTTACAGCACAGCAGCAGCATCACTGAACACACCCAGGCCTAGAAAACAGCCTAGAGGAGTGTGAAGGCCTGTACATCAGCACTGTATATCTTGCACCATTTTAAATGTACAATTTTATGCTTTTTAAGACCTCAATAAATAAAATTTAAGACCCAAAAATGTAGTCATAAATAAACTTGTTGTTTTCCATTTGTTATTAAAATATATATATATTTTTTTGTTCCATTATGATACAAAACAGAGCCAATATAACATATAAGTTAGTATGCGAGCCAACTCACCGCTATTCTTTGATAGCTCTCCATTAAGTTCTCTCCCCGGTATCATAGCTAACTCGCCACCAAAGTTAGTATATTACTAGCTTGCTGCTAATGTTAGCTAGCTCTCTGTTAGCCTTAGTTCTATTTAGTTAACGTAGTTAACTTGATGCTAATCTTAGTTCTCTCCCCAGTAACATAGCTAACACCACTAACCTTAATTCTCTTCCTGGTAACGTAGCTAACTCAAAGCTAACTTTAGTATGTTAACTAGCTTTCTGCTAATTTTAGTTATCTCCCCGGTAACATAGCTAACACACCACTAACCTTAATTCTCTTCCTGGTAACGTAGCTAAATCAAAGCTAACATTAGTATGTTATCTATCTTTCTGCTAACCTTAATTCTCTTCCTGGTAACATAGCTAACACATCACTAACCTTAATTCTCTTCCTGGTAATGTAGCTCTCTCAAAGCTAACATTAGTATGTTAACTAGCTTTCTGCTAACCTTAATTCTCACCCTGGTAACATAGCTAACTCTACGCTAATGTTAGTATGTTATATAGCTCACCACTAATGTTAGCTAGCTCGCTGCTAACCTTAGTTCCCCCCCAGATTGGATGTTTACTGAGGGCCACTGTGTATCCCCCCCAAAAAATTATATCTACAGCAAATTTACAGTTAATTAAGGAAATTTAAGACCTTAATTACCTGGATTTTAATTTAACCTACAGGAACCCTGGTATATATGACAACACACAAACACAACACAGCAATGATCTGTTAATCAGTTATTCTAAGACTATATCGCTCTAAACGAGGCAGGGAGCGTTTAGTTACAGAGAGAAAGAGAGAGAAATACAAAGATATGGAGGAAGAGGGAGAGAGATTGAGTCACTGCTAGAGGATGAGTTATGATAGACTTGCTGTCATGCCTGAGGTGTTTTACGAGGCACTTATTTATCCACCTGAGTGCTGCTGCTAGATCATAGATTTCACCATCATTACCATACACACACTCCCCTGCTCTCAGTTGGGGAGTGTGTGACACTATATATATATATATATATATATATATATATATATATATATATATATATATATATATATATATATATAAACTGTGTTACTATATTGCTGCTGTTACAGTTGGTGAGATCACAGATATTATACAGATGTATACTCCCATCTGCTGGTGCTGAGGCTATATAAGCCATTACATTTATATATATATATATATATATATATATATATATATATATATATATATATATATATATATATATATATATATATATTGGAAAATTAGGTGCCTGATCATGGCTTTATACATGGATAAAGCTCTTTTCAGACCGGCAGCTCAATTTGCCATATTTGAGCAGTTCACATTTATCAGGTGTATTCAGCTTCAAGGCTGTACACTATATTATTTATTTATGTATAATATCACTGGGCACTAATATGAGCACAGCACTTGCATAGCAGGGAACTTTTTGCTCTAATATTGTAGTTTAATTCATATTCCTATTATTTTATATTTTCTTGTATATATAGATAACACGGCTCTCCAAACCATCATTGACCATCAGTAATGGTTTTATTTAATTTGTGTATCCTCTGGGTTTATGCACAGAATAAAATACAAAAGAAGATTATAACTTAAATTTAAACAATTTAAGACCTATAATTTTTCTAAAAGTCTATATTGTAGTGTCATTTATTCCATAATAACTGTTGGGAAGATTAAGGATGCATTTCTAAAACACACACTATATACAACTACACACAACTAACACAATAGGATGACAAACCCTTTTTTACACCTAGTCACTTCACCTTTTTTTTAAATATCAGTATTTAATAATTTAAAAAAAGCAGTAATTATATCTTGATAAGGTCAAGCCTCATAACACTGCAAGTCTAAATGCACCTAGAAGCATTTAAAATAATCTGATACAATGTAAATGCACCCATCTGTCTGTGCTTTAACAGAGTGACATCCAATTAGTGTGTGGATCAGCAGTTATTACAGGCATTTTGGTTTAATTGGGAGGGTTTTGGTGGTTTCTGGTGTAATTTTCTCTTTCATACGGGGTCCTCTGTGATTTTATTCCTGTACAGAACGACCATGTATTTGTTTTTCTCAAAAAATCACAGGCTGAATTACAGACTGTTTTTTGCTGAACAGAAATTTTAGTCCTGTCCAGACTCTTCTTGAGTCTCGGATTTTCATCACCTCACATTCAATAAAATAGCTATTTGTCCACTGCCATTACACTTTGGGTGCACGATTCCACGGAGATCCACAAACACAACAGGGAGTGGAAATGGAGGAGCTATTGAAAGCCATGTTACATGACTGAGAAAGCCTAAAAAAAACTGATCCTTCTGTTTTTTCAATTGCAGTTCGGATGCAAAAGTTTTATCATTGAGTAGTGTGAAATATTTTTTACAGACGCCCCCTAAAACTAATCCTGTCTGGATAGAGTTAGGGCGTTTTCACACCAGCACTGTTTGGTCCGGTTAAAACGAACTCTGGTCCGTTTGTAACTTTAGTGCGGTTCGATTGAGCAGGTGTGAAAACTGTAATCGCACTCGGGTGCGGATCAAAAGAACCGGACCGAGACCAGCTAGAGGAGGTGGTCTCGGTCCGGTACCAAACGAACTCTGGAGCGGTTCGCTTTGGTGAGAACGTGATCCAGTCTCGATCCGACCCAGCTATTAAATATAGTCCATTTATTTGAGCTAAACGGCTGATGAGACGCAGTCTAAACTGATATTTTAGCCAGATAACGCTAATTACCACAGATGTGAACAAACGCTGTGTCCATGCGCGCGCCATCTGCGCTGCATTCACTGCTCACAGCCGCGTGACTCTGTTTACTATATTTACATCTGCGCTGCACATAGAAACGCTATGTTTAAAAGCGCAACGTTTCAGCGTTCAGTGTAAAAATACATATATGCGCTGGAACACAGAATCTTCTCGCTATATTTACGTTTTTTGTATATGTATATTTACTTCCACGCCAGACCACGCTCTGACCAATCACAGGACACAGCCTGCTGGCGTGTTTATTGGTGCGCATTTTGGTGCGTTTACATTTATGCCTGTGTGAAACCAGACTAAACAGAGGGAGAAAACGCTCCAAGTAAACGAACTCATCAACTGATTCGGACCAGAGAAACGAACTACAGGTGTGAAAACGCCCTAGAGAGACTAACGCATTTACACTGCTACAATATTTGTCTCAGGGTGCTTTCAGGGTGATAGTCCTACATCCTTTCATCATCACTTACGTATCGATGCGTTTTCCTTAACTTGACGCCGATTGGTTTTGAACAGAATCATTTCGTCTCCATAGTAGTGCTGCTATTGTATCCTCGGCTCATTTTTCCTGCTTTCCGGTTATTTTGAGAGGTAGCCTGCAGGAAGGCGGAGTTGGACGTCCAGTGCGTCTAGCTCCGCCCACTTTGTTAGCGTCATGCCGCCCAGTCCCGCCCACTTTGTCAGCATCATGTCTTAGCTCCGCCTCTGAACGGATGTAAACAATGTACAGGGCAGTTAGCGGACTGTGCCGCGTCGTCGAAAAGGGTGCTGCAGACCGGAGCCCCAGTGGGCGTGGCTTAAAGGCGGAGCATGTGTCAATCATTTTCGACTGCAGCCAATCAGATACTACACTTTCGTTTTCAATCACTTTTTATTAAGCCAATCCTCAGACAGACCAAGCTGTCCATTATTTTTTACTGCAGCCAATCACCTTAACAGATCTGTCAAAAGAAGGCGGAAACTGCGGTGCTACCGGTTAAACGTAGCGCGATTTAAGCTTCTGAACAGCGACGAAGCTGAATGTGTATTTTACAAAATACTATATTAACAGTTTAAAAACATTTATGTGCTACTGTAGTTAGTCCTGCCTATATGCCGCTCTTAAACAGAAGTAACTGAATGAAAACGTTAGAAAAGCTCTGACTTTAGATATTTTTAAATCAAAGATTAAAATACTCGTTTTTCTGGAATGGCACTTTCGTGTTTTTTAATCGTGTATAGGTGTGTGTGTGTGTGTGTGTACATATATATATATATATATATATATATATATATATATATATATATATATATATATATATACACACATATACACGATGCAATTACTGCAATGAAGGAAAAAACCCCACAAAAGTGCCATTCCAGAAAAACGAGTATTTTAATCTTTGATTTAAAAATATCTAAAGTCAGAGCTTTTCTAACGTTTTCATTCAGTTACTTCTGTTTAAGAGCGGCATATAGGCAGGACTAACTACAGTAGCACATAAATGTTTTTAAACTGTTAATATAGTATTTTGTAAAATACACATTCAGCTTCATCGCTGTTCAGAAGCTTAAATCGCGCTACGTTTAACCGGTAGCAATGCAGTTTCCGCCTTCTTTTGACAGATCTGTTAAGGTGAAAGTGGCTGAACAGTGGCTGCAGTAAAAAATGATGGACAGCTTGGTCTGTCTGAGGATTGGCTTAATAAAAAGTGATTGACAACGAAAGTGTAGTATCTGATTGGCTGCAGTCGAAAATGATTGACACATGCTCCGCCCTTTAGCCACGCCCACTGGGGCTCCGGTCTGCAGCATTACATAGATGGCGTCGTCCGGCTCTAATACTGTGTATACACTACAAGCTTGCGAGATTGACAAGGCGTGGCGTGGACAAAGTGGGTGGGACTGGACGCGCTGGACGTCCAACTCCGCCTTCCCGCAGGCTGCAGTCAGTAGTTGTTTATTTAAGCAATAGAACACAAGAGGGAGTGTGTTATCGCGAAATAACATCACGGCTGTGATTTGGTCGCAGGCACGAGCCGAAGGCGAGTGTTCTATTGCTTTTATACAACAGTTTCTTTTTTTTTTACTAAATAAATAAAGAAAATAAATCAAAGAACTTTAAGAAATTCAGTTTGAATATGCTTTAATATGGACTGAGCCTTCCGCCAAAAAGTAGTTCCACCACAACTTAACTACATACAGTGTATGGTAAGGCAGACTAACACCACGAAAGTTAGCTTGAAAGCAAAATTGGGAATACTGAAGATGGTAACGTTAGGAGCGTGAAATAACGCTAATACACTCCTCTCCTGCTCCGTGGAGTCGTCTTCAAGTGAAAGCCGCGAATTTTAGCATTTCTGCTTATTTTCCTGGGTGGTGTTGGTTTTAGCTAGCTGGCTGGACTGTGGTTAGGTTAGCGTAGCTTGCTTTAGCTCAGCATTAACTTAGCTTAGCCTAGCCTGGCTGGTTAGCGTTCTGACTGTAAGACGGCATTAACCGAGCGATTTTCGTTCCCTTTTTTCCACGAAAGACGAGTCAGTGCTGCGGGCGAGCGTGCCGCCGCTGAGCGCTAGTCTGTGCTAAGCTAACGCTGCTGCGGGTCCTGTGTATATACGCCGTTACTCGGCAACGCGTCGGCGGAGAGATACAAGTTTAGTGTGAGAAGGCCGTGATGTTATCACGAAATATCATCACGGCTTCTCAACCAATCAGATTGTGAGGTCGGAACTAACTGTTGTATAATTTTCTTTATCTGCTGCCGTTGCTGAGGAACGCCTGCTCAGCTTCCTGTAATTGGTCCGAAAGTTCGAACCATTTAGAAAAGCGCTTTCACACTGCAGGCGAACCGGACCATGGTTCAGAAGATCCAGACCGAGACCACTTCTCTTGGTCGGACAAAAATCCGGTCCTTTGGTCCGGACAGTGGTTCGCGGCCGCTTTCACAACTGCTACTTTGGTTCGGACCAAACTGAAAAGTCCAAAAATCCGGACCAAACGAGGCAGGTGTGAAAACACCTTCAAATGTGTCTCGAACCATTTGAGATGGATTTAAGCAATCAGATGATAATTTAATAATTAAATGTGTCTTTGGTTTATTTACATCTGTATTTCTACATGGTTTGGTTTGATCTAGATCTAATCTTGATAAAGAAGAGGCAAAAAGAAAAAAGTCAAGGCACAAAGTTGTTAAGACAGCAGCAGGCCTAAAAGATCCAGCTTCATAATAATGAATATACAAACGGACAATTTGTTATTTTTTTGTACTTTTTATTTTTTTGCAAAAGAAAGTGGGGAATAAAGCATTTTAATTACTTACTAAAATATCTTAGTTTATATTACTATAAAGGTGTTGGTCAGCTGTACAAGTTTGTAATTTTTTGTATATTAGCTTCATACATCTTTAATATGATGACCTTCACTTAGCAGTCACTGAATGGAGAAATGATTTAATAATTAGTTATATTTAAGGCTCAAATAACAACAAAATAATAAAAACACATTTTATTCCTCCTCCTCCTCTTTACTTTGCAGTGTTTGTTAGTCAAAGCAGACAGTGGTGTGTATTAAAGCAGGGGAAACACTGAACTGTGGAATTTTACTGTACAGAATCAATAACAAACATTTATCAAATATTTACCTTAAGCCTATTGGAAGTTACATTTTTGCTATAATAACCTGAACATTAAACTGTACATTCAACATGTTTGAGGGGACCAGCAGTTGAAGGCAACGTCAATCTTAAAAAGCAGTCAATCATACAGGGTGTCCAATACACTCACATATAAAGCTGTGTAGAAATGAAGATACATGAACAGTAGAACAGTAGCTATGTTTCCATCCAAAGATTTATGAGGTTGAAATGTTTGTAGATGTAGACTCTGAAACAAAAAAAATATCTAATACTCCTTAAATATCAACTAAACCATTTTGATTTTGCAGGAATATTTTGTAATTATAGAAAAAAAATAGTCATGTGACCGATTTCCCTCACATTCATTTATCCCTGCAGATGCTGTTAATGGGAAGTTCTCAAGCTGTTTAATATGGAGGCCGGGAAAGGCAGAGGATAAAAAAATAAATAAAATCAAGCTAACAATAAATACAGCAGTTTGTGCTCACGCTTCCTGTAATTTGAGTGAACGATTCAATTCCAGTCATAAATAAAGGAAATAAACATTTTACTGATGCAGGATGACTGTATATGTGTTATATAAACCATATCAAGTCAAAGTAATGATGTAATGTTAGGTCCAACTGTGCACTGTAAAAATGAGAAAAAAGGTAATATAAAAATGTATATAATGCAGTGTGTGACTGTTGTCTGTGTCTCATATAAGAGTTGCTTTAAAAAGATGGGATCATTTGCAGAATGTCTAAAGGCTTGTTTATATACTCAATTTTGAAGTCAGACATATGTATATGAATAGAGGTTTCTAGAGGCTTCTGTTCTTTGTTTACATTAATTCTGTACATATTTGTGTATCTTCTCTGAAAGCTTACTGGTACACAGTGAACAGAGCAGTACCACTGGAAATTGTGAGAGCAATGTCACTCCCATGTTGCAGAGAGAAACATGAATTTTGCTATATGAGCACAGAAAAGAATAGAAAATAAGTCAGAACCCTTCAAAGAAATAAAATAAAAACACATTTTATTAGTTTAAATACCAGGATCTCTATTGTCACCATGTTTGTTTTGGCCAGAACTTGATTCTGTGCTGCCCTCTAGTGGTTAAATGGAAGTATGAAGGCAGTGATGTGGGTCACAATATTTGATAATAACATTTAAATTTAAATCTTCCTAGGGATTTATGGTGGCCCCTGTTCTTTTTTATTGTCTTCTTAAGTAAATTAATTTATTAATTCACTCAAGTAAATTATTCAAGTGCTCATTATTATTTTTTATTCTTTTTATTATTATTATTATTATTATTATTATTATTATATTTTTTTTTTACCACTGATTTGCTTTCTTTTAAATCTTGTTTTGTTTTATTGTACAGCACTTTGGTCGACACTTGATGTCTTTTAAATGTGCTTTATAAATAAATTGACCTGACTTGACTTGACTTGACTTAAAAAAAATATTAAGATGGAAACATGTGAAACGTAAGTGTTCCTCTGTAAACAACACGAGTGACTAGTGGGACTCTGCTAATTACATCAAATAAATTGACATTATGATTTTTTTTTGTTGTTGCTAATGTTGGTGGGTAGCAAACAAACAAAAAAAAATTTCTTTACACATTTTCATTATTTCTCTTATATACATTACCCAAAAAGCTGATGGAAACGTAGCTAATGTAGCTTAATATTTAACACAATGACAGCAAGGGTTCATCAACAATACATTCAAAATTGTTTTTCACATGTTTTTATTACAACAAAAACTGTGTTCTCGTGCTTCTGCTGAAGAGCAATCAACAAGATAAAGCTGTAAACTATCACACACACACACACCCCTAAACACACACTCGCATACATACACACAGCCAGTGATGTGACGGTCTGCAGCAGTCTCTGCTGAGGTGTGTTTTTACAAAGTGAGCTACACGTACTAACAATCTCAACATCACAATAACCACAGTTTGCCCATGAAGTTCTCAAACAAATGTGTTACAAATTCTACAAATGTCTCATCTGAAAAGCATTTTTTCATGAGACACTCATTTTAAGTGGCAGAACAAATAAACAAACACAGACCTCCAAAACAATCCACTCGTACAAGAACATCAGGTGACGGCATACGGTTACTGGATTAAGAAAATCACATACACTGTTAAAAGCCCATTCATAGTGGCAGTATACACGGTTAGTATGTAACATACGTTACTTATTCTCCTTTAGATATTTCCACTTAATATATTACATATCACTGCTGTTAATTACATTATGATTAATGGCATCTTTAGTGAAAATGTGTTCAATTAAAAGGTACAGAAAGAGCCTTTTTACACCTGACATTAATGCATGTTTTCTGTTGATTGGATCACCAAATGCAATTGAAAACACATGCATCCTCCTCAGTAACACAGATAATGTAAAGTATCACAGAGAACTGTTCTGCAATACACAGCTCTGGAAAAAGTTTTTTTGACTTTACTAAATTGAAAACCTCTGGAATATAATCAAGAGGAAGGTGGATGATCAAGTGGCAAAAAAGTTATCCAAAAGCAGTGTGTAAGACTGGTGGAGGAGAACAATATGCATGAAACCTGTGATTACAAAACAGGGTTATTGTACCAAATATTAATTTCTGAACTTTATGAATATGAACTTGTTTTCTTTGTGTTATTTGAGGTCTGAAAGCTCTGCATCTTTCAGCTATTTACCTTTTTTGCAAATAAATGCTCTAAATGACAAAATGTTTATTTGGAATTTGGGAGAAATGTTTTCTGTAGTTTATAAAATAAAACAACAATGTTCATTTTACTCAAATGTATACCTATAAATAGCAAAATCAGATAAACTGATTCAGAAATACACTGTGATTTTTATCTCTAGTTTTAACGCAGGAAAAAAAATCAGAATTTAATAACATGGTTAAACAGAATCCGGTCAAAGTTTATTCAGATACTATCCAGATACAAAACAAACATTAATGACAGGTGTAAACAGGCCCAAAGTAATTTCATATTTTGGTCACAAAAAGTAATCTCTACTACACATAAAGGGAAAAAATGACTATTTCCATCTCATCACTAACCCTGATATTTCAATCATATTAATTAATATTTCATTTTTCTTAAGCACATATCTACAACAATCAGCCATAACATTAGCACCACCTGTCTAACACTGAACAGAGAATTAAGGCACAGACTCCACAAGAACTCTGGCATCTAGCACTAAGACAACATTAGCAGCAGATCCTTTAAGTCCTGTAAGTTAGGTCCTTTATTGCACCTGCCTGATATTTTGGAGGTGTTATCTAAGTGGTGTAGATCCAGTTTTCTTGCTTTTAAAACAAACCAACAGTTCACTTGCTGACGAATATATCCCACCCTTTCACACCCAGTGTTTTCCACTTAACCCATCAGTGGTGCTAATGTTATGGCTTATTTGTGTATGTACTGCATGTGTAAAGTGGGTCTAAGTCCAAAAACTATTTTTATGTATAATTTTAGAGCTGTACTTTCAGAGATTTTTCCAAACCCATTCTTACAGTATATGTCGATATTAATATTTGGAGTAAATTGGGCAATATTCCACACATCTCACATGTCCTAAAACAGGAATACTGGCAGGTAACCTTCAGCTCTCTCCAAAAATGGAAATGGAAGTCTGAAAAACACTACATGGTTAATGGGATACAGTACATGATGAGATATACGGAGATATAGTAAGTGAACCCATTAAGTCATGGCTAATAAATCACTTAGTCCTGGGTTTTTCCAGTTTAACTGTTCAAAAGTAATCCAGCGCCCCCCTGCTCTACATGTCTTCATGTTGTACTGTGGTCAGTTCTCCCGGAAAGCTGTGCCCTTCTTCTGCCTGTCTGCAGTGTTCCTGATAAGAACTGCACATCAAGAGCCAGGAAGGAGAACGTGACCTAAAGCTGCTTCAGAATGTCCCACTCACCTTTTCTTCAGGAAACGTCAGGAGGACGTAAAAATTAAAAACGCTCTTAGGTCATAATAGTAATCTTCATTTTTCTTTAAAAAAAGGATAAAATCTAAAATCCATCCACTGTACATGTGCCAGTCATCCTTGGCAGAGCCCGCTGAGGGTTTGGCACAGTTTAGCATTTGTGCTTCATGGCCAGCTGTAGGGAGAGAAAGAGACAGAAGAGGTCACTCAAACTGAGGCTGTGAGTGACTGGGAATATCAGCCCACACAGTTCATTAGAGGAGAGCTTTAGGTTTTAAGAAAAACATGTTTTATAGGATAACTGATCTATTCATGCTCTGACATTAAATGTGCTTCCTTGAAGGAGTATGGTAAACATTAATGTGAAACATCAAGTGTAAAAATGCAGAAAGAATTTGCATGACGAGTCAAATTCAGTAATCTTCTAAAAGTCCAAAAAGTTTTATGCCTCAGTTTCTGCTTTTATATAAATGTGTATATATTTTTATATATTTTAAATATATTTTATATATTTTATATCCCTAATTTGGAAGGCCATTTACCCAAAGGACCTCCTCTTTCACTTAGTAATGCCCCAAACATTAGGAGGGTTAAGACTAACCATCACATGCCTTCTCATGATCTGAATTAGTGATTTTTACTAGCAGAAGAGACTTTTAATAGAGTGACCCCATCATTACAGAAAGTGAAAGTTTGCCTTTTTGCTTCATACTTCTGTAAAAGACGTAGCACGCCAAATTAAGCAGATTCTCTGCAGGTCATTTTTGATCCCTAGGGCAAGGGACCTATACAGAAAGAGAAGACTACATAGGTAAATTGTGAAGGGCAGAGTCATTTTCTAAATAATATATTGTTTATGTGCATGTTCTTTAAAATACAACAAAAATGTGCACACAACTCAAGAATATTACTTTTATCTATACATGAAAAACACAAAAATCTATTTTTTTTAGTTCCTTATCTTCCAGACTTTTCTTGGTGGTGTTAAGATAATCATTGCATTCCTTTTTCCAAAAATGCACAAAACCTAAAATCTACTCTTTCTGATATGTTTGTTTGATTGTTTTTTCTGATGATGACCTCCTTTATCTGTATCATGACCTCTTTTTACTGCAAATTTAGAGCAACTATTAATGGCTACTGAATTTAAAAACACTTTGAATCAATTCCAGATCAATAACCAATCTAGTCATAAACATAAAAGGGATACAGCCACACTTAGCTGTAAAAAGTGAGCTCCTGATATTGGGACAATGTTAAAAAAAAGGCTAATAATTGAGCTGTAAATAAACTTACCTGTACTAAAAAACAATATCCATTCAAATGCATTCCTAAATCCCTGATTCATCCTACCAGTGTGACTTTTTACTTGCTTTAAAATAAAACTGTTTATAGTTTTTCATAAATCTAAACGGGATATCTGTCTCAGTTCCCTTAAGCTTGACTTAGAAACAGTAGTGATGGTCAAGTGAATTTATCAGCAGCAGAATTTTTTTTTTTACAGTGTTCAGGTGGTCTGAATTTTTTTATGCCTTTCCAGAACCTCTGGAGACGTCCCTCCTCCACCCCAAAAGTGTCTCATTCATCTCTGAGTTTATTAATCTCATTAATGGGAGCTTTAACAGGCACAGTGGGAAGCTCATTATGGAAAGGGCAGAAACACCAATCTCATTCACAGCTGGACAGACCGCTCTACACTCAGCTGCCATACACACAGTGAACAAGTGAGGGCAGCAAAGCAACACACACACACAAACACACACACACACACACAAACACACATACTCACTCACTTACTCACACACACCCTCGCTCGCTAATCATCAATCTATGCATTCAGCTCCACAGGACCAGAAAGAACAAGCCTGATGGGACGCTGGTTGTGGCTTTTAAACATGGATTACAATGTGTCAAATGAGCCATTATTCAAATGCGCTTGTTTAGATTTAACACTGCACAGATTATGGTTATTATAAAGGTACATTGTGAAAGTACATTTTGAGCCCATTTAAAATAAAAGGAAGGCTTTAAATTAAAGTTAAATTTGTTAAGGCGAAGATTAAGATAGATTTAGTTTGTTTAAATATATAAATAAAGCAATGCAGCTGATAAATCATTAAACACTAAACTGTGGGAGAGAAATGGGGAAAAATTAAGTGAAAAGGAGCCATGCTGGAGCTTCATGAGCTTTTATTACCCGCTCTCTGCTTCACTCAGTAGAGACTATTTTAAGGAACAGTCGGAGCAAAGCCAGTTCAATACTCTTCACTTCATCACCATTAAGCAAACCTGCTTTTCATTTATGTGCTCATCTTCGTAAAACAAATTATTATGATGAGATTCATAAAGACATTAATATGCCTCCCTTGTTGTGTCGAACATCAGCTCTCCGAGCATGTCCATTTTAACGGAAGAACGGCAGGTAACAAAACACTCTTTCTGAAAGAAGCCCAAAGGGGGTGGCAGAATGTTATTAGAAGTTGTAAATGGATGAAACATGCATCGACAGTGTTGGCAGGACGACATTTAATCCCATTAGATGTGCAAAACCAAATTAAGCTAATGTGCTTTTGCTGATATGCAATTAGTATGGATGGGTACGCTTCAATGAGAGAAATGTGACATAGGAGGGCTTTTAAAAAGCGAGTCCTCCTTTCCCCACCCCTCTGCTGAGACGATGGGGTATAATCAAGCATCTGCTGAAGACACTGCAAGAGCTTAACAAAGTCTGGCAAGGTCACAACAACATCCTTACTTAGCAAAGTGACTTCAGCGCTCTTTTTAAAGAATTCATTTATGAGTACATTCTCAATGAAAAGTTCAACCTGTGACATTTCCATATTAACATGGTGTGATAGTCCTACGCTGTTATAATAGACTAAGCAGATAATTTTTTGTAGTAAAAAGGAACCAATTGGATGATTTAATGTTTAGCTGGATGGTAATTATGCTTTAAAACGGCTAGATGCCCTTGAATTCATGTTCCAAAACAAAGTCATATGTCAAATACACAAATTATATTGCCAAAAGTATTCTATTGGTATGCTGAAACAAAAATGGGTTGAGCACAATTCTCAAAAAAAACAAAAAAAAAACAAAACAAAAAAAAAAACATAATCCCCCCTACACCAAACTTTACACTTGGCAAAATACTTTGACAAGTACCATTCTACTGGAAACAGCCTAATTCGTCTATCAGATTGCCAGATTGAGAAGTGTGATTCGTCACTCCAGAGAACACGTCTCAACTGTTTTAGAGTCTAGTGGTGAGGTGCTTTACACCACTGCATCACACACTTTGCACTGTGCCTTGGTGATGTAAAGCTTGAATGAAGATTTTTTTCAAAGAAAATTCATTCCATGAAGTTCGGAGGTCTGTTCTGATTAACTGAGAAAGTTGGTGAACCCTGCACACTATGCACTTCAGCATCCACTGACCACACTGTCATTTTGCGTGGTCATTTCCAGTCTCTTCCACTTTGTAATATACATTGACCGTTGACTATGGAATATTTTAGTAGTAGGAAAATTTGGGTACTTTGGGTAATATATTTTATGCTTTAATACTCCCAAGATGTCTAAAATTAGAATCTGTTCAGGTATATATTTTTTAGACAGTGGAATGAGTGATTTCTACTTGTTCTGAGATCTTTTAAAACCTTTTCCCAGACACTTAAAAAGCTACAACCTTCTTTTTTTGAAGGTATCAGAGATTTTTTTGTGACCATAACTAATGTCTGAGGATTAATCTAAAACTCATAAAAACCACCAGTTTCTGTCTTTTTCCCCTCACTGCTATTGCTTTGGAACAACTCGGTGTGCATTGCCTTGCATGAAGTTACACATTAGTTAGTAATAAAAGTCATGGAGCAAAATAAGAAGTGAAACTAAATTTGGGTGTGTCCTGACCTTTTCCTCAGAAAAATAGTTTTGTGTGTCTTATATTACATCAATCTCTCTTAAAATTGTTCAGTTGAACATGTATACAGTCCATATTTGTAAAAACATAAGGTGCAGAACTGTTTGTGTGATATCGCAAAATCCTAAATATTTTACATATATTCAAACATGAAAATGACTAGAGTTTATTCCCACTGGAATTCTTTTTTTATTTTATTTTATATCTAATTTTTATCCAAGTTACAAGGCCAATTACCCAACCCACTCATCAGGACTCCCCTCATCACTAGTGATGCCCCAACACCTCCTCCGATGATGCTGATGCAGCATTGCGGAATAGCATCATAGTGCACTCGGAGGAAAGTGCAGCAACTCGGTTCAGATACATCAGCTCACAGATGCCTTGTGCTGATCAACATCACCCTTTAGAGTGATGTGGGGAGAGAACGCCATCTACCCACCCAGAGAAAGTAAGATCAATTGTGCTCTCTCAGGGCTCCAGTAGCTGATGGCAAGCTACATGAACAGGATTCCCACTTGCATTCTAAACAGAGTTTCATCCCTAACATCATTTTGAATGAGGCAGTCAATCAAGATATACTATTTTAATATATAAGCCATATACGCTTGCACCATTAATGCAGCATGCGGTTTTAATTTTTCTATTACACCCAACCCCATTCACGCATTACATGGGATAGGTGGGGGGTATAAGATCTGAGATAAATAGGATATAGGTTCTTTAAGGTTTGAGTTATGGGAACAGCATCAGCAGAGCATCATACCTTGTGTGCAGTATCAGCAAACTGATGGGCGCTGTTCATCATATCTCCAGTCTTCTCCTCCACCCGACCCAGTCTCTCTCCACGCTCGTTCAGGGCCTGACTGGCTTTCTGCACAGCACTGGTCACACTGTCTGCTGCAGAGTGCAGGATGCTGTTGCCTGTGCATTCATTCACATGCAGACACACACAAACATGACATAACAGAAAGCAGACAAAGTTACAGAGATTCTGGATGAAAATGAAAATGTCATAGGTGCTCAAAACCTTGGTTCCATCATTTAAAGCAACATTATGTTGGAATGTTTAATGAGTCTCTAGATCTGTCTTTGCCAGTCCAGGCCAGATTGCAGTTACAGCACTCTGGAACTTTGGTGGACCTTCAAGAGAACTGTGCTAGAACTGTGTAATGATGTATAATCAGTCATATTAATGTAAAATCCTGTACTTCCACACTACAGCCTCACTTCACATGCTAATTCTGTACATCATAGCTTCTCAATAAATGCTTGTGTGTGTACAGCTGTCCATTAGGAAGAGCTTATAGCACAATTTGTATTGTGGGGCAGCATGGTGGTTTAGAGGTTAGCACGTTAATCTCCCAGCAGAGGGATCTTGGGTTAAGTTGATGATGACATGACTCTCCAAACCATCACTATCAAAACATCAAATTTAGCATTTCATTTGTTAAATCAAAAGAGCAGAGTCTGGAAGAAAGGTGGAGAGACACACAGTCCAAGCTGCTTGAGATCAAGTGTTAAGTTTCCACAATCAGTGATTTGGTTTGGAGAGTCATGTCATCTGCTGGTGTTGATCCACTGTGTGATATCAAGTCTACAGTCATTGCAGTGTTTTCCCAGAAAACCTTACAGCACTTCATGCTTCCCTCTGCTGACAACTTTTATGAAGATGTGGATTTTATTTTCCAACAGGCACACTGCCCAAAGTACTAACTGGTTTTACAGAATATTATTTTTTGTGTGTTTTTATTGGCTGTAATATTCACATTTTCAACTTAATTCTTAAAATAAAGAAACTTTTTAATGATATACTAAACTTCTTGTGCTGCACTAAAATTTCAGCAGCATTTTTGGACAAAGTAGTCCACTTTATAGTAAACATTGCACAGTTGTGAACACTTAAGCTTAAGACTCATGGGAACTAATGAACAGTGAACAGTTTATTATCCATCCTCGGATTAGCTAAAAGCTACATCTGACCTGTTCCCCCGAGGGGTCAAAGCTGAAGTAAACACCTCCGACATTTGGAAAGTATTCAGTATCCAAACACTTCATCTTTACTGAAGTAAACTGAGGAAAAGCTGCAGTCGTGTTACTTTTTCCCTGACTTTTCCTTTTTTCTCAGCTGTCAGAGACAGGACAGATAATAGAGGATGTTTCTGTTGAACATCAGCACAGCACGGCCTAATGTTTTGGCTGGGGAGACCACGCTCCACTGACGGTCCCAACCCTGTGGATGTTTCCACTGACAGACTATATAATTTAGCCTGCTTTCATAAGTGCCACTGCTGCTACGCTAACAACCGAGTCTACAGAAGAGAAGATGTGCAGCCCACGTGCTTTCAATCCCGATCCGTTTCACAGGCACGCAGCCAGCGCATAACCTGCTCTATTACGTAAACGTGTGAGGGTGGTGTGCTTCTGCTGTAGAGATGCTTCCCCTCCACTGGTGACATTCATGCCCACCCCAACCCCACCCTACTCCAAAACGCACACAAAGCCCCCTTTTAGCAGTTTAAAAGTTCAAAACAAATGAGTCTTCATAGCAGCAGCACCCCACACTCAAACTGTTCCTGTGAGAACAAAAGATAATACTGTGGAAAAGACAGAGCAGATCTGAGAACAATAGTTTCTCACGAGGATGGAAACAGGCTGGAACAGGGAGCGGCCAATACAAAGATTTTATTTGACCCGAGATGCGAGGGGACAGCCATACACAGACGTCTCCATTTAACGAGTAGGAGTATAAGGCGCACTGCCGATATTTGGGAAAATTAAAATATTTTATCTGCACCTCATGGTGCAAAAAATTGAATACACATATAATGTGGCACATCATGCTTTTACGAAGGCACCGTGTTTGACACAAAAGCCGCATCTTGTCATCTTCTAAGCATAATAACTGAAGAATACCTGAACACATCAGCATAACGCATATAGCTATTTGGCTAGAATAAGCTAGAAAGGAATCTCACCGTTTCTTAAAAAAAAAAAAAAAATACATAATGTTGTTTTAAGCAAAACAAGAAGTTCCATTCCATCCTGATAATGTATTAAGCTTTAGCATTTGTGCATTTCCCAGTCAGGTTGTAAGGAGCAGTAAAGCCACTCTGCGGAGTTATAGCAGATATAGCAGTATTAGCATTAGCTGCAAACAGTGCTACACGCTAGCACTTTTGCCGTTCAGACGTGTGTATTATCGGCCTGTAGCCTGCTGCTAACTGCGGCTAGCACTGCTGGAGCAGCATTAGATTTCCTCACTAAACGTGGCTGTGCTGCTGCAACCAGCTATCGTGGAAATGTGGAAATATAAGCTTACTGTAAATAAACAGAAGCACTTCTTTAGGTAGTTTTTTAGGAAAGAAACCTGTGTAGATTAACATCCAAGGCTTGTTTGACTTTAAAAGAAAATGTTAAACTTATCTTAATTAGTAAAACATGACGACAACCCTGTTTCTTACCAGTGTCGCATAATGAACTAAACTATGGTAGTCAGTGCGGAATACCATGCTTTGAGCTTTACAATTAAATAACCAATTCCTTGAGACAACATGTCTGTAATCGAGGTACTTAAATTACTTGAGGAAATGTTTTAACCCTAAACAATTCATGTTTTATGTTTTTGTAAACCAACATGCAAAGTCATGTGACAGCAATATGAAAACTTCACCATGATGACCATAAAGTGTTACCCCAAGCAGTGTTGGGAAGTAACGGATTACATGTAACAGCGTTACGTAATCAGATTACAAATTATAAGTAACTGTAATCCGTTACAGTTACTGCTTCAGTAAGTGGTAATCAGATTACAGTTACTCTGCTAAAATAAATGGATTACATTGCGGTACTTTCCTATTTTTGGTCTTCCAATTCAACACTGACAAAACGCAATCACATTCACATAAATCACGACATCAGAATATTCTGTGATTCACAACCTCCTGCTCAGAATGTTTTCACTGCAGAAGCGCCCCCTAGTGGGCCCGTCGGCGGGCCCGTTCTGACTATGTAAAGTAGAATGCTTAAAAGCGTCAAATATTCTAAAAACACAGACAAACTAACCGACTCATATTCTTTAGTACTACTTTAACTACCACCTGCATGCAAAATTACAGCCATCTACATGAAACCAGTCGCCAGAAATCTCCAACTGAAAATAGCCTGTTTTTTCACATTGTTTACATGGGGAACACGCCTCCCCAACAAAATAGCCTTATAAAATAGTATTAGTATGTAAAATAACATCAGATTACACTATAGAAAATTCACTTACTATCACAGCATCCACAGTACAGCACTGACCCGCAGATATAATATCCATAAAGTCCTTTATTCGCCTGCTCACTTCTCCTCACAAACATGCGTTTATTTTCAGCGCAGCCGCAACGTAATATTCTCAGGCTCCTAGCGACCACGCAATGTAATATTTTCACGTAAAGTTGTACGTGAATACAAAGCTAAGGATGTCCTCTTCTAGATTCTGTGGTTTTCATTGGTCCACAAACCACTGAGTGATCGTCTTTTGAACCAATAACGTGAGCGCTGGATCAATCCAATCCAATCAAATGAGGTCATAGCCTTTCTCCAGGGTCACAAAAGTGATTGACACCTATTTCAACCAATAGTCCACCCTTAGATGAAAACACTGGTACGTACTTTGCCCTGATTGGTCTCCTAATGGCTGGGGGCGGGGCATGCCTAAGCGCTGTCATCAAAATCCCTCTGCTGAACAAAGGTGCGCCCACAGCGCGGATACGTGTGATTTTGTGTCATTTCATCAAAACAATGTTAATATTACTCTGAAGTAGACTTACATTCATTTATTTTATCACAAACAAACAAAAAATATTACAAACTCTGGTTGTATAGAGACAGATTTACTTGTGTATCTTTGTATTAGATTAAAGGCACTCTGGAGAGGTTTTGAACACTTTGGAGACGCCTGGTGGACACCTAATATAATGCAGTGTAACTCTTCAATGCTTTGTTCTATAAATTACAAATTTTGTAATTTGTTTGTCAAGATCCTACTGAATCAGGAAATGTAGAGAATTATTCACTATTTATCACCAACATCCATACACACATTGTAAACTTTAAATATAACTGGCGCTTTTTTTTCCGTATTTTCTTCTGCATTTGATGTTTTCAAATGGAACCTAAATAATGGAAATGAAAGTGTTGAAGTGAATTATTGTTTACTGTTTATGATTACACTGCATTTGACATTTAATAATAAAACATTAAAATTATATTTTGTTTGCATTTGTGAGTTCTTACAAAAAGGAGCAGATTGCAATCACATTAAATCGTATTGAACCGAATCGAATTGTATCGTGACATAATTTGAGGTATCAAACATTTTCGTATAGCTGACTAAAATAATCGTATCGTAACGTATCGTAATGAATCTTGTGATTTACACCCCTAGATAATCCTGGCAAAAAATCCACCTGCAGAAAGTGGCAAACCTGCAAAGAGATATCTTACAGTTGTTGTTACATTGTTTGTTTTTAATGGTTTTTAATGATTTTATCATCAATTTATAGAAGTGTTTCATAAAATTATAGGGTGATTGAAAAGGCTGTTTTATTTGTTTATCTATTTGTTAATTGGAAAAAAAATAAAACAATAATATGCAATATGTGGTTGCTACATTAATTCAGGCTTAAAAAAAAACAACAATACTGTAAGTAATCCAAAGTAATCAGATTATGTTACTCACTTGAAGTAATGTAACTGATTACGTTACAAATACATTTTGAGTGATGTAATCAGTAATCTGTAAGGGATTACATTTTAAAAGTAACCTTCCCAACACTGCCCCAAGGGACCTCACTTATATAAGTTGTAACGAGTAAGAGTGAGGATGAACACTGGCCAGCATGCTCATGGCAAGCCCATATCAATAACTGAAGAGCGAGTGAAGACGGATAGTTACAGTGGGTGGCAAATAGATGGGACATTTAGCGCTCTTTGATCCACACGCATGTACTGGAAATACGTCATAGAATGCATTATCACATTACCACAATGGCTAGACTAGTCCACGCAAACAGACAAGAGACTCTGACCAAAATTACATGCAAATTTAATGCAGGAGACCCTCAAATGCATAAGTTACAGAACAGTGCAGCGTTCCTTAGCTTCCATGGTAAAAAGTCATAGGACATGATGCAGTCAGTGTATATGGACCATCATTCAGTGTAAGAACGGCAGCAGCAGCAAACAAAGTCAGTGTTAGTGGCAGTAAACTCTCTAGAGGAGCATTAATGCATCTGACCTTTTTCCACCCTCATCTCAGTCTAATGAAAATTATACTGAAGTAAATTAGAGGACTGAGAATTATCTTTGTGACAAAGGTTAGCACTGGTACTTAGTCTGAATTTTAATTGGCTTCTGACTCCCCACACAGGTCACAGAAATGGAGGCTTCAATCCAGAAACAATGTGTTAATTGTTAAATAGCCAAGTGAACAGATCCCATTGGTATGTAGTGTTTGTATTCACACTAATACAGTACTTTCAGTTTTAAGTCTAGAAGAAAAACTAGTTGGTGTTTTTCTTACATCCATGCACTTGCTCTGAACATTGTGTTTTGTTTTTAATAAAACAAATTCTCAAGTATTTATTTGCTTACTAGTCAATTAGCCTATGCAGCCCCTGTATGATATATTTGATTTAGACACTGGTGCACGGGGGTCGTCTCAGGATGCAGGCTCGTTCACACTGAAGATTGATATGAATCACTTTCCAGATTTAAACCAGTCAGAGCAGAGCTTGTAAAGGGAATACAGCCTTTATCTTTTTAATGCAGGACAGAAGGCTGATAACCTCAGAGAGGAGCAGACAGGTGCTCAGTACGGTTAAGGGAAATAGACTCTCTCCACAGTGTGATAACACAGCGGGGAGGTACGGCACCTCCTTCAAACAAAGTTAACTTTATTAAAGTCACAGTAATCAGCCCACAGATTCAGCCTAGACGCCTGAAAATCTGTACTTTGATTCTGCAGTCAGACTAAATGAGGCATCGAGTTCTTTTCTCTTTATTTCAGAAACGGAAGCATGACTCATATGAGGAGAAAAGTGTGCGCTACAAAAGACTCATACATTTAATTTCAAACTGGCTTTTTTTTAAAAGGACTTCAAGTCATCTCTGAGATGAAATGGAAACCAACTGCATTAAAGCAGCAGTTCCTGTGTTTCTCTTTTTTCTTTTAAACTCAAAGCATTGTATACTGCTGAGTTAGGAGGGGACAAAAGATTCTATTTAATGGTATCAGTGCTCTAATAGCAGGACCATCCCTGCAACATCTAATATACTTATTCTAAAAAAACAGAGTAGTCTGGTTGGTTGGTTTGTAATGTAAAGGATGTAATTGCTCTCTACATTTTAACAGTATTTCACAAATGCACAAAAATGAAAACAGAATGTCACGCAGCAATTGAGATTTTTGCATTATCCTGCATTAAAAGTACTCTTCCGTATGCTACTCATGCTCCCACACAATCCCTAAAGCCTTCAAACTCAAGACTGTCACTTTAAGTAGCTGCAGCACCCTAAAGGAAGTGCTTCATACTGAAATGTTAAGACTCCAATTATGTGGCTTAAGATTAATCTATAGCAACTGGACAGTTCACAGACCTCTTACAGCTTACCTGACCAGCCTGAAGCCACAAGACCCACAAAAACACACACATACTCTGTAGTTTGTGCCAAGGATACATTAACTCCATCAGCAAATATACTCTTAATAACCTCCCATCAACACTAGGTAACAGAGCAACTACCTGTGGCAACACCTGGGCAACTACCAATGATACCATAGGAACCACCTGAGATACTATAGCAACCACTTTTGCCATGTTTGTCAGGTTGTTGTGCTGTTCACACTCCACAATTAATCAGCAACACTATAGTTTCTATCAACACAATGTATAATTTAAAGCATATTGCTTTTATGGGAAAACAGAGAAAATAATATTGTATATTTTTATAAAGTATATTTAAATGAAGATGCACTTTTAGTATTCTTTACCTAAGTTGAACATACTTTTCATTCTTTTAAGTATACCTCCCTTTCACAAGGGGTGCCAAGAGGGGTTGTGGGGGGGAAAAGCCTGATAAGCTGTTAATAAGCTGAAGAGACTCTAGATGGGTTAGCTTTTAGTCTAGCACCCACAGAAAGCCAGTACTTTCCCATCTGATGTGTGTTTAGCTATAGCTTGTTAGTCATTTGTGGTAGTCCAGTTTCATTTGGGGGGAAAAAGATTGCAAGATTGTCGTCTAGATAGATTTAATTCTAGCACAATTGCTTTTTCTTAATCACACAACAAGTTTAAACGTCTTCTCTGCTGATACGGCCTGGTGAGTGTATCCCCATTTATTCCTATAGGAATTCTAGAACGGCACAGCATAATATTTTTCTGGTTGTGACACATTTAACTGTTTCAACAGCTCTAACTGATGGGCTGGGTGTCTGTAAATTTTGGAGGGCATATATAAAACAGAACTGTTGTGAAATAAATTAATCGTCATGGGGTTTTGAAATTGGCCTGTTTTCCAGATTCTATTTTTTTCAAGAACGATACCATGATGATTGGGGATTCTGATATGCCACTACCATGTACTGAACATTACTCAACTCAATGAAACTGAAAAATACAATTTGGCATTCTAGGGCAACTTTAATTGGAAAAAATGAACACCAATACCAACAACGCCAACAATGAAGTAGCAGTGCATTGTAAAACGCTTAAATACAGAAGGATGGGAAAATACAATAGTAAAGGATGGGTCTGGTGAGGCTGGCTACTGATTGTACACCTTGACCCACCTCTCTGCACTGCAGACTTCATTAAGGTGCAGCAAGGCAGCTTGAGTATTTGTGAGGGATAAAGCAATGTTTTGTTAAAGCTACATCTGATTTCCCACAAGAAAACAGACAACTCAGCTTTATCTCTTAAGAGCATACAAGAATGCTGTACTACTGCAAACAAAGCTAATGCTCATCTTAACTCCGGAAGATCCTTCAGAAAAAAAGCTGCTGGCTCAAGGCTCAAAAATTAGCATGTATCCCATTAGACCGAGTCCAAACATTTACCATTCTAATGCTAATTAGTTTTATTTTCCACACTGAAAAGATGTTCTTTTGTTATTGCTCCAACTGCAGAACCAGACCTCTATCTACTCTGTGCATCCCATATACTGCATATTTCATTAGAACCTCTGCTGTAGCTCAAACATTGAGAGGAATTTATCTCTGCACCCCCCAAGATTCAGGGGGTGTGTCTGAACAACAAAATCATAAAACAAAGGGCAGGGGCTTGTTCTCTGGCACAGACACCCTGACAAAGCGCAATGTCCCAAATATGAGCTTCAGTAGCCATCTAGGATTTCTGACAGTAAATCACAAGAAAATCAACTCCATTACGTTGACATCTGCTTTCTGATGTAAAGCACACACTTGAGTGAGGGACAGATAAACAATAAACCAGGCAAAAGATGATGTTTAGCTTGGCCACAAATACAGTTTACAGAGTTTTTCCATTACTCCATATGTAGTCGCTCAGCCAAGACACGTTTGTTGCCTAGCGTCTAGATAACAGTATGATCTGCTGTGTGAAAATACACAGTGAAAAATTTGAACACATTCTCAGCTTCTTTTTATTATTGTCTACATTGTAGAATAATATTAAAGACATCAAAACTATGAAGAAAGGCTACTTACAAAAATCTAAAGTGTAAAACACATTTCTGTCTATTAAATAATTCTATATTTGCTTCTGCATATTTATAATGACTTTAATATTAATATAATAATTAATATAATTTAGAAATGATAAAATATGAAGACACTAGGGGTGGGCGATATGGCCCTAAAATAATATCATGATATATTATGGTATTTTTGTGATAACGATACTCTTGGCGATATGACAAAACACTGAATTAAAGAAATATTACAAGAATACACTACTGCAACAAAATAAAAAAAGTTAAATGTTGTTATTGCATATGATTTGTTACGGCACACCCCTAACTGAGATATTAAAAAAATACAAGAATTTTATCATATTTGTAACAGAAGTCAAGGATCCAGAACGTCATGATACTAATAATATACTCTATATATCTCCATATATCCAGGATTAAAGTAAAATAAATGATACTAGACAGATATAATCTGTCTCTAGTAGATATATAATAGGAAATGAGAACAATGCTAAAACAGCAAAAAAGTAGTACCCTGATGTGATGATTAGGGGTGGGTGATCTGGCACTATATTTTAGGGTATAATATTGTTCACAATATTAAAAGTATTGGCGATATTATTGCCTACGATATGGTACAGCTCATAAAGACACTGAATTATAAGGCATGTATTTAAAATGAATAGTGTAAACAGTATCAATTATCCTTGTGGCTTCAGAAGCAAACTTTGGACACAGAAACGCCTTTAGCTGGTTAACTTAATTTGCGGTAAGGAGGAAATGCTGCACACTTCATTTTCCTCAAACTATTCATCTGAATCCTTGCTGCATCTGAACTGAGTCAGCCAGTCTCTTGTTCTTGGCAGGAGAAATTTCTAAAGGCTGCCACTTTGCACAGTCACTGATACGGCCTCTCTGCTCAGCAGGCTGTTGAGAAGCAGCCTCATCATGCAGAGATGCGGCTAGAGAGGAGCGGTGTCGTCAAGCTCTGACCTGCCAAACAGGAAACATCCGGCAAAGATGCACAAATTACACTGCCAGGCCTTTCATCACTCTCCCACTTCTCTCAGGCTCTTTTATTTCATGCAAATCTTGACTTTTCTCTAGCAGGAGACAGTAAACATGGCATTCAAATGAATGATGAATTCACTTATGTTCATAGCAAACTATGGGCATTTTAACACTTTCACACTTTATCTGGTTAAATTTTGCTCAGATTTATTCCACTTGTGGTGTGATACATTTGTGCAGCTGTAAATTTAGTATTCATAGTCTATTGTCACTCAAAAGAACAGTACGAAGACCAGACTCAACAATCAGTATAAATATAAATTGATATAAATGGCTTCCACAGCCAGTGATTCCAGTCATTATCGTGTTATATTGCCCAGATAATCACTGCAGCTATAAATTAATGCCATCTTTGCCATAGCTCCATGTTAAACAGGACTTTCTTCTTGTATTTGCTTTCCTGGTCCTGCCCCAGATAGGTCTGACCAATAAGCATTCTTACATCAATTGTTTTAATACATTTTGGTCCACTTGGATTTTTGTGAAACAAGCCAAACCAAACAGATTTGGACCACAGCAAAAAACAACAAAAAAAACACTACTGTATGTGTGTAAAAAAGCCCTAAGTCTTTTCTCCTCACTGTCCTTACCCACTTGTAGTAAAACCTCTTGGTCTACAACAACCACATTTCTCATATTGTTTAAAAAGCTCTTGTAACAAAGAGTGACAATATACTGAAAACAAGATGTGGCTTAATTTCACAGTTTATTGTTTTTATTTTATACTAATTTTACTCCTAGGCTTTCGAGTGTGTTATGCAAAAATCTTTATTTACTTCAATTAGTCCAATCAAGGTATTTTAAGTACCCAATTTAATTAAAGGCAGGGTGACTCTGCCCTCTGACTCCAGGATGCTCACCTTGGCAGTGTAAAGAGAACAATTTCTAAAAGAAAGTTGTGCCAAACGTTTTAATCTTTCTCTGTTGTATTAGTCTGGTATACCTACTGTTATATCGTTGGATTGTTGTATTCACTAAAGTAAATATCTACATTTCTTTGCTGAAAAAGTCTATGTTTAGTGGCCAGACTTCATAAATATGAATACATCCTCAGTCAATAAAATTTAATCATAATATTGGCAACTTTAAATTAGAATACTAATACTAATACTATGTAGTTACTTAATTATGTAGTATTTACTGCTAAATACTTAAGACTTGAACAGACACTTAATATGAACACTAAGACCATGTTAAAATGTAAGCATGAATTTATTATGAAGGTTAGTACTATTAACTAATTAACTAATTTCTTTTAAGAAAAACTTAAGACTTTTATGTTTGTTGGGTTGTAAAATGTATGTTTGATATTTCTGCCGACCTCAAACTTCCTCAGCAATATTTCCTCAGATCAAGAGTTTCATATTTGTGCCTCACAAAAGGTTGTCATATACAAAGGTTGTGCTTCAGCAGAGTCTGGAAGGATGGAAAACCAATTTCCTCTGGCAAATTCTTAAATTACAGGCAGTACAGAAAAAGGCCACAACCAGGGCAAACAAGTCAGCTACTAACCACCGTTCAATTCCAGCAGACTCCTTTTCCAACAAGCCAACTTTACAGAACATCAGAACCTTATTATTCCAGCAGTTGATGCTTATGCTGACTCTGTCTGGCCCTCAAACACAGTGCTCTGCACATTTAAGGTAAGCCTAAATGATCACACATTATTCAACTCATCAGATAATTATCAAGTTCTCGGGGCATAATCAGTTACTTTACTTCAAATATAACCTAAATTGTTATACTGTACACCCTAGTGTGAAATCAGCTCTATAGCTGAGGATGCAAACAACAAAAAGAAAGTAAATTGTACTTGGTTAGGCTATATGCAGATTACCAGCCTAAAGTAACTAAATTTAAAAACATTTTGGGCTGTGTTTCCTTGCCAACTCTGCACAAATATGTAAAATGAGTCTGATATGTCTGTATAATTTGTCTGATTTGATGAACACACTTTCACTGCACACCTACACATAATCTCATACTATATAATCACCGAGGGTAAACAACAGGCCCTTTCTCTTTTTCAAATATGATCCTCCACAAACCAAATAGCATCTGTCCAGTTTTTAACAGCTATCCTTATGAAGCATGGCTGTAGACTGTTCCAGGATCAAATTGTCTAAAAAAAAAAAAAAAGAAAAGTACTGTGTTCCTAAATAGAACATTGGGCTCAATTTATTGCTTTAAAATAATAGCCTTTATAACCATCTTCTTTTGTATTAGTTTCAAATTAAAACCAGAATCATCATCTTATAACAATAGAGCAGTACATAATCAAAGTCTGATATCTACCGCATTTTCTGCACTATAGAGCGCTTTTTATGCAATACCAGTAACTACTATTAGGAACAGGGGTGTCACCAAGTTTTTGTTTTAATTTAATAAGCTAATTTAAGTAAAAGCTAACCGCTAGCCGACAGAGCTACACTGAGGAACCCTGAGTGTTCCGGTAAGGTGATATTAGCTAGCAGTTTGTCACACGTAGCTTGTTTTAACATGGTAAACACGCAAACTACAGTCCAATAATACTCACCTCCGAACAGCAAAAGAGCTAGCGCTGTGGTTAGCGGCTAATGC
Source organism: Astyanax mexicanus (assembly GCF_023375975.1). Classification (NCBI taxonomy): domain Eukaryota; kingdom Metazoa; phylum Chordata; class Actinopteri; order Characiformes; family Acestrorhamphidae; genus Astyanax; species Astyanax mexicanus. Next base: position 15,450,082 of record NC_064421.1, read on the forward strand.
TAATGCTGATCCAGCAGTGCTAGCCGGGGTTAGCAGCAGGGCACAGGCCGAAAGAGCTAGTTATAGCACAGTTATAGCTAGCTCTTTGCACAGTTAGCGGCTAATGCTAATGCTGCTGGAGAACTAAACTAAAACTCCTGTATAATGCTGTACTTCAGCGGAGTGGCTTTACTGCTCCCTACAACCTGACTTCAAATTGTGTCAAATTCATACACACATGCACACTGGATATTTTTGGCAAAATTGGCGCCTTATAGTGTGAAAATTACGATTATCTACTATAACTAATTTACTAGATGTGCAATGGTTTTGGTAAGCTTTATTCATAATTAAAAGACACATAAGCACTCTCTGACTGTAAGTCTGTCCAAAACCTCATCACATAACAGCATCACATTAACGTGTGCACTGCTGTTTGATTATTTGTTCCAGCGTTATTAGTATCCGCTCCAGAGGAATTCAGAAGATGTGCCCCCCACAGTTATTGTCCCACACCTGAGCAGCTTCATGATACTTGTTTTGCACTGGTGTGAGACTTAGACTGTGAGGGACAGAGTGGTTCTTCAGCAGTGAGGGTCCCAGGGCATCACTTCTATTGTCCTGTCTCTCATTTCTATAGGGGTTTTAATAGAGTTTACAAACCCACTGAAGGCTTTACACGCTGGTAAAAGCATTATATCTCAGTCAGGAGAAGCAGAGCGGTCCTGGTTCCATGAATGTAAGCTCGTCTTAATAGTCTCCCCCTGTGCAGGAGCTGTAACAGCGTGTGTGTATCATACCCAGCTGTGAGTGCCTGCTCTCCAGTGCCCTGCCTGACACCACTAGCCACACTAATCCACACAGTCCTCTTAGTACAGCAGAGCCTCCACAGGAGAGGAAAGGGCAGGGAGCCAAATTACAAGCTGTGCTGAACGCAGTGAGAAGGAGCTTACTGAGGAGTTATCACCAAAAAAGAGAAGGTGATGAACACCAGAAGTTTCTCCAGTACAGCTAATAAGCCTAGTAAGCCTATCCTTTTGAGCTGGAGAACAATCACTAAGAAATCATCTCAAGTTCAAAAACACTCATAGCAGGGCTAGATAGATATGAATAAATAGGTAAGATAAAGGAATAAATCATTTTTATTGTTATCTCAGTATGAGTTTTCCCAATAAACAGCTAACTTAAACTGCATTACTTGCATGCAGTAACGAATGTGCTTTTCACGCTGCAGGATTTGATCACATGACATAACTAGGCCGGAGACAGTGTGAGGCAGAAGTCCACAGTAAATGCACTTACCAAACTACTTCTTAGCCAGGGAATAATTAGTCAACAACCTCATATCCAATAGCATTATCGCACATTACATGTTTTTTGCATATCGTACAGGACACCCTTTTATTTAAAAAAATAAATAAATAAACAATCACAACACATTCATGTTTCTGACCAGTTTACTACCTATATAGTGAACTATATAAGGCATGAAACTGTATGCAGATAGAACTACACTTTATATTTCAACCTATGAATAAATGTACATTATCTATATTAAAATAACACAGTTCACACAGTACTCTGCTTGGATTTAGAAACTGTAGTTTCTTAACTTGCATTACACTCTAGCCTAGTACTACAGATCTCCTTGGATTTTGACTGTAATAGTTCAGAATTTCACTCAGATTGATTTAATAAAGAAAACTCACCTTTGGAATGTGAGTGAGGGTGTACCTTAACATTCTGCAGCAATAGACCAGAATCTTAAAGGAACGTTTCTACAACATACTGTTTCTAATAGAGTTCTCTGTGAGTTTATATAAGGTTGCACACATAAGCTCATCAGTTGCACTGAAACTTAAAAAGCACATGATCCTTCACAGCTATTTACAATTAATTCAGGTTTAACAGCAGTATGCAACATTTATCAGAGCATAACTCTAAACAGCTCCAGGCTTCATCGATTACTTTAAATATGCCGGGGTAAGGGAGAAAAAAAGCTGCAAAATTTATTTAATTAGTAGCGTGAAATTTCTCGCAGCAGTGCCAAGCCAATTTATGTAGCTCAAGGCACATAATTTATCCTCATACAATGAGAAAACTTCATGCAATACATCTAAAACACTGAAGTCTATATGGCTTCTTTCACACAGCAGGTAAAGTGGCTGAACTGATTGTAGGATTTTCTTAACAAATTTGATTTTTTTAGGCTGTTCATATTTTCTTTTTTTTAAAATGTAACCTTCATTCAACATTTATCTGAAGTTCAAGTGTCCTTGGGAAATTTCTTTACAAACATGGCGGTTGGGATATGTGCCTTGGAAACAAAAGTCACATTAATTAAAATCTGGATTTTTAGAATAAAACAGCCTGTATACTGGATGTGTGTTGGAATTCATCGCCACATATAAAAACACCCCAAATTGTCAAATGTTTTTTACTGTTCACACTGCCATACATTTCACATATCTGTATCAAATATGCCATTCATACCTACTGTGTGAAAGTAGCCTGTGGTTCACACCTGCAAAGGTTTACAGTGATGGTAGTATAGAATATATGTGTTGGGTTGGATCTGCTCACCTCCCAGCAGTTTAGACTGGCAGTTGACAAATTCAGGTTTTCTATCTGCGCTGTAGCGCTGGCAGGTGTTGTGAAGGACTTGAATGAACATGCACTTGTCTCCAGACGAGCCGGCCATCCACTGGTCAAACGCATTCTCAAACGTCAAGTCAAACTCTGGACAATCCTGCAGCATGACAGAGAGAGCAAAAGAGCAACAGAGAGAGAAAGAGAGTGAAAGTGAACCATTCTGTCTCAGAGTGGATGATCTCCTCTCTACAGAAAGCACAGTGGGAGTAAAGAGGTGTTTAACCAGCTCAGATAGACAGGTAAGCACACAAGAAGAATGACCAAGCAGCCTATTTCTTCTCTTCACAGAGCTACAGCCCGTCCACAGTGACCTGCAATGGTCCAGCGACTCACCCTGTTGGGGTCGATGCCGTTCACCTGCCTCAGCTGGTCGAGGGTCCACTGTGATCTCCTGGCAAAGGAAGAGGAGCCCTCAAACTGCTTCACTTTCGTGATGGACACCTGGTTCGGCTTCTTGTTGGTCACTGAAATCAGAGTTGAGAGAAAAAAAAAGAATAAGGTAATCAGGCTTTAAAAAACACACACGCACACTCACAAAATTGATGAATAAAGACTCTATCCAGCCATGATAAAAAATGCGAAAAAAAATGCAGATAAAGGGATACATGCCCTGAAAAATACAGTTACTTATCTAAAATCTAAAACTCTTTACAATTATGATTGAATATTAAGTGCATTTTAACACACTCAGTGTTTCATACAAAGTCAAGGATTCATTAAAAGTAAAGTTTAATATGACTCACATCCATAATACATAATCTATTTCTACATTAGCTATAGCTCCCCATTATCTCTTTTCAAAGTTGTTTTTGTCCTGTTATTTGTTTGTACTGTCCGGGTCGACCAAAGGAGGATGGGTTCCTCATGCTGAGTCTTGGTTCCTCCCAAGGTTTCTTCCTCTTAGCATGAGGGGGGATTTCCTAGCAACTGTTGCCACTATGACTGTGGTGCTTACTTACTTCAAAATTGAACCAGCTTTTGTTGGACTGTTTCTACTGTCCAGATAAAGCTTTCTACTACATTTTAGAGCATATCTGCATTGATAGAGTATTTGATAGAGCACCATCATTCTAAAGAACACTGTTTCACTACTCCACAGCCCAATGCCAGAAGGCTTTATACCTCTCTAGCCAATGCCTGGTTTCACTTACAAAAGAGGATACTACTTATACGTCCCAAACACGTAGGCCTCACAGCGATTCTGTGACCTTGCTCCTCCTCAAACTAGAAAAAGTCATGTGAGAGCTCATAAAACCAGAGACCCTGTGACAGCACTTTCTGAGAAGCCAAACTATTCTTCCAACATCTTTATTACACTTTCCTCCCTTATAAGATACAGAGCTAGCTTGCTCTGTCACTATAAAATGATACAAAAAAGCTGAACAGGACATTTTAAATGATCTTTGAATGTTTAAAAGGTGTTAAAATGAGACAAGTGTTGATATTTAATGAGTAAATATGTAATCCATTGTGTTTGGTCACTTTTGGTGACCAGGCTGAGTGAGCTGCCCTTAACCCTTTGTTTAGTGCACTGTAGTTAAAAAATTAAGGACAATAATTTAGTTATCAACATTATCAATTATGTCCACTTAATCTTAATTAACTACTATATTTTGGAGCAGTGCTGTGTGGATTGGACAGAATTAATTAACAAGAGCAATAGTGATGTCAGGAAGATCAGCACCCCACCTCATCCCAAAAGAATTTTCCAGAGAACACAGCTTCTCTACTCCACACCTCAATGATACAGAGATTTATACTCATATTTACTGTGCATTAAACACTTAGGGTCAGTTACCCAGGGATTAAGCCTAGTCGTAGACTATATTTTGCTCTCAATAAAAAAATATCAATTTAAAATGCTGTGTTATTCAAGACTAGACTTAATCTTGTTAATCTTTTTGTTGTTTAGGGTGTGATTTCTGTGACTAAACAAAATATAAAGAAATCAGTCTGTGTAGTTATGTACTGATCTTCAAGGATTAACAAACATTTCATATCATCAAGTGGTCAACTTGAAAAAAACAGAAAAACCTAGCAATTTTATCCTCATTATGCATCAAAATCATCTCATGTCTCCACAAAAGAGCAGAAAAGAAAATGAAGCACATCATGTATGCACATAAACCACCTACACGTTCTCCACATTAACACAAACCTACAAGGAGCAATAAACCCTCCAACACGCTACAAAACACCCACAACCTATCCAGCATCTCTTCAGGGCATATGACCTATTGACCAAAGGTTAGTCATTACTATTCTATCTCGCCCTCTTTTTATCGCTCTCTCAATCCTCTCATTCTCTCCTTCATCAATTGAAATTCCAGAACAGTAGAGTGAGGGATGAAAGCAGTGTGTTTACAGATCATACCGCTGGCAGTAATGCTGCAGGCATCCGGCCCTCAGCGAAACGGTCAGGAGGAGTTCTGCTGCTGTGCTCCTGTACTGTTTATACAGGCCTCCTGCACCCCTCACTGCTTCTGCTCCCTCCCTAACCAGCTCCACTTTCTTCCTTTCCTTCCTCCTCCCTCCATCGCAGGTCACCATCCCTCCCTCGCCCTGGTTCCACCTTCAATCTGCCATCTGGAGGAGTGTTGTTGTTTACCATTACTTACGTCTCCAGGGGCTGATGGAACGCAGTGAGCTGAACCCCCGTCTCAGCCCACAAACCACAGACTGAACACTGCACACCATCAGCTTCTCAAGATTACAGTGACCAGGCTGAACGTTAACATGATTTTGGTGTAAATTAATGTGCTTTTTTTGTTAGTTTGGAAATCTTATCACATTGGCTTATTCTTTTAAAACACTATGTATGTACACACAGAAAATTCAGGGTCTTGCAAAAGTATTCAACCCCAATACAGAAGTCATAAGACTGGTCGTAAACTGGCCAGTTGCTATTTTGTATATACAGCCCTATAAAAAAAATATCAATATATGAAGACATGTAACGATAATTTATTACTAGGAGTTAATGGTTTGTGTATTCTTTGCAAACCATCACGGTACAGGGGTCACAGATCGGTTTGCGTTAACACATGCAGAATACACAGTACTGTCTATAGGAGACTCCCTCTCGCTTGCTTCTCTCTATTCCTCTCTATTCGCTTCTGCTTCCTTGCTCTCTATTTCTTAATATGTTTAGGAAAAAAAGTAATGCTGTTAATTTTGTTCTAAATAAAGGGCCACAATCAGGCTCATTGTTTGTTTGTTCCAATAAGATACAAAAGATGGATCCTCTCATGATGAGGCAGTAGGAGGAAATCCTGGTTTCAAGCATTTAATAAAAGATATCAAGCCCTGTTACAACATTCCACATCAAAAAAAAAAAAAAAAAAACACAACATGGTTGTAATGAAGATTTATTGTTATTATGAAGATAATAAAGGAGAGGCTATACAGAATGCTGAGCCTCTTTATTTTTTCCACCAACCGTACCGAAAACGTACCAAATCGTGGGGTTTACACCGGTGTGCGAACTGAACCGTGAATGTTCTGTACATTACACCCCTACATATTACACACATCAACAGGGGACCTTAAAAGGCTGTGTGTGGCATAAAAAGAACATTCAACAAACTCCAAAAGTGAAGCATGGGGGTGGCAGCATCACACTGCGGAAACGTTATGCCGTTATGCCTATATGCCTATTAATGGACTGACCTCTTAATTACAAAGTGGTGCAGAGGTCCTATGCATGCATAGAAGTGATTCATCAACTGGGTTAAATCTGATGTCATAGGATTCATGAAATCAGCATTGGCACATTCTTCCGTGAGCTCTAGTTTGCACTGGGTTCTACACGTTTGATTAATAACCTGGAACAAATCCAGCAGGAAGAAAAAGCTATAACATTTCAAACGCATGTTAAGTGTCCCTACAATTTTTGACAGGCAGAAACATGAAACACTAAGTTTCACTGTGGCTACAGCTCAATAATTACAACAAAAAGCCTTTGCAGGCTTATTAAAACCGTGTGTGCATACGAAACTTGGGCTCTGCGCCAACTTTAATCTAGCTTTAACAAATTCCTATAGCCTGAACAAGTCTCAGAGGGGAAGCCTCATCCTGTACAGTAACATGGCCAACATGTGGACCTCACAGGCCCTGGGAGATCTCATTTCCTTATCTAATAAAATGCCACAGTGACAGAGGAAGACGTATGAATTTCCAACTAACCTTGAAGCTGGAGCTGGATTTAGAGAAGAATATAAATCAGGGACGTACGGTCAGGCACGGACAGTCCATTCTTACAATTTCATACACTTTACAGAGAGCGTGGAAAGCATGAGCAAGAGAATGGGAGCAGTAGAACATGTTCCCACCAACACCAATTCCACTGAGTGAGTTTGGGAGGGCGGGGAGGGACCGGTGGCTATATTTCTTGGCACTCTCTTGCAGCACAAAGCTCACCACACTGGGGCAGAGAGGACTGAGGCAGGAGCATTCTTTGTGAAGAGGAAACACTGCTATTGCAATTCCCTTTTGAATGTAGCACCAAGGACCTGAACAAAATGAAAACTGTGACCTGTGTGCTGATCAGCGAGCGGCGGTGGCGGCGTCTCCACGGAGCAGCAGCAGCAGCAGCAGCAGAGCACATTTAAAGTGAACTGAGCACACAGATCCATTACACAGAAACAATAAACCCACCTCAAATTAAAGGAAGAACTACGAAATAAAAGAATGGAAATTAATTAACATAAGCTTTGCCAAAAAAAGAAGAATCCCAGAATGAATCAACCGACTGGGATTAAAAAAACATTGTGCAAGACCGTCATTTAGTGACTCAGAATAACATTGCGTCACCTTTAGTTACCAGTCCCACTTTTGTCTTTATGAAGAAAAACAAAATAATTGTGTGTGAAGAAATGAACAGTTTCTTGTCACACATCATGCATTCAGAAAGCCTGCTTTCAGGATGTGGTGTGCAATTTCAAATGACACCAGATCACCTTTGGTCTTCATTAAAGGCACGTTGAAAGACTATTATTAACATTAATGAAATCCTACGTTTTTTTTACGTTTTCTGAAGTTCGATGTGCTATTCCTACAGGATAATGCTCGTCCAAGTTCTGCAGCCATATCAAGAGCTCGCAATGAAGACATAGATACTATCCCACAGCCAGCTGAATCACCAGACCTATCGCCAACTGAAAGTATGTGTGGGATGTTATTCAAGCTGCATAACATTGACTATTGCAACAAACCATTAGGAACCACTACAACTTGATGCTGAGACGTCAGACGTAAAGTACAGTACTTCTGTATGTGGAGCTCAATAAATATGACCAAGAGTTGCCTAGATCAGTCTAAAATATTTTTATAAACAAATTATTTGCTGTTTCTGGTAACATTTAACCCTCCTTTTATGTTTATTTGTCAGGAACAGCAATGATGCATGTTTAATTAGTCAAAAGATAATTTTGGTCTGAAACCAAAAGACTCCTGACAAGAAGTGTAAATATTTTTAATTACTGACTCCATTGCTAATTATTCTATATACTTCTCAGCAATGGTGCATCAGCAGCAGCTCAAGAAAAAACGGTGGCTGACTTCACACGTTTCGGAGGAAGCATGTGCTAGTCTTCGCCCTCCTGGTGTGTTGGGGCATCACTAGTAATAGGGGGAGTCCTAATGAGTGGGTTGGGTAATTGGCTGTGCAAAATTGGGGAGAAAATGAGAAAAAGTTTTTTTTTTTAAGTTTTTTTTTTATATAAATATTTAGTGCAATGGTGTTCCTTACCTCTAACAGGTAATGGTTCAATTAGGATACTTTACTAATTTTTCATAACAAAATACATGTTCAAACGTTTTTTAATGTTTCACTACTTTATTACTAACATATAAAACACAACAGTTTTACATAACATTAAAACATTGCAGTTTTGTTTTAGTTTTAGTTTTTGCAGGGGGTGGTTGCAAATATGTGAGCTGAACCATTTTCCTATCATATGTTGATTACACTAATTAAGGCAAGCAGAATAAAAAAAAACTTTTAACATTTTTTCCTAGGTAATCAAACTTTAAAACAGGTTAATTTGACCCGTAACATAACAAGAGAGTTAATCTTATTTTCAAATAGCATTGCAATCCCAAACTTCCTTCTGGGGGCAACTATTTTCCATATTTTATAGATTTAATATATTGTACATTATGCACAAGCCAAGCAGTGCAGACATCCCGCTTTCATCATTGGCAAGCCTCGGCTTTGACTGACAGATTTGTCACAGTCATTTTCCACAGCTTCGCCGTTAATCACACAATTTGTGGCCAGCTCAGTTTCAAAACAATCGGCCGGCTGCCAGCACTTAAACGACAGTTATGCAACGGCCCAATGAAATGGGAGGGAGGGAGGGTGGAAACATATTTTAATATCCATGTGAGATCTGACTAATTTGAAGGAATATTTTACGTACACAAGATCCGTCATCTCGCTGAGCGCACTGGAGCGTTCCCCAGAACGGCTGGACGTCTCCTACAAATATTTAACCTAATGAAGCGTGCAGCTGTTTCCACGAGGAGGACTCTGCCTCTTCACTTCACATCTTCTTTTGCATCTGAGTGCTCCTCACCGGGTCACACAGAGAAATGTATCACTCAACTTTGGCTAAATATTAGCGTATCTGTGGTTACAGAGATGGGGTGTGAATAATAAAGAAGTAATTCTCATAAAATTCCAAAGACTATGTAGTGTTTAATTACTAAACAAAAAACACAACAAAACAGAAGAAGTGCATTTCTCTCACCATTTATCATGTTTATAGCGTAGCACTGAGGTGTAATGTGAACAGAAATGGAGGGGATGCTGCTTAGAGGAGACCCCATAAGCAAATAATTGTAATTCTGGTCATTCTGAGCAGCAAGACCACCCATGTGTGCCTGAGATGGAGGAACAGTATAGTTTCATTCTATTACATTATCTCTGAGCTCCTGCTGCTGCGGCACAACGTGATGAAAAGAGACACAGCTTCTTTAGTATTGTCAACAGCTCTCCTATAATGACCCTCACTGTCCCTGCCATAATAACTCTCACACACAAACAGCTAAGACCACAATACAGACTGTGCTCCCAATAAATGAGGCTCAAATCACATTTAGAAGATAAAAATCTGAATAAGGTTTTGGATGAGCTAGGAACAAACAAACACAGAACCAGCAGCTTACACCTTCATTTTATATACTACAGTAGTATTTTCAGACAGAATAAAAAAAAGTTGGTATACTAACCAAGCCTAATCAATCATCCCGCACACATTCAATAAGTTGTGGACTGGAACTGATCAGTTTAAGGACCTGAATAGGTGCATCGTATTATAAGGCACCCTATCTATCACAGTCTATTTTCTGGTCTATTTTCACATATAAAAGGCACACCGGATTACAAGGTGCATTTTAAGCGACAATAGTAAGGAACAAGGGTGTCGCAATGTATATCTCAGCAACTGTAATTCTTAAAAAAAAAAAAAAATCTTTTAAAGTGAAACGAGTGCTGGATTTTAATCTACACAGATTTCTTTCCAGAAAAAGCATTTATTTGGGTGAGTAAGGTGCTTCTGTTTATTTACAATATTTTAAACAGCTCAGTTAGCAGCATCGCTAGACATCGTTTAGCAGCGCTTAGTGCTAGTAAATTCGATCAGATAGCATTTCGTCCCACATAGTTTATTTCAACACAGTAAATGTGCAGCCTACAGTCCGATGTACTCGTCTCTGATTGGTGACAGAGCTAGCGGTTAGCAGCAAATGCTAATACTGTTCCAGCCTTGGTGCTAGAAAAACTAGACTAAAACACCTTTATAACGCGAGTGACTTTACTGCTCCTTGCAACATAACTGGCAAAATTCATACATAAGGCACATCTAATTATAATTCACACTGATGATTTTTGGGAAAATTAATAGGTTTTAAGTGTGCCTTATAGTCCTTTTTTTTGTAAGAGCATGCTGAAAGCTTTAAGTGTGGTTCCTCTGGTTTACCAGGTCTTCTGCTGCTGTTTAAGAGTTTTTCTGCTCTTCCAGAAAATAGCATTCAGTGTACTTCATAATGAATCATAATGAAGTTTTATTGCTTTGTGATATGTTAAATATGTTATTGAAGAATTATAATCGAATCCCTTTGTGAGGTCTGAAATTTAAACCACAAATCTTATAGAATAGGTTCGGAAATGTTATGTGATGTAAGCTACTAAAAACAACCTACCAACCTACCAAACTCCTACCAACTCTACTCACATCAGTAATTGGCTTTTTTTTTTTTTTTTTAGAACAAAATAAGGCCTTAAAAGCAGTAAAGCCTTATTTCTGTTCTAGTGTTTAAAAATACACTATATGAACAAATATATTGGGGGCACCTGCTCATTCCTTGTTTGTTTAAAATCAAGTGTATTAAAAAGCTTTTTCTCCTGCTTTATCTGTCTCTGCTGTCAGAGGAAGGCTTTGCACTAGATTTCAGAGCATTACTGTGAGGATTTGATTGTATTCAGCAAATGCTGATAAAAGCGTTAGTGAGGGCGGCATGTAGGATGATCACCAACCCACAACACTCACAATTTTCCTAACACCATCATCATAATTTGTCAACGCCTGTTGTCAATGGTGTTCTGGACTAGTGTATAAGTAATTTTGTGCAGTTTAACATGAAGCAACAGCAGAGATCACATTCATTTACAGCTGTAGGAAAAGCTATGCAGAATGCCAAGTTAACACACGGCTATGGGAGCAGTTAAGCTCAAACTTGTGAAATGAACCTGATAATTGGTTCAGACTGAGTTCAGATCAGCTCATCATCACAGATGACCCATTCCACAGTTTGTTTGGGACTTAAACAAGATCACTCTCTCATATGCTGTGAGGATCTGATTGTATTCAGCAAATGCCAAAATGTGTTAGTGAGGTCAGCATGTTGGATGATGATCACCCCACCTCATCTAGCGGGCTAAGCGCTTCCACTATGATCAGGAGATCACAGGTTCAAATCCTGTTCATGCAGCTTGCCATCGGCTACCGGAGCCTTAAGAGAGCACAACTGGCCTTGCTCTGTCTGGGTGGGTAGATGGCACTTTCTCCCCACATCACTCCAAAGGATGATGTCGATTAGTACAAGGCTTCTGTGAGCTGATGTATCTGAACCGAGTCGTTACGCTTTCCTCAGAGTGCGCTGTGATGCTACTTGGCAATGCTGCATCAGCAGCAGTTCAAAAAGAGGTGGTGGCTGCCTTCACATGTATCGGAGGGGGCATGTTCTAGTCTTCACCCTCCTGGTGTTGGGGCATCACTAGTGACAGGGGGAGTTCTAATCAGTGAGTTGGGTAATTGGCCTTGTAAATTGGGGAGAAACTGGAATAAAAATTTGAAATAAAATCTAATAAAAACACTACCCCACAAAGTGCTGATCTTTAATAATATTCACACAATCCTGAGGACAAAAAAAAACAATAATCACGTGGAAGCTTTCAGTTTACATTTCTTATTTCACAAAACAAGGCAAATAGGCATGTCAGGTGCATTATCCCCCAGCTGCCGTAAGTGTTTGATTACAGTCTTTGATGGGATCACAGGTAGCTTCCTGCTGCTAAGGAACTCGAGCTCCCAGCCCTCTACATGGGAGAACACCTCTTCACTGCTCCTTCTGACTCCAAGCCTTTTCCATCGTTTATGAGGAAAGAGGGGTGTCCGTTTGCCTGCTGAGAGAGATGAAAGCCTTTTGATTTGAGCGTTGCAGCATGTGTGGAGCACAGTGGGATGAATTTCAAAGGCCAGAGCAGCCAGGTGTGGACGAGGATCTCTCGAGAAATCAGAACCCCTGCGAGAGCCCCATCACCAGTCTGGTACCAGCCAGGAGTTACCATGGAAATCTCATCAGCAGGCCACAAAAGGGCTGTTTATGAGCAGCAGGTTGAGCATACCCAAATCTGCACACAAGAGCTTTGTGGTCCATACACCGGTTTCCTGAAGAGCCATTCAGGCATTGCGACACAGTGAACGTTCAGGCCAAGCAGTTAATGCACAGCACGAGGCCAGGACAGCTGAATTTCAACAACAAGTTCCAGCAGAGAATTTGTGTCTAGAGGTCTAGATCAGCTCAGGACACAGACTAAACCAGATGTGAAAGCTCATTGGTATAGCGGGAAGACAAAGGCTTTCTTGTCCCTCCTTAAACCACAATATAAGCTTTTTATTTTTTTTATTATTATTCATTTGTTCTGGTTTGTAAATTTGCAATGTTTTCCTACTGGTTTGGTTTGATTTGTTTTCACACACAAAAAAAAAAATCAAGTGCCCTAAAATGTAAAACTACATATTAAGATTCATGTATCATGATATTTCTGGGTATGTTTGCTATAGCAATGTTCATTGCAATATGACAAAATGCACAGCTTTCTGCAAATAAAGAATTAAAAATAAATACAGTAAAAAGCAAAACAAATACAAAATAGACTGTGAAGTGGACGTGTGAAATCAACCTTGATTAGTTGTATCAGTTGCTTTAAAGCAGATTTAGGGCGTTTCACACAAGCACTATTTGGTTTAGTTAAAACAGGGGTTACTAAAACTACGGGTTATCTGCGCAGCATGTCGGATCAAAAACACTTTTTTTAAAAAGTGCAGTGTTTCAGCGCTCTATGTTTAAGCAGCTTCAAACTGCACAGATATACGCACTGGAACACAGAATCTTCTTGTTATATTTACTTTCTTGCTCATGCGCCAGACAGCTCTGACCAATCAGAGGAGACAATGTGCTCACGTGGTTTATTGGTGCGCATTTTGTTGCGTTTAGGTTTGTGCCTGTGTGAAACCAAACCAAACAGAAGGAGAACGCTTCAAGTAAACAAACTCCTCAACTGATTTGGACCAAAGAAACAAAACTACAGGTGTGAAAACACCCTTAAACCTAATGATCCATGACCCTCTCTACCCAGGGAGGACAATCTGATAGTCTAACATGCTAAACACAAAACCAAGCTGCGTTTTCACACTGTATTCTGAACACAGATATCCTCTGACAGAAGTTGTGGTAAGAAGCAGCAGCAGTTTGTGACCATATTTATAACGGAACCTCAAAACAAGTCAGGCTAGACGTGTGAAACACTTACATTCAGTCTGACAGTTTGCACAGCTGAAATTCTGCTGTCCTTGAATTCAAGACAGTAAGGAGGATTTTCTTCTTACGCTTGATTAATTTGAAGAAAACTGCCACTCATCCATTTCAGAGTGCAGGGGAAACAAGTCTGTAAATGAGTTCAGAACATCAGTATCATACGTCACTCTAGATACATTCATTACATTTGTGTAGAATCAGCATAGCTGTGAGGGCCAGCTCTAATGCTGAACACAGATCCTCAAGGGGAGCAATATACAGTGTGTATAACAGCATGACATGAATAGATATATCATACAAACTCGGAGGAATAGATTTTCTCCACAAGAGCGACCAAACCAATCTGATTAAGAGATCTCACAGGGGGTAGTGTCAGGAAGAATAAAGAAATAGAAGAGAGAGGGATGTAATGCATGAATTCACAGCATTTTAGAAAATCTGTGGCTCTATACATCATAAATTCTACACCCTACCTGTACAGCTCGGACGCTGCCTGTGCAAATGTTCAATTCACTACAGCGTAACCTGGAGCTGCACTGAATAAAACTGTGACAGAGGGGTCAGTGCAAATCTCTAGATCGAGGAGCACAGAGGTGAACCAGGAGTTTATGAAAAACTTCAAGGCCACTGAACCCCATTTTTTTTGCAAGATTAAACATAGCACAGCATCACCTGGGAGAGATTGAATGCATTACTGCTGTAATTGAACTTCATAAACGAAAAACGTGTAGGTAAAAAGGAATCTGAAAAAATACAAGGGGTATTTGGGAAAAACTAAATGCAGTTAGGCATTTAATTATGATCCTGCATTTATTGACAGCTGTAGTAACTATTGGAACAAAAAAAAAAATACATCACATTCCAATCATAAACAAGATTCGATTAGGGTCTTTGTAAATTTACTTACATCCCTATTTAAATGTAATTACTGTATTCATACCTGCCCACAAAAAACTGCTCCGCATATAGAAAACCAAAGATCTAGACTCTGATTTAACTTTACCAAAAAAGGCAGGTCTAAAAATAAGCTTAAATAGTAGCCCTGGGTATTTTACATATAACAATACAGGGATTATGACTCAATATATTACAATATGTAGTGATGCCGTAAGCAAGTCAATTCAGCTCTGACAGAAAAATAAGAGACCACTTAAAAATAAGTTTCTTTGATTTTACCAAAGTGAAAACCTCTAGAATATAATCAAGAGGAAGATGGATGATCACAATCCATCGAACCAAACTGAACTGCTTGAATTTTTGCACCCGGAGTGGCATAAATTTATCCAAAAGCAGTGTTTATAGAATAAAACAGCAATGCTCATTTTACTCAAACATATACCTATAAATAGCAAAATCAGAGAAACTGATTTAGAAACTGAAGTGGTCTTCAGCTGTAGTGGCAAGATCTGTATATTGTGATTGTTTAAATCACAATTTAATCATTTTTATTATGAAAAATGTTTTTAAAAATCAATACAGCACTGCAAACAAAATATCTCGATCCAAACTATGGATCTAATACACTTTCTTTTACAGGTGGGAATCAAGGAGCATCTCACAATACGATATCATAGTACGTTTTCCACAAAAACAGTGATATCAGTGATACACTGCATTTCTGTGATACTCTATATATTTATATCGCAAGACATCGCTCTAAGATACTTTACAGCATCTGTGTTACTGAACAGGATAAAACTCTTCCAAATAAACAAATAGCAGGAATTATGGATTTATTGGTGTCAGTTTCATTTGATTAGCACCTCCACATGGAGTAATAAAATAAGTCAAACTGGCGGGAAAGTCTTGGGGAGTTTCGAGCATCTTCAATGTTTCAAAATAGTTTCGATATTTGATGCCACGCATCAATAATCTACTGCAAACCAAAACAATTCGATATATTGAAATATAAAATATTTATCTCAACCCTACTCTCTTTTCAAAGAGAACACCCTGGTAGTCTACCACACTAAAAACAAAAGCTCAGTGCAAATCTCTAGACCTAGAAGCATGGAACTCTGCCAGATATTTCTCAGAAAAAAAACTTCATGGCCAACTGCTTTGAACCCCATTTTGAGTGTACTTAAATATAGCACAACACCCTCCGAGATAGACTGAACCCACTGCTGCTGAGCGAGAGTCTGCTGACGAGGTTAAATGAGGTTCATTTAACCCTCGCCCCTGTAAAACAGACACAGAACAGAGGGGTCCGGGTGAACACAAGCTGCTATTAGACACGAGTGAGGGCTTTCTCCAAGAGCTGCGGAGCTTCATTTAAAATAGACCTTTAATTACAGCCACTGCCTCTTTCTCTGCCAGTGCAGGAACAGAGTACAGCTTTAAGACACGGGCTGTCAGACAGACCGCACCCCATCCGGACAGACTGCCGGTGCGCTGTGAACTTTACCCAGCTGAATCACAGGCTCATATGGGATGGCATACGAAAGTAAGAGCACCCTTTGACAGGATTTCTGTTAATGTGAGTAGAAGTATTTAATTTTTGTTCTGAACAATTACAGAACAATAAAAAAGGAAAAATGTTCCATATATCTGAATACATTTATAATACTCACATTTTATGTTAAGTTATGATCCGTTTTAATCATAAACCCTAACATTTAAATGCTTATGCCATAGTCCAGCGAGAGTGCGCTATGCAACAGAGCGCGTTTATACTTCTGCGTGCACATGTCAGCAGCTCTGCGTCACTATGCAGTTTAAACTGAGAAGGCGGGAATGTATGGGCGGGAACCCAAGGCCCAGCAAACCAATCACAGCTGAAGCTGTACGTGTCACATAACAAGTAACTACATTTCCAGGGAGATGTGCATCAAGTATAAATTGGCTTTTAGATTTAATTTAAATAACTGATGGCCACAAAAGCAGAAAGCTGTTTTAATAAGATGCTTTTAATCCTTTAATATATCCATTTCCCCATTTTTAATTAGGGATGAATGGACACCATTTTTTTCCCAACCGAGTATGAGTACAAGAAAAAAATATTTTTGAACATGCTGATATCGATACCTAATTAATCAGAAGTAGTTCTTAGTGTAAAGAAGTGCAAAACGTTCTACTTTTTAAACTTTTTCAACAAGCGTATTTTTCAGAAATGATGCTCAGATAAAAAAAAAAAAACTGCATGGACACATATTCAAACCGTAAGTAAATAGAGGAGCAAGGAGGTATTTTCAAGCAAGCTGTTTACTCAAGAGTTTATTTTTTTTTATCAGCAATACTGCAGTTTGATACTTTGTGTTGGATGTATGAACTCCTTGACATTAAGGTGGATTAATGGTGGCTGAAAAGAAGGCTTCATGATTTTTCTACGCACCAATGATTTTTTTTGTGGTGCAGTTTAAAGAGCATTGTGTATCTCCCCAACTCACTCACTATATTGTGTGATCTCTTCCTTATTCTTTGCTTGTGCTATCTGGGATCTGGGACTGGATATATATATATTATATACATTTACTGAATCCTCACCAACAAATTCAGCACCAGCAGTTTTTAATTGAACTTCTAAGCAAGAAAGATGTTTTTGCTTTGTATTGTAGTCAGCAGCATGAAGATAATTTTTCTGGTAGTAAATAGCTTTGAAAAAATATCAAATCTGCATGAAATAAACAGCAAATTCTGGAATCAATCACAGTCAGCTAAAATGCTGAACCCAAAGGCAACTACACTCAACATTTGTGTTGGGCACAGATGAAATCTGGTCTCTGCCTTCAACCTTTGAAGAATCACTGAACTTGAAACATTTTACAAAGAAAATTGGACAGGAACTGCTAAACAAGAAATGTAAAAAGAGCGTAGTGGTTTATATTTGAAACTGGTTTGGCATTAGCAAGTTATAATTCTGATACTCAAGAAGTATGAATTGACCAGGTTTAAACAGGGTCTGCATGCCTTCTTTATAGATCAGGTAATTTACTTTTAGCTGTGGCAATGTAAAGGGGCTAAAGCGCATGTTGCACATCTGCTGCTGTGTGCTTAAACAGCAGTACATCATAAAATACTAAGACAAAAAATATATAAAATCACATGGCTTAAAAACACTCCAACACAGCAGGACCCTAAAATACTTCCAGCCTTCAATGGTACTCATATAAAAAGCACAAACACAGGGATACACAAAATATAAAAGAGATAATGTAGTATGACTATATTGTTCATACCAATTAAGTGAATGCCAAGGAACCCAGCAGGAGGGCCCCCCTGCTGACTACTGAGCATCTACAGCCAGGCTTTAATAAAGAGAAAAAGATTAAATGGAGTATTTTATTTTATCCTATAAGCATTTCAGTTTTATGAAATGGGAATAGTGACAGGGACTGTCCAAGGATCTGTTATAACCGTGACATCCTCTTTGCTATTTAAATAAGGGACGTGTCTTAAACTGTCTGAAGGTTGATGTATAAAATATTAGAACTTGGTATTTAAGTCAGCATTGCTGTTGGATAAAACCAGATAAAACGATTCTACCAGGAAAAGTTCAGTGACAGCTCGACAGCTCAGCAGAAGAGCAGGAAGATAATGGCTTATCCTGTGTGTTAGCTAATGTACAGGTGGCCAAGCCCAGTGCATTAGACAGTTTCTGTCTCATTACCTCACCACACAACCCTGCTTAATTTAAGAAAGTTAATGGTTCGAAGAAGCTTTAAAAGACTACCACACAAATTAAGGCAACACTGAAGCGCAAATATTGGTTAATGTCAAAATCTGTTCAATAATTGATTTGCTTACCTTCATTCAGAGGGGTCAAAAGGGTTAAATTATAACAGATTCTGAACATGAATAAAAAAATCTGACAGCAGTTATTTAGGCTATATTCACACAGCAGATAAATGTGGCATTTTCTTGCTAAATCCAAATTCAATACAATATTTTTAATGTGAACCATATAGAAGATTAATATTAACAGTTTGCACTGTGTAAATTAAGTGCATGCACAACAGAGCAGCGCTTCACATGAAGTTTTGGTTTCAATCTCGTCAGAACCAGGAGACACAAAAGGTCAAGCTGACCTTTATGCTCGGCTTATTACTGAGAACTTCAAGTAAAAATGACACAGTTTTGCTGTAAAAATGACAGTATTCAGCTATAGACACTAATTTAGATTGTGCCCTTTGTTTAAAACTTTGTTTTTAAGCTTTTATTTGGCCATTCTCAGCCATTTTATTACAAATACTGAGCAGTTGGGACCCAATCATTCTAATATTCTTAAAAACAAAACATCAGTCCAAATATTCATGACCACTTTTACCTCATTATTCCACTTAAATCTTCCCTCATCATTGTTGTTGCTGTATTTTTCTGTCTACTGACATCAATTATCTCTTCTTTTCAGTCTTTTTTCGTCTCCTTAATGTAAAATGAATTCCGATCTTACTCTTCAGAGAAAATCACACTGCTGCAAATTGTATACATATTGGATTCCAATGCTACATGTTGAAGTAGCCCAAATCACACCAGACTGTGTGCATTTTGTGCTGTTTACACCACTACACAAATAATACAGATAACAAAAAAAAGAGTATATTCAGGCCACGTGTGCCTACTTGTCTGAACACAGACTAAAGGAAGGTCAAGAATGAATAAGCAGAATAAAACATAAGCGATCAGTCATTAAAATAAGTGCGGTTAAAGACTGGACGGGGACTCCTCACCATACCAGTCACAGTCTTCAAGGTCACGGATGTTTCAGCAGTGATGAAGCGCTGAAACGAGCTGCTATAATGGCATTCCGTACTCTTGATGTTTAACTGAAAATCTAATTAAAAGCTTTATCCACAGAAAGCATATTAACAGGAATCGAGCGTGCTGGAGAGAGAGGTGCAGCGGAGGCTGTGCTGTTTTACAGATGAACAGGGAGGAAAGTCTCGGAGCTGCGAGTGAGGGATTAGGAATTACGAGCTACCTGGAGACCTTTGGGCTTAATGAAAAAGACAAAGTTGTTCCAACGCTTTGATTAAAGGCTGATCAGTAGTCTCCTCCACTATATTAGCCCATGTCAAACAGCAGCGCTGAAGCTGAAAAGACGAATGTGTGGCCGCCACACACACACACACACACACACACATATTGTATATGTTAAATACTCTATATTGTAAGATAAATCTCCTTAACAATTTAAAGGCAGAAGGCAATACATCACAGCATGCAAACATGACTCAAATAGCCAATCCATCATAAATGTCCTTTGAGTGTTCGTAAGTATCAGAACATTTATCATAACTGTGAGATAAATTTATGAATCAGATTCATATTTATTTAGTCTTTATTCTTATTTTTCTGCCAGATTTGTTTTTACTGTAAATCTCGTTCTTAGTCGAAGTATTCTGATTGCGTGATTACGGCTTCTGTTATCTTCATCTTTTTGAATGTGTAGCAACAGACTTGTAATTTTTACCATGTATTTTTAGAATAATTCAAATGCACATGTAACCCCTAACAAGCCACATTGGGTTCCACAACAGCAACTTACAGACAACCACCTACAACACCACAGCATCCATCTGAGATACAACAGATACCACTGCAATCAGCTTGCAACAGTGCAGCATCCATCTAGCAATCATTTATCAATACATACAGGCTGTTTATAGGGCCTTATGTTACAAACCTTACGGACATCAGCTTTAAATATTTATTAATTGCAACAGTTACATGCAAATTTTCCCACCATTACAAAATACATTTAGCTTTTTAATTTCTGCAGTGTTGGAAAAAGTAGCAAAATTAACACTAACGTAATTATTTATTTTATTATTATTATTATTATTATTATTATTATTATTATTATTATTATTATTATTATTATTGTCGCTGTATAACTTGCAGTCTTGTAGTTTTTTTTTAGTCAATTTTGACAATTTTGAGTCATAATTAGATTGCTCGGTCTTAAAAAATATATTTTTTAATCTAATTACCCATTTGGTCATCAGAATAATTGTGTAAACCATGCCTTCATTACTAAAATGATTCATAGTTGCAGCACCAAGGAATACTGTCGTTGTAATGTGAGGTTTTATCCACATTATGCAGCACTCACACGCACACATTTACACACACTTACTCACACGCTCCCCCAGCCGAGACAAGGCGTGGCTCCTGGGTACTGGCTCATGCTGTCAGAAACCACAGGACTCGGCAAGGACACTGAAAGAGCAGCCGGCGTCCGCAGAGCTGCAAATATGTTATATATGTATGGATTTACTCTCTAAAGCACAGCAGAGACGTGCAGGTGGAGAGGTGAGAATAGTGCTATTATACTGACGTACGTGACAGGTGAAACACAATGTCAGCACAGCATCAACTGACAGTGATTAAAAGCTTAACTCTTAATGTTGGAGCTGCTATGCAGAGGTGTTATGGTCCTGCTCCATCTTTAAGACAGGTCGGGCACTCACACTTCAAAGGCTGAGGGCTGCGGGCAGCAGCGAGATGAAAGGTGCTGACTGCATGGCCTCAAGTGTGGGCAGAGGTTTCAAAAGACTGCCATTAAAAGGTATCAGCCTGGAGGTTTAATAATCTTTAAGTGTGGCTTGTGACTCAGCGGCAGGGCTGCTGAGAGAGAGAGGGGGATAGTAGAGATTTTACTGAATGCTGTGTCAATTCCTGCACAGATTAGGAAAGATAGTGTGAAAGTATGAGGTGAGACGCTGATGCAGGGATATCATAATGGAGTGGGTATCGGCTATTTTACTCCAGTACGTTCTTAGAATGTAACAAAACAGTTTCAAGCAGAAATAAAATATATATTTTGTAACCAGTGGTACAGTGTACTTTGCAACATTCCTAAACTTTAAGTGAACACTAAAAAATCACATTCACTGAGAAAAGTAAAAATAAATAAATAAATAAATAAATAAAAAACACTAACAGACAAACTCTAAAAAACAAAATCATAGAGCATTCACCACACATCAGCTGATTTTCTGCCCAAATGTGTGATTGACGCCTGGCCCCTTCCTCTAAGCAAATCCAGAGAGCTTGTCAGATCATTTAATCCATATTTTATTTCTGTTTACTACATTTAAGCCAACGTATAAATGAAGCTCCAAGGACTTAATTTTTACAGTCTCTTATTTAAACGTATACATTTGTGAATGCGTAAAAGTTACAAGTCTCAAAGGTATGAAGGAAGCAGTTTACTTATAGAGAAAAGTTACACCAGTAACTGGAAATCCCTCTTTAGAGTCCATCATTTAGTCTTGGAGAATGAGAGAGAGAGAGAGAGAGAGTATTAGAACGCAACAGAGCTAACAAACACCACAGTGATGCATTACAAAGTTTGTAAAGGTTAATGTGGCATCCAGCCCTGCCCTCATTCGGTATTGATGGTCGACCAATTGAGCTGAAAGGTGGTCAATGTTTGAAATGAATTCAGTACAGATTTTTTTTAAAAACAGAGTTAGAGTGAGACTGATTTATGCTCAATTAAACTAAATAAATAAGTAAACTGATTATACCTCGACCCCAACTGACAAACATCTGCAGTCTAAAGCCAACCAGCAACCAGACTAGGTATCAGGGTTAAAATTATGGTAAAACTGTGTAGTGTAAGCCCAATGTAATCTGAATGGCTGTATTATTTACAGAAATTAAACTTCTTATAAAAAGACCAGTATCATTTAACACACACACACACATACACACATACACACATACACACACACACACACACACACACACACACACACACACACACACACACACATACACACATACACACATACACACATACACACACACATATACACACACACACACACATACACACAAAAAAAAACACAGAGCTAGCAGATGGCTCTGCACAGAGAATCAAACTAATGAAGAGAAATGAAGTATCAATCAGCGGCGAGTGTAAATCAACTAACACACACACGCGCACACACACATATACACACACACACAAATATGATATGCTAACCAAACATAAAAAACACAGGATGAGACTGTAATAAAAATGGACAAATTAATCACAGACCAAAAAAAAGCTAACAGCATCAGCTCTCACTGCATCTTATAGTCTGAGGCTCTATATATAGCCCCGCCCACCTGAAGACACCACCCAGGAGCTATGGTTGATATATTTAACCTATGTCTGTGTATTATGCCAAAGGTTTATCCACATTTTATCCACATTTAACCAATGTAGAAGATGCTCTAATCCAACCTGATAGATGCATTAACCATGCATAACTGTGTTGGCCTTAAATCACAGCCTGGCCACTAAAAAAAACATCTACTAAATCCTGACTTTTGGAATGTATGTGTGGTGGGTACAGGACAGGACAGTAAAAGGAGGATGTGCCCAAATAAAAGTTACAGAAATAATGTTTTAAAAAATATTTTAATAATGTGTGACTGAAAGAGAGTGAGAAAGCGATGGAGAGAAAGAGTGTGTTAAGGTGAGCAAACGAAACATATAAAATTGAGACGCTAAAAGACCACGAAAATTCAATGGGAAAAATCAAGAATTAAAAATATGGTTAAAATGAGATGGTGAGTGTGTGAGAGAATGAGTTGAAGTGAGCATGTGAGAGAATGAATGAAAGAGAGAGATAAAGAAAGCAGAAGAGATAAATGAAACAAGTCCAAGTCTGAAAAAGAGGAGAGAAGGCAAAATAATAAGATAAATAAGGGATAAAAGTGTGAAACAGAAGTGAAAGAGCAAGTGAAAGAATAAGAGAGAGTGTGCGAAAAAGAGTGTGTGAAAAAGGAGTCCAAGAGAGTGACAGAATGAGAGAAAGTAAAAGAGAATCACAGTGAGAGTGAGAGAGAGAGAGAGAGAGAGAGAGCGAGCATGAGAGAGAGAGAGTGAGAAAAAGACTCAGTGAGAGAGAGAGAGAGAGAGAGAGAGAGAGAGAGAGAAACAGATAGTGTGAGAGAAGCGATGTTGAGCTCTCAGTGATGAAGAGATAGGAATTGTGCCGGCTGGTCCACTGAGGCGTAACTGAAGTCCAGTGAGGTCGGGTCAGAACCGCGGAGCCGCTGCAGCTTTATCAAATTCTGCACAGCAGCTCAGCTCACAATACAGCTATTCAGCTCTGCTCCTGTCTGCATTCTCTACATTCCTCCACCACTACAGGAGCCAACATCAAAAAACACACACACACACACCTACTGTACAGCTGACCACTCTCCATCTGCCTCCAGCCACTGTATTACTATCACAGACTCTCAACAATCTTTACACATAATAACAGATACAGGTTACATTTTATCCAATCAAAACAGTTCAATATAAAACCAGTACACACTGCTATCTTGTGGTTGGTGTCTAAACAACACTAAATAAAACACTGTCTGACACCGATCTTTACCTTTAAAGGTAAAGGATATTTATTAAAGGGTATTTTCTTACCATACTATCGTTTACCAGTGTTTTATGATGAATTCAACCAAAAATATCATTGTTGGCACTGTCCCAGATTTGCATTGTTAGCACAAAAGAACAGTATACTGGTATATAGTATACAGGGCATTACTGTGTACACAAGACATTTAATAAGAAACAAATAGATAGCAGTGCTAATAAACTGTGTAATACTACTGCGTTGACTACTACTGATGTACAGTTCAGCCATCATGGACTCTTAACGCTGGGCTTTCCTGATTTTCCAAGTAAAAAATACCACTTAAGGGCAGTTCAGTAGAAATTTCTTATTTGAATCCCAACAGCCTAAGTCATCAACAAAACTCCCTATAGATCTGACCAGCTGTTAAAAGACAGCTTATAACAGATGTTTATAATAAATATACATACAAACATACATACTATATATTAACATACTGGAATTATTCAAGACAAATGGACAAACAAAATGCAAAAAGTGAACCCTTTAAGTCTTTTTAAGCAAATAATGACTTTTCCTTCTGACTTTTTCTCACAACAGTGATGACTTTTGAGCACAGTTTCTAAAATTCCAATCTCTCCCAGCTTTTACCAGACAGGTCCCTCATAGACATGTCCAGATGTGCTTGGACAGATATCAAACAAAATCACATCCAAACCCTCCACCATGTGTATTCAATGAGCTTTCAGCAATGTCACGTCAAACAGCTTCTCTCCACACCACTGGGTTCAGTGCCAGGACACTGAGCAATCTCCACAACACTGAAAACAGGTGTGTGTACCATTTATATTGCGACACAGATGTACAAATGCATACATACAGCTATAGGCTATAAGATACAGGCCTATAGATTAGAGCATTACTGTCAATTAGAACATCTCTATCTGTAGCAGATAAACATGAACCTATTGGTACCATGTGTAATGACATGTATGTGCTGGAGGGGTATAAACCCCTAAAGAATCTGCTGAGTTGAGGAGCAGTGGAACCCAGTTCTCTGGAATTATGGGGCTCCACCCAATACTTGCAAAACAAATGAATCCCGAGTCCTCTTGTTGCTAAATGCTCCAAAAACTAGGAGAAAGCCTTCCCTGGACAGTAGAGATAGCAACTCTTTTTTTTATTTTACTACTCTTGATACCCATTCTTCAGAAGAAACAATGAATGGGCAGTTTTCCCAACACTCTTGTCCACATAGTAAGAAAGATAATAAAAACAAAGTGTGGTCACTGGAGGACAAGTTCCTAGAAGTGTAAAGTCACAGAAAGTTCAATAACTACTGAATTATTTGTCAGTAGAGTATAAAAGCCCATCACTAAACCATTTCTTTTTGGAAGTGAAGGTCACGTTCCAGGAAACTTCATCAAACTATTAAAACAGGTGATTTATACATTGGAAATAGAGTGGATCTGGTTTCATGTGGCTGAGATCACCGGGTGGCCATCTGTTCTGCTTTAGTCAGACTCACAGTTAGCCTCACCGAGCAGACTGAATACAGCTCATTTACTAAAGCTGTGAATCCAATAACAACCCAGATCAAGATAACCGGACAATCTGTTTATGTTTCATGCGATGCAGACCCCGCTGGAGACGGATAAATAACAATCATACGGCCAGAATAAATCTTCTAGAGTATCGACTACAAGCTAAGTTTATTTTGGTGTCGTTGTGGTTCAGGATTTACAGAACTGTAACCATTTCATTCAGTCTCTGTCATTTATTATTCCTCATTTTCACAGTCCTGTAATAGATATCCACTGTATCTCATTGATGTTTTGACTCTACCTTGTGGACATTTCTGTGTAATATCTCTGCAAATATTGCTGATTCAAAAATACACAAAAGTAGGGGAAATAGGAACTGTAAACTCTGTCCTAAAGAAGAATACGATCTAGATAATCCTCATAAACTCCTATAGACACAGTCTGAAATAACTCTCAGTAAGTTTCCAGCTCAACATCTCAATATCCCTGAGGGTCTCTTCATATGGTGTTCATATGTTGAAACAGAAACGAAGGAAGCGTTCCAAATGCCTAACTTTCTTTTTGGTCCAGAAATTAAATTTTAAACAAAGTAACATTTTTTTCAAAGTACTTTAATAAAGCATAAATACTAAATACTCATTTTTAACCACTGATTACATGAAATAATACATGCACTGTTAGGGTTTTGATATTCAATTCGGAGATCCTTTTATATGCAAATACATAATTGAAAATATGCAGACTTTAAAAGAAAAAAATCAAACTTTCCATAGAAGTCAATTTTAAAAGACTTTGAACAATTTTGAACCACTGGTAAATACTGTGGTAAATTGGTAAATACATCATGAAACTGTGACATCTCTGTATGAGAATCTCCTATAAGCTGTGAAGCACGGTGGTGGTATCCTGAAAGCTCACAATTTCTGTCTGGTGAGTTTGCTGTTTAGAAGGGTAGAACTGTAAAGGTTATTTTTGAATTTAACCTGCTTTTTGCAAGACGTTTTTTGTGTCTTGTCTATAGTATGTTCACAGAGAAACTGTTTCCTGAACAAGACTTCTTCAGGGTAGTGTTGCGTTTTGAATTTTTCCAGATAGCTGATTTTTGGATGATATACATGCACAAAAACAGAAGCATGTCTGCATGTTGTACATTTCCATCTCTCCATCTGATATCTGTTTTTATGTTTATGTATTTATCAGCTAAAGAGAGCTTTGAGTTGCAGTAATGGTTACTTATAGATATTAAACAAAATGAGGCAATAATGTTTTCCCTCCACACAGATGTTTTGGGTGTAAAATAACGTTTCTTATACATAAAATGTCTATCACAACATTGTGATTATTTTACATCACATCTATTATACTACAGCAAGATTTGTATAGGTACTTTGTAATTGTGATAATTGACAGTGGAAATTATCACAATACACTGAATTAAACACAATGGCTGCCCACCGCTCCGGCATGTGTGCTCACATTATCCCCATTATCTGATTGTACTCACTAGTGTGTAGTTCTGCATACACTGCACAGATGGTTTAAAGATGGAGGTTGAATTTTCACACTGTGGGACTAATAAGGGACTAATTATTATTATCATTTTTTATCAACAGACTGCATTTTGAACTTCATGCTTTAAGTCACGCTATTCTTAAGCGCACTCGCCTGGTCTTCATCTGTTCCCTCATGAAATAAACGAGCACCAGCGACATGCTCATTTTCTCAGAAGCATCTGCTGGGGGTGTGCTTCTTCCATGGTGTCTGTAGTGAATAATTAATCGTCCTCATTACCAGCGCAGTCATCATACCGGACAGGAGATGAGGCCGTGCATATTCTTGAACTAGTCAGTACTGCAGAGTGTTTATAAAGTTCTATATTAAGACACGGGGCTCGACTGAGCTCTCCTGTGTTCTGTGGTTAATTACAGGCTTAAGACCATCCAGATCTCCTGATGCAGGCTGGGCTTGTATATATACTGCTGCTCCTGAAATGCTTGTAAATTCCAGACAGGCACGTTTACATGATTCATAGTGCATAGTGGCCATCATCAATGAACTAAACGTTTTTCCATTAAATGTTCAGGAGCTTTCTTGTTCGAGCCCATTCACAGCTCATCTCCAAATTAATTGTGGTACTTAGTTACAAGCTACTGTGAGCGAAAGTGAGAAACTGCTTGATATAAAAAGAAGCAATGACTGGAACAAAAAACAGAGCACTTACTGGAATAAACCCAAAGAAATGAAGGACTGAGGAAACTTGGTCATAAAAATGCAGAACTATCCTTCAAACTTAATCGATACTCTTTTCAACTGTCCAATTAGCACTGCTGCTTCTCCAACCCCCGCCAGCCCCTGTTATACTGCAGTGTGAGTTATGGCAAAATTGCCTCTTTTCACACAGGATTTCATATCTCTACAAGGTCAAATCTCATCATTTTCATGCCACCTCTCGGGACCTTTTCCATGACTCTCACTCTCACTTCAGGAATCTCTGTCAGACTGAATTTCATTCCAATGATTGGTGAGCAGGGTAAAAAGTGGGAGGAACACAGTGAATGCTGAGGTAACCTACCCCAAAACAGGACATTCCATGCATATGGTGGTGTAGTCAGAAATATACTGGATATTAGCTTAAAACCTTTCCATATTACAGCATACACAATATATTATTACTGATTAAGCGTAACATTATGACCTAACATTAGATTTTCAGCTCATAGACATACAGGAGCACTTTTGATACGAGTGGATCAGACACAGCAGTGCTGCTAGAGTTTTTAAACACCTCAATGTCACTGCTGGACTGATAACAGCTCACCAACACCAAAACACGTCCTGTAGGCAGCATCCTGTAAGCACTGATAAAGGACACGACAACACAAACTGTGCAGAAAAAAGATGAGCCAAAGTGAAATAAGCTGTTTTAAAAGGTAGAATACATGCATTTTGTGACTGTAAAAATGAATTGCAATTAGGGCTTTACTGATCTAATGATTAATTTTCTGGCTTAATTAGTTGAATAATCTAATTATAATTCAATTTACTTGTTTATTTATTTGATTAGTCAATTAATATGACAACTAATTTATCAATTACTCTAAAGAACATTGTGCATGTCGGTGAAATTTCACTTTTGCAATCACTGGAAAATATATTTTTGCAGCAGTGTAGTTAAAAGAAAATTTACAGGCTGTAAAACAGACTGCGCTGATAGTTAAAAGCTATTCTTGCACTCTTACATCGCTATTAAATTACAAATGGAAAACAAGCAGCCTAACAACTGGAAAACAGGGCAGCAGGGGTGAACCAGAATGAATGGTGAGGTAACATCCCAAAAACAAGACCCAAAAAGAAAGACCCTGCCTTCAAAATGTAGGAAAGTTACAAAGGATCCTTTTCACCATTTCTTACTTTCCATTGTCTCCATATGAGTGTCTGAGCAGAGAGAAGTAAAGAGCAGGAAGGATGCTCTGGGGTAATATTTCCTTCCTTGGAAATTATGACTGAAGACAGCTGGATGATGGGCCTATAATTCAGGTACAAAAAGTAGGCCTCCGATACAAACAGCGAAATATATTATAGACAGAGTGGAAAAAAAAGAAACCTCACTGGGCTGCAGATAAAGGTATAAAATGACTAGCCTTGTGTGAGCCTTGTGTGCCTTCATAATGTTTAAATAACTATAAGAGAACTGGGAATTTGACAAAAAGCAGTGTTAGACGCATACAGAGGAAAGCAAACAGAGCTATAGATGAATTTACAGTTACATTAAATGTTTTCTTCCCACATAATTTCTTGTTGTTCTAGAGGTAAAACTAAAACTGTACATTGTAGTGTGTTATTTGTGCCAGAAACGTACATTTAGGCACAGAAAATTACTTTAATTAATAAGCATATTGATGACAGACAGATACACAGATACAAATATTAGATTTCTCTTTTCATATTGGTGCATATCTATTTTAAGTCTACAGTTAATTAATGTAATCCATTTTAGGTGACAAGCAAGGCTGGATTTAAATTCTAATCAATCATTGTTTGACTGATCCAATATCGATTTATATAAATCTGAGATTAATATTTAAAACGATTACTTTAAATAAATGTATCATTAAAACACTAGTGTTTCAAATAATGAAAAAAGTAAGGTTTCCTAAATTAAAACCTCAGAGTCTAATCTATTCAGAAAATCTGTGATAACCAGGTAACTTCGACATGCTAGAGTATCCAGTTTACTTTGTGAGTGTACAAATAATTTAATTGTATAAAATGCTTCTGCTGCTATTAAACAAACCAGGCATCAGAGGTCTAAATACATGTTCCATCATATTGTACCACAACAAACTCTCAAATTAGCCAGCACTATATAAAAATAAAGAATACAAATTAAATGCCCTGCTGGGAATGTTTACGGTTCCAAAATCACTTCAGGGACAAACCCCAAGGGCCCTAAGTGTCTCTTAAGTGGCCGAAAACACAGCTCAATCACAAACTGTAAATTTTAAGTGCTCCGTTTCAAAAGGTTATCAGACAAGAAAACTCCCTTTAATCTTCCATCCAGAGATCAATCAAAATATGTACTCTCCATGCTGCCTCAACAGTCTCCGAGCTGTCAGGCTGAGTCTAAGGGGTTCTCATCAGTGCCCTTCAGCAGAAATGCCAAGGCCATAAATATCAGGGCACCCACTAGGACACTGGAGGAGGATAAGGCTGTCAGGCATCCTGCAGCGTCCTGTCTAAAACTGCAGCTCAACGCGGGCAGCTCTCAGTGAGAAATGCCTGCTTACACTGCCATCTAACCTTTAAGAACATCCCAACCCTGCTACAGCCTGTCAACAGCAACAACGGGCCCGCTGGCTCTGCAGAGGGCTGTAACTCAACTCAACTGGTTCTCTCATCTCAAGCTTGTGGGTAGGGGCATGTTTTCATCCTGCAGCATGTCATTGTTTCAAAGCGGTGCTGCCTGCCTGCCTGCTTTTCCTCCTCCTGCTCCTCCTCCTTCTGCTGCTGTTACTGCTGCTGATGATGATGAACCTCATGGCTCTTATTTGTTCTTACAATAGGTAAACAGGATTCTTGCTGATGCCAAAGGATTGCCAGCTGCCTAACAGCCAATTTACAGCACACAAAACATGTGCTGTCCTCAAGGCTAATGTGAGCTCAGTGAACGCTTCCTAAATGTCAATAATAACAAACCAAGGTGCAAATGCCAAGGAGCAACGCAACAGCAAAGGCCAAAAATGGCATTCCAAATTTTCAGTGTCTATGGAAGCTAATTTGCAGCTTACGTCAATTCCAGACCCCAGGAAACCACAATAATAAGCACTCCTGAAGCAAAGAATCCAGGGAATTCTTATTTTGCAGAATCTACAGCATGGCAGCACTAAGACTCTGCACTCTCCAGCTCAGGATGACACTTAGGTACTGTAGTTACTGTCTCCTGGAAAGACAAGCTTAGCCTGGTTGTTTTGTTAGTCCAAGGCCACACTGGAGCCAACAAACCTTGGGAAGTACAGGAAATGAGCTCGGAACCATCTAAGAAAGTGGATTTTGTCCAAATGAGGTGAGTCAAAATGGGCAATGGTCAATGTGGGCAAGTCTAGATGATGAAATTTAGTTAGTTTGCAGCTTGCAGCACCAGTTTCAGACACCTGGACACTGCAGTAATAAGCTCTCCTGATACGTAGTTGAGATTCCAAGGAAGGTTCATGGCAGAATCAACTGCATTGCAGAATATCAGCAACCAAAATGACACTTTTTCCTGATATACTGTCTCCAGGACAGCCTAGCCTGGTTGTTTTGTTAGTTCAAGGCCACACTGGAGGCAAAAGACCTTGGGAGGTGCAACAACCCAGCCTAGAACTATATCAGAAAGTAGATTTTTACTGATTATGGAAAAGTGTTGTGGGTTGAAGTGAGAATATTTGGCATTTTTTAAGGGGGCTTGTGGGTAAAAGCCTGATTCCTTGCACTCCTTGCAAAACATGGGCTGCACAACGACTGAGCTAAAAACCCTCTCAGAATGTGGATTTTGTCTGATTGGGGTGAGGTGTGATGAGTTGTGGTGGGAGCATATGGCATTTTCAGGGTCCTAGTGGGCAGAAGCCTGATTCCCTGCACTCCTGCTGGTTTTGTGTGGGGACAATGTGAGTAATTCCAGCTGCTGCTCTGGGTGACCTTCATTAGCACAATAAACACTGGCACCAGTCACAGCTAGAGACTGCGCAATCAGAACCAAAGCTCCAACACTGCCAGCAGAGCCAGCCAAAGAGCTCCTGATCAGTGTATCTAATAGCTGCCTGTTACCATAGTGGTTCATCAAGTCTTTTAAATTCACTTGCTATTGCAGTGATGCCTTTAAGTTTTGAACACGTTTTTAAGGTGTATGTATGTTAAAGAAAAGGAGGCTGCCTCTAACATTTTCTGAAGTCTGAAAATATAGGTTTTAGGAGTCGGTATCAGAAAAAATAAGAACTAAAACGCAATTACTGCACAAAGCAATGTTCTGAAAGAATGTATTGAGCTACCTTCATTCACCACCTTGTCCTCAGTCACACCACCATTACATCCCACAACTGACAAGAACTAGACACTTCATCTTACTCTTCAGTCTCATCCACAAGACAGATCCTACCTCCTTTACAAACTGGAGACGTGAACGATTTATCATACTGTTCCCAGCACAAAACAATTTGTTTTGAGACAAGCTCACAGAGGTGGGCAGACAGGTAAAGTAGTGAAAACCAGATATTCCACACAGTGTGGGTTAAAAGGGTGATTTTGCTTTAAACAACAGTAATGTTGGTATAAATATAATATGAGATTAATGCATAGTTTATTTTATTCAATAGGAATGGTGATACATATCCAATTAAAAAACAAAAAAAAATATAATTTCTAATTTAATTTCATTTAATTTCAACATGAAAATGCATTACTAAGTACTAATTATACTCTGATTACGCTCAGAAAAGTGATATAGGCCAGGTTCATAAAGCATACAATAAAGATTTACCATGATGCTGGCAGTAAACATCACAATAGCAGCACAGCAACATCTATCTCTATCTAACGTCTATTTCTCTATTAATCACAGGCATCCCCTAATTAACTTGCACGACAAGCATGATTTTCAAGTGGAATTTCAAAACACAATAATAGAAGGGTTTAAATGAGGAATAGCCAATTACAGAAACATGAAAGTCATGATTTTCATTCAAATTCAAATTATGTTTCCATTTTTGATTTTTGGTTGTCTTGTATAGTGTAATACTGTGTATTTACACAGTTTTGCTCACTTTTTCTTATTTTATTATTCTTTGTATTATGAATCTAATTTTGCACCCAAACAAACATCAAGTCAATAGTGATGTCTCATTAACATGGGTATTTTGATATTTGGTGTTTTTTTTTGTACTTTTAAAACAGAGGAATAACATTTCTACACTAAAATAAACCTGTGTATATACAGCTTTGGAAAAAAAGAGACCACTTAAGTTTCTGTATCAGTTTCTCTGATTTTGCTATTTATAGGTTTATATTTGAGTAAAATGAACATTTTTGTTTTATTCTATAAACTACAGACAACATTTCTCCCAATTTCCAAATAAAAAATATTGTCATTTAGGGCATTTATTTGCAGAAAACGAGAAATGGCTAAAATAACAAAAAAAAATAGTTTTCAGTCCTCAAATAATGCAAAGAAAACAAGTTCATATTCAAGAGTTTTTTCAAGAGTTTACAAATCGATTACCCTGTTTTAATCACGGTTTCATGCATCTTGGCATGTTCTCCTCCACCAGTCTTACACACTGCTTTTGTATAACTTTATGCCACTTCTGGTACAAAAAGTCAAGCAGTTCTTGTAATCATCCATCTTCCTCTTGATTATATTCCAGAGGTTTTCAAATAAAAAGTAAAGTATATAAAAAACAACAGCCTAAAAACAGGTTACAATAAGTAGCTGATTGCATGTTGGTCCATAACGCCATTACATTTTATTCATTATTTTTTTACAAAATGCATGATATATTTTTCTTCTGTTCCTTCAAAAACAGCTTTGTTTATTTAAAAAAAAAAAAACTTTTCAGAACATTTTTTAAAACTGTAGCATTTTACTGGTGCACTCGATCTATTCCAACTTACATTGTTTTTCTCAGATTCTGTGTTATATTCTCAGATCCACACCCTGACTGGCCAATATCACCCTGAGCACTGAGCACAAACTCGAATGTTCAATGGGTTTTAGGACTTTAACTGTAGGGAGGCTGTGAGCAGGCTGTGAGGAGACTCTGAGGAGGATGACTAGCCAGCAGATAAAATGTCTCCCACAGCTCCCATCAGTCCTGCTGCCCAACAGACCAGCATTAAGGGACTAAGAGCTAATGAAGACAACTCTTACTGTAGATGTGTTCTGCTCATATGAGTAGCACTGAATCCAACAATAGAGCCAGCTGATTGAAGTTAAATCATGAAGGGACAAGCTGCTCTGGTGCTCACACACAGCATGTTGGTTATGTGTTTGGACACTACCTGTAGGTTGGCACTAAACCATGTTCTCTTTACAGAACAGGTATTTTACCTTAAAAAGCAAAATCCGCCTGCAACATACGGATACAGGTTTACAGGATTACTGCTTTCTAAATGAGTAGGAAGGGTAGCACTGTTCACTGCTGTACTTTCACAAAGAAACCATTCATTAAATCTGAATTACTGAGGTCAGGACCAGGTTAAACCCCAGCCATTCACTCAGGATTTATTCTGAGGTGCTACAGACTGCTTATACAGCAATCCTGGGATTTCATATAATGAGACAGCAGCTACAAACATACCGAAACCCTCACCCCGGCTTTTCTGCACATGCAGCACTAAGAGTTCACGACCAAGCTGGCTGTTAAGCACATCTTCAGCCATTCAACTCGTCTAGTTTCTCAGAAGTGCTACTGTACGTTTGTGAGATGAATTCACGAGAGATGAAAGCCCTCTTAGAATCAAACCCCCTGCGACATTCATAGTCCAACTCGGCGCACCTGCTCTAATGGAGACAGCATTCATCTTGCTTGGCCTTCATCTCTTTCTTTGTAGGCAATTCATCATCGTGGGACACTGGGAAAAGAAGCATTTCTCACCTTCTCACTCAGCGGGATGACAGGTGGAAATCAGAAGAAAAGCCTGGCAGCTCCCAAACCAGACATCATTTTCTAAGTGTTATAATATAAAGACTGGGGGAAAAACGTGTTAGAAAAAGATGATGTCATTACTTTACAAATCTATACATAGTATATTTTATCCCACAATTGGAAGATATACAATAAGAACAAAAAAAAAACTTTTTTTATATATAATTTTATTTTTAATTTGTTCACATTTTCTCCCATTTTAGCTTGGCCAATTGTCCTTCCCATTCAATTGCTACTCAGCTATATATCCCCCCCATCACAGGTGATGCCACAAAACAAGGAGGGTGAAGACTAGCACATGCCTCCTCCGACACGTGAAGTCAGCATTCGCCTCTTTTTGAACTGCTGTTGTTGCAGCATCGTAGGTTCTAGGTACGAGCTAGAAACTAGGTTCCGATACATCAGCTCACAGATGCCTTGTGCTGATTGAGTGATTGAGGGGAAAGAATGCCATCTAGCCACAATGCAATACACAATGTAATACACAATGCAAGCTTCATTAGAATTACTGATAAGTTAAAAAGGTAAATAAGTCTAATGTTGGCCCAATATTGAGCTGATGATCATTATTAACACTTGCCGAATTAGTTAACTCCATAGAGATGAATTCTCTTCCAACATATTCTTACCTCCACCTTTTTAAAACGTGCATTTTGGTGTGGTCATCTTTTTGAGCAAATAAATCTGGTGATTTTAGTGTGGACTCACTCATTCTCTTTATTAACTTGGCCAGCATTCTTTAGAAGTAATTCTGTTTTTTAAAAGTTGTGTGGATGCATGAATCAACAGAGGAAAACTGAGTTTACCACTCTGATATCACCATGTTTGAAGTAGCTCTTAAATCAAAAAGCCACAAATCAATGCTAAGTTGGCAACCCTAACTCACACTTAAACTAATCTGACTCACAGATGGAGA
Organism: Astyanax mexicanus; assembly: GCF_023375975.1. Lineage (NCBI taxonomy): Eukaryota > Metazoa > Chordata > Actinopteri > Characiformes > Acestrorhamphidae > Astyanax > Astyanax mexicanus. The sequence continues at coordinate 15,485,759 of NC_064421.1, forward strand.
CAGCATAAATCTGTGCAGAGCCACTAAAGTAAGCACTTCAAATAGTAATGCATGAGAAGTTATACTGCATATTATCCACAACGTTTTTCATAAAGAAAAGGCTGGGAATTCAGCAATACAGCTACCACTAGATTTAAAGGCTCAATAAACTGCAGCAAGGGGGTCTGTGGCTAAACTAATTTAAATATCTGATTTCATTACTTAGCTTTCAAATAAACTCTTGTTAAAAACAATTACAAGTGTAAATCAGAATGCTGATAATAAACACTGTATTGTAAGCAAGATCAATCTTAGATAAAAGGTGAGTTTAATAATGCTGGTACAGAAACCTCCCTCCTCTCCTCTGATCTATGATCAAGAACACACCACTTTCCTCCACGCAGCAGAGGAGATAGCTGCACCTCAGAGAAGAGTTTCTGGGTACTGTAATTATACGCAGGTTCCTGTTCCAAGACAGTCAAACAAAGCCATAAGAAATGAAAGTGACATCAATTCAAACAGCTCAGCCCTGATATTGTCACGCAAGTGTTTATCAGCATTAGGATTTAACATTACAGTAATGGAACAAAGAGATCTAAACAATTATCTGCAGTACATTACATATCACTCTGATCTCCTTTACTTAGACAGACTGAATAGAAACAGCTGGAGACGAGCTTCATATGAAAGAGCGAACTTGCTAAACAATGTAGAGGAAATTGCAAGGAAGACAAGAACAATTCTAGGAAGAATCAGAACAAAGAATATCTCCAGTATGAGCAGAAACATTTCCAGGAGCTGGAGACTTTACAAAGCTATCCACCTGTAACACTGAAACATTAAAGCTAAGAAATTCCATCTATTTCATTCATACTTAAGGGGTTGGATATATATTGATATTGTAATATATATATATATATATATATATATATATATATATATATATATATATATATATATATATATATATATATATATATATATATATATCGCACCGGTTGCGTTTGTGATACATATTGATATGTGGTGTTAAAAAGTTGGATTTTTATTGAAACACAGGCACTTACTAAACACAAATTTATTACCAATGTTACTAAAGTAATGTAGAGAACTGTCTTGAAATATATTTTGAGTATCACAGAATCACAGTATCATAATATCATCATTATTGTGGGCAACATATCATGATTATATTGTATTGTAAGATGCTCTGCAATTCCCACTCCTAGTGTAATATAGTAATAGAGTTGTGCATTGTCAAAAACTTGCCGACACAATACGCATCATAAAACAGGCATTACGATTCAAAACATTGCAAAACTCTAGATACTGCAATATATCAACATATTGTGTTCATTTGATTTAATATAAACAAAACTCATAATATAAAAAAACAGTCATTTATAAAATACAGTTTTGAAAAATATATCATTATATTTTAATTTTCACAAGTCCATTTACTACCTTGTTTTACAAGGGCTCGTGAAAAGACTACAAATTCTGCTTTTATTGTGTGGTTTATGACAGCAGCAACACCTTGAAAAAAAACACATAGTATAGCACTGTTTCTAATGCATGTTTATCTTTAGTTTGAGGGAGTCTGTAGTTTGTTTTAATGGAGTGGACACTGGACAGAAGAGGTAGTAAACGTTAGTGTCGGCTAGCATTAGCTAATTGTGAATCCCTGATTGCCTGGGGATGTGCTACTCTCCAGTATCAACAACACCAAAGAGGTGGTGGTGTGAAAGTCCCCAAAGTGCAAGCAGATGCTTGAAAAAACACTCTTGCAGGTATCTAAAGTGTGGAAGTCTATAAGCCTAAGATCCAACAATGTGGTGATCTGCTTACACAAAAAAATACCAGTGAGAACACTTAATTAATAAGTTGCTATATTACTCAAGTAGTTGGAAAAATAATCATTAGATTAAACAACAAAAAGCCATTCTTGAGTGCAGTTCTATTGGCAGGGAAAGAACAGTTTGATAAGCTAGAACCCCTTTAAGAATATGAACTCCATAACATGAACAATGTGACTGAAAGTTCAGTCTGCTGGTAAACAACTATGAGCCCAACTAAGGCCCAACAGCTCGGTTCCATCATCTCCAAAGCTATTTTATTCCAGCACGACTGATGTACAGCTTCTGGCTGGAGGGGATCCAAAGCCCAGCTGCAGATTTCTTCAGGGAGCAGAACCTGCGGCGTGCACAAGCAGCGGCCTCTGGCTGAATCTCTCTGGAGATGAGTGGAAATTGGATCTAAATAGCTGCCAGACACCTATAAAGAAAGCCTGAGCCGTGGGAGCCCAGCGGATTCCCCCAGTCCTTCTTCTCAGCTGCAGAACACCTCCATACTGGAGAGGGAGTCCAACTCTTTTGTGTGAATGACCCAGCCAGGACCCTGATAGCCACAGAGGGGCCTGGAGCACAGCCTGGATTCTGAAAGCACTATTCTCCACACCTATCTCCAAAAAACTCCTGTCATAAAGCACTCACACAGCTCCCCACAGCAAGTGCAGACGGTCATAGCGGCCACTCTCTTCTCTCAGAGGTTATTACCAGGTGGAGTTTCAGAAATGGAGTAATGATGGTCTGGTAAAGTTTGTGATTTGGGAATGTTACGTTAAACTACTGAAGCCTTGAAAATGTTGGAAAAAAGAGATGGTCTTTAATAAGTAAAAGAAAATGTTGTGAATTTACCTGCCCAGTTCAACATTTAACATTAAGCAATTGCTACTGATCAGCTATGCAATAGGATTAATTATGTAGGAAGGGGCTCATCCTATAATAACAGGGTGCAATAAGAAGAGGTGTAAGCTAATGTCGATAGACTGGAATATTGCAATATTTAGTTTTGCACAATACTGTATCAATTCTAAAAAGCAGGAATGCACCAATGTGGGAATTCTGGGCTGATGCCAATATCCGATTATACACATGTATATATCTGACAATGCTGATTTACACATTTATAACTTACAGAAGTGTAAAAAGCACAGTACTGATTTTTATTAACACAGGAGTTCAGACTATATGTTGGTTTTTCATGTTGTCTACCTTAGGGAAAAAAGGCAAGACCGTCGCAGAGCTATCAAATTACCAACAACTATCAGCGAGTAATCCAGCTCATAAAAATACATTAACTCAGCCTGTGTGTTTACAAAGAGAACCAGGGCAGACACCTCGCCTATTGCACATTGCAATCTCCTGTTTTGCTGTTTTTATCAGAACATGTCAATCAGGGCGACTTAACTGAAGATGATATGAGCAAAAAACGGTAGGGAGAGGATGGACTACTCTCCTTCAGGCTTTAAATTTCTGAATAAAATCCTGACTCTTAGAAATCATAATGAACTCTGTAAAGGTAACTAATACAGACATTTTTGCTTTTTTGTCTTTCATTTCTTTTTCTAAAAAAATCTAAATATGTCAGATTTTTTAAAATGCTAAAAATACAACAACAAAAAAAGGTTCAGTATCATACTGCTTGCAGTTCACAACATATTGCAATATATATATACGTATATATATATATATATATATATATATATATATATATATATATAGTAGGGGTGTGACGAGATATCGTGCCACGAGATCTCGCGAGATTAAATGTGACGATATTTCTCGTCAAGCTTAAACCAGTCTCGCGAGAGAGAAATAAAAAAGTTTAATGTGGACTTTTTAAGAGGGATCTGGCAACCCAGTAGCAGCGAGTGTGAGAGCAGCTCTCGGACCCAAACCGATAAACTACTGAGAAGGATTTAATTGTGCGGCGCAGTAAACTCACAGACCAATCACGTGTGGGGTAAGATCACCAAACGCTCAGTCAATCAGATATGTGCAGATGCAGTAAGGAAAAAAATAAGTGCAAACACACCGCTCCTCACGCGGGATCCAACCCGTGTTGTCAGGGTCGCGGTAATGCGGCCGTGAAAAATCGCCTTTATAAGGAGAACGGGCGGAAACTAGTCACGCCGAGCGCGACTGAGAGACAGGGGATAAATGTAAACAAAATCTGTCCAGAGAGGCATTTCTTCTTCTTCTTCTTCTTCTTCTATACTTTTACATCATTCAGTTCAAACAACCTTACAGGATATAGCACTTAATTATTTCATATAATTAAATACCCCTGATATAGAAGATGCTTCTGCTACTTTTAAGTTGTATGTCTGGCTGCATTTTGGCTCCAGTGGAAACAATAAACGGTAACCAGCAGTGAACAGCAAGACACAAACCATATGTAAATACTGTAAGTAAATCCTACACGTGACTGTTTCATAGGCAGCTGTACTAATCCCTTAGCTCTGTACTGTATTTAAAAACATGTTCTGTCTCTGTTTGCAATTCAAGCATAGTCTTAATATGACTGGTTATGGTTATGAATAGTTAAATTACAAGAGATTTAACAGAAAAAACACAAATCATAGTCTTAATATGACTGGTTGTGGATTGCACTTATTGTTTGCTCTATATAAGACCTAGAAAAGTTGTATTTTTATTTTTTCTTATAGAATTAATATGTGAGAGAAACCAGTCTGTTAAGTTTGTGGTTTATGATTTTGTAAAAAATTCTTTAAAATTTTATTTTTAAATCTAGTCTCGTCTCGTTATCGTGAACCCAATATCGTGTCTCGTCTCGTCTCGTGGTATTAGTGTCTCGTCACACCCCTAATATATATATATATATATATATATATATATATATATATATATATATATATATATATATATATATATATATATATATATATATATATATAATCATAACCCCTGTTTTGTGATTCTCTTCGCACCTCAAGGTTCTTGCAAATACACAGCCCTGGTAATAAAATGTGGCCTCCAACTGACCCCAGAAAAAACTATGCTATAAAGGATCCAGAAAAACACTATAATCTAAAATGAAATCAAAATCAAAGGCAGGCATTCTAAACTGCTGTACTAAACAGGGTCAGGAGCAAAAACAGCCATGTTCGTATAAAAGGGGAACATCATTAAAATGTGCTTATTTGGTGTAATGGAGTGAAGTCCAAAAGTACCATCACAGCACTTCTATACTTCTCTGGCATCCCTAAATCAATAGAGCGTCCAACGGTATACGCATCAGCAGCCAGATGGACACATCTCTGGAATCAGACAGCACTGGAATTAATTACACAGCTCAGAATATCAATCCACGCTTTCCCTTCTACAGTCACAATGCAGGAGCCATTCCCTCCACACAGCCTCTTAAATCTTCAGTATGTGCAGCTGCTGGGAGCAGGGGAAGTATTGACTGGAGATCCTAAAATGCAGGTACATTTTCTTAACTACTGAAGAGAGACTGAGCTAGAGCATTTTTCAGGATATCTATAATAAAGCACAAATAGGTTATTGATGTGCCTTTAAATGAACTGTATTTCAGTGTCTTTCTTTAGGCACTGAGAGACTCTCCTTTACTGAGAGAAGTTTCCATTTAAAAGATGGCATTATGTATTAAATTACAAAGTTCTGCTATTACCAATTTCTTTCCATTCATCCTTCAAGCCTTAAGGCAGGATTCTTCAAAACAGCATTAAGCATTCCAACCGCATAATAGCCCAGCACTCGCTTGTTAAACAGAAAGCTCCACAAACCAGCAATAACAAATGAATGCAATAAACATCCTCAATGAAGTGAAAGATCTCCCCGTGAAAAACGCATCCTAAATGAATATGCTAAGCAGGACTTTCAATAGAACATCCTCACACGACGGGCCAGATGTGAGGGCGTGTGTAAAGAAAGCATATGGTGGAGAACATTGGTGCCGAGGTTCTATAGCATTGCGGAGGATGTTCCGTTACTAAAGAGCTGAAAATGTGCCGGAAGACTCCCTGCAGCTCACAGCTACTTAATCAAATGTGTCAAACTGAGAGTAGGGACTTTTAAAGCACGTTTACAAAGAAAAAGTTCACACACTGCAATCCAACAATCTGTTTTAACCCAAATAAAGTAAGCTTATTAAACATACAACTGAAACACTGGATATGTCCCATATTTTATTCAACTATTTTAAAATTACGTAAACATGTGTGAAAGGCTGGGAAAGTTAAATCAAGTTATAATTCAATTAGGGAATTACTGTTATGCTTTTTTTTACTATGGGATAATCAACATTGTACATCTTTAAATAAAGAAAATGCCAGAGTGAATCTCAATTAATAGACATGTGCTTCTGTCAGACAGCAAAAAAATAATTTTATGTGGCACTGATTTTTATATTTTGCACTTTTCCTTAAAGGGTAATGAAACCGCCTGATTTTAACTGACTCCACCTACAGCTCACATTTGAAAAATGGAAAAAATATATATATATAAAAAAATTGAAAGGGGTAGTTTAGGAGTGGCACTGCAGTGATGTATGGGTTTAGAGGCAGGACAGGAGGGAGAGCTGACTGCAGTAGCAGCAGTGTGCCTCTGATAGTGGTAAGACGCAGATGGTTGGACGTCACCAAGGGAGACTGATTTGCATACTGAGAGTGTACCAAAGTACATGGAAACATCATTCTTGCCTATAGCACAGTCAGTTAAGTGCCTCTTTAACTGAACTATAAGGAGGTTATTTTGTAGCTTAGTTTTTAATTTTCAAGCTGCTTGCTAATTTAAAAAAATGATTATACCTAAATTTGTTATTATTTTGGCATGTGCAAATAAGAAAACTTGTCTTTTTTAATTATGTAATATATACAAATACAATGTGTCTATTGTTATCGCCAACTTAATTGTGACTAACCTGTTTAAGCTAAAAATGAAAAAAATAAATGTTAAAAATATTTGAAAAGAATTTAAGAATGGCATTGTGTACTATTGATCTTAGATGGTTTTATATTTTCTCTTACATTTATGTCTCTCTACAAGTTCGTGTAACCAAGTGTTGTGTTATTTATATACAGTGATTTGCAAGGTTTGTTTGCGTAAAACAACCATATTGAATAAAACAAAGAGTACACATTTCCCATTGGCTCCTGGCACTTTTTTATTTGCATATTGGCAAATAAATATTCTCCATGGGCACCATCAGTGCATTGTCTTGGCTACCTCCTCTTCTCATTTGGCTGCAAAGACTATAATAATGTAATGTGTGATATTAGAGCAGATTATTATTTTCCCTGCAGAGAGTAGCTATATAGTGACTGGGTATTACAGTGTTCACTCCTGCATCAACACAGGATTATACAGAATATTATAACAGAAGATTATTAATATAAGTCAATTAGAAATCAAAACAAAAACTTTATAAAAATACACATAATATTGTTAACCTAAATCTTGACTTTCTCAACTTCTGACAGAACCAAAAAAAAGAACCAAAAAGGCCAATGTGAAAGATGCCTCAGACTAGGGGTGGGTATCACAAGGCACATGCCAGAAATGATGGATTTATTGGTGTCAGTTTCATAGAAATTGATAACCAACATTCTTCACCGCAGGTTTACCCTATTCATTTAATTAGCGCCACCATGTGGAGTAATGAAGCAGTAACTTAAGTGACTCAAACTGGGAATTTAGAGCACCTATGTTTCAATACAATTATCACTATTGGATGCCATCCATCCATCCATCCATCCATCCATCCATCCATCCAACCATCCATCCATCCAACCATCCATCCATCCAACCATCCATCCATCCAACCATCCATCCATCCAACCATCCATCCATCCAACCATCCATCCAACCATCCATCCATCCATCCATCCATCCAACCATCCATCTACCAATATTGTATCACAAAGAGTTAACTGCAGTAAACCAAAGCTAACCAGACCAGATTCATAAAATTTGTAGCGGCTCAGTGGTTTAATACCTGGTGCTAATTGAGATGTTGAAATATTTTTTAATTGGGCGCCAGTTATTAAATTAATTTAATTAGATTAATTAATTAATTAATTAATTAATTAATCAAATTAATTAATAACACAAGACATCTCAGGGTGTGGTTTCTACAGGTGACAGAAATTTTCATAACCAAGTTATCCAGAAAAACACACTGAAATGACAGGTTTTGTAAAATAAAAGTATTTATTAAATCACACAGATATGAGTAAAGAATTCATTAAAAAGTCATAATGTAGCCATTATATATCAAATCATAGTGTAGAATAATAAATGAGAAATAAAAGAACAAACACGTTATAATGCTGATATGAAAGGAATAAAGATTAATAGAACTATTAAGTGAATATTTCTAAATAAGGGTCTAAGGCATTTTAAGTCTACGAAACCAGTTCTTATTTCCAACCAAGCAACTCAAAATGAGTCATCTATACTAAAGACGCTCTATTAAAGACCCGACCAAACCATGACCAACAGACACCATCTGCCGAAAGATTAAACCCAGCTCTGCCTTACTCTGAGTTGTTGAAGTGGGCCTTGGTGACGTCCGCCTGGGTTGGTCGTCTGATGCTTCACCCCGAAAAAGGATCACGTGAGCCTGTCTGAAGGGTGGTTTGACTTCCTGTGTCAGCACGGAGCCCCATTAGAACCCACAGGGTAAATCCCTTCACTCTCAGCTGGCTTGCTGGTGGCCTCCGGACCGCAGGTTTCTGGGTTGGATCTGGCGGATCTCCTTTTCAGCTGTACTTTAGCTAAACTTAGATGGAATAATGCTTGGCTTCGTAGATTGTAAAATAACCTTAGATATTTTAACTAGGATAGCTAATATTAATATACTTGAAGATTAAATGCACTAGTCTAAGAAAACTAACTTAAGATGACTAAACTAACAGTCTATCCTTTCTCCATCTCTGGGCTCCCTAACCTCTCTCCTCTAACTGTTTTCCTCAACTCATCTTCTCCAACTCCTTCTCCCACTCCTTCTCTAACTGCTTCTCCTCCAACTGCTCTGACCTGAACTCCCAAAACTCAACTGGAAACTCTAAACTGGCAACTGAACTGTGTCTGCCCAGTTTAACTATTAGTCTCTGTGGCCTGTTTGGCCCCTGAGCTATGATTGGCCCTGTGGCCCAAATGTCTGTGTTTTGATTGGTCTAGGAGCAATTTCAAACTTTGGTGGGGATTCACAAAGGGCCATAAACCCCCCCTCGCTCACATGGTCAGCATGCATCAGCTAGTGGTCTATTTTTCTAATAGACCCAACCAAAAGAAAACTCAACTAAACAGTGGATCAAAATACATTTTTCAGCATATCAGTTTGTGATGATAAATTCAGGAAACACAATCTTACAATTGAATCACAATAAATGTAATATATATATATTGCCCACAAACAGTTTTGTAATACTCAAGATAATCTTAGAAATACAATGATGGATGGTACTCTGTCAGAAAGAGATCAAAAGTCATGATATTATTTAAACCCAATTAAATCACTTAAAAGAAAATACATGGTTAAACCACTGATAACCAAATAAAGCTAAATTATCAAATGCTAGTTAAACCTTGTTGATTCAGACTTGAATGTGTAGGAAAATTTAAATCAGGACACATCCAGACACATATACCATATACCAGACACATATACCATTATTTAGTAAACATTCTATAAAACACCTTTTTATATAGTCAATTTATATGTATTTTCAGCAAAATCTTCTTAGTGAGAAATTTCTCCCCCCTCTGCTGTGTTTAGATAAGCGGCTGGTCCTTGCCTGTCTGAATTTACGACGGTGGGGGAAGGAGTTCTTTCTGCACCCCACAGAATTTGAGCCTGCAATGTTGAAAATGGAATCCCAAGCTTAGAACATTTCTCTTAATTTCATTAATCTTATTTCTAAGTGATTGCAGAAATAACTAGGCACAAACCCCTAAATTGGTACAACATTTGGTGAATTAACAATTTCCAAGGCATTAATTAAGTTTTGACACTCTCTTAAGTCCGCAGTCCCGTCCTAGTGATGGTGTTGCAAATGTTCCAAATGTTTACATTAACTCCGAGGTTTATGACTTGGAGGAATGTAAACAGAATTTTACCCTAAACTCGCATTTAGGGCTCTCGAGCGAGGCTGAGTGAAGAAATAGTCAGTAAATGTCATTTTGAAATTTAAGGTTGTTTGAAAAAGATTACTCCAAGGTTTTTTTAGAGTGTTCTTCTGGGGTGATTGTAAAGTTAGAACATTCCTTTTAGACCATAAGATGGGGGTAGTGTGTGTGTGTGTCCAAGCCATGAAGAAATCCTCTGGTTAATCCACTACAAATTTAACACCACAGAATCATTGATTCAGACTCTAACTTTTAGGTGTGAAAATGACCTAAACTATAATCCCAGTGTTTAGTACCTTACATAGATTCAGCTTAAACTTTTTAAAGTGCTACACTGGGCCAACAGTTCAATCTGACTTTCATCAGTCATTTAAAAATAGATATTTCTTTATGAGATATTTATTTTACCCTCAAGCGCTTATACAGCAAATACAGAGAAAAAAATGCAAGGGCATGAAATGCGCATATCTTACGACCTATCATAGAATATGCTTCATATACTACACTATAAAATACAGCCCTGCAAGATTAAATAAGCAACCCAATATGACGGTCCATAAATATGAAACCTGAACAACCTTGGGTCCCAGTGCGAGAGGCCGATTTGTGAATCAATCTCCGCTGCAGACGCAGTTACGCATTAGCAGTTGAGGCATGGTCAACTTTACATTGATTCTTGATGAGGCAAACATAAATCAGTTTACTCACAGCCTGGAGGCAGAAAGAGCAGACAGAAGATATGAAGTCAGCACACAGTGGGGGACCTCTTTCTTATGCACACTATTGAGTCAGACACTGCTTTACAGTGACGAGACAGTGACAGTATGTAATTTCCAGTCGAGCACTGTGGATTTAAAATGCAATGTTAGATCGGCTACATTAATATGCACATAGAGGCCTGACTTCTTAATTAGTCTGAGAAGCTGAACTAAGATGTTTCCATCATGTGTGATCCATGTACAGACTTTACTGCTATCCAAATCAACCACAGCAAAGCCTGACTTAAATAAACCCTACCCTACAGACTTGTTGTGGGTTTTCCTATGCTGACATCACACTCTTAATGTATGTTGCTGAGATGATGAATGGAATTAAAGTTCATTGTCTTTTCAAAACAGTTACTGCTGAGTTACTGCTGAGCTTATGAAACCACATAAAAATGTGGAAAACCTTTGTGCAAAATAGATTGAAACATGATAACAAGTACAATCTTTTGTCTAATAGCCCACATCCATTCACCCCCCAGCATTCTGAATTACAGCACTTTTAGGCTTATAATACCAGTGATTGGGGCATAGCGCTGCCCATGCAAAGAAATATTATTATTAAAGAACACTGTTTATACACATAGTACCATAAGGTAGTTTTCCACAGGCTTTACCATCTTAAAACTATAAGTCAATAAGTCAACTGGCAAGCACAAACAAAATAAGTAGGGTAGGGAAACAGACTGTAAAATTAAATCTGTGGAAATGCATTCATTCCAGCTTTTTCTGAAACTATTTCTATAATATTCATGCATTTCCACAATATTAATTTTGCAATCTGTTTTGCTGTAAACTACCGTTCATGCTCATCAGTCAACTTATCGTGACTCAATTTCAATTTCTTAGCATGAGCAACACTATGCCCCTATCACTAGTATTGTAAGCCTGTTGGGAGCATGTAATTCAGAATGCTGGGGCTGAATGGAGATGGGCTATTTAACAAAAGTTTGTACTCATTATCATGTTTCACTACATCCAAAGTCCATTTCACTCCAGAATTTTCCTTTAAATTATATTTATAGAAACACATTTTGCAATTATTTTAGGTGATTAATTCATTAAGCAAATACGCAAGTCAACCAGCTGGTTAACTCAAACCAGAAAACTGAGCAGTTTAACAAGTGTATTATGGACAGGTCTTTAATTACAGCCTCAAATGCATGTTTTTTGTAAAATGTAATGTTTATAAAAAAAAAAAATATCTGAGTAAAGTATCAAGTATCAAGCATGGTATAATTTATTCCCGGTGGAGTTATGCAGTTGCCCTGCTCACTTCACCAAAGTTAAGCCCAGACTGGCCCTAATCTTCTCAAAACAGAGAGATAAGCATTACAACTACTCTGAAGCTGTTATTTTTTAGGTAAAACTGCTACTTAAAATTTTACTTACTAGTCATGTACAGTAGCTTCGCAAGCGCCACATAAAACGTGTCCCAAAAACACGCATATGAAAAGTGGAGTGAAATTTGTGAATATCCAAATCATAAAAGAACAAGTTAATATGATCTTGGGAAAACGATTTAATAGCACAAAGCTTAAGTCAACTAAAACCTTGCTCTGATTACGATAATTAAACTGCGCTCAATTTTTACCCACACAGGTAGTCTTAAACTAATATTGACCCATTAATGCACACACAGAAACGGCTATTGACCATCAGAGAGCTGAGCTGGAGCACAGTCGGAACGGGCCAAGATCGAAACAGTCCAATTTTGTTCTCCAAAAAAGATACTGGCGATCAGCCAATGTATTATTATCATTAGTATTATTATATCACTTATATATATTGCTCCAGAGAGTTTTAAGCTTTTTTTTATTTTCTGGAGTCTGACAGCGTCTCTAAACACAGTTAGTGAACTTTAGAACGTTATGAAGACTATTTTAAATTCTGAGCACAGCACTACGCTGTGAATTCCCCCTTTCAACTTAAAGCATATCCAAATAAACATAAACTTCTGCAGGAGACAGCACTCTCCTTCTCTCTCACTGTGTTGTGCTAGACAAACACTCCACTCTGCGAGTGCCACTTTCTGACAACATCACAGCTCAGCCTTCATTTCAGATTTCTGAAGACTCAGCGCCAGAGAAGCAGAGGAAAGTAATGGAGGGGAAAATAAAAGGAAATGGAAAGAAAAAGGTGAAATGAGAGAATGAAGGGGACATAGCTGGAACTGTGTAAAGGATAGTCTGACTAATTCATTGCTGCTCCGCTCCCCTTCTCACCCCTACAGTACTGTCTGGCCTGACTTAAATACAACACCCTCTCAACCCCCTCTCCCTTCTTTGTCCACAGGAGGAGAAAAGCTGCGTGTGATGAACTGATGAACTGAACCTCTTCTAAAAGCGAGGCAGATGTTTCCTGTATACAGCTGTGCAGACTGGACTCTGATCTGACTGGCCAGAGAACATACAATCATTCACAGTCAACACATGATCTCAATCTAACCTCGGATTCAGAACAAATGCAGCAGCTGCCCATACACGTCTACGTCTCCTACACTGCTCAGAGATGACCAATCAGACCTAGCTAGAGCACATTCTTCAGATAGAAAAACCTGTACATAAAATGTATAACGTCACTCTCCAATGAAGGCAAATTCTGGAACAGTGTAAGGGCTAGTTTGTCTGTTCAGATTATGTACTAAACTAAAAATCAACAAAAATGGAGACACTTGTTTTTCCTTGGAAAGTAACGATAAATAAATTATGGGCATGAAATAATATACAGTTAATATACAACTAATATACATATTACAAGTTTACTGTCACGTTACGGACATCATGTCTTTAGATACAGCTTCATTTGCATGTTAAAGTTTCTAGCTACCTACCCAGAGACAGGTTTGTTGGCTATGGCATATTATACATTCTATTAAACAAGAGGAATAAGGTCAAATGGCCACAATGAGGTTTGCTGTGTTACAGAAAAGCAATTGTAGAAATGGTTTAAATGCCCATGTATGGGTTAAAACAGAAAACTGAGGAAGATTATATAAGAGCTGAGCATACTCTTAAATCCTCAAGCCTTGGGTTTTTTTATTATCTGAATGGGTAATGAAGTGTTTAAGAAGATGGCTAAACTCCATTACAGCGACTACATTATAGCAGACAGATCGAAACTGCCATCATTCTGATAAATACGCAAGTATATGAGAGACAGCAGCTCGTGGAAAACGATGGTTAAGCTAAACCACTGTAAAATTAAATCATTCGTGAACCACATATCACCATCCTTCTCCACTCCTTTAAGAGCAGGTCAGTTTCCAGGGAAAGTACTCTCACCGGGAATTACAGATATTACAACCTTCAGAATGTCGATATCTCCATGTGGACCTTTAAGCTGTAATGAGCAAATGAGACATTCTCGAACGAGGCGAGGCAGTGGGGGAGTAGAGGGTGAGCCGCAATGAGTAGAAACGACTTGGAGGGAGGTCAGCCTGAAGGACACACTCACACGTCAGGCCAAATGAATGAAGATTCCCACCCCTGCTGTTGGTAATATTGCAACTGGGGTGTTATAGAATATTACACGCCAAATAGATTCAATCAGGGATAATCTGTGTAAATAACAGCACTGATTTTTGCATGGTATTTATCTAAGAATTCTAAACGGTAATAATCATCACCACAAAGAACAACAAGAGCAAATACAAGCTGACCCCAACTAACAAATGTAACTGTGCCCTTGTGTTCATCAATTCATCTAATTTGGTTAACGGGCCAAAAGAAAAAAAACTTTTGGAAAATGAAGTGTAATGGGATGATTGAGTGCTACAGACTAGTAGCGCTCCAGCCCAGAGGGTTGTTGAACCCAATTGCACACCGCTCCTCATGCAAGATCGAACCTGCTATTGTCCCAGCAATTGAATTGGGACATGTCTGGGGAAAAAAAACGCCCTTACAAAGAGATAGGGAGCCCAAAAACGGGGGGAAAAACATTAACGGGAAAACACTCAAGTCACGCCAAGTGTTTTATTTATTTATTTTTTCCATTATTGTTTATTATAGTTCAAACAACCTTACAGACCAGATGTTTCATGCTTGCAGGCCACATCTGGCCCGCGGGCCGCCTATTGCCGACCCCTGATCTAGACATAACCTGGCTAGTTTTCTGCCAGAGTAAAAAGCACATATAAACCATTGTACTTTACAAGGTAAAATGTCTTTAATAACTTGGCCGTTATTTTATGTAAGTTGTTTGATACTTGCCAAAACACAAATATTTGATTTGCTGCATTGTCAAATGCACTGATTTCAGGCTGACCAATCACAGACTAGTAATGATTACAGACTAAACGCATGAGCATCAAGCTGATGGCAGAACAGCTCATCTTGTTTGTAGCAGAACACAAAGTTGATGATAATGATGAGCAACATCCTGACTATAACAATTTTCAGAATAAAGAAAATATTTTATCAAGACTGTCTTTATCAGTGTTTATGTGCATTTTAGTGTGTTCACTAGAGGTTGAAAGTATGAGAGTTTTTATATTCCAGTTAAACTGGATGATTTTAATTATATTTAGAATAAATGAATTTTGGCTGTGCAATACTGAGACACTGTACACAAATAAAAAAAAAACACTATTCGGAAACTGAGCGACAGAACAAAAAACAACTGTGTATTTATCAGCAGAGCTATGTTTTGCTAACGGAGGCTGGAATACTGGCTTTTCTATGGCTCTTTTTCTCTTTCCCCTCATATTTCAAGTATTGTAAAACTAGACCACTCTTCCTGAAGTTAGTGAAAAACATCCGCTTGGTTCTGTCAGCATAAGCTTTACAGAGCATCCTTCATTTGCACATATGTAGCCAGAGCACTCACACATCCTTGACTTGCATGATGGCAACATGCCATTTTCTAGGGATGATATATGGGCCACCTTTCATGCTTTCTTAATTGCTTCATTCTCAATTACCAGTACATTCCCCTCCTAATGACCAGTGTGACACGTATAGCAGGGAAAACTCTGTTGCTTCTGTAGAAATCGATAAGAATTAATACAGCTCACTATAAAGTCACTGTAAAAACTTCAACTCGGGCAAACTCCAGCAAAATACAACAACACACTGTCTGACCGCACAACTTTATGCTGGCACTGCAGACCCGATTTCTGTCCGACCTCAGGGAACACAGCCAAGAAAAAGGCAAATTGGAGATTACAATCATGCCTTTCAGCACTATTTGACAATTACAGGATTAGAGGGATGTCCTGAGCACCTGAGAGACCAAACAGGTCTGAAAAAGGACATAAGATTGACAGAATTACTGGATAACCCTACATGAATCGCTTGAGCACCAAATTCCAAGATGAGATATAGGTAGAGAACGCTTCAGAACTGCAGAAACCAATGCAAAATCAAGAGTGGTTCTCAAACTGGAGAATGTGGTGGTTTTCCATGCATTCCAGTTATTAACATGATACATTAGAGGACCAAGGAGTGCACACTATGGACAAAAAATGCAATGTACGATAATGTTGTTGGATATACCAATATCGAAATGAAAAACGATAAATGAATAGTTATATGCATTCAAATTATTTTTGGGTGAAAAATAAATACTGAACATCAAACACATTTATTGCATTGTTTGTTTTTTATTTTAAGAAAAAGCAGTTAAATACTTTTATTACATTTATTAAACATAAAAAAATTATACAATGTTTTACCTCGAACTAGTCTGTTTATGTGTCACATGATCAAAGTCTGCAGAATAAGGAGCTCCCTCTGTTGTGGCATGCAGGTAATGCTGTTTAAGTTTGCTGATATTCAAGGCATTAATGCAGCTCTTATGATGTGTTTATTTTGAAAACTCAAACCATAATATGATACAACACAATACAATTAATTGAAATCTACAAAGTTGGTTTCCAAGACAAGGATTAAGCCTAGTCCCTGACTATGGAAAATCTCCATTTAGCATAATTTGTTTGGAAACTGTCCCTCTAATTGTTATAAATGGTACGTATCTTGGTGTGTCTAAAGTAATTAACTAATAACATTATTTAAGCAAAGAATTAAAAACATTACTTTGAATAGGCCATACAGTAATGAAATATGTTAAACCAACTGATTACCAAATAATCCCCAATAGTTTGGGAATTGCAGTAGGATTAACAGAGGAATAATTAACAAAGGGTCCAAAGGAAAGCAATATAGACATTATCTATATATTAAGTGTACATGTGCGTGTGTGCGTGTGTGTGTTGCAGACATTTTTCTGTGAAATTACTGGTGTAGTCTTTGCAGAAATGTTATTCATTCAATCTGCATGAATTTTTTGGCTGATGTACTGTTAGTGATCGTAAAGCTCTCCAGAGAATAGTGAAAACTCCCCAGTTTATCAACAGAGCTGCTCTACCACCCACACAGCACACGTATCATAACAGGTGCTTGAGAAAAGTCAGCAGCAGCATCTCAGAACCACCTCAGACCAGTTTCAGTCCGTTTCCCAATTAAAAAAAAGTTCCAGAAGCTTCAGAGCCTCAACCAGCAGAAAAGCTGTTTCATTCACTTTCCTCTGTGCTGTGAAAGCAGCTACATATGTATCACACCTGATAGAAGAGAAAGTTAGAAAACTGCATTACTGAGGGAAACATGGAATATTGCTGCAGCTTAAGTGACTCTCTCTTCCAAGCAGTGGTTAGGCTGTGGCGCTGCAATATGGCTACTGGGGTGTTTCTAAGTGGTGGTTATGATATTCCACATTGTTGATTTGGTGTTGCCTAATAGGTGGATTCTATAGTGATGCTAAATGGAAGTGATGCTTTGGTGTTTGAGTGTTTCAGGTGGTCGCTAGGGTGTTGCGACTATGATATTCCACATGCTTGCTTTGACACTGTAACAAGATCACTAAGCTCTTGCTAAAGGGTTGCTGTAGTATCCAAGACTATTGATGTTGTGTTGCTACATACTTGACAAATGCATTCTAAAATGTTGCTAGGTGGATGCTATGGTGTTGCTAGGTTGTTTCAGGTGGGTGTTTGGGGCTGCAAAGTTGTGACTATAGTTTTCCATATGGCTGATGTGACACTGCAATTTGTTGTTGGAAAGTGGTTCCATGATACACGTAATTGTTGCTATGGTGTTGCTAAATGATTGTAGTTGATGGACACCACAGTGTTGCCAGATTGTTGATGTGGTGTTACTACATATTTGACACATGCATACTAAAGTGTTGCTAGGTGGATGCTATGGTATAGCTAGGTTGTTTTAGGTGGGTGCTAGGGTATTGCTATTTGTGTCATACGTATGTGCTAGTCTAGGATGTTGCAAAGCGGTGGCTATGGTATTTCATTTATGTGGTTACTATGATGCTTCACCATCGTTACTACTGTGTCAAGCGTTGCTGTGGTTGGTTGGGTGTTAAGAATATATGTAATATGTTTAACTAAAAATCTAAAACTAAATAGTCTCAATATCACAAAAACTACAGGATCAGATAAAAAAAAGGATAATTCAGACAAAGAGCAATCGCTAAAGTCACAGCATTCAGAGCTGATAACTCCACACCCTCAACAAACCATCTCAAAGCCTCAATGGGCTGGCTCTTAGCCAAGAAAATGACTTACTCATGTCACAGACCTCCACCTGCTGCACATTAGCACACACCTGATCCATTTACAGCCACTGAAGTGGAGTGATGGGCCAGATCCCTGACGGGCAGGGTTAGTGACACCTGCTGGGTGAAGAGTCAGTATATGCAGGTCAAGACTCGAGACAGTGACTCATTCCGCTTATGAACATTATCCCATATTCACGCAGGGTCTCCGTCTGAGCTCATTCCAGGTCAGCCTGACCTTTCTCTGGACGAGGGAGGTGGATCTTGAAACAGTCAAAAGGAGCATTCTTGGCTGCTAGCTGCAGCCCCGTGGTAGAGGGGATTGCGACAGCAGATAACACACACCTCAGTCAAAGAGCAACATGATGTACGGCCAGGCAGATCAAGCTGAGGCAGAGCGTCTGATGAATACAAATCCCTTCTTAGCTGCCAGTCATCGGCCCAGTGCTGTAAGCTATTCCAGACCACCGCTGAAGAGGCAGGGAAGACGACATGTGGTTCCTGTTCTATAAACAGAGCTAAGAGAGATTGCCACAAGAATCCCTTTTAAAGAAGATTTGTGTCCCAGAGAAGAGCGCATCCCAGAGATTTTGACCAAATCATAAAAAAGTGCCCATGTACCAATGCTTAGACCATAGTTTGGAACAAAGAACCAACATAATCCAAAAAACGTGAAATGCATGAAATCCAGATCATACTGAGTCAGAATGGTTTAAATATTTTAACAAATTGCAGTTAAATTGTAAGGACATTTATTTGGCAAATTTAAACTAGTCTAGAGTACTGAGCCTGACACTGGTTCTGCTGGCAGTACTGCCATAATATTATAGTAGTATAGTAGCTAAGAAATATGCATTTTTACACAAACCTCTAGTTGTACAAAGCTCTACACACTATCTGCATCAAGTATACATAGGTGGTGAGGGTGAGACAACAGTATATTACTAAGATATCAGAAGGATCCTGGTCAGCATTGGTTACAGATATCAGTATCAGATATTTTTCAGCCCAAATATGCAACCAATCCTGAGTGCTGGTTTATACATATTTTGTAAGCTGCTGAATGACACTACAGTTCATTATTTAACTTCACAAACAGCTGCAGAAACCCATTAAAATCAACTCCGTGTGCAGATAGAATCTATAGAATCAATCTGGTGGCTTATAAAAGTAACATATCTTGAAGAAAACAGAGTAATATTTTACTGCCACTAACTGGATACCCCTCTCAAGACTACCTCACTCAACCCAGTACAGCGAGCATCTGGGCTCCACAGTACAGTTCAGCTCAGGAACTCTCAGAATAGTAAGAGACAATGAATGAAACATTACAAAAGCCTTGCAACATGATGCATTACTACGTTTGCCTGGAAATGTGGTTACAAGCTTCACCCTCAATTGTTACTGGAAATTGGCTAATTGTGTTGAAAGACAATCGGTGATCAATATTATTATTGATTCCTGAAATTAATGATCGGTCGCTCTATTATAACAGACAAAGATCATTTGTGTGCTTGTTAAACTGCAATGTGAATCCATAACTAACCAGATCAATTGTACAGTGTAAAATAGAAGCACCTGGGTCTGAACTTCAATGTGCGAAAACACCCTGTATTATTAAAGGCTAGCTAATATATATCAAAATATGCAGTTTTATATTGGTTTCCTTTGAAACACATGCCCAGTCTTGCACAGTTTTCTCACACTTTTTGTTTGCCTTTCCCACAGAATGCTTTATTTATAATGCAGAAATCTGCTTCCCCAGTGAGCATTTATAATCTACATAAATATCCATCTATTGCCCATCCATCTGTGGTGCATAAGCCAGGCTGAGCGCTGTATGTGAGAGCATGTGAATAATAAAGATCAGGGCCAGGTAATTCATCAGTCCAGGCCATCAAGGTCACTGCTCCGCTCACTTTCCGTAATGCTAAGCAGATGAATTTAACAGCGTGCTCCACACCAGACGGCCGTCTATCTCCTGCTGCTACATCAATCAATAGTGTGTGACCACAAAGAGTAAGTGAGTTACTTACATTCTGTGGTTGCCTATAGCCAAGCTTATGCAAATGAGCAGTAAAAGCAAAGAAATCAATATAACACACAAGTTAATATCAATAGATTCAAGCTACAAACACAAATTAGAAAAAAGTTGGGACAGTACAGAAAATGCTATTTAGCTTTATACATTAAATGAACCTGGGCTCATTTCATTGCCAACAGTATGAAACAGTATGAATCCGAGATATTTTATGTTTTGTCTGGTCAACTTACTTTTATTTGTTAATATACTTCCATTCCTGTATTTCAGCAGCAATTTATGACCAATAATGAGGTTTTAATCAGGATTTGATGCAAAAGCATTATCCATGAAAGGCTGAGTTTATGAGGGTCAAAGATGGTCAGAGGATTTAACTATTTAAAAAACTATGTTGTTTAAAGGAACACTGAAAGGGATCTGAATATTACTCCCTAGACAGTGAATTATAACATTAAACCAATTAAACCCTCCTATTATGTTCATTTGTCAGCAACAGACATGGTGTTCCCGGGTCAATTTGACCTGGTGCATGTTTAATTGCTAATTGCAGCAGCAACAAGTCTAAAAGCATGGGTCTGTCACGCTACAGAGCTTTGTCAGTACACTTGTGGAAATGTACAATGAGATATTAGAGCAACGTATGCTACCTTCAAGCCAACATTGTTCAGAGGAACATTTAAGCATTTTTAAAAAGGCAATGCAAAATCACATGATGCACACATTACCTAATGTGAGTACTGTGAAATGTTCCATAATGTACAGTAGGGGTGTGCCATATCGTATCGTATGCAATAATATCCTAAAAGTTTTTGAATATATTGAATTATATTATACCCTGAAATATAGTGCCATATCACCCACCCCTAATTATCACAAAGGTGCTTTTTTGCAAAAGAAAAATGCACACTGTTCCTAGTATATATATATATACTAGAGACAGATGTCCAGTATCATTTATTTTACTTCAATTGTGGATATATGGAGATATTTTAAGTGTATTGTTAGTATCATGACATTCTGGATCATTGACTTCTGTTACAAATCTGATAGAATTCTTGTTTTTTTCAATATATCAGTTAGGGGTGTGCTATATTATATCATATGCAATAATACATTTAATTTTCATTTTGTTGCAGTAGTGTATTCTTGAAATTATTTTTTTAATTCAGTGTTTTGCGATATCACCAAGAGTATCGTTATGGCAAAAATAGCATGAAATCTTATAATAATATTTTAGGGCCATATCGTCCACCTTTAATGTACAGTAAGTAGATCATATTGGGTATTACTTTCCAAAATCAATGGCTAAATAAAATCACTGATCACTGATAATGTCTTTACCTGCATTTATTTGTATACACACTACATGGACAAAATTGTGGGTCTTCTGCTTTTAATATCTTTGATTTCAAAAGACGCAATGAATGAACAGGTGTTTTAATACTTTTGTCCATATAATTCGTCTGTCCATCTACATGTCTATCTATCAGTATGTCCATTATGTCATTGTGTCATTTCAGTAGTAAACTACATTCTCTATTTGTCAGTAAAAGTAGGGGGTTGTTAAATCACACAATGTAGGTTACTCATGGTTTATCATCAAGTGTTTAACAAGCTGCCCTACAAATAACCAGTGTTTTTTTCATTATCTACACTGATACACTTTATGTCCCTTACTGCTACATGTATTAAGAGATAAACATCTGTAATGTGCAATGAGAAGGAATGGCAATATAGCAAAATTGTCAATGTTTTACAGTCCCAGTTTAATTTGGAATGCGTAACAGGCTTGAAATGCCACTATATGCATGTTGTCTAAATAAAATAAAAACAAATTTTTATACTTGCATTTTCCATACGGTCACCATCTTGACTCCTGCTTGTCACTTGCTTGACTAGCACCCTCTAGCTATAATTATTCAGATCAATGCACACACATGACCCAGAGCTCGCATGCCTAATAGACTGCGTCTGTATCAAAGTCCAGAAATACAATACATATCAGGCAATCTGGTGAAGGGACTGGGTGGCTCTGCTGTAAGGATGCCCGGAGTTGGAGGTACATTTACAGACAGGGCTGCTGCTCATTGATTTGGCTGCATTTCAGGGTGGTGGTGGATGAGAGAGAGCCAAGCACTGCCAGGCAATCTGCTCCTCATTTCCTCTGGGTTATCTTGCTTAAGCCAGGCTACTCTGGAGCCGGTGTGTGTTTTGGACCGTGGTTGGGAAGAAGGGGGAGCTTTTGACCACAAGGTCACAAGTGAAAGGCTGTACAGCGAGCATGTGCGCCGCTGGAAATTAAAGCCTCAAGAAGAGGTGCCAAAACTTTTGTACCCCATCCATTCCTATGGGGAAAATTTTACAAAAAAAACCTTTGCTACATGGAGTAGGATAGTTTTTTTTTCAGCAGAGGAATAAAAGATCTCCTTGGACAATACAGTATAAGAGCTTTTTTTTAAGATAATGTTTTCTTTTTAGAACAATTTAAATAGTTAAATTCTTTTCTTATTTATCCATTCAAACTGAACATTTCAGAGACTTCTGAACTCTTATAGGCAAGATAAGTTCCTGAAAGGACACGAGGGGAGGGGGAAAGTGGGGGAAAATAAATGGCTTTTTTCTATAAGGGGTTAAAAATAACCTCCTGCCTGCAAAGTGACGATTTTTTTTTCTAAATTTAATTAACTCTATATAATTATCTTGGGATAATTAATTACCCTGAGACACTGTTTCAGTGCCTGCCAACACACACCATTATAAAAAAAGACCAGCATCTGAAATCTGCTTAAAAACAGACTCAGAGGTAGGAATGGGTTTTAAAGAACAAAATTATGTTTTAAAATATTGAATATTTAAATATTTCGGTAAAACGTTACAATAGGGGTTCACTATCATTACTAACTATTTAATAATTCATTATTTATTTACACTAGGTAAGTGGTTACTAACAATTACAATTATTTTAACTAATGCCCCAACACTCGAATTATCAGTTAAAATTTAGAAATGTTTAATAATATAACTTGTGTCAATTAATAATTAGTTGAGACATTACTTAACCATTTAACAATGTTTATTACTACTATAGGTTCAGTCATGTATGTTTTGAACATTAAATATTAATATTTTATGTTTCTGAAGACGGAAAGTAAAAAATGGTGATTTTGGACAGTTCTTTGGAAGTTCTTGTGACTTTTATAAATCCATCTCTAGATTCTGATCACATTCACAGTTCACACACACTTCATAAACTGATATATTATATACTTTCTGAATGAAAAACTGCCTTTGTGTGTATTTCAGGTGTTGTTGTTGGATGGGTTGGGTCTAACATTGTTTAACTCATAAATAATTAAAAGGCTTGTGTTTTATCTAGCTCAGACTGAGCTCCAGCTCAGCTCAGCTTAATGACTAAAGACTACTCAGCCCAGAACAGGGTGACCGTATCGAAACACTGATCAAAGCCAAAGTGGACTGTGGTCTTTTGATGGTGGAAAACTTGGAATTCACCCAGCACACTGTCCTATTCCACAAAAATCACCTCTTTCTTTGTGCTTGACATCAAAGCAAATGACCATCACTGACTGCTTCTTCTGGACCATAGGAGAGAAAGAACCAAATATTCTTAAATAAGTAAAAGGATTTGCTGATGAAAGCAATCTAAAACCATCTACAGTTCAAAGTGTAAAATCGCAATTCCGGTAACTATGTCTTTCTCCATGTAAATGTACACGCATCTAGCTAGAACAGAGGTGAATTTATGCTTTAAATAGCTCTACTGAGGTAAGTTTATGCTGAGACAGCTAGCTAGCTAAATGTATGACTACAATAGCGATGTTGAGGAAAATTCATGATTAAAATAGCACTGCTATGGCAAATGGGCTATGCATTGTTAGTATGTCTCCTGAAATATTAAAAATGTTTAATCACTATTTTTAACTAGTAGTTTTGCAATTACTTTTTTTTTGAAAAGCAAGTCAAAAATACATTTAAGATTGTTTCATGCAACAGTTAAAAAGTAAAAAGCTAAGTCCTCACACTGCAGCTACAGCTTTACTGAAAAATCACTTTATTTGAAGATGTCAGACTCACTTCCATGCTGGCAAATGCAGTTTCCCTGAGTAAGCGCTTCTGCACTGTAAGTGAAATAGACCAAATAAAACACACCAAACTGCACCAACAGCGACTGTCCAGCTCCATTTGTTTCTATGATGGATGCACCACACGTTTTGCCAAGTCTAAAACCCTTCCGTAGAAAACTGCAACCAGACACTGCATTCTAATCAAACTACTGTAGTCTTAAAAGAATGAGTGACAGAAATAATTATTTTTTTTACTTATTTGTACAACGGAACAGCTTTTTATAGATAACTGAGACATTACATGTTCATTTAGATAAACCATCTTCAAATTTGAAACATTCTTAAATAAGACTTTAATCCAAACTGTGAAAATCAACATGACTCAGCCTTCACATTCTCATCCCTCATCAGGCCTACCTCCCAGCTAAATCAAACTTTTACAACAAGTCAGAAAGCCAGGCCTCGTTTTTTTCTTTCTATTAAAGCAGATGGCGAGGTTACCACTGAGAGTCAATTCACTCTAGTTCAGCCTTGAAAATGATGGAAACAGAAGCAATGGATTTCTAAAGAATCCCAGACTTTAACCGAAGCCTGCTCCACAAACATGGTCACGATTACATCTGAAGTTACTTAGAAAGGCCAGCTTGTAATCACCAGAGCTTTATACCGATAAAATAGAATTATTCTAGAAATGAAGAGAGTGAACAAGCTGTACTTGGCTGTGCTTCATTAAGACCTGGACAGGAGGCATATAGAACAGAGCTGAATACCTTTATCACAACAGTATGCAGTATGTACTGTATGTATTTACTGTATGTACATACAGTGAGTATACATTTCTTTGATTTTCGAATACATTTCACTGTTTTGCTTTAGAGTTGAGTCTATAACATTAAGTGATACAATACTGCGGTAAAATTACCTAAAGAGAACAGGTAACATTACTAAGGTACAGAAAGGAATAAAGGAGGCAGAGTGGATTAGTTTTTTTTTAAAAAATAACCGTTTGCAAACAGTCAAGTTTGGACAGGACAAGATAGGACCGCTGATGTTGCGATTCGCTGTTTTAAGTCATGATGACAATGAGTTAATTATTATAAGTTTAATTACTGCGTATCAACATTATTGCGAGTATTATCAAAATGTCAGCACTAATCAAGTACATGGATCATAAATATGCTTAATTTTGACCAGATATTCAACTGTTTGCAAACCAATTTTCTAAATATTTAAGAATTGACGCACTTTAAATGTAGATATTTTAGCCATTTAATTTGCGCAGAAATCTAAGAAACTATTGTAATACAAATGTCTGTAATACATATACCGGTATGTTGTTTGCCATATTGCTCACGCTTCATGTGGGAGAATGCATTAACACATTAAGTGTGGTGCATATTTTTAAAAGTTCATATTAACATGCATCTGTTTTGCTAATAAACGGTTCTGACCTCTATTTGAAGGTCTTTGTCCTTCCTCAACTAGGAAAGCATTAATTAACATGCAGCTTCATCTTCATTAGACTCATTTACGACATGAGGTAAGGACATATTTCATAAACACAAAAAGAAACCCATTATTGTTACTGGGCTGAAGTTAACCCACTTAAAATGTCTGCCGCCAAGCCAAGCTAAACAGCTTTAGCTGTTCCACTGGCACTGAAACAACAATCACCCAGTGAATTAAAGGGAGAAATGAGGTTGGCATTTGCTGGAAAGTGAGGATTTTTCTACCCGTTATTCAATAGGGCTGATAAGGTGGACCGAACGTTAATCATTGCTAGCATTGTGCAACAAAATTCAGCCTCCACACATTCCCCACGAGAACTGCAGAAAAGCTGCCCTGCTCCCACTCAAACTGAGGAGCACCTACAGGTCACATCTCAAATATTCATAAAGACTAAACACTACAAGGTGCTGCAGAACAGAATGGACTTACAAGCTGAAACAAGGCTCCGCAGTCATATGCTAGCACTATTTATAGATAGTGTTAAGGACTAGTAGGCCACATTTTGAATGATGTAATAATATGAATCGTTCAGTAACAGCTGTATTTTGTAAGCTAGCTTCACTAATAGGCTGTAATACATAGACTCATCAGCAGTCCTCCTGCCAGCAAAGCTGTGAGACATTCAGCAGAATTTATGTTTTTGATGAAGTGATTCAATTATAAGAATTATGAGTTACCCGACAGACAGATGAAGGTGGTGTAGTCGCCCTGGCCACCAGTAGCCAAGAAAGGAATCTTCTTCTTTGTTCTCCTCTTCACCTGCACAGCCGCCAGCATCCGCTCATCGTGCGGTGTGAAGATCTCCTTGTTGATGGCTGATCTGGCGCTCATCGTGGCTTGGCACAGTGGTGGACACAAAAGAAGATTCTGAGCTCTTCACTCTGTAAAGAGAAAGCGAAACACATATAGCTTAGACATAGCTTATACATCTTATCTTCACTCCAGTCCACCAAAGGAACATGCTTTTCTGGATACGCTGAGAGATAAAGAATTTTCACTTAAAGTGAAAGAAGCATGTGGACTGACATGGAAATGTATTGTTATGACTCTATTTGCATAGCATTATGCAGTTATAGCAAGCGTTGTCCTGCCTGCTTTACATAGTAAAGTTAGCCGCATGCTGACCTCTAGAGCTAGGGCTGATGTATTGTACCAACTAAAATGTCTCGGTATTACCAAGTACAAAAAGGTCTAAAAAAAAAAAAACCTACAATTCTGTGCCTATTTTTGATTCTTTTAATAAAATGCGCATAAACGCGCCAAACGAAGAGAATGCCAACAGTGACAAAGGCACAAGTTTGCTGTGATTACTCAAATTGTAAACACATTGCCACTGTGCTGAAATTTTAGACTCTCGTGCTCTCTCCTAAGATTTTATAATTAAGTAAAAAAGCTGCCTGATCTAAACCACACTACACTATTATTACTGCCCCCTCTCAAAAATACATCAAATAAGCAGCATAAAAAAAATCATGATTATAATTCATTTTTAAATGATTGACACCATTAATATAACTTAATTTAATTTTGTCAATTAAAAAAGAATTAAAAAAAAACTGAAATGCATAAAGTAATATGCGTAGGAAATATATTTGTAGTTTAAGAACAAACAATGATTTTTGTTCTTAATAAATGAGATGAGAGCTCATACCGGCTGTTAAATAAATATGTTGTGTAATATTAATTATCTTTTTTTTTTTTTTTTTTTTACAATTTAGAAAAAGATATCGATTAGTTGGTTGGTTGCTGGGGTTTTATTGCCACTTTAGCACATATTTGGCCATTTGTGGTGTACACTTGGTTTTATACATCCAGAAAGAGTAAAGTTGTACAAAGTTTCTAGCATGATAAGGGAAATTTGCGTCACTACATATGTATTAAATTAGGTGTTTGAGGTTAAGATGTGATTAGAATTTTTAAATCTTACCCAGTGGGTTTTTTTTTTCAAAAAGGTCTTTTATGTTCTTTTGTTGGTAGTAAGATTGTCTTATATTGTTATAAGCAGGACAGTCGATGAGTTTCTTTGTTAGAATTGTAAAAGATATCAAAAAAGTTTTATTTTATATTAAAAGTATTGTATCGGAATCGGCATCGAAAATATTAAAACGATATCTAGCCCTACCCAGAGCATCCTAATTATAGACTCTATAGAAATTTTGATCCTGTATCTGTCCCTATTTTAGTTTGGACAAAACTGAAATATCTTAAGGTACAGACCAAACCAGTTGGGCAAGTTTTCTCTCCAGCCGAGGACCAAAACAACTCAACTTAATAGGAAAAAAAAAAACACCTTCAGATCAGAAGTGCCAACAAACAAGATCATGACAAAACCAGCATTTTAAGCCGATCACTGAGAAACCTTTAATGAGCTGATTTTATGTTCCAAGTAATTTCAAGAACCATTTGCTTACATAACACATGGATGTCATTTTTTTATCCACCCACATAATGTGGGTCCGTGTCATCACTTTTGATATGTCATGTTCAAACATGAGCGAGAACATTTCCATGAATCATTCCTCATTCATCCCTGTTCCCTTCAGCAACGTGCATTCAGCAACGTGCATTCCAACGTGCAAGAAGAAAACACAGTCACCACAGCACCACCTAGACTTTCACTTTTCACAGACTCAAAAAAAGCAAAAGACATGGATCTTATTACCGTCAAAGCGTTCATCCTCCCAAAATATTTGTTTACAGCATGTCCTCCAAAAGCACAATGATGTTCTCAGACAAGATTAATGAAGGAGCCTCAGCATGTGTACCTGATAATGACTGTCAAAACAGAACAACTGATCTGGAGCGTTGAGCTGAGCCTGTTACGAGACAATGCTTTTTATCAGCTTGTCTCTTTAAAATGATTAGCCATGGCTCACTTCCATTTTTCCCCCCGCAGCAGGCCTTCCCAGCATCAGGAAGGAGTGTGCATTTCTGGATGGCACACAGCGATCTAATCCCACAGATAGAAACACTCAGTCAGCCGAGCTGAAGAAGACGACGCTGAGCCGCTGAGCCTGAAAGCCGCTCGCTGTGCCTGTGCCTCACGTTCGCCTAGTCTGTTTAACTGTTTCAGAAGCGCTCGAGGGCTCGAACAGTGGCAGCAGTTAAATCCAGTCGCTGTGACAGATGCAGCAATGAGTACCAGCGTGGCCTAATTAGCCGTGAGATGACCGCCAGTAAAATCCACCGCTCCTGCTTCAGTGATGTGGATCAGATCAATCTTCTAACAAGCTGCCCAAGAGGCCGGCATAAGTGCACCGCTTGTTCCCGTATTGTTCACTAATGGGAGCGGATACTGACACTCTGCACCATTAATCTCAATCACACACTTTCCCAACCAGAAACTTACCCGGCTGATACCCCTGATAACACCCTGAATCAGAGCAATTTCTCTTAAACACAGCGTGTTTGTTTTGGGAGAACATTGTGTAATTACTGCAAACTCACCAGCAGCAAATTTGTCTTTGTCATTAAAATTAGGCTGCGGCATCATCATTAGATAACATTATGAGGTGCTCACTGTACGGTGACAGCCCTAAAGAAGACAAATCTGCAGCACAAAATAGTGCACAAGCTAGGGTTGGACAGTATCCAACTTTTTTTATACCATAAAATCCTAAAATAGTACTGCAGTATACGGGAATGTGAAGTGGTGTGATAGATCACAATGTTTGCAGATCAGATGATGTCACGGATTTTAGGTCACAAACGTTTTTTGGATCAAAATAATAAAAAATAAGACAAAAAAAAAAAAATTGTTTTTAAAACATAAATACATATGTAGTGACAGGAATATGTACTGGGATTCTTTGACACTTTTTATTTTTTCCAATCAGTCTGCAGTTCACCTGATTTCTGAACCATGAAGGGGTGTCCGTACAGATCACAGATTACCCATGGCACACATCCACCCCTAGCAATAACAGTGCACAATATGGTAGATCTGTCATGATAATTACATTATGAACTTATCGTACAATAAACGGACATGACCATTAATATTTGATCACTGAGATATTGTCTATTGTGTTTATTTGTATGTTTGTTCAAAAATATAACACTAAACAGAATTTTATACAGTTATGCAATACCAGACCAATGCTTTAATAACTAACTGACTTCATACACACAGTGTGGACTGTAGTAAGTTGAGAAAAAAGTATATATTTCCCCAAACTATGATTTACAATTTAGTTGTGTGTCCTTTCTATTATAAAGAAATGAAGCCAAAAATGTCAGCCATGTTGTCGAATTTGCAACCAAAGTCTCTGCGGTATAGATAAGCAGCAAAGCCAAACACGCTTATTCATTATAAGACCCGCCCCCTTCTCCCAGACCAAGCATCTCAGACCACACCTAAAGACTAAATTACATTTGCCATTTTATGCAAACATCAGAATTATGTACTAGATATGCATCATGATACAAGGATGGCAATATAATATATTGCGATAGAATAGAAAACTGTAGCGAGTATATTTATTGTGATTGTTTAAATCAAATTGATGAAAGAAAACTGTTAAAGTGTAAAAAAACAAAAAGTATTATGTATAGAAAACTTTCCTTTTTTACAGTTATAACATTGAGATCTAACTACAGAGTACAACATGCCTACTGACTCCATTTGAAGTCGATAGTTTTGGATGGACAGAAAGCTGGTAATTTAATTTTTTTTTGTGTGTTTTACATTGCATGTTTTTGGTTCTGTAACCCACATGCTGAGCCTTTTTTTAGCTTGACTACACCAGAGATAACACTATTAATGAGGAGACAAGCCACTGGTTGACTGGGAGTTTTTGTAATGCTCAACATGGCATCTGTTTACATATAATGTCTCACGAGGAGAAGAGGAGGAGGGCCGGTGTGTAAAAGGGAAACGCTCCCTCCTGCTCAATGAGGAAATCTATGCAAGTGCAGCAGCCAGAACAAATAAAAGTTTTGCATTATTGAGACAAACAATGCAAATTATTAATTAGGTTTTTGTCCAAACTGATCAGTGATTTCAAATATGTTTTTAAAACGGTCATTTCAACTACTGTTCCCAGTATTGTGGCCTCTCCTCATAGCTGCTGAGAGAACAGATTTGCTTATAAGTATTTTGATACCACACAGCTTAGTGCTGCAGTGCAGAAATCTCACATATTCAGAACAATTACATGCAGAGCTGCACAGCAGCAATGGAGTCCTTTCTTGAATATTCCTTGTATATTCCTAAAAAGAACCCAGGAGAGATCATAATGCATGCCAATTCTCTCAAGCATTTTATTACACATGGAATATAATGGGGAAAAAATGGCAAAAAATCATTGCCTCCATAACCAATAACTACATACGCCTGGGTAGTTAAGCCCTAATAGGGCTTTCATTGCATATTTCAACACTTCTCGTGACACTGAAAGCAAACAGGATTAGCTTCTGAAGAGCTGCTCTTTCCCGTCCCCTTTCCAGGCAATCTAAAAGATGATGAGCAGCACGCCCATAATACCCTCAGAAGAAACGGTCAAACCACTAACACTCTGAACAGCACCATATGAAAGTGATTCACTTTGTGGGCTGCCTTGCAGGCAGCTGCTCCATTTGCTCAGACTCCAGTAAAACACAAGGACAAGCATTTCTTTTTTTGTTTTTTTAAAAGCACTCCTAACTCACAAACAGAGCTCCAGACAGCACCACCAAACACCAGCCGAGCAGAGGAACTTTCCTAATAACATCAAAGGTCACGCCTCAGGTGGTCATAGCAGGAGCTTATCAAGGGAGAGGCCGAGCATCAGGGTTTTCACAGCAGTGGCCTAATCAGGCTGCGATAAGCCGGACCCTTCCCTCTTCTCCGACTGGGATGGAAGGCTCCCCTGTTTCTCTCCAAGCTGTTGGTGGGCAGCAGGGTAGCTGAGCCTCCTCAGGTTGTTGACTGAAGTGTGACCTCTCGTCTCAGAGGACGTCCCACTTGGAGATGCTGCTAGTGGAAGTGGAAGAAGGATCGATGAGCTGCAGACTGGAACCAGCTTATTTCCATTGGACAAGTGATTCGAAATGGGCTGAGGCTTCTTCCATCTGGTCGATGAGCACAAGCCAGTCTGCGACGCAAATGTTTTAGCCAAAATGCCGCATGGGTTGGATTCAGAACCTGTCATCTGGCAGTGCACTAAAATATCTCATAAGTTAGATTTTCAAATTCTATTTGATCAAATTTTCTGCTAAACTTCTCCCAAATCCAACCTGTGATCAGTGGTGGAAAGTTCTTAACAACACTGTTGTACTTTTATTTTATTCAGGTTATTTTTTCCATTTCATTGAGATATTTATTTTCATTTGGGGGGTCTCTGTGGCAGCCCTGTCGCTATAGTCAACTACTGTCAAAGCAAAACAAAGCGCAGCATTTTTAAGTCAGATCAGCTTTACGCTTTCATTTTGACTATGTAGAAATACAAAATAAACACCACCTGTTTTTAACCGCCACCAGCAGAACCTCAACAAATAACTCAACATGCTTGGAGGAGAACACTAACTGTCTGGGGCTGAGTCTTCCTAATTACTTTATTCAGATCAGATTTAGCTATCTTAGTGCTTCACATTCTTAAAGAGAAGTGGATTACATTTCCTGAAGCCCACACTCACACATTGCTAAGTTTATGAACATTATCTTTGCAGTTACATTTGAATGAGGAGACCGATCACTCATCAAGACTGGACACTGGTCTTCTGTCATTGAGCCGACCTGAGGTTCAGATTCCTATTTATATGAAAGTGACTCAAATCTGATTTGCAAAGAACCGTTTCACAACTGAAATCAGATCTGTATTACATTGAAATTCATTGAAAACTTGATTTGAGTCAAATGAGCCCTGGTAGTATAAACATAGTTCAAAGCTCAAGGCCATTCCTCAAGATTCAAGCAAAAAAAAGCATGATTAGGTCGCAATTGTGTGGTAACTATGTTTTCTTGCTTCTGATAAAAGTCCATTTAAAATCACTGTTTACACTACTGGTGTAGAGCCAGGTGGAGGGTGTGCCACTAAAAAATATGGATGGGGATTTTGTGGTCACATGGCATTACCTCCAAACTCTACTGCACATGATCTGGCTCCAAATTTCATCAAGAGCACAAGAGCGAACAAGGTAGAAGCTACCATTTCAGCCATCTCTTGGCTTTAAAAACGTCAAAACAACTGGAGTGAACAGGGATGTGATGTTCACTCTTATATACAGTAAAACAAAAAAGCTTTTGGAAAACAGTGCCTATTAATACTAACCTGAAGTGACAATTTTGAGACCCATAACACAGCATTGTCCTGCAACTGTCAGATAAAAGAAAAGCTACATTAAGAAAACACAAATGAGCAAATGTAAAGCAGCAAAGCATGATGAGCTTTTTTGGATGATTTTAGGGATTTTTTTTTTTTTTTTTTTTTAAACACAGTTCTCTTTCCCAGTGTGTTCCCATCACAGACTGTCTCACACCGAATATTGGCACTGATCAATCTGGCTCAGTAAAATGAAAGACAATGAAGCGGTCCAGTCCATCCCTACATATCCCATGTCCTCACCAGCAGCTCTGGGGCCACTTGTATTGCAGGTTTCCTCCACCAGCAGTATAATGCAGGCAGGCAGGCAGGCAGAAAGAAAGACAGACAGACAGAGAGAGGGGGGAGTGAGAGAGACGCACAGCAGCTCATACAGCCCACTGTGTTAATATGAAATGTGTTCAGTCTGCACTCACCTCTCTGCAGGAAACCCTTCTGAGAGATCAGGCCATGTGAATGTAAGGGAGAGTGTGAGATAGAGATGGAGAGAGAGAGGGAAGGAGAGAGAGAAGGAATGCATTAGAAGTCGGGCCAGCTCTTTATGTCTTTTCAGCTGCCCCTTACCACGCTCATCCACACACAGCAAGCTTTTAAACCAAGGACAAATGGAGAATTTAAAGCGAGGGACATAAAGAAGAGAGCCCATTAAAACCAGAAGCTCAGGCACAGGCCTTCACCTGCAGCTTTCAGGATACAGATAAAAGTTAGTTTATATAAAACTGTAGTTTTACAGAGCACAGTTTTAAAAACTCTGTTACAATATGAGTAAGGGCTGATCTCTCCTCCACATTCATCTGACTTAATGGACACAAAGTGTGCAGAGGTGTGAATGAAGCACAGGTAGGCAGAAAAAGCAAAAAAAGAAAAAAAATCCCAAAGCTTACATTCTTCAAGGTCACCTGACTTTCCTGTGAGAACACTCCACACACTCAGTGAGAGTCTGAGTCACTCCCGAGAGCTGAGGAGGAAGAATTTAAGGATTTAATAGAGGGAGAAAAGAAACCAGGAATTAAGACAAAACAACAAAACAGCCTTTGGCCTTTTCGCTGCACTGCACAACAAAGTAGGATCACAACAGTATCCGACAAAAGTTAATACACTACTCTCATTTCTGCAAATATTTGATTATATCGTAGAGTCAGACAGTAGAGTAGTCAGTGTACAGCATGTACAGCAGTACAGATTTACTTCAGTCTTCTGAAAATAACTAAAACACAGTCATTAATATAGTATAATAGTCTAAAAAGCTGGCTACACACGAGTACACCTCACGGTGAACATATCCAAATTGTGAACAAAGTGTCAATATTTTGAGTTACCACCATTAAAATCTAGCACTGCCTTAAACCTCTTGGGCATGGAATTCACCAGAGCTGAACAGGTTGCTCCCTCCTCCATGACGACATCACAGAGATGGGGGATGTTAGACACGTTGGAGACATACTTGGCCAGTCCATCACCTTCACCTTCAGCTTCCCAGAAGTGTGTTGGAAAACTGCCATGCAGCCCATTGAATTTGTGAATGTCACTTTTTTCGCCTGTCAAAATCATTGCCACCCACTGCTCTGCTGTCCACTGTTGGTGGTAAGGCCTTGTAGGCTGCATACCCTGTGGCTCGAATAAATGCCCACACAACTTCAGAAATAGAAAGAATCTAATCCATCTGACTCCCACTACAAAGTCTCGCTTTAACACCAATAATTTATGTCGTCTTGCCATGAACACGTTGACTATTGTCAAACCTCACTTTTAAAAGAATATCTCCCATGTCATACAGGTGTTGGCATTCCCAAGCCATCCCCTGAGATATAACTTTATGCAAAGATTTGTATATGAATACATATGGTATACTTTATTCTGACAGTTATCTAGGAAAACACTTTTGTCTTGCCTAAAGTATCACAACATAATAAATTCCTAATTACCTGTTTCACAATATGTATTGTGCTGCCAGGTTTGTATCCCCAATACACAGCTAGAATATACACAATATATGTATTAAAATTATGACACCCATAACACTTCAAAAGTCCAAAATAAACATTTAAATCCTTTTCAATCAACTCCTGTGATTGAACGGAACACATTCTGAGATAAACAGATGAGGATTTTAAATGGCTATGACTGAAGATCAGAAAAGCTTAAGGAAAACACTAAGTAAGACCACATGTGGAGGAAAACAGACTTTGTAGAACAGTGCGCAATAGTTTTTGACCCTGCCAGATGCTTTCACTGCCAAAGTTGACAGCCTCCAGTCTCTCTTCTGCCCTCTTGGGACTCGGCTTAAACCCCTCCACCCGACTCCTCAGCCCTCCCCCTCCTGTCTGGCCTCAGCACAAGCTTCCGAATCGCTTTCTTTATTGATTCATTCCTGCGAGTTTCCCTTATTGATTCTCAACACAAGTAATACTTCACAGCAATACAGATCAGGCCTGCAGGACCCTGTCTGTACGAGACATCTGTTAGGGGGCAATCAAATCCTAAATATTGGAGAACAGCTCTACTGTGTTTAGTGCTGGATTTTGAGCAAGGTTACGATCAGCCACCACCAAATGATCATACAGCAACACAGAGGGCACTTGTTGACCCTTATAAATAATAAAGGGAGTGCAATGTCGATCAGTAAGTTTGTTTCCATGCACTTCAAAATCCGATTATAAACAGATTCCTGCACTTATCTCATATCTAAGGCAGGAGTAAAATCTGAAAATCTTATGAAGAAATCTGATAAAGCTGGATTTTAGCTAGGCAATCGAATTTTTATGTAAACTCCTTACTTGAGTATTCTCTAATTCCTCAGTCAGCAAATGCGTAAAAGACTGGGATAGACTGCAGTACCGGATATACAGTGAACAGCATCCAACAATATGCCAAAAAAAAAAACTTTATGACTCTAAAATGTCAAGATGAAGATTTAAATAATCTTCATCTTCTAGTTCCAGGTTTTTTAACCTATGAGGTATAAACCACCAGTGGTCTGTCAAGCACCATCAAGTGGTCTGCAAACCAACTTTAGGGGGAGCCAGCAATCATTAGTGAACTGGTCCCTGCACTTGAGTCCAGGATATTTGGAGGCAGAAGGTTAGCTGATCTGTGATTGGCATGTACGTAAACTGAGTCTCAGTCGAAGTGCAGTACACTTGAAATAATCAGAAATGTATATTATATGCCCCTGTGCGTACGCTGCGCTCAATTCCATTTACAGCCATGCAGTCACAGACCATTTTTCCTCCCACATATTCAATAGACAACAATGCGTTTAAAAGCAGAGTGGAGAATATTCCATATTAATTGTGAAAGCAGGTTAATTCAGGAAATATAAGTGAAAAAAACAGTGTAAGCCAAATTAATCAAGTGCTTAACCATCAAACTCTAAACATTTTATAAACATAATGGTAACACAAATATAACCGGTTGCATACAGCTTAATAAACACTGTTTTTTCACTTTTTTCCTTGTGGGCCGTTATGCTTTCTTGTTATAAACAGGTGGGCAGTGAGCAGGAAATGTAAATAAAGCCTAGTTGATGTATGTAGATTGTGAAGTTAAAAAAACACTGTTCTGGGTTTAGACTTTACCAAACATTTGCATTCTCTCTTATTCTGTGAGACTACAGGCTGGTAGCAAAGCAAAAATCTGATTACTGACTTGCTCATG
This sequence comes from Astyanax mexicanus, assembly GCF_023375975.1. Classification (NCBI taxonomy): domain Eukaryota; kingdom Metazoa; phylum Chordata; class Actinopteri; order Characiformes; family Acestrorhamphidae; genus Astyanax; species Astyanax mexicanus. The sequence continues at coordinate 15,522,614 of NC_064421.1, forward strand.
TAAACTTGCAAAATGTTCATGCAAAATGTTAAACAAGTTACTGACAAACTCAGACAGATTATGAATTACAGATTATAAAGTGCATGTAAACGCACTCAATGTTAACTGACTTGTGCCAGAAGCGATCCTCAGAACCATGTACATTCAGAGAACAGTGGAGTGGAGTGGTTTTCTACACCAAAACTGCCAGCAGTGCTTAGCAGGTCGCATTATGAAGAGGTCCTCTCTTTCACAGTAGGAGACTATAAATTGTTAAACAGCCTGCAGAAACAGCGCCTTGAAAAACAGACTGTATCTTGGTGAAGGTAGCCCCACAGCAGCAATGCACAGTAATTAAGTGCAGGAGATTGTGATAATGGACTTGGAGCCTCAGAAAACAGTGGTAAACTTTTAAAGCAGTAAAACCTGGAGTATTCATACAGCTGGAGGGACCTTTCAAAAGGAGTTGCTGCATACAGTGTAATGGCAGCTTACAGAGAGTGTCCAACAAAAGAAGCCATTTGTTTGCCTTGGTGAGTCAGCAGTAGGTGAGGGCTCATGCCAAAGATCCAGCAGCTCGCTATGAATCAAGGAGCAGGACGTGGCCAAAGGCTTTCATTTCGTCTTTAGAGCTTAAGCTCCCTCAAAATAGACCTTGTCAAGTGGGAAAAGAGGTGGGCATGCTGGACACACTGCAAGTCTGACAGTATCTGTGGAGTGGCAACAAAAAAGAAAGGAAACTTCCAAGTTCTAATTGCACTGCTGTTTTTGGTGTGCGCACTCAACTGAGCTCAAATGACATCATTTGGGCCACTCAAGCCAGGTGGAATGGACACAGTGTTCCCAAACTTCACGAATTAGTGTACACTAGTCTGTTGTTTTTTTTCCCTCCAGTTTGTTTTTTTTTCCCTCCAGTTTCCAATGCACAGGCATGACAAATGTCATGGGATAGCAGCTATACCGGTATGTGAGGACTTCTTTATATCTTTATATTCTGTACAGTAGGGCTGCACGATATTGGGAAAAATTTACATTGCAAATATTTTTTTGGGGGGGGAAATATATATCGCGATATTAAACAATGCAGGGCCCATAACATCCCCAGCCCTGCCCCCACCCACGTGCTGTCTCACGTCTGGACCGATCAAGAGCTGAGTCAGTGACGAGAACTCAAAACCCAAGGAAAACAGCAAAAAAAACAGTAATCAGCCCTTTGATCTGGCATTTAAATGACTTTTTAAAAGTTAAATAAGAGCGTTATCGCATGCGCACATTGCGATGGCAATGCTTAAACAATATATTGTGCAGCCCTACTGTATATTAGGCTAAAAACTGGCCAATGTGCTGAGCGGGTGCCAGATAAATGGGACATTTCATTATTGAAGAGTTATGGGCACTCAGCGTGGACAACAGAGTCGTGGTTAATAATAATTGTTTGAATGATTACTAAAACTAGGAAATTTGACCATAAATTCTCCTGTTAACGTATAAAGACCTACATGGGCTCGCTTCTGAGTTTTTGCAAGTCCTCATCTACTATTACGAACCACCACGATTACTTGGATCACAGGGTGTTCTGCAGGCGAAAAAGCTCTCTCTTATAAAGCGCCCCAACTCTGGAATAACCTTCCTGAAAATGTCCAGGACTTAATATTTAAGTTTAAACTGAAAAAAATAGTCTATTGAAAGGTCAATATTTAAGTCTAGACTGAAAAACACAAGAACGTTAATTACCAATAGCTAAACTAAACAAGTAAGTTTACTACTTACTTGTTTAGTTTAGCTATTGGTAATTAATGTCCTTGTTTTAGATAAGGCTGCAGATGCAGGGGTTCATGGACACAGGGAATTGTGGTAAACTGAGATGCTGGTGCTGTTGTTTGCCCACTGCACGCAGTCACTTAGGTTTGTGGACCTCCGTTTAGTTTGGCTGTTATATTCATATCTGATTGTCCAGTTTTTGCCACCTGCCTTACACCTTGCTTACTGTTTATATGAACTCTAACTAGGAATTTTGTTTCAATTGCACCCCCCCCCCTGCCCCCCCAATATATTCGTCTTAATAGTATATGTGATAATATAATGTACTGTATATGTGAGCTTTGGTTCCTCCCAAGCTTTTTTCCTCCTTCAGCCCTGAAGGAGTTTTTCATTGCCTCTGTGCTCACTGTGTTTTGTCTGATTCTCTGTCCTGTGATCACATTTCTGTGAAGCTGCTTTGCGACATTAGTTGTAGAAAGTGCTGTACAGATACATTTGATTTGATTTGAGACCTGTGGTGTCTGGCAAAAATTGTAGTGTACAAAGTAAAAACAGAAAAGAGACTTGTCTACATTCTTTGCAGGAGACCTCGTATGAATGCACATCCCACAAATCAGAGCAGCGTTCTGGCATATCATGGAATAATGGAATATACCAGTTAGAGGCCGACCGATCGATCGGCCAGCCGATTTAATCGGCCGATTTTTGTTATTTTTTTATCAATCGGCATCGGCCGATTTTCTTATTTGGCCGCGCCGATTTTAATCCGGCACATCTGCGGGCAGCTACTTGGAACGCAGCGCAAGGTTTCAAGAGTGAGCAAGACTTTCAACGGGTAAGGCATCCATTTTTACAATCCAGTGATGTTGCTTCATTTACTGAAAAAGAATAGAATTTCAACTGCATCGGTGTTGTAGCATTTCTCTCCAAACGAAACTATGCTTAGCGTTGATGGCAGGAGTGCATTTGGAATGCGCCCTGACTATGCAAGGCAAGCCCTATCTATAAGCTCTAGTATAAAATAACTGACGTCTCTTCTTCAGAAACGAAAATCTAAGTAAATAAAATCAAATTAACACTTGATATTTTCAGTATTTAAATTATTTTTAGACGAAATGAAAAGGGCAGGACTAAAACTGTTTAAGGATATTCGCAGCATCAGCTGCGCTGAAAAAATAATTACTGGTTAGTCAGGATTATTAGAGGACTGTACTTCTCATATATAAATAAGCTTTATTGTAAACGAATTAATAAAACAAATAGTTTCTAAAATAATGGAGTTAAAATAAAACATCTCTTTTTCCTTCACTACAAACAGACATTAGATCATGCCGCCTCCTGCTGTTCTGCTGTAAAACTCACCCGTTTAAAGCGGTTTGCGCTGTTAGATATTAAATGAAACGATGAGCAGAATTTTCTGTTTTGTCGGGTTCTACTTTAGAACCCCCTCCAGACTTTTCTGATAAAAGCTCATTTTATCCTGAACCTATAAAGTCCGCGCTCTTCAGCTTTCTCAACTCATTTTCCGCTCACGCACCGAACCTCCAGTACAGCTGATGAGACGCGTTTCTCTGGCTAAGGAGCTCATTTGAAGAAGAAAAAAAAACAGATAAAGCTATATTTAAATTACAGCACCTGTCTGTTTTTGCATTATTTATAATTTTATTCTTAATTTAAACGTCACCCATTTTTGTAAAATAATAGCTGCAGCCCTAATGTGAACATTTTATAACATTGTCCTCCCATGTCCATTCGTTTTCAACTGCATGGAGTTGAAGAAGAAATGAGCTTTGCCGTTTTGGAGTAACTATCTAAAGTTGTCACATTATGGAAGTCTTCTTGCACTCTGTTAAACATATTAAAATGAATAATTAATAGACTAACAGACTGCAACAAGTCATACATTTGTTAATTAGTAGGCCCCTACAGTAAATTTTATATAATAGCCAACATAATATTTCTACTATAAACATGAATATATAGTGTATATAGAACATATGTTATATAATGAATAAAATAAAATGTTATGGATAATACAATCTAAATAAAATTAATATTTTTTTTATTAACATATAGTGATATAGTAACATTAAAGTCACTATAAAATGCTAACCTTATTTTCAATAAATTGTGTGAAGTTTACAACTGTTGTGCCTCCTCTTACTAGTATGATTTTAAGCATGCCAAATAAGTATAATACGATAGCATATCGGCCCTAAAAATCGGCAGGTCACATCGGCCATCGGCTGACTCTGACCACTAATGATCGGTATCGTCATCGGCCTTAGAAAAACCCATATCGGTCGGTCTCTAATACCAGTTCATTTCCCATGACTTTTTGGCATATCAGAGTATATGAGCCACTGAAGGTACTAAACTCAGTACATCTAATGTCTTTTTTCATTTTTCCAATTAGAAAGGACAAGCTAGTCCCACATCACCTACAAGACTTTTCATTACAGTGGACATGATCATTGGACGTCAAAAATGGAGCCCACCTCGTTATAATGAGGTACCATTTTCAGCTCCACTCCAGACATGAGAGATAGTTTGCAGCAAAAGCCTTGAATTATTCATTTCTCCATATAAGAATTAAGAAGCTCTATCAGGGCAAAAAACTGCAGGGTGTGATAATAGAAGTGAAGAGAGAAATTTTAGAAAATCCATTTCCTGTATGATCAAAGTAGGTCATGCTTTAAATTAAAAGGAAGGAATTACAGCAACGACATTAACACAACCCCCTCCACAACCCACCTTTCATATTAAAGTAGTGCAGGTATTTGTGATTACCCAGGTATAAAATGGGCTCTTGCTGTATTTAGTGATTTAATTTGAAGTTTTTTATGTTCACATTACCAGACTAAAGTGATTCAAATAGATTTTATTTCAGTTACTTTCTTAAGTGGTCCCATGTGATTGGTCAAATCCAATATCACACATCTTTTTGCCCATTTGCTTGCGCTTAATGTTGTTGAGATCAACAAGCACCAGTCTTGTGCTAAATTCTGTATCCCCTCCAGAACCGGACTCCCGTTAATGAGTACAAGAGTCACACATCAGTATGAGCACAACAGACCACAATAAAAAAACTTGCTGTTTCTAAAATAGGCAATTATTTTAAATATTATTAGAAAAAACAAGTTGGAATGGAAATTATCGTAAGCATGATTAATTAACTTTTATGAAGAAATTATTAACAGTACAAAACATAAAAGAAAGAATTGCTTCAGACAGCAACAATTCAGTATTTGGTAGAATAGAATATAGCAGAATATAATATGTTGTGTGGAATTTATTCGAAGCGGAACTGAACATGTTGCAACATATGAAATACATTATATGTCTAAATATTTGTTTGCCTCCTTTCTAATAAATTTATGTTGCACCCATTGCTGACCTATATGCAGACATTTAGCACACTGCTAACTGCACTATGGAACTCTGCACTATGGGAAAGTGGATAGGACAACTCTTAGAGAGTGCAAGACAACTGCATAATGCTGCCTAACCCAAGTCACATCAGTGTAATTTGTGTATCTATCTTTCAGCTTGTCCAAAAATGCATGTGTAAATGTATGGCTGTTTTTTGGGGTTTGCTCAAAGCACAAATTACAATCGCATACTATGGAGGGAGACAAGGGTAAAGAAATATCAATCTTTCCCATGCATTAGGCATGATGTTTTCTTCTGTATGTGGCATTCAGAAAATAAATGCGAAATGTGCAGGAATAAGAACATTCCCTGTAGGAGCACAGTCATTCTAGACATACGGAAGTTGGATAATTGCATCCTATTCTGTACAGAAAGGTTCTGTTCAAGCAATGCATTGTGCTCCTAAAACAAATGTTCACAGGAAACTCAAGTGTGTACACAGTGAGCAGAATGCATGGAACTGAATGGCATGAATAGGAACAGAAATGAATGGCTCGACTCAGCCAAACAATATGAAAGAGAAAGTGCGACCCAGCTGGTCCTCCCTCTGCAAATAGTGTCTATAAACACTGCAGCAATAAATCCATTAAGATATCATGATTTCAGTCCAGCGCAGTGTCACAGAGACAGTCACAGGCCACAGCTCGAGCAGATGGACAGACTCGAGCAGATGGACAGCCACTTTTATGCTTAATACAGAGTGACAGTGTGATTCATTCGTTCATTCACTCAAGTAACATTACAGTTATTCGCAGGTGTAGAGCAGCTGCAGGGGGTCCAGTGGGAGGAATAGAAATTGCTTCTGAACAAGTTTTTTGTTTTTAAATTTGCAGAAAATCTATAAAAACAGGATCACCTGCTGTTCAGAGAACATGAAATGAAATGAAATATTTCCCACCTGAGTGTGAGAGTTAACGCTGGCTGCAGAACTGCAGCACTCCACTATGTCCAAAAGTCTATAGACACCTTCTAATACAATACAAATCCTCTTAGACAGCGTTTCACACCTACATCATTTGGTCCAGATCTCGTGACAAAAATTGCAGAAGTGAAAGGTGCTGCAAACCACAGTGCAGACAAAAGGATCGAAATCTTGTCCAATCAAAAGAGGCACACTCAGTCTGGATAAACTGAACCATGGTCTGGTTCGGCTGCAGCGTAAAGGCACTTTTGATCAGGTTCCAGATTAATTGGGCCAATTATTGGAAGTTGAGGCAGGCTATGGTCACTTGTTAAACTATAGAAGATGAAAAAGAACTGGTGTCATGCCAAAATGTTTCATGCAGCAGTATGGGCATAACAGATTACTTTGGGCAACCAAAGATTAACCTTTATTTATTAACAGAAACAAAATTAATTTTACTCATGCATTGAAGGAAGTCTGATTCTAACAAAGGAACAGAAATCGGCACAGCACCTTGAAAGACACCTTGCTGTGTTGATTACATTCTACAAGAAAATGAATGTGTAACGTATATAACGAGATGTCCATGTATGAATGAATAAATTAATGAATAAAGTTAGACTTATAGAGCACCTTTTCTAGAAACCCAATGATGCTTTAAAATTTACACAGATTGCACATAATCATTTATATGTAGAACTCTTCCACACATGGCAGCCAATAGCACATAGCGTACTCTCAACCGAAAATGACCGTCCACCCAGAGGACTGCATCAGGCACTACAGCATTTATCCAGGACAGAGTGCCAATCCACATCTGGGCACATACATTTACACATACCTACACATACATATACAAATCAATTTAGAGTATTACATTTTTCTAGGCACTTTAGAATATCCAATTTACCTGATCTCCATGTTTTTGGACTGTGGGAAAGAAAACCGGAGTCCCTGGAGGGAACCCATACAGACACAGGGAGAACATGGGTTCAAGTCCCTATCTGGGTGGAGTTTCCAAGACCCCAGTGCTGGGAGAAAATCGTGCTAACCACTAAGCCAACGTGCTGCCACATGTAGGTTTTAATAACAGGATGTTGCTAAGTTCTTCAGTGCTAGCTAAACTACACTGTGAAACCAAAACAAACCAGACCAAATATCTAAAATGTAACAAACACATGAACCTTCAGACTGAACCTCTTACTGCAGTAAAGAGAGCACTGATGTCTGCTGACTTGATATGGATGCAAATGCAAAATACACATCCAGAATCTTCAGGTTAGAAAAACATGGTAGTGCAGAAGAATTTCA